>NW_026915866.1:616666-1233333 GCF_034315485.1 Pezoporus occidentalis | reverse complement strand
TGGATATCCAGAGCAATGGACACATTCATTTATGAAAAGCACAGGGACAACAACAAACTTCCTTTCACGTAGATATCTACTGATCAGTCCGCAACCTGTACTTCCATTTGGGTGACAAATTCTAACACAAACAAGACAATTTAAAATCAAGGCTAAACCATCTTTGAAAGAAAGTTATTTCTGACACCCGAAGAGGCTTCTTACCCCCAGTGGCCATAGCACAAGTTCCCTGCCATAAAGCCCAGAACCAAAAAGTCTGCTGTAGAATATGCAGACATGTGGGAGTGCTCCAATTTGTCCTGTGACAGACTCTTAAAACTCCCTTAAGTTATAAATTAAAAAAATATACATGCATGCATATTTTCACACGTTTTTCTTTATGCTCTTCTGACAGTCTCTTCTTACCAAATGGCAAGAAATTCCAAGGGAAAGGGATTTTTTTTCTTTTTTTCATGTTGTGTTTAAGGGGAAAATAGTTATTTTTTTTTCATAGTATTCAGGAGCTGATACAAAGTCAGCTGACATACACGGAAGTATGGGACGATATACCATTTCAGAGAAAGCTAAATAGTTTCTTGCCCATTAAGTAACTTTTTACTGTCATCCATGAAACAACATGCTGTACTCAAGCATGAAATATGATTTGTTGCAGAAAATCAGGGCTTCATTTCCCTCAGAAATTGAATGGATGGACTACTTGGTTACGCTAGTGGCACAAGCATTTACATAGATCAGACTGACAATGAAAAGGGTGTTTTGGTTGTTTTAACACAGAAATGAAGGGATAAAAAAAAACAAGTCCAAATAAGTAAAGGTGCTCATGCATAAGAAGCATTAGTATTTCAAATACATTATTAGTATACTACTCAACCACAGGAAGGAAAAGGAACAGGAATCTAGCTCAAGGTGCTTTATTGTAGTAACAATATGGACCGATACCATATGCAATTTATATAAAAGAGCATCCACTGGTGTTATACATCAATGCTTAAATGCATTACCCTATGTTCACCTAACAAGCACACCCTACAGACAGAAGCATTTCACTCAGGAGCGAAGTTTATGAATTGCCTCAGCTTGGTCAGGTACGTTTCAAAGGCAAAACATGCACATACAACAAAACTATTCTCACAAAACAGTACAGTGTAACAGAGTCTTTGGAATTTCTGAGGGTAGGGACATTGAAAATGGATACATTTATTACCTTGACTTTTCTAGCTTGGAATTATCACCTTGTACACACTAAAACCCCTGCTTTGTACCAATTCAGTTCTACTTCAAGCCACTTGCAATTAAGAAATGCTGCGAGTAAAGTACTTTCACAAGTTCTCCAGCTTATTAGCGCTTCTTAAAAACATATATGCAATATGGTGAAACTGTTGCTCCAAGGGCAACAAGTACAGGAATTTTTAGGAAAAACACATGGAAAACTAAAGAGGGAAGAAATTGATTTTTGCAGTACAGTGTCCTGGGCTCAGCAGGAATGACTGCTACTGCTGAACCCAGGACATACAGCCTTTGAAGTAGTTTCAAAATCTAATAGTTCAGAAGTAAAAACACTGCCACCGTTAGCGGTTTAGCAGTAGTTTAAGGGAGTAATCATGTAGTTAACTAAAAGACCAATTTTTTGTCAACTGAAATTATTTGCCATGGCAAACAACAGCAGTTGATTTTGGAACGTACGTGACATGCGTGACTATCTTGTTAAGTATGTTCGATATCAGCTGCAATTACATCGCACCAAAGAGCTAAATGATATCTGATACCTGAAGTGTGTACTAGTTGAAAGGTATTCATTGCTTCTTCACATTGTACTGCAAAATCTACTTCAGTGCCTACAACAGATACACTAAAGACTGAAGAGGACCATGGCTACATCTACATTAAATGATACTGCATCAGTGTTTTCAGTGAGAGCTTTGAAGGAATAGAGGCATTTATTGTGCAAGTACAGTACATTTAGAGCTATGTGCTAAAGTTATTCTCAAGTACTACACAAAGAATGCTAAGTAATACTATTTTTAACTGGATTCAGATTAGTAGTACTGCAGAAAAGTGTTTTAGCTACATGTGTAAACTGACAAAACACATAAGGGCAAACTGTTAAGTCCTGTGACCATTTATAGTGTACTTCTTGACAGAAGCCCAGTATAACCAATGCAGAGGATGCAGAAGCTATGAATTGCCAGCTCTCATAACGGAAGTATTTTTACTCCCAAGGATCATAGCACACATTTTAAAGATGTTTTGCTTCGTTTAATGTACAATTAAGGAGGGGAAGAAATGAGTTCAAACAAGGAGAAGGTTGGTAATCTTTAAGTCATGTCAGTGTTTGAACAGCCCAGCCATACACTTGCCAGAAAAAAAATTGGTATTGACATATTATCAATCAAATAACCTAGAAGCAAACTGTAGCCCATCAAGTTTAGGTATAAACATTAAATGCTAAAAAATTCAATGCCTTGTTAAATGAAAAGTAGAATTAATAAAATACAATAAAATAAAATCTAAGAGTTGCATATTGAAGACTTTTTGTCAGAACTATTTTATATGAAAAATACTTTTTTAATTCTTGTGATGTTTAATAAAGTGCTAAGACTAGGTAACAAATGTATCAATTCTCTCATCTGTAGGTATCTAAAATGAGGTTTGGTAGTTCGGGATTTTTTTGTTAATATATGGATCCTATATGCAACTTACGCATGTTGGGAAGGAACCCAATATGGTAACATTATGAGTTACGTGCAGGCTTTGAGTGTTGCAAGGCATGAGACTAAAGGCGGAGCTATAATCTGATGAGCAGCCATCATACTGAGAACTATTAGCTTTAGAAGACAAGAAATAGATTGATGATAGTTTAAGCTATTAAAGCATACATTTACAATGTTCCTAAATTTCCTCTTCAGTCCTAATGCTACAAGAAAAATAAAAGCTTATTAAACCTAAAACCACTGAGTCATCGATTTGACTGCTTGGGCAAGACAGGGCAACTGAGATAGACTGTGATTTCTTTGGGACAAAGTCTTCAGAGACCTGATGTAGAAATTAATTTTTTTACATATTTGCGATAAGTTAGTGTGTGACCACACTTCTCACTACATAAAATACACACATAAAACACCAGCACATATTAAAGTTGCAACAGTATAATATCTTAAAACAGCCACAGAAAGACTTGTGAAATATATCTGCTAAATTATCTTCTACCAGGATAAAGGAACCAAAATTATCCAAACATATTCCAAACACTTATATTCAAGCAAACAGTTCTCAAATCATAAAAATTTGAAAGCGTGTCTAGTACAATAAAAAGGGTTACTTTAACACTTTCAACCTTACGAAATGTTCCTATTCAGTGTTCAAAACATATGTGTAGTACTGAAAAAATACTGTTCTGAAATGCATATGATCCAATACTAGTCATGTGTGTATATACATATGTTCTAATTTTTGCATTGCTGCAGGTTGATACTAAGTTGCTAGCTTCCAACACATGCCATCCACCTTTTACATATAAGAAACATTCTCAGACATTCAAAGCAACATAGTAAAAAGAAACCAAGCTTGCAAAGGGTGGTGATTTAAATTTCATCTGTGATTTAAGTAAGTTTACTGAAAAGAAGCATGCTGACATTCAAGGAAAGCCAGCACATTTACAAAAACTGAGCTAGATTTTAGTATATGCATCAATAAATGGAAACAGTATTTCTTCAGTAGCAACAGAAAACCCAAAGTAATGTTGGGAAAATTCATTATGAAGAACAAACTTATTTATCATTTTACTGAAAGAGTAACAAAGGAGAAAAATTAATTTTAAAGAATACAAGTTCAGCTGTATGCAACTGAGCAACAAAATAGTGATGTAAGTTGCTTTGAAAGTACTCACTTTTTATTGAAAATGGTGTATTACAAAGACAACAAAATTAAAAAAAATACTTTTTTAAAAAACTTATATAATGTGCTTTAAGGGCCACTTTATCCATATAGATCCTGAAGCTGTAGCATAAGACCCATGATAGTTTGTCAGGCTAGGATTGTCTATATATAAACTATATCGCAACCACCACATAGTAACATGCTATTTTTATTTTCTGTAACAGCAAAAATGTTATCTCTATTACTGAGTTACAAAAGCATTAAAATTGTATCTTAAGAATTCCTACTAAAAATGTTTAAATATTAAATAGTTTAACAGCTCTAAGTTCTCTACTTTTTTATCCAGCAAGTCACATGTATCAATATAATTCAGAACTGCATTCAACAGATTTACTCCGAACTATCTACATCACCTAAAAGAGTGAATAAAAGTAAAATACATATTTCTGAATGCATTTATTTGTACAGCATTTGTGTTCATCTAACTGGCTTGCAACTGTAAGAGAATCTCTGGCATGTCCCTTTAAATCAGTAATAGCTAAGACAACATGTACAAATTTTAATTAAAGCACAAGAATTATTGCAGTAAATGACCCAAGGGCTCCTCTACAGCCCCCTGAGTGAATAGATAGTACAGATACAAGTATTTCTTAACGGAATGAATGCACCATGACAAAGCACTGAGCTACAAGCCAAGCGATCAAAATCCAGGTTTTAAAGACTTCTACACTTACCCGCCTACGGCAGAAGGGCAGCCCCTGTGCAATGATGCTGATGCTAAATATCTTCATCACGGTTTGGTGTGGTAGAGGGTCTTTGGCACTTTTAAGATCAACAGGAACCAAGCCATGGTTGATGGCGGTTTTCCCAGGTTTGGACATTTTATCACTCTCACTTTGTCAAGCCTACTAATAATTCAAGAACATTGCTAAAAACTTTGCTTCTAAAGTTGCATGATTTCTTTTTTCCTTCTCTTAAAGTTTCAGACTGGTGATTCAGCTCGCCACAGCCTGCTGCCTTTGTCTCTCAACCTTCTCCTGCCAAGTGTCCTGACCTGTCTGCTGCTCAGTGAAGTGCAAGCTATCCTAGTATAGACAGGAATTAAACTACCAAGGGGCAGGCAGACTGCTCCTGCCAGTCAAACAGCTGGTAGACCTCCCCTGCAATGTCAGAAGAGCCCTTCTCCAAAAAGGGATCCTCTGATTAAAAAAAGAATAAAATCAAGACTGCCGGGAGTTTTAATAACCACAGCCACTTACACCTGGTCTTTAAAGGAAAATAATAACAATAATTAAAAAAAATCTATAACTTGGAGTTGTGCTTTCAGAAGGAGAATCCAAGGAGACTGCAACCTTCAAGCAGTAGCAGTGTTACTGCAGTAACAACTCTACAGCTCTGTAGGCACACTTCTGAACTTTCAATAGAATTGGACAGCTAGGGACTCAAAACCTGACCTGGACCTTGTTGTTTCTTAACCACTGTCTTCACAAACAGAATATACTGTTAAGTCCAAAAGTTACAAAGGAAAAAAAAGTTAAAATAAGAATAAAAAAGCTAAAAAAAAAAAAAAAATAGGAGTCCCCTAAAATGAAGATACTGGCTTGAAATTTGTTCATTTAATATAAGTAGAGACTACCATTCTATTTTCACCTACACTGTGATTTTTACCCCCTTCTTCCCAGTCCTCCTTACTTATGAACTGGTACCACAGCCTGCATCTCCTCCCCTTTCCCTGCTGCTGTGGGGGAACAGCATCCAGGGAGCTCTGGCTCCAGGGATACAGTGGTACTGAAACTGTCTTCCCTCTTCCAGCCATCAGGAGTTTGGGTACCAGCTTGCTCAGGCCCATCCATCACACTGATGAAAAGGAGAAGGGCTTTTCCTCCAAGAACAGTGTTTCTTGTGGATGTGGAGAGAGGCCTCCCTGCCCTTAGCAACAAATCTGAAAGTAGGGCCGTTTTTCAGGAAAAAAAGTTCTTACTCCACTGAGCAAAGCTAGAACAGCCGTGTCTATTACTCAGATTATCTGCAATTAGTTTATTTCCATTTTAAATAATTTCTCGATGAAATAAGTTTACCATTGCTTACAATGCCTCTAGGTTCCCACAATCCCTTTCCGATCCCTATATGTGGACATGTTTCTTCGAAATAGATTCAAATTTTGAAAACCTTTTACAGCAAAACTAAGTAGAAAGAGACAAAAGACAGTAAAAATGTCTCATGAAATTGCTGATAAGACACAGAAAGCCATCAAAGCCCTCGTATGAACAAAGTCAGTACAGTCTGTAGCACAGTGAATAAATGACCACTAAGAAATATTCCAAGTCCCTTTATGCACAACTCAGGAAAGATAATTAACTGTATAATTATGTAAGGGCAAAAGAGGGAGTGTAGTAATGCTTTAATGCTTGAAGCACAACACTGCAACTTAACAAAAGACAGCATTAAAATATGGCTGTATTAGCATCTCCATTTAGCCCTTTGTTTCCCCTTCAAAAAGCCAAGCTGTATGTCTCAGTCATGTGTAGAGCCGCTTCTGACCAAACATTTGCTTCTTGAATGCTTTATACAAAAAAATCTGTAAAAATCCTTAATTTTTCTTTGAGTATGCATACACTAGAGTAAGCATTCATTTATAACAAATTCTCTCTCAGACAAACAAAAAAATTCTTATTTCTCTACAGATGTTGCATACAGAAATTCTGTGCTAGAATGCTGGGTAGCACAGTATCTTCATGCACTAGTTATTTTATTTTCTTCTTTTCTAGCATTTCATTCAAATGCCATTCTAAAGCACATTTAAACAGATACTTTCTTCTAAAAGACTCTTTACATTTCCTTCTTGATATTTCATCCTATAAATGCCAAAAAAAATAGTTTACTATTAGCCTGTATTCAACAGCGATATCACTAGACCACAGTTTATGGTTTCATTCTGAATTACTTCATAGTTTCTATCACAAAAATAGGCCTTTCACTTGGCTGGAAGCCTTTAGAAGGTGCCTTGAGACCTCAGTTTCACTCAAATTAGAAAAGTTTACTGAAATACTCCAAAGAGGGAGAAAGAGTAGCCTTTTATTTCTACTTTGAATAAAGTTAAGAGCAGAGCCAAAAGACCAGGAGGTCAACTCACACACCTCTATGATGCATCATTAAAAAGAAGCAAAAGGCCAAAGCTTTCCATTTTCGGTGTACCAGTCACTGTCTAAATCAGCCCAACAAAGGGGGAAGTTTACCAAAATGTATTTGTACTAATAGAATTTGAGATCTGAATAGTAGGTATGTAACATAACAATATCAGATACAGTATTTCATACAAAGCAAACCTCAGATTCTAGTTTAATAAATACTCAATGTTTCATTTCATTGTATGCAGAAATGTCTACACGTGCTAAGAGGAACTACTGAAATAAACTCAGTTTTAAAAGATTATTTCACTGTGTAATTGCTGAAGAGAATTTGACTGTGTGTCAGATTTTGGCAAGGTGGAGTGGTAGTATTTTAGTACCAGACCTTACTAGTTGATATCAGAGCCTAGTATCTTAGTAATTTACAGGCTTACTTCCCTGATCCCCCCCTTGCAATATTAACTCATAGCCCAAGTGCAAAACAGAACACAACTTGTCCCATTTACAGATTTACACAACTGGGGAGTAAACAAGTCTGACGTATGGCATTTCCCAAGTACCACTCATAGTGTAAGTCTCCAGTCACAGGTTATTCTCACAACCTTCAAAAAAGACAAAACTCTGATTTCCAGCCTTTCTTCTTCTGTGGTTTGAGTTAGAAGTCCCAACACTACATTAGTTTTACCTCACGAACTTCCAAACTATTCTAAAGTAATTCCATAGGAACAGTCTTCTAGATGCAAATAAAGTTCAGATTCAGCATAGTCCCCCCTTTCTAAGCAGATAAGTACAAATCAAAATAAAGCACTTGTTTCCCTCCATGTGAAATTACAGTACTAGATTTCAGACTTTACCATAGCAACAAGAGCTTCAGTTTTTACCTCTTCCTGGTTCTTCCCCGTTTTTTATCATCTCACAGAAAAAACACTTGCACTATGAGATGAAAATTTGTTGGCCAAATTTTATTTCCATGTATCATCACTTCATTTTAGAGTTGCCACGCATTACTGACCGTAGGTATTATTGTCTTACACCAAGTTTAAAGGCCCCAAGCTATGCTGGACAGCTATGTATGTTTAATAAATGGAAATCCTTAGTCTGAAAATACAACAGGCTAATTTAAGCAGTAAGAGGGTGTAACAGAAAGACAAAAACAGACGGTTGGCTATCTTAGAAGTGTCAGGAATATATTGCATATAGCAGGTATCACTTATTTTTGTATTTATTACACATGTAATTCTAATTTAAGCTCTAAATGTAAGCTTTAAAGAGCCACTCTTGCTTTTATCTTGAAAAGTGTGTAATTTTTATATTATGCACTGTGAGAACATGTATAACCTTGACAAATGTGAAACTGAAAATCTGAGCTTTAATCTTTGTAATATTTTCTCCAACATCCTGTTTCTAAATGAAGTGGGGCTGATTTCCAATTATGTTAAGTGCCTGCCTATCAATTTAATCAGAAGATCACATCTGAAATCACTTTGTTTAGATACATAAAAATGCCTGAAAACTGGAGTCTGAAAATACTAGTTTGAGATACTTATGAGCTATTAACTGTAAACTTAAGAATCCAGAAGACTTCTCTTTGTTTTTTTAGCTGATCCAGTTAAGAGACATCTTTGTAAAACTAAAACACATAGGAAGCAGCAATAATTTTTCTACCTTCCAGTCACAGTAATTCGAAGTGATCCTGTAGCAGAGCTTTTTAGGAACTGTTTACCAGTAAGCAAACGTTAAAAGAATTAACTAGCTCATTCAGTATACTTAACTCAGGAAGGTCATGGTTTTAAAATATGGATCTAGGAATTTATCACAAACACGAACACCAGCTTACTCAAACCTTCACAGAATCTTCTCCTAGAGCTGACAATTGGTTTGAATATTAACTTTATTGGAAAAGAAAATAAACTCACAACTTTTATTTAGCTTGGAGAAGAGAAGGCTCTGGGGAGACCTTAGAGCAGTCTTCCAGTACATAAGGGGGGCCTAAAAGAAATCTGGAGAGGGACTTTTTACAAAGGCATGTAGTGACAGGACAAGGTGAATGGCATTAAACTGAAAGATGGGAGATTTAGATCAGATATTAGAAAGAAGTTCTTCCCCGTGAGGTTGATGAGGCACTGGCACAGGTTGCCCAGAGAAGCTGTGGCTGCCCCATCCCTGTAAGTGTTCAAAGCCAGGTTGGATGAGTCTTTGAACAACCTGGTCTAGTGGAAGGTGTCCCTGCTCATTGCAGAGGGGGTTGGAACTGGATGATCTTTAAGACCCCTTCCAACCCAAACCATTCTATGATTCTATGATTTTAATATGGTGATGGAACAGTACAAGACCTCGGGAGACCTAAATGAAGTATTTGCAAATACAGAAATATTATAATAAGGCAGAAAGCAGAACCCTAGGCAGCTTTTCCAGAGTTCTTAAAATCGGTGAACAGCTGCCCTCAAATGGATAAAGCAGAGCACTGCAACAATTTAAAATTCACTTTCTCAAAATACCAGTATCACAATAATCCTTTGAAAATATTTGATAAAATACTTCCTAAAAAATATTTTTAGTAAGCTCTGCACAGCTGTAGCATACAGGATGCACTATAATTTACATTATACACAATCCTTATTGCTCCCTTGATATTCATGCTGGTCCCTACCCAGCATGATACAAAGAGCAAGAACCATTTTGTTAGCAAAGAAAGAAAGTCTATATTACACTAGTAACTACTCATATGGAGCAACTATGGTCCCAAGTTCATTTATGTGAGGGGTTTCTGATACCAGTATATAAATAGTTCCTAAATGATACAATGCACATTAGTCTGCTTTGTACACGCAAACAAATCAGCTGTATAGAAAAAAGGCACTGCTGTACAAAACTAGCTACAACTGTATTAGTGGTGCTGCACAGAAAATACTATTGCTCTGAAGAGTCTATCATACACAAGTTTACCCAAAACAAAGATCTTCATGCATAAGAAAACATGACCTAGACCCCTGAAAAAGGTATGGAGGGAATTAAAAGAGAGGATCATTTTGACCTCACAACATCAGAATTTCCTAAGAAATGTACGCTTGAATAGTACCCACAAAGAGGCAAAACTGCTAGTTACACATGTGAACTGATGGCTTTCTCTGTCCTTCACCTCCAAAACCACAAATGTAAACCAGGTGAGACTGTCATGAATTGGGCTTGAATTACAGTATGGCCTCTCCAAGACCTTATGATCCCAAAACATCAGGGGACCTACAAGGAGTCATTCTGACCAGTCCAGCCATAGCAAAGCTTTCATTTCAGGCTTATGCCTTACTGAGAGTTTTGATGAATAAATGGCTTCTATAGTGTAAACTAAGGAACAAATGGCAATTGAATCCATTTACATGGTCAGAACAAACCCCAATTCCACATGGTTTCAAATGGTGTCTAACCAGGTAATGGTCATCTTGTAGACTTCTCCCTCAGCAGATGCACCAACAAATCTCTCCATTTCCTACCTATCCTCTAGTCATCTTGAAATTTGTATAATCTTAATCTCTCTCTTTGTAAAATTGGGTGAAAATGTGCCAAGAGATTATAAACTCTAGAAAGGAAGAAACACAATGACAGGCATATTTCTCAACTGCACAAGCTTTATCTTCTTTGGCAACAAAGCTTATTAACAACATAGTGAAGAAGAATCCAGATTTTCTTAACTTGGATTCACATAGATGATATTTCCTGATCATAATTCTGGCTCTGGAATCATACTGAGGCATGGCCACTAATAACTACCGTGGTGAAAGAAGTTTGTATCTGATACAAAACAGACTCTTTAAACTTTTTGCCATGAAAAGGCAAGGAGGAACATGCCTTTTGCAGCTGCTGGTGGAAGATGGTACAACTTGTATGACACTCCTATATTGAAAAAAATTATAAAAGTTCAAACAAATAGATAAGGATGATGGTAAAGCTGCTGTCTAGCAAAATACTTCATATTCCACAAGACAGCTTTTTCCACAGAAATCTACGAGCCAAAGAAGATACAAAATATCATGTATATCACCAAAGGGGAAATCATCAGATTAACATACATACCAGACATTTTTCATGACTATGTACATGCTCATATTTCTTTAAGCATCCTGGTATCTAGGTGTGGGTGAATGGAGAAATTAAATCATACCCAAATTTGACCATTTAACAAATTTGATTTGCTCGAATACTTGTGTACAGCATTTAACTACACTAGCCTTGCCTGCTGGGAAACCCAAGCAGTAGGTCACACTTATCAACAGCAAGGGTTCATTAGCTCCAGCTTCTAACTGTAACCTCCAATACAAGTGAGTTTGAATGACCCTCAATAAAAACATAAGTCTCCACCAGATGTGTTTGATCCCAGGGCTGATCTTCTTTGGAGCTGAAATGGGCAAAACAGGCCTGGAGATTCTAGTACCAAAAAGAAGAGCAGCACCTCCCCTCCTTACTCTAGCCATATTATTTCAAACTCTTCCTTAAACTAGCTGTGGAATGTGTCATGCTTGTGAGCTCTGAAATTACTCCAGTATGTAGGATACCTGAAAATCCTCCATTTTTGTGGTTGCTCAGTTATTTTTTCACTAGATTAGCAAATGTAAACAGCTCACAGAGTGGACAGATAAATGATGAGACAAACTCAAGACAATCAGCAAAGTATTTGGAAGTGGAAAGTAGTCAAGACCTCCATCTTTGGGCAAAAAATGAGCTATGAGATCAACTCTCTTTGTCCATGGATCCCTTCGCATGTGACACTGGTCCCAGAGAGACGTCAATGATAAATGCTTCCTAGGCATTTCAACGAATAGAGAGTTTCATTTTAAAAGAATGGAAAGGGAACATGCAAGTACACGCAGCTATAGGCATGAGATCTGCCCTACGTCATGACAAACTACAGGGGATCAGTTGCACAAACTAACTTTTTCTAAAGTCACATTAAATGCTCATGCAAGAAACATAGAGACTATCTAGTGAACTAAATACTGTCAAGACTTTATAATATCAACACTAATGATACTATCATATCATTAAAACATATACTTAACCATGTGTTAATTCCCACCATATTTAGACATCCCTATAAGTGCACGTTATCATTTGTAACTAGAGGCCTATATTACTTGGGTTTACTCCACAAGCCTCATAACTTTATTTACTGCACTATGAGCTCTTGTTGTCATTGTCACTTCTGTTTGTTTGGGGTTTTTTTTAATTATTCTCTTTAAAGCATGTGTTTTCATTTCTTCATTAAACATTTCAGAAAATATCCCAGGTATGTAGCAAGAAATCCAGCTGCGTCATTTTATGTTTTACAAATATTCCAGAAATGCCTGCTCAGCTCTCACTGACTATAATATAACTTGTTGGATAAGCAAGTTTAACTCTTTGGTCTAGGCTGAATTGCACCAGCTGTTAAAAAGAATTGCTACAGCTGTTCTACAGGAATTTATTTGCTGACCACTTATTCATGCTGTTGTTGCACCTTTAAATAAAGCTGAGACAAGAATTAAGGACTACAACAACAGGTAGGGAAGTCATGCAATATTTAACACTGGATTAAAATGCAAGTCAAATTCC
This sequence comes from Pezoporus occidentalis, assembly GCF_034315485.1. Lineage (NCBI taxonomy): Eukaryota > Metazoa > Chordata > Aves > Psittaciformes > Psittacidae > Pezoporus > Pezoporus occidentalis. The sequence continues at coordinate 1,220,746 of NW_026915866.1, read as the reverse complement.
CAACTGAGGATAAGCTGGGGGAAGGGAAAGCAGGTGTTTTACTAGTGAAGCTGCTTTTATGAAAAAGGAATATAGGAAACCAAAAAATTAGTTTTCCATACGGTAAATCAGCTTATCACTGTATCCCGCTTTCATGTAAAATGCAAGACTTTCAATGAGAAATTCTCTACTTATGTACATACATACACAAAATATACACAAGGCTGTACCAAAATATTTAAATTATTACCAGTTCCTGAATAGTGTCCAAAAAGTACTGGCAAAAATTTATTTTAGACTTTGAATTTTCTTCCTTTCTACATATTAAATAGGAAAACTAACAATCCCCAAACTTCAGAAAGGTGTTGTCACCTATTTTATCGCCAATGCACCTTAAAAAAAAATACTTTTTTCTTCCATAGCAAAAAAAAAAATCTGTCCAGATACCATTTATTCAGCATTTTAGAAAATTCCTCTTGTATAAAGCCTTACAATGCAGTAATGCTGTTCGTATTAGCAATATTATCCACTGCCAAAAGAAACGGTTGAACAATGCCAAGTATTACATTTTGTATGTTTGAAGCAATCTAGATGAAGGTTTATTTTGATACAAGATGGTGTTTTTCTTACTAGAACTGTAAAATACACATATCCAACAAATGCAACAACTGACTGTTTCACTGGCATTCATTTGCTAGCATCAAATTAAGCTATATAATCCTTTTCAGCTGGTTAATAGCATACTGTAAAGGGGTGCGAAGCTATTTATAAAGCTCAAGTTATGTGAAGTAAAGAATGCCCAGACTACAAAAAAAAAAAAAAAAAAAAAAGCAGGTAGCCTATGGAAGGGCTGGCACTCATGGTTGGTAGGGTTGCCACCTTGATCTTTTCTTTGTCCATTCTTTCCCTTCCTCTCCCGCTTTTCTTTCCTTTGGAGAGGAAGGGGGAGCTTAGCCTGTATTTTTAGCAGACACTGGCTTTCTCTGATTTGTTCTAATATCACTTATTATTTAAAATGCTTACAAGTATTTCATAAAAATATACTTTTCATATACAGACAACCAACTTGAGCTTTGAGTTTACTGCTCATCTGATACTCTGATTTCAAATCCTGCCAGCAGAGAAATGCAGTGCAGCAGTACCGAATTCTGACTGGCACAGTGTAGGAAGTTTCAAAAGTCTGCCCCCCAGAACAGATACACAAGTATATATATGTAAGCACACCATTTAACGTACTTGTTGTAGGTCATGTAATACCAGTAGTTTACACCAAAGCCAAAAATTGTGCTGATGGGTGAATGCCTCAGGGTACCAATTGAAAGTGTCCTTGCTTTGGATGAAGCCCATCTTAAAGAAAAGGAACAATGTTATTATATTTGGCAAGAACAAGGGATCCATAACAAATGATTTTAAGTCTCATTTCTTCCATTTAGCTGTGTCACTGCCAGTTTCTTCATTTCATTTTACTTATTCATGTTAATTCGGTGAATTAGTTTCAGTGTGTTTCAGAATATCTGACCAAGAGATTAGAACTGAAGGAATAATGACATTGGTAAACAAATAATGAACATTCTTTTATCTTTTAATTTTTTTTTTAGTTTTGGGTCAATAATGATCATGGTAACTGCCATCCTTAAGGGACACTCCATAATTTTAGTGAATAGAACAAAGAGTCTCCTGCCCACTTCCAAACACAGATAACCAGTTGCTGGATGACATAAGAATAAGAATGTGATTTCCACTTACAGGAAACATTGCTCATACTTAATAATAGTAGTGACTTCTGATGATGAATAAGGTGGAATTTATCCCTGCTGGCAATCTGTGGTAGCAGTAGGTACATTTTCCACTTCAGCAAAGACACCGGGGATTGAACAAATGTATTAAAATTTTATAAGCATTAACAGAGTAATATTTCATGACACAGATGAAAAGCATAGCCACTCTTTCCCAAGACTGAATGACACTGAGTATTACTAAAACTTACAATTTTCTCCTTTCATATTTTGCAATATATGATCAGGTAGTAAAGTCAGTAGAGAACATCAGCTTCCAGTAAGAACAAACATAAAAAGAAGATTCTATACAGAAGTAGTTGGTTTAGACCACCTTGTCTTGGGATAGAAAACTCTGCACTTCCTTAGTAATTGTGTCCTTCTCAGATCCTCTCCCTCTTCCCAATTCTTGTTGTTACAAACTAAAGAAACAAAATTTAAAATTAGCAAGAAGGCGAGAATAGAAAAATAAGAAGTAAGAACAGAAGAGATGCCTGATAGCAATGTTTTCCAATTGTATTTCAGTGACTATTACAGATATTCAATCTACACACAAGAAGTCATGATCTTCACCTTTAAAAACTCAATACCAATTAACTATATGCAAAATTACATCATAAGTTGTACTACACAGAGTCAACGCACACAAAGTTTTATAGAGAGTTTTGGGGGGTTTCTGGGTTGTTGGTTTGTCAGGGTGTTTTTTAACATAACATTTACAGTAATTTGGTGAAGTCCTGAACTTTTCTGAACAGGAGAGAATGGGTGGAACTCTGGCAAAATTTGCATGAAGTTGAAGTTTACGCAGTGTTTTCATTAACCATGCTATGGACAAGAGGGGAGAAGATGCTTGCGATGAAGAGAACAGCTTATAGAAACACTGGTTCTAGGTTTTATAGGGATTTTTCCAAGAGAAGTTTCACTAATAAAGAAAAGTGTAAAACATTCACACATGACCTAAACAAAACAGCAGCAAAACATCTACACAAAATGCATGTAATATCATTATTACACAACCATAGCTTCATGCACAGATCAGATATCACATACTACTGAAGAAAATCAGTTCATGTGGCAAAAATCATTCTTTGGTAATAGACGTAAGATGTTGTCTCTTCAAACATTCTGCTAAGACAGCTTGGAAGTTTCTTTTTAAGCACTCTGCCTCTTCAGAAATTATTAAACTAGCAATGAAATCCTCATTCTCTAGTTTTCTTCTTGATAATCAAGAATTTGTAAAGATACGTAAATTATTTCACTGTACAGTTTGCTAAACAGCAACATGTTCTGCAGATAATAAAAAGTCTCCCATCGAAAGGCCATGCTGCTATTTTACAGATTATAGTAATGCAGCAGGATGCAGTGAGAAATGCATCAGGAAAAAATGTTAGTCCCGCAGCAGCTGTTAAACATGATTCTGGTCCTCAGATCACTTTCTTTTCCTCTGACCCTCTAAGCTAATTTCAGGTCTCATAATTTTATAAGTATGAACCACCAGTAAATACAAGAAATGTACTGATAGTATCTTATATTTTTAAACATCAAATTCTTAGCCAAAAGAGTATTTAACATCACCCATTTGGGAAATTTGGGGAGGGAGGGTGGAAGGGTGGGGACGGTGTCATCAAAACTGAAAACTAACTCACCAGCAGAAGTTTTATTTTCTTCACACAATCAAATTCACCATTTGCATAAAATTTTTCATAACCAGTAATATCAACTTCAGTTAAGCCCCAAAAGCAGCTTAAAATTGACACTTGGAGCAACAGCATCCTCTGATAAAATGCTCAGTAAATACAGCTGTATCAGTACAGTCTGGAGACATTTGGCTAACAATCACATCAGGCAACAGCACCTGCCACATAGCTGAGAACAACATAAGGAACAAATGGAATATTTAAGTGGGGCAGAGATCCCAAACATATTTGTTAGACAAGCCATATATCCCAATATCCCAACAGGGTAAGCATATTCAAAGTATTGCAAGCACATTTTCATTATTTTTACTTCATGTTTCCAAGGTGTTTTTTTTTTGGTTTTGGTGTGTTTTTTTTCTAAAAAAAAAAAAAGCTCATTTTCATTTTGAGAACAAACATGTAAAGTAAAAACCATGTACGTGCCTAACTTACACCGATTTGAAATCCTGTGAAAAAGTGTGCAACTACAAGACACTGCTACAGGTAGTTATCGTGAAAGTATCAATTTATCTTATTCGATACAAAGTAAACTGATATTGCAGTTTGAGTAACACAGGCAAGTTCCTTTCCAATGTTTACCTTTAAGGAGCTCTTCATAGGCCAAGGAACTAAAAGAAAATTCAATACAACCTTGTGGCAACATAACAATTCTGGGAAAGTCTAAACCAAGAAGCTATTTCCCTGATCCCACATATTACATGTGTTCAGGAAAAACTAGTGGACATATCTGTAAGAACCACCAGGGAATAAGAAACGTATACACTCTGTGATGCATGCTTCACTGCAAAGAAGGTGGAATTGTTCATTAAGTCAGATAATGCACAGACAAATTTGGCACAACCAAAACCTCTGTAGGTTTATTTTCCAGTGTGGCTAGTTGAGATTAATTTCGTGACTGGAGTCGAGTAACTGACCTCAGTTATTGTCACATAAACAGAAAATTGCTTGTGTTTTATTCAGCTAGGTCTCCAGTCTAGTAAGCAATCTCTGTAAGGGGAAAATAAAAGAATAGCTAAATCAGAACTACCAATTTCCAAATTAAAAAATGTTCATCTTTCTGTAATTAGGGTGGATATAAATGGAAATCTACTTATTAAATACAGTAACTTACTCAAAACTAAGACTGAAATCATCATCAACAATATTTTCTGTTGAACTACTCTTCTTCCTTCCCAGGCACTGAGATTCTTGACTTTCCTTTCTATACATGATTATTTGCTTCAAAAATTACGCATTAGCACTGTCACTTATTTCTGTAGTAGTATTTGTAAAACTATACTGAAAAGAGGTAAGATACCCTTCACTAAGGGAAAGAAAAATGAGCATTTATTATGGAAGATTTCCTGTCCTTTGACTGCAAGTAACATTTTAACATAACAGTTAAATTTAATTACTGGGTATTTCAAGAACTTTGTGAGAAAGCTGAACTAGATATCTAAGTTTTTAGATAAGCCCCTTACTACAAGCAGAACCCCCATATCAATTAGCAAGCTTCATGTTCCACTTGCAGAGTAGGGAAAATTAGCAGAGCAGCAATTATTTAACACCAGTTTTACCTGCAAATGATGGTGCAGGAGCAATTCTGCTTAGAAAAGGCAGAAGTACCAGCTACACCTCTGCAAACCTCACACAGAAAATGAAGCCATTACTTAACACAAGTAAAAGCAGAGCAAGTGAGAAGTACTTTTCAAAAGTTTTGATATTTGCAGTAAAGCAGCATGGTACAAGTTAGTACAGATGGGGAAGAATCTTGCAATCCAGAGAATTTGAGAATCTGTATTCCTTCCATGGATGCTTCAATATTTAACAAACTACTTCTTAATGACAGTTTCATAACCTTTCCAAATGATCCAGCATGCTTGGAATCATTAGCAACTAGGTTGTGTAACATATAAATGAGAAAGAAGTCAAAGGTTAAACATGTTGATTGATATTAATCTAAGAGTATGAATATTTCTAATGTTATTGCAGTCCAATATAAAAATAAGATTCCGTACCTGAAGAATAAAAAAAAAAAAAAAACAAAAAAAAAAAACCCACAGAACAAAAACCTAACATAAAAATATTCTATAAAACTACAAAACTTGCTCCAAAATAACTGCTACATAATGAAGAAGTAATTCTGACTGGCAGCTGTAAAGACCATTTATTGTGTATACTAGAGTCATGTACTTATCCCAGGGAGAAGCAAGAGGGGAAAAAAAGATCCTGCTGAAGGTTTTTTGGTTTTGTTGTTTTGGGAGAGTGGGTGTTATTGAGGTTATTGGTTTTGTTTGGCATTGTACAGTTGGATTTTTTTTTTTGGGGGGGGGGGGGGAGGTTGCTTGGTTCGTTGTTATTTTGTTGGTTTTTACAATCAGAGCGATTCTTAGCATGCATCCTTTTTGACATGGCTTTAGCCATACTATTACTTAATTTAAAAACTCCTTAAAGCAGTAACTGTTAGCAAACTCAGGAAATGAAAGGCATGAAGAATCTACACATCCTATGCATGATTCTGGCAGAAAATAAAGATGGGGGAAAAAAAGAGAAAAAAAAAATCTTTCTGTAGGATAATGTTTTTCTCTTTCTCTTATGCATGCAGAGCACAGAACTATACACTGCATTCTTATCACACAAGCCATTTGAAAACGTTTAATATTTATTTTTAAAGGAAATAATCCTACATCATTTCATATACTGGAAATATATTTCTTCTCAAATATAAAATAATGAATCCTTCTGTTCCAGTTCTATTTATTTGCCAGACTTAAAAAAAAAATATGCTTCAATTTTTTAGCTGCAAGAGCAGGAAAAACCTTTGCAAAGGAACCCTGCACAGGTCTCTATAGGGCTGCAGAAGAGCAATAGCAGCTCCCTCTGCTGCTCAGAAGAGAAAAATACTGGCATGCATTGTTCCAAAACCACAGCCCCATCTACACAGAGCATTCTAACCTTCACTCAATTGCATGCACTGCCTGTACACAAAAGAAAGAACTACTTCCAAGGAGCAGCACTCCTCTAATCATCCTTTATTCCTCCTACCCCTTTATTAACACCCTGAGAGTAACAGCAGACTTTCATACAGGAGTCCCTTCTCACTTCCTTCTATGCACAAAGTGCCCAGTGCATTCTTAGTTTTCTTCAGCTTCAAAGAAAAAAAAAAAGAAAAAAAGAAAAAAATCAATGTTATCCTTCCATACAAAGGCAGAAATCACTGAAAAAAAGAATCCTTTAAATTCTATGTGCTAGCTTGAACCAAGCACCTCGCAGCAAGAAATTCTGTCCCAGTCTGGACTATTTGAGAGCTAAAAGCTATAGATGTCAGCATGGCTTTAGATTTGTTTCAGCACCTGAGAGATGGCTGTCTAAGCTCCAAGGGGCAGGTCTTCCTGTGGTACGTCATAGCTTCACCAAGTCAATCTAGCTTATCTGCTCTGTTTCTCCCACTTCACTCTATAGGGTTCTCGAACAACCATGAGAAGACACCATTACTTACACGCATGTGCCAAATGACAGAGTCAAACAGACAGTATGGCACCACAGAGGATGCTTCAAAATACACTACTTTTACAAGAAAATTAAGCTGCTTCTCAGCCTTTACCGCTGTTATATGTAATATATGTTACATATAGAAGAAATCTATTAAAAAATCATTATATTTAGTAATGAAGCAAATGCTCATATATGACAGATGCTGAAGGGGCAGAAAAATGGTTATTGTGGCTATAGACCTGACTATACAAGTTTTCATCTTCATTTTAGATAATCTGTTTTCTGGTTCTTAGGAAGCTCTGGTTAACCAACAAATCAATCACCACCCCAGCCCACAATCCTGCAACAAGCAAACCTCCATTTGAAGACAACAATAACTAGGAAGTTAGCGCAGGGTTCTTCATGCAGAATGCCTGACCCCTTAATGAGGGGTCACCATCACAATCCAAATACTTAGATACAGAAATAATGTTTGGATTCATATGACCTCATTTGCTAGGCTTCATAACAGAGTAACTAGAAGGGAAATTAATGTTTAAAAAGAAAGGGATATAAAAGTTTAAGAGGGGTTTTGTTGCAAAGACTCTCGTTGAACAGTGCCCGTTGTCCAGAGGTATTGAGCATCTCCCATACAAAAAGAAACAGAGAAAAACCTGGATAAACACAGGCTGAAACCAAGGTGTCAGACCAAGAAAACATAATGTAGTGGTTGACATAGGATTAATTCATGCCAATTTTCCCATAAAAACATGCTGGTTATCACATATACCATAAGCACCAGCTTTGATACAAATAAAATACTGCTGGCATGATATATTTGTTAATACTACACTTTCAAGAGTATGAACACAAGTAGACAAATGATTTAAATCAAAAGTAAGCAAGAATGTTAATTTACACGAGCTATTTCCCAGTGATGGTGACTACCAGTAACACATTATCATCCTTGCAGTGCTACAGAATCCCACATGCACTGAGCAATAAGAGCATTTAAGGGCAGTTACTGCAAGATACATGATTCACTGTAAATATATCCATATGCTTATGTTGTGGTTAATTGTTATATGACCATTCCTAAGGGGTTCAAGTAATACAAAGTCATCACAGAGCACTGAAAATGGTTGCCACAAATACAATGCAATCAGTGAAGAATTGGCATCGAGTTTTCTTCTGTTAGTCCTGCACATATTAGTTACTTTGCCCCCATGTGCTATATAATATTTTTATATTACAGGCATGACAACAACTGGAACAAAAAATAACAAACAATAAAGGCTCTGATGAAGTACATGGATGTGAGAAAACTCTAGTCACTAGAATACAACCAAGCATCAGTTCTTATCTCTAGGTACAGAGGACACAGGCCATACTTACAGAAAGGGAAGTCTCAGAAAAAGGCTTGCACACGTAAGACGAATCATTTGAACATGAAATCCCAATGGAATACTGCAGTCGAAACTGATAGTGGCATAGTTTTGTTACATACACAAGTAAATATAAAGCATGAACAAATTTTATTTGTCCTTGCTACAGTTGCTACTGGAGTTTAATCTCAGTTTAATCTCAGTTCTGGTATCTATGATTCAAGATGGATGTTCAAAAATCAGAACATTCAGGGAAATACCATAATGAGAATAAAGAAAACTAAAAATTATATGCCCAATAGACACAGTGTCCTTATTTACATTTAAGAGACCTTTCAGGAATGAATTTGATTCTGTACTTGAGGAAAGAAGCCCTGCTTATTAAACAGCTCTTTGGTACAACATGAAAATAATAAATTGTCAATGGTCAAAAAACCCCTCAGATAACAGGAAGAAAGTAAAGGTGCAGAAATCTAAACACAGATGATAAGCAGCAAACTATTAATCCAAGCTTGAGTTAGATTCACTTTGCTGGACTCTTTCCTGTTTACAAACGGTGAAATTTCTCTGAAAATATGCTTTAGTTTGTGCAGAAGTCAATACAGAACAGGACCCTTCAAGATTCCTGGGTGAATGCAACAAAGGCTCTCCTGAATCATCAATCTTCCCATTTCAAGCTGATCCTTCAGGTACACAGTTAAAACTACCTAAAATAGAGCTGCACCATGAATCAAGAATAAGTCCCAAATATGGTTTGCTACATACTTCCCCAACAGTTCCTGCACGAGCACAGACTGGAGACAAAGGACAAAAATGGCTAGCACTGCACCAAAACAATACACAAAGGCACTATCAGACCACACAGAAATTATGAATCTATACAAAAAAATCTTTCAGACAACTCCCTTCAGACTAGCCCATCTTGTTTCAGTTTATGTCAAATACTACTTAAAAAATGAAAGAAAAAAAAAACGCATTCATTATTGGAGATGATGATGAAAGCTTCAGAACTGACCATCACTTAAAACTATGCTCTGCTCTGTCTATATAATTTGATTATGGTTATTTACAAAGCAATTCATAGTTTATAATTCAGAGACTTAAAAATATATTTTTGAGTTAAGGATTTCCTGCATTAAATATCAAGTCCATACTGGATGCAAGGTGTTACAGAATACTCACTAAGTCATACTAAAACAGGGAAAACCAATGCACTGGAATAAAACCAAGAATTTGAGTTGTGAAAAGCCAAGTGAATGACATGAATATGACAGTATTTCACTCCAAATTAGAAATCACATATTTCATACCTTGAACAGTAGAATTATCAATAGAAAATATATAATTTACTATAAAATTATGTGATAACCTTGACTTTTCAAAAATCAAAGATGGGCGTTTAAAATATCTCAACTGACAATTGAATTACATATTAATCGCTATTACCAAAACCATATTTCTGCAGCTTCCAGAAGCAAGCGTTCATCCTATTTACCTCTTCTAGAGCATCTTCAAGACCGATTCTCTACCTCTGTACATTTATGTTCACACTTGAACACATATGGAATCCTGTTAACTTATGTTAACAGATTTTTGTGGGTTTGTTTTTCATCAAGTGTTTTGGGTGGGATTTGTTTTTTTTTTTCCAAGTGCATTGTAAAAAATTTGAGAGGGTTTTGCCATTTTGTTTCTTGAAAGGTGAGAAAAGGCTAGGTGTTCTACTACCAATTAATGATTAAGGAAAAGAAATTGGTACATAGGCTTAGGAATACCATTACTCACAAGAGCACCTTCCTGTCCTTCTTGTTAATTACTCAGTATCACTGTTTTCATTCTTTCATTTTTCACCACTGCTAAGAGTTAACACAATTCATCCTTCCTGAAAAATTCTGAACATATGATGAACTACTAAACTACACGGGAGCTAATACTCCATAACCATTTACTGTATTTTTTTTAATCCGTATTTTGTCAATAAACTCATTATTACCACATCTAAGTGAACAAGATATTCTCAAAGACCATCACAGATGCACAATTGCTTACCTTCCTTCTTGCCTGCTTTGAGAAGGAAAATATCATAAATAATGTTGGGAGGGTCTTAAGTGTATGAATTGACATGAGAAAATATTTATAAAGAAGCACCTTGATCTTTTGAACATACTCATCAGAGCCCTATTCTTTAAAATACATGTGAGTATTTGCTCATGTCAAATGTATACAAATAATTTTATTAACAGTTAAACCAGCATAATTTTTGTGGACTACATGAATTCTTCATAATGAGCTCTAAGTAGTAAAACCTTTGCTTCATTGTAAACCTTTAAGTTAAACATGCAAATAGCTAACCAAAATCCTGAATTAACAAGGACTAAGAAAACAAACAATAAAACAAAAAAGTAGTTTCTCACCTTTGTCTTTGCGTAGAATGGCGATGACTGGTGAATGGGCAAGTCCATGAGGCTATTGGAATTTGTGACACTGTTACTGTTAGCGTGTTCATCTTCTCTACTGCTGTCGTCAGACTGATCAAAATCATCACTCTCCTGGTCCATTTCCTCCTCCTCTTCCACCTCCTCCTCTTGATCACCAGTACGTTCATCATCATCTTCTTCTTGGTTACAAGTGGATTCTTCATCCACTGTAATAAGTCTATTGTTGTTTTCTTCTAACTGTTCCTGCTGAGACTCGTGCCTATCATCAAATCCAGGTTCTTCTCCTCCTATCTCCCCATTCCTCCCAATGTGCTGCTCTTCTTGTTGTCGTCTTTGCTGCTGCTCCTCCTCTTCTACAACCCGATTCATCTGCTCCTCATCTACTTGGCTTGAGGAAGCATTACCACGAAGAGATCCACCAGTTCGTCGCCTCTTGCTGCCCACAGAGAGCAGTTCCTGATTCATTTCCAAAAGCCAGCTTGCTACTTCTTGGACCTTGGCTAGGCTATCTGAAGATGCAAATGCTTTCACATTCTAAGGAGACAAAAAATAAAAGGTGGAAAATTAGAAAAGCTGTATTATGTTAATTAGATAAAGCATTGAAAACTTATTTCAATGTATTAATCCTGATTTCAAACTCCAAGAAACCAGGAAGAATTCGTACGTGACACACAACTGGAGAAACCCGTACTGCAGGCAACTTGCTAGCAAGTTATATCTTCTATCAAACAGTCTGACCATGAACTCTGTAAGCACCACATTCTGCAAAATTCAGAACTGCTTGCCCTCCTAGAGAATCCACAAGAACCATTAACATCCATGTTAACAAAAGATCCAAGTATATTACTTGCTAATAATTGGACAAAGATAATTTTCAAATGGCATTTTATTTGACTACAGACATAACATTTATCTCAAAATTATTAACTGCTTCTGGCCTTATGCCTTAAGAGCAGGCACATTTTCAGGTATAATTCTAAGTTTTCTTTCTTGTTATTATATTCTTTCAGATAAATGAAAAAGAGAACAACCACTAAAGCATACAACCTACTAAAGCATACTCCCAAGTCTTAAACTGGCCACACTGATGCCCAGTGGTCTAAAGTAGACAACACCAGGCAGCCTGTGCAGGCCAGAAACAGCTCATACCTCGCCTGGCAAAAATCACTGCTACCAATGAAGTTCTCCAAACTTGAAGAAGTGATAAAAATTGTTAAATGAGGCTCAGAGAAGTTAAAAAAAACATGCCAAATTTAGGTGCATATTAATAGAAATAAAAATTAACACAATTTCCAGATTATCCACACATTTGGCTACACATGCACATGCAAACAATAGATAAGAACAGCGGAATATAACATATTCTAGCTAGACCTTAAATTTGGTATTAGGTTTCCAGCTATATAACCTTTGAGGTTGGCACATCCTGCCTCCAGTGCCCCTAGATTAAAGTTATATGCTGATCAAGTCAGACATGAACAACATGTAGTCAGATTCACATGCACACGAAAACATCTGCAAAGAGAAAATAACTAGGGTTTTTAATGTTTACAGAACCACTGTTCTCAGGTGGCCACAGACCGCACCACACACTCAGCAGGCTACACTGAGAGAGGGATTCAGACAATACAACACTGGAAAAGAGCATGACTTCTCAGCCTCCTTGGAGCAGGAGCAGTAAAAAAAAAAACCAACATATTACCATGAGTACAGGAAGATAGTCTCCTAATCTCTCCCCTGCCTTCCCCCCCCCCCCCCTTCTTTATTTAGAAAGTCCTCCATCTCTTATTGTTTAAAAATAACTAATAATAACAATCTCACAACAAAAAACCTAGAGCCTTGAATGATGGAGGTGTGGAACCGAAAAACTCCAACTTTGTTCCATGACATTTGTGAAAACATTGAACTTAGAGGTGAAGTGAGAAGAAAGCACCTGAAACCATAGCTCTAAGGTAAATTTCATTGTATGGTACCATGAAAGCCACTGAAACACATTTACAGAGATTTTTCAAGTCCTGCATCGAGAAGGATTCATAGATTCTGCACCCTTGGCCCACTTCCTCAAGGAAACATTATGTAAATCCCAAAGACATGGTTTTCAAGTTTTCACATATGTACACCTGGATGACACCCCCAAATAAAACTTAGAAGCTCAAAAGCTAAAATCTGTGTTCCAAAGAATGTGTCCACCAGCAATTAGCTCCAATCAATGAAGAGGAAGCTAACACTAAAAAGACAATTAAGCTCCACACACCAAGGCAAGGACATGATGGAAGCAAGCAGAGGCTGTGCTGACTCCTACTTTTTATGAGCGGAAAAAACACATTAGGACACTGGGGTGCACGTGACACAAACCAAAAGCTAATGACTTCAACCTTGGGAGCAAGGGGCATCAAAAGCAAATGTGTTTAATTTTCTATATATAGTAAGTGGCACTTGAAAAACAGTGAACTCTTCATAACATCACAGAGAAATATTTTCACTTAACATTTTTTCCCAAAGCCTGGAAACCTTAGAGTTTTGAAGTGATGTTTCATAACTCCATTTCAACAAACATCAAATTTCACTGCATATGTAATCTGACATTAGTGTAACCTATTTATCAGGCCTGCTACATAGTTAGGAGCTTGACAACACTACATCTTGCTTTCTCATTAAAAATAAGAGATTTGGATTTTTTAAAGCATTAAATATGAAAAAAAAAAAACAAAACAGCAATAATAATAAAGACCAAAAAAAGAGATTTATATCTTCACAATCTAGAGAACTTAGCTTCCACCAAAAATGATTCTGTAAATAGCCATGAATAAAGCTTAAAAAGTTTTCATCTATTTTTCCACTATCGAAAGCACTGTTTCAAATATACGCCTCAGTTATCAGTTTAGGATAATATCATTTACTTGATAAAACTTCAAATGCTGCATTTGTTTCATTAATTTAATACATAATTTCAGTTTGTATCTGTAAGCAACTGATGTGACAGGTAGCACTGAAATACAGAAGTAATAAAATGCATAATTCTGCTAAGTGCTTAAGTGACAAAAATAACACTATTGTTACTGTTAATATACCCAAATGAAATTCCAGCCAGTTAAGAAAATGAACACACACTAGTACTATTATATCTTTAATTATTCCTACATTTTTGTAGTGACTATCAATTCACAAAATTAGCTTCAGTCATAAATGATTTGAGTTTTACTCTGTATTTGCAGAAATAAGCTCAACTTGGTTTTTCCAGAAGCCTGTAAAACATATCATCAAAATTTAATTACATCAGAAATCATCAATATGCAAAGAGGTGATGCATTCACTAAAGAACAGATGGATGTACATTATCTGAGAGATTTGAAACATTAAAGCTGCCTTCTGTCATCTAAGTGCTTTCAGAATTAACTACTGTAAGCTAATTCACAAGATGCGATCATTTTCATATATAAGGTATATAATGAATAAGACAGGATTATTACTTTGCAGGAAGAACTTATTTACAAATCAGCTACCCAAGAACTAAAATGCTGTGTTTTCAGTTAGTACAGTGCCTCCTTCATTTACACCCTCAGAGCCCAAAATGTCTCAAAACAGCTAAACCCCAGCAGTCCCACAGAGGTAAGCTGTTGCTTTCCTACCCACCTTAGACCACAAAGAGGTATTTTTAGAAGGACACCAAAACATTGCAGTGCAGTGTCAAGGCTTTGCATAAACATGTAAAACTCATTAAACTTGGTCAACAACTCCCAGGTAAGTTTCTTAACACTTGTAGTGGGTCATATGGAAAAGCAAAATACATGGAATCCCCAAGGACAATGGAAGTCCCTGGACTCACACAACTGTAAAATCAGAGTTGATGAATGCATCCCCCCATATATATTGAAGATTAAGCAGAATTCTTTATCCATTAAATTTGCGCACAAGGCACTTTACAAAAATACCAGAATAACAGCTGCTGAAAACCACCCGTAAGAAACGCCGAGCAACACTGAGAAACTATAGAGAAAATGCCTCAGATTTATCTACAATAGGTTACATTCTGTACTGAGAGAGGAGGATGACAACTTCACTTCTTGCTTTATTACTGAAATATCTCTGTCCCTCTAGTAGATACAAAAGTTGTCAAACGTTTTTTACTTATGAAAACATACAACTAAGTAAAAATCGGGAAACTGCTGGTTTGTTAATTCCTTTTTTATCACTTGAAACTGTAAAGAAAAGGGAAATGAGGTGGTGATGAGGGTAAAGGGTGGGGGCTTTTGTTGTTTTCACAAAGTATACCAGAACTTGAAAAGATTTTAAAGAATTAACTTTCAAATTAGACAGGTAGACTGACTTGAAAACTAACCTAAGTCTATATAAATAACCCGATAAAAAGCTGACATACATTAAATTGAGTAATACCGAACTGAGGTAAATAGAAAGCAAAAAAGAAACATCCCACTCAAGCTAAGGATCTCCTATGATTCCATTTCAACATCCCAACCTACCTTCTCAAAGAAAAAATAAAATCCTTACAAGCACATTGGGCCCAAGATTGCCAGTGGTGCATTGGCAACTTAAAGTTAGCTCGTATTGAGCCAACAGTGCAGTAGGAACAGATGTGCCAAGCTGAGACTCGGCACCCACATAATAAGGCTCTAGGAAAAGGAAAGAGCTGTTATCTCCAGCTATGACCACTGAGACCTAAACTGACTCTCACAGCTGGAATGCATTATCTGTTTTAGTTTCACCCAGAAGGTGCTTGGGCCAGCTGTGCTTTAACTCTATTGGGGAGCAGGTGTGAACAATCAGCAGCTACACTTTAAAGTGTGCTCTGGATCCAAATCCAGACTAAAACATACAGTGCCAATGCACCCAACGACAGGCACACACCTGCACTGCCAGACACCTAAGTTACAAGAGAAGAATTTTGCTGTGTTGCGCAGGATGGGAAACTCGATAATAGTAATGGACCCAAGTCATACAATTTTGAGCTGAATACATTGTATAAGGAAAATAATAATGCTTTCCATATTTCACCAGCACAAAAGATTGATTAGAGCAAGATTAACATACAGCTTTAAAAACTTTAAGTAACTTTTCATCAAAACAAAGTACGTCGTTAATAATACATCTCATTCTACAAGCAGGCATGTTCTTCCTAAGAGCACCACTTCTTCCAAACATATATGCATCTCAAATCTGTCAGCTCCATTATTTGCAGCTCCAAGCTCCAGAACATATTAGCAACTAAAAAAATCCTCTGCTTTACCCTGCCCAACAAAGACCTGCTAACACTTTGTGGAGCAGCACACATAACTTTTCTGTTGGATTATAAGTCGTCCTGCTCACTTTTCCACTCTCCCTCAATACACTTTAACAACCAATTCATGTTGTTTATTCAGTCCAAAATGGCTGAAGTAACCAACATGAAATGACACTGCCCCTCTGATTACTTATGTTGAACATAAACCTGACAGCACACAAAAACCTAGATTCAGTTTTCATTAAGAAATAATCACAAGTAAAAGTTTCCTGTGCAAATTTAGTGAAGCCCAGCTGCCTCTAATCTTCTTGTGTGGGCAGTTTTAATTAGACCCATCCCCACCATAATCTGGCTCCAACATTGTATATACCTACTGAGGCTTTGTATCACGCCCTTGTGCCCTGACCTCCACTCCTAAATGTTTCTGAAAAAAGACAATTCCAGTTTTCCCACCACAGAGAGTCTACTATAAGGTGTCTCTCCCTTCTGTTCACCTAACTTCGATCACCCCCACTATCCTACTTCGACAGACCTCATTCCTTCTTTCCCTATTTCATCATCCAAACTTACATTTTTCTCCCAGGATTTCCTCTTAACACAGCTCCCTCTCTAATAATCCCATGCCTCATTTTCCCAATTCCTCTTAGCCCACAGTGCTAATTTACAGTCCCAGACACTTTGCTCCATTCTGATCCATTCCCTGCAGACAGTGAAGGGATTCGGATGAGCGACAATGGTTGACAATACCTGGGTAGTAAGCGTGTGGCAGAGCAACGTCCCTGGCTATCAATTTATGGGGACAAACACGCAGAAATCATTATAAAGAAAACTTTGTTTTAACTCTGGGCTGGAAAGACAAAAGGGTAGGGAGGATCTATCACATAATCCCACCTCTTTTGGTAAACACAGGTAAAATATTTAATATAGGATAAAATACGAAATAGCACAAAAAACCCACTAGAGAACAAGAATAAAAAAAGTAGTTCAGGAAATGAGTAACTGCTACAAGAATTTACATATCTTTAGCAGTTTTTCAGATGAGTGACATGGAAATATTAGAGGTAGCAGAGAGATTAACAGACCTTTCATGAGCAAGTTTAGAAGAAAGCTTGAGCTACAAGCAGTCAACTTACTTATTTTTTAGATTATGGTAGGTACGATCACATCAGGGCAATCCCAAGCACAACTACAGGCTGGGCAGAGAACAGACTGAGAGAAGCCCTGAGAGGAAGGACTTGAGGGTATGAGTTGATAAGAAGCTCAAGACAACCTGGCCCAGTCTCTTCAATACAGACTCATTTAGCCTTCACAGATAATGACTGTGGGAAAAGCTGCAGAAAGGTGCAATATGCTTCCTTTGCTGTGTACAGGCAGGGGACACACAGATTCATCCCATTCCTGTAGGCAACACAACCACCTGTAGGGTTCATGGACATACAAACACCAAATCTGAATGCATTACAGGTAAAATGGATTCCACAGACTTGCCTTACAAAAGCATGGAATGTCAAGTCTTAATGCTTTAAATGAAAAAGCCCTTTTCTTCCTCCTTGTGTGCTTTCTACAAAAACAGGACTGCTTGGCTAAAATTTTACAGAGAAGAGATAACCCACACAGAATTCTTGAGGGGGGGATCAATTTGAGTTAAAGTTGTAGAAGTTTTTATCACTCTAGCACAGAGAATTATGCTATAAAATGTATTAATAGAGACCTGGTGACAAAATTAAAGCAATCAACACACAGCTAGAAGAGAGAAAACCACCGATTTTTTTTCTGGGAACATATCTTCGTAAGTAATTCATTACTTTAATACTTGTATTTGAAGTGTTAAAAAAGCCTGAATTTTCCTTGATTCAAAAAGGACAAAAATATCAGTGCAAATCACTAATGAATAGTGTGTTACACCAGTTGGTTTTTACCTTAAAATCCAGTACTTAAGAAGATGAGAATTATTGTGAGATACCATGGTAAGGATGGGATGGAGGTCAGAGGGAAATGTGAAAGTGACCCATGAAGAAATGACTTAAAATCTCAATCTTCCACTAGTAAGGAAATTGTATTAAAAAAAAAAAAAAAAGTCCGCTTCCTCAAAACCATATCCCAAGTGATGGTAGCACCAATACAGTGTTATAGAAGAAGTGGGGAGCTCATATCTGTTTATCAAGAACACTGTTCATACCTTTTAACCCCCTGAAACCCAAGACCAACAGCAGAAGTACATGTTACTCCTTATTTTTAATTCTGCATTATTATGTTTTCATGAAGAAGAGTGAATGGATATAATTTAGAACAAAATCATTTAAATTCCTTGAAAGATATCATGGGAGGCAACAATCCACATTAGGAGGAGATCAGTATTATGACTGATCTTACTGTGTTCATATAAATAATTGTGTTATTTTTAGTAGCTTTATTAATAATGACTGTTATACAGAAGATGGCTGGTTTGTGTTTTCACTAAAAACTCTTTAAAGAAAGAGGATTAAGCTGTAAAATGTGACAAGTTAACTATCATGTGTGACTAATGAAAGGCTTCTCTCCCCTTTTAGCAGAAAAGGGAAAGTAGAAAGAAAAGCTTTGGGTTATTTAAAGGGTGCCAAGTTTTCCAGCAGCTATTGAAATCAAAACAGGCAACTCATCTGCACACAATTTTCAGTTACTTTGTCTTATCCTTTCTGCTTTGGCAACTGTATCATTACTTGGATTCTTGTAATAATTTTTTTATCTCTCTAGATAAGATCTTACCTCGCATAATGATTCTGTTGGGGGGCGGGGGTATGATTTTGTTGGGGATTTTGAGTGTTCCTCCCTATCAAATTAGAAGCCTGTACTACTACTACTGCTAGTGATATGACACAAGCACTTGCTTGCTCAATTTAGAACTGCAAGTTTCTATCTGTTAGCATTTCAGTCTCATGTAAACTATGCCTTCTGCGCATACTAACAAGGAAGAGCTTCTTGCCAAAAGCAAACATTAGATCATACTTATAGCAACACAGAGTATCTTTAGCTACGTTAGTTGAGAAGCACATGGGCTGAAAAATTCTCAGACTAGAAAACTAGGCATGCAATTTATTACACTCCCTTCAAAATTAAAGACACTACTGCATGCCTACTTAGCAAAGGCTGGAAATACACAGATTCATCCCAACTCTTATTACATGACACACACGTGTAGTACAGAATCCCTTAAAAAAAAAAAAAAAAAATCACAAATCCTCTTACAGTACAACAGGAGACTAAGCAGTCCCTGAAACTTAACAGGTTTGGTTAATTTGGGGGTTGGATTCATGCCTCTTCCCAAAAAGTAAGTAATTGAGGCCTGTGGGTCTGTGGTAGCTGTGACAGCTTTCCAAGCTGGCTCAAAAATCTCCACAGCACTAAGCATTGTGTTTCAACTTTCTATACATGCTTTCTGTCCCCAGATCAGACCACCCATATTCCCTTTAACAGAAGTTCTCATGGTCAGTTTTACAGCATCATCAAGAGCACTGCATATAGGGACCTCCCTAGCTGCCTGGAGCAACACCTGCTTAGGATGGGTTTATGCAGCATAAGACCTGTCATCTATAGCAAAGGAGCATGAGGACCTGTAAGGATGACACTGATAGTCTTGCAGAAGTAGTAAACTTGGGTTAAGCTGTGCTGGAGAAAACTGTGTCACGGGAAAACTATTGTGTTAACACACATTAACATATAGAGCTATAGGTACCAACAAAAGGAGCTAGAAATCTCAGCCCTGACATACCAAAAAATATGTTTACTATGCAGGAACAACTTTCTTTCCAACTATCTAGGCAAACACAGATTTTCTCCTAGACGAAAAGCAAGATCCAATCACTGAATGCTAAAATGAGAAAAATCCAAATGGAATTAACAATGAGGATAATTACTCACTGTAATAGCTTACTAGGAAGATAGTAAATTCATCACCACTTTAAGTCTTAAAATAGAAATACATTCCATCTTGGTTTAACATACACGTTCAACAGCTGAAGAACATGCAGCACATGCACAGCTACCCAGGCTTGGTTAGCTGACCACCTCTCCGTGGGAATGCACACAAACTAGAGCTGCTGTCAACCTCCTCTCTACTCCCAAAGTGACAGAGAGGCAAAACGTATTACCAAACTGCTGACTAAAACCTGCCCAGCTCATGCAGATTTATTTCACAGCCAGTTTTAACACACAGGCTAGCACGGCATGGCCAAAGTGGCCTTAATATAATTTTTTCTTCCATATTCACAACACTGATGAATGTGATAAGGGGGCTGGGATGCATTTTCAATGGGAAAACCTATAGACCTTAGGAGTACGATATGCTAAACTGCTTTGTGAATTCATTCGGTGTTACCTAGCCTGGTGCTGCTTTGCAAAGCTGCATCATAGGAGCATAAATAACTTGCAAGCAGAATTGCTCATTATTAATGCAAATATTCTGAAGGCAAAAAGCAAAACAGCATTTGGCAGCAAGAACACTGCCATTAAGATGCTTGGTCTGAAAACCTCAAGGTGATTTATAGAGTACCCAACTGACTTATCTGTCTCAGTTTCTTTCCTGTCCACTAATCATAGAAGTAATTTTTGGTACATTCCCCAGATTATGGGGTTTACTGATACTGAATTGTAATTCTACCAGATGGCTGGTGTCAGCTTCTGGCAAAACGGCAGCATGATTTCTTGGACTGAATCTCCAATTCAATGCTGCAGAAGTGCAGCACAAACAGGCATACAAGCAGAACAGCAGAGATGGCCAAAAACAAAGGTCAACTTCAAACACAGAGCAGAAAAGGTGGACTAAAAAAGGTCATCTTTAAATGAAGTGAGGGAACAGACCTTAAAGACAAACACCAACTAAGTTTAGTTTAATTTAAACTAACTTCAGTTAAATTTAAATGGGAGGAAGTGGAGGAGATTAATGTGAAATACTTAAATTTCCCCTACCTCAGAGATGCTTGAAAGAGATGTCTAGTAACGAATGACACACACAGAGATGGAAACACATACACCCTTTACACTAAAAAGTGTTTTAGCGGTTAAAAAACGGTAGGATTGAAGCTGAGGAAAGTGAGAATCAAGAGCAGTGACTACTATTTAAGAACATTTGTATTTAAATGATTAAAAATTTAAAGTAAGTACCCCCTTTCCAAGCCGCTCTTATACAACCTCTAATCACCAAGAATAATCACTCCTTTAACTCCCAAGCTTCAAGGCACAGAACAGTATTTTCAAGCCTCTGAATAAAGACGAATGAAGTAAAGAAGCAGCAATGCAGACTTTGCCATGAAAAATGCAATCTCTTTATTCTGTTGGGACACAGACTTCCACATCAGGCTAACCTTCCAGAAAGGGTTATTGTAAAAATAAAGAATTCCCTCCCAGAGATTAAACAGCCACCTAGATATCCGAACACTACTTTTTTTAAGTATTTATTTTTAATTCCCAATTCTTCTATGTTATTCCAAGCATACAAGATGATGAGAGGCAAGGGAAGAAGAACAAACCCCTCCAAGTCCTGCCAAGCTATCAGCAAGAACATTTTCTGCCTCAAGATCCACAGAGGAAAATGCTTACTCCGGGCTACTATCAAAAATGTCTCATTTAATCTTCTGTTTTCAGTTGCCTATTCTTTAGAAAAAGCCTGAAGGACAATTATCTATAACAGTCAGCTGTCATATAGTCCTAATTGCTAGGGGAAATAAATGAAGTCATTCTGTAAGTACTGTTAAAACAGCTGGGAGTAAGAGATGTAATATATTCTGGACAAAGATGATTTCTTATTTGTGTTTAGTTCAGAGTTATAAACTGACTTTCTGAAATAAGAAAAAGGTAGCCTGGGATCAGGTTGGGTTAGAAAGCATGCTTCATGTGAGCAATGCAAGATATTGGCACTGGTGTATTTTACCATTTTGGTGGGAGAAAAATACAGCTCAGCCTTATCCCTGTGAGGTTGCCCGAAAAGAACAAGGAGTAATATACATTTTATGAAGAACGCCTATCTGTTCACAGTCCTAATTCATATCTTATGAAATGCTCAGCTGTGTACATTCAATCAGATTTTGTGCAGTATCCGCTGGGCAATACTGTCTCCATTCTGAATACTGCATTTTCAAAGATGAACTCCAAAGGATGTCCTTTCTTCCAGATCTAGTCAATGAACTTGTTAAATGCCTTTTCATCAACAAGAAGCCTTTGACCTGCACTTTTTTCCTTTAATAAAAACAAGAAATACAAAGAGAAACAGAATGGCCATTTACCAGACTTGCTGAAATTTGTTAATACTTTGTATTTTCAGCATCTTCAACAGTAGAAAGCCATAAATAAAACAAGGTCACATACTACTGCTAAAAGCACACAACTGAAGAAAGTCCCCTTCCTGGTGTCTCACTTAAAAGCAAAACCACATAATTATGGTCTCCACATGGTATTAAAAAAAAAAAAAAGCAAATGCCTTCTCGTTAACCTTATGTCTCCAGAACACTGCCTACCACACATTGGTTCTTAAGTGTTATGTTGTCTGTGTCATGGGGAAGCTTTCCGGCAGTAGATCTAAAATGTGACCTTGCACAACAAGGCACTTGCTGACAAACAGCATGTGAGATTGCCAGGTTTGAAGGAAGATAATATCTCAACCTGTCTAAAAGAATCTGGCCCTAGCCCAAATAGACTCTTAGCAGGCTCCAGTGGACAAATAGAAATGGTTGCAATTATTGTTATTGATTTAATGTCCTTAAAATGGCTGAGAATCTTATTTCAGTAACTGATTAAGCAGTATGGTTCAGCAGCAGGGCATTTGCCTAATAACCTACAGAAACCTAAATTTGCTTAGCTAAACTACTTTTGGAAGCAAGAAAGTAATTTTTTGTATCTGCATGACCGAAGGTGAAAGTAGGTGCCTAAGCAAGAATGTAAGGTGGCCTTCAATACTGATGCCAGGCAGGCAGTCCAACTTTCTTTGAAATCCTATGAAGCCATTCACTCTAAATATTCTATGCTTCTGTTCTACAGCACTTTCCTACTACAGAAAGGAGGTGTAAGCAAGCAGTAAAAAACAGCTGAGTCCGATGCAGGAAAACTCAGACCACAGATACAGTGAACAAATAAATGATTTACCTGGACTATCAACTGAAAGAGGTACTACTACAGCCTTAATCTTAAAATTTGAGATTTGGATTATAATTTGACTGGGAAAAAAAAAAAAAAGCCCACAAAAAAACAACAGATGCTTTTCGGAGACTGATGTCATGTAAGATGCTGATACTGCTCTGCCACAGGATATTTTCAGTGGAGCTTCACTGAAAGGGCAGCAGCTATGCTGCACTGACACTTCACTGAAGTCAACTGAGCGCCCCCTAACCCATTCCAGACAAAATTAGGCAAGTCAATTTTAACTCACCAGTTACCTCTAACTCACATGATGTTGCTGGCACTGGATTAAGACTGGCTAATATAAACTGTTGTAAGGACAACAGACCTTACACCCTTCCAGCAGAGGGCAGGTAACAGCTAAGGACCACCTAACACCTTACATCACTGCAAAACAAATACCTATCTGTAAACTTGAAGCTATGCTCTTCAATAAAAGCAAGCCATACTTCATTGCTAGCATCATGGATCTAAACTTGACTGTTGTCAGAAGTCTCACCAGACCACCAGTCTGCAGAAATTGGAGTGCATGAGCCATTTTTCATGCCTATGTGGAAAGGCACGCAGAGCTAGGAGAGTTTCTTGGCAACAGTGAATCTGTCACACAACGGCAGCTGCAAAGAGGAAGAGGCTCCAGTGTCATTGCACCTTTACTGCAGGCCAGCCGATGTTCCTGATTTTTCAAGGGCATTGTCAGTACAAATTCATGGAGGTGAAGAGTAATGACTGTCCTTCATGGACAGCAGTGCTAAGCAGCATCAGCTGTATTGATCAAACACAGACTGCATTACTCCCAGTCCAAACCCCGTGCCTGTCCTTGATGCTACATCAGGCACACAGCATTCCACACAGGTCAGTTGCTACGTTGCACAGCTACCCTGCAGATCTTTTGAGACCAGTATGTTTCTGAAGAAAGTAAATGAAATTGCTCAAGCCCTAGTGAAGTGTGTGCTGATGTGCAGAGGGAGAGACCTGCCTCCTGTCTCGCTTCCTGTGTGCCACAGGGACCCACAACACAATAGGGAAGGGAGCCTGAAGAGTCAAACCTGCCGACACAAGGGAACAGAGCTCTTGATTCACCTGACAGACAAGACACAGTTCCAGCCTGGTAGTGTATTTTCTACCAAAAAAAAACAAAAAACCCCAAACCCAAAACCAAAACAAAAACAAACTAAACAAACAAACAAAAAAACCACCAAACCTGTTCAAGAAAAAACTTTGCAAAATAACTGATTTAAACCAAATCTTGAGGCCTCAGAACATCGTTTTATCACTACAATGTGAGTGACATGTGGAACAATGCAGCTGCAAAAGGTGGCCTTTTACTACAACTGTTTCTATTGACAGAAAGCCAAATTGGAGACTTTCTGAATAATACACTGGTTGTTGATAGCAACAGCACAATCAAAACTGGGGCAATCTGTCTTTGTCCTTACGACAAAACCTGGCTGATTAGGTTGTGTCCTATGACAGGCATAGCTTGAAGCCTAGAAAATGGACCTTGCCGTAACCATTTTCACCAGAGCAATGCAAAAAGGCTTTTAGGAACAATAAGAATCTCACTAAATAGCTCAACTTTTCAAGAGGCCCAGTCCTTCACTGAGGAAAACAGAATATAGTACAAACCATGCTGGCAATGTGAAGTCTAAGTCATTCATCACGGCCTTCTGTGTTTATCTTAATTTTTCTTACAATCTACATGTGGACTTCCACGTTCTCAGATGCAAGGCTGATTAAAAAATGTCCAAAGTTCAGACATCACTTTCTGGACACCGGGGTACAGGAGTCAGCTATTTGATGCTTAGGAGTAATGATTAGGTATAAACTGCAAAATGTTACAAAAAAATAAAACAGAACTCCCTAAGGTATTTGCATTTCCATTCCTGTCATCTTGATGCCTGCGAAATATTTAGCACACAAACTTTCTTCCTCTGGTAAGTATCCTAGAAAGAAATTAGGCTCTACAACATGTTTTAATTTCCTAGTGACATTAATCAGATTTTTATCAGAGCCTGGCAAGAACATATTTTCTACTTGTAGTAGTGCACTAATCACATACTGAAATCCATTCCCATGATGATTATGCCATTGTCAAAGGTTTTGTAGTTAACGTGAGGTAACGGCAGCAATCAGGTCCACAGATCTGCACTTACACCTCATACTAATGAGATCAAGCATACATTTCTAAGGTATTTCATCTCCATGGATGGGCACTGACCTGAAACCCCCAAGCTCCTTTGGGTACTTCTGCTGTCTTATTTCAAGATGTGAAATGACTACATTGACACTGAGGGTACCAACTGTTTCTGGACAGCGGGTGTTCACAGCAGCCCCTACATTCAATGTTCTCTTTTGAGGAACGGACTGTTTTAAAAGTACTGGTCTGTGTAAATGTAGGTAGTTGTGGTTCTTTTTGGAACTTCTGGCCCAAAGCCACTTTGTATAGGCTGCCCAACTACAGCCTAGCATTACTTGACTTCTGAGTTGGGAAAAAAAAAAGAAGCAGCCTGCTGCACACCTGGGTTGGGAGGTAGAACTGCCCCAAAGAGCAGTGTCTGCCAGGCTCCGCACCGAGGCTCATCAGAGAGAAATCTTAGCTCAATAGGTTCAGAGCTGTCTGTTTTCAATGACTTGTTACAAGTGGACAGGAGAAGGCAACTTTTTATAACAAGAATACTAGGACTAAACCAAGCATCATAAGGAAATCCTAGCTCACTGAATTAAGAGACAAAATTGCAACAGAACACTCACATATTAAGGGGAAAAAAAAATTAAAAAAAGTTTCGGTATAGGAATAGGTAAAGACTAGCAGCTAATAAAAACTGCTTAGCAACCTCCCCAGCACACTTCTTCTGCACAAGATTTATTTTGCTTTCAAAATAGACTTCCTGACACATGAAAATAAGCTATTTAAAGAAACTTTCAGAAAGGAGTGTAGACAGACATGCATACACTATTCCCGAGGCAGAGCTCAGCCTCTCACATCCAACCTGCTTATCACTGCATCCAACCAGATCTCCTGGCGTACCTGCATGTACAAGCATCACTAATCTGCTTCAGTCAGAATGAGCCAGGTTAACTTACAAGTTTAAGTTCTCAGCTAAGCAGATTCATTTTGCCTGAAATAGATTAGGAAGCACTTGCACGAGCAGTTCCACGGATTAGAGGTGCGAACAATCTCGTTCAGCAGGGGGACAAGACATGCGGCACATGGCTGTAACCTGCAATCAGCCCAGCTACACCTGAACTGAACGCCCATGGCAGCCCAGCAACGAAAATTAGTAATAGTTCACTTCAGATTCATAGTCTTTTCTGGTTCACAGTTTCCCCCATGTTAATAAGACCCATCAGAAGTGAACCAAGGATATCAACCCTAGTCTTACAAAGTAGCTGGCATCTCCAGCCTACACAGTTTGAGACAGAATCATAGAATAGTTAGGGTTGGAAAGGACCTTAAGATCATCGAGTTTCAACTCCCCTGCCATGGGCTGGGACACCTCACACTAAACCATGTCACCCAAGGCTCTGTCCAACCTGGCCTTGAACACTGCCAGGGATGGAGCATTCACAACTTCCCTGGGCAACCCATTCCAGTGCCTCACCACCCTTACAGTAAAGAACTTCTTCCTTATATCCAACCTAAACTTCCCCTTTTAAAGTTTTAACACATCCCAGAAATTCTAAGAACTGTACAAATGGTATTTAGAGACAAACTGCTGCCACTTCTCTTATTTAATCACAGAACAAGCTGCAAATGCAGTTAAAATATTGAATATTTTCCAAGAGGTAAAATAATCTTATTCTATTTTTTGATAGATAAATGAGGAATAGAGTACTGGTCAAATGAAATCACCAGAAAGATCCTCACTACCTCACTACCCTAATGTGTGAGCTGCCTGCTTCTTTGGCAGTCACTTTCAGAACCGAGCATCCTGAGAAAGCTCATGAAGACAGATAATTTCAAGACAGGGGGTTGGGTGGGAGAAGTAAGATACTTCATGAAGATGCAACAGATCGAAGAATAAGGAATTTCTAGCTATAAAATACAGTGCCAGTGTTAAGTACACGGTGCTACTTACCAAATCCTCAACAATAAGTAGCAGTGGGAAAGATCACAACTGAACGCAGAAACAGCTACTGCCTTTTGATATTCACAGATGTTGTTATTAAAGTAGAAGAAATAAAACACAGGTCATTTACATCACCTGAAGCTTCTCTGCTCTGGCAGCAGCAGTGCCATACGCTATTTCAAAAGTTAACACAAAACCCTCAAAACCTAACACTTACAGATCATGCATTCATTCACATTTTATAAAGGACTTGCTTACAAGATGCAGCAAGAAGTCCAAAATGTCTGATGAGAAGATTCTTTGTTAATTCTGAAAAGTATCTGCAGTTGGTTTTGAGCATTCATTTATTTGCTCATGTAATGACCACACATTTGGGACTGCATGCTTCAGTAATAATGAAAGACAGTAGGGGTAGTAAAAGATAGTAACAAAGTGGCCTGTAAAACCTCTGCTCTCTTTTGAAAAAAATCCTGAGTGGGAAGACTGCCATACCTTTACATTTTCCATTTCCACTATACAATATCCCACAGCTGAAATGCTCAGTGGTGCTCCACAGCCTCAGTTAAATTTTGGAAAAGTCTGTTGAAGTCCTTAGTATCTGCAGGAGTAGAACCACCACAGGGCTTGCTTCTTAATATGCATGTATCACCTCTAAATTACTTACCAGTAAGCTTCATAGCCAGTACATAAACATGAAATCCAAAAAATCCAAATGCAAGTGCTTTCACTTGCCCTTCACAGGGCAAATCCTTTTTCCAACTACAGGCTTGACAAATAACAATTAGGATTTCCCACCGTCAATACACACATACCTTTCCAGAGAGAATGAGCCAAGTGGCTCTTGTACAACAGAGACCATCATCTATACTGTCTAAAGGACAGTACCTGCTCAAAAAAATCCAAAGTCTCAGACCAAGAAGAGAAGGAATATGTAAAATCAAGATATGCATTAGTTGCTTGCAATGGGACAGATATGCTGCTTTTAAGTTGCTCCACTGCTGTTTAAGGAAATTAAAAGTAGTAACACAGGAAAGTGGGGCTTGAGATCACAGAAAACCAGTATTTTGAGAAAAAAATTGGAAGGTGAAGTTAGAAGCTGTGTGCCATAACAGAGAATATTCCAGGCACATGTGATAGCATACAACTAGAATTGAAGTATAAGGGATAGCAAGAAAAAAAATGTGAAGAGTAGAATAAATTATACAGTATAAGGTCTCGGGCGAATTATAGATAATTCATTACTAGATACAGAGCAAACAGGATCTGATCTGTTCAATGTCCAAAGCCATGAAAGTGCATTATTGATCTACCGTATTATGCAGGGCTTGGAAAGAGACAACAACTCAGGAGTAAGTGTTCCAGCATATCAATTTTTATATTTAGTAACAGCTGAAACAAGGAGAAATATACACTTTGTAACATTAATACTCAATTGCTTATTTTATGCTTCAAAATAAATTGGCTTTGTGCACTGAGAAGAGGAACACTGTCATAAAGGCCAAGAACTCAATTCCTTAATTTAATATTTAAAGTTTACCTAACAATGGAGATGAAGGGAGCCCAAGCAGCATTGTCCTTGCAGCATATTATTGATGCTGCTAGAACAAAACTTTCAAAATGGAAACTAACAATAAGTTAAACTAGTTCACCAACTACACTAATGTCTAAAGTAGCTACAATGCTTAGAAGCATTTTCAAAATATCTTCATCTCTCTGAACTCCATTTTACATACGCAACATATACCTGTGTAAAACTGCGTACAGTCCTGAACCTTAAAGGCTGCTAAACCACAACCCAAGTTTTACATCGTGTGAAAGCAGAAAAAAAAAAAAAAAAAAAAATCTATTCATCTCTGCATGGAACTCTCAGCAAGAGGAGAGTTATTTAGAGCTGGTATGACAGATCTACAACAGGATCCAATGAGAGTTATGAACCAAATAATGCCTTCTTGCACTCTACCTGAGCAAATGAAAGACTGTACTACAATCCTTGCATGAAAATTAATCAAATGTTCTGTTTGCAACAGACTTTACCCAATACCAGAAGCTATTTACCAGTCATCAGTACAATCATTAATGTAAAACAACTACAGAGAAAAGTCTTCATGTATTAGCAGCACTTGAATATATTTACAGTTCTAGCAAGTTTTACAGTGGAAAGTACTGGACTCATGGTTCTAGGAATATCAGTCCTGCTACTGTGATAAGAAGGCCTGTCAAGATACAATAACTACTGTATATTCACACTAAAAAAGAAGCCTAAAGTTATACAGCAGTAGTACCTGCCTTTCTCAGCATCAAGGATATCTTAACTGGCCATCTGAGAACTTGCTTTTTAGAACCAAAAGTATAATTGCATTCAAACAGCATGAGTAAATGCACAAAATCTGCTATTTGTGATTAGAAGTGGCTAAATAAAGTACAAAAATACCAGTGTGTCCTTACCGTTCCCTCCTCAAAAAACTATGCCAACTACAACTGCAAGTGAGGTTTGACACCATCTGTCACCTAATTATATCTTATATAATATATGTCATCAGGACATTTACCATAGCCATCACTCTGCAAGTGATAGCACAAGGTTTAAGTATTCAAGTACCTACATTTTCCTGCTCATGGAACCAAAGTCACAAATACCTGTAAAGCTGCATGTGCCAATACAAGACCTTTCCAGATGCAATGGCTAAAATAAACTGGTAACAGACAGTCAATAAACTGCCATCACCTTTTTATTTCTCAGCTATTCCCACAAGCAGGCACTTGTATGCATTATTTTCTACAGTTTCCACACTTAGAATTTTAATTCTGAAAGTCAAAGATCAACTACACACATTTCAACAGCATCCACTTCATTCAGTATGTGGAGATCTAGTTTGAAGGAGTGCTTCTCTCATCAGTAGACAAGAGAGGACTTTAAGAGTCTGTTCCATAAGTTACACGAATCTGATGCCACTGTCTTTTAGCACTTCTGCAACCCACTGTTCCAAAAATGGCCACTTTGTGCACTAACAGAGTGCTATAGCCTCTCCTACTGACCTGTAAAGAAATCAAATCCTGTGCCCACTTATTGCTACTGACACATTCAGTACATCAGATGACATCTGAAGTACTCAGTACCTATTAAGACCTTATTGTGAAAACTTCAACATCCTGAATTTGGCTGGATCTATATAGCAAAGTTTACACTGACTTAAAAGCAGACAAAATCCCTGAAAATTTCCAGATTAAATTCTTTCCAGAGGCTCTACACTCCCTTAGCTGTGTTAAAAAGCTAAGAATTGGATTTGATTTTTATCCCAACTCTAGATGCGAGAATTTAGGTGAGTCACTATCTTCCTTATGCCCTTTTTCACCAGCTATATGAAGGGGAAGTCACCTTTTTAAGGTACTTGGAACACCCTATGGGTGTTTCCCCACCTTTCAGTCACTCAAGACTTAACTTTTCTTGGTGTTTTTCCCAGAAAGGAAAAGCTATAAAAAGAAAATTCGATCCAGGGGGAAAACAGCTGAAAACAATCTGAGAACTGGTTTCCATGCTCAGATTTGCCAGGGGCCAGAAGAGGGACCTTCAGCCTCTTGACTTTCAGAGTCTGTTTCCCCATTTATAAAGTGAGGTTTATTAAATATTCTTTCCTGCAAAAAGTCTTTGAAAAAGTGAAAAACAAAGGATCAAGAACATGGTTGCCTTGTCAGTCCAACTTCTTCCTGCCCATGCATTACAACCTCTCACCAGTTTTGCCCTCAGGGCCTATCAACCTGCCCACAGAATGCAAACAAGGGGTATTCAGTGAGGTACTTTCCACCTTCATTATTCAGTGGAAGTTTCCAGGTTATGTTATATATATTTTCTAGAACGCTTAATGTTATAGTGCGTATGTATGCTTTGTGGCTGGAGTGATTTTTGTCTCCCTTCTGCAGCAGACAGGCCTGCACAGACTTCACCAAGGTCAGCTATGCTGAACTTAACTGTGATACCAAGTTCCTCTGAAATTCAGACTTGTATCTATAACAATGTCAGAGTTCAAAGCACAGCTATGCTACAACTCCAACTCTTCATTCAAACTCGATTTCCTGGGCACTACACCTCTTCCCTCTCCTTTCAGCTTGTTGGAACCATCACAAGCTGACTGTGCTGATTATGTTCCTTCTTCCTCTAGCATTTCCCCATCCCAGAAAGGCCTGACGACCCGGCTAAGACCTGGCCCTAAAGCAAAAATTAAGCAAAAATGTCAGAAGATTTTACAGTCTGTATGTCAGGCTCAGTTAGATGAGCAATGAAGAAACACACACATGAACATTATCAGAGTGAAATCTGATGGAGATTGATTATTTCAGCATTTATTTCCCTTCAGCACAGCATTCTAACAAGATAGCACAGAATAACAAAAGGAATAAGGATTCTAACCAGTTGCTAGGGTGTCAGCTAGGAGGGAAAGCTATATTTTAGTCCTGTTCTTTCCATATTGTTAGCAAGTTTTCAAGGCAGACCTGGAAATAACACAGGGAGCAGATTCTGGTACTTGGGCATCTCTTCCCCAAACTCGGGCAAAGTACACCAAGTCTGCAAAATCTTTCTTTCTTCTTGCTTTCTTCCCCCTCATCCTTGATCACACAGTGGCTTACACACCACAACAGATGCCCCCACCCAAACAATTTCTCAGCAGTCTTCTAGAAAAAGTGATGTGCTTACACCCTTGCAGAATCAGGAAGAAACAGAAACTGGCCTTCAGCACTCTTGCCATCATCCTTTCATTCAAATGATAGGCATTACCACTAACACCATTCCAGAAAAGGCCTGTTCATTAGGCTGTCATCACTAGGGACCAGCTCTTGGGCTCTGCAGTGTAAACCAGCATAGGGATCTAACGCACAGCATTTCCAACAGCCTCAGTCTGCAATATGAGAAACATTCTTTTACAATAGTAGCTTTATGTTTGTAAAATAAGGAGAAAGTACCTTATTGCACACATACCTTCTTATGTGGGATTAAACATTTGATAAGAATACATATAGCAAACAACACAACAGAGACTGACATCCTTCATTGTTAGTTCCCCTCCTCAGACCAACTGCAGGTTTGGGTGGAGAGAAAGCAAAGGAAGGAACCAAGACAAAGGCACATGCAGGCTCAGGAGCTACTGGAGATCCCTTACAAGTGCCCAGAGAAACGGAGTAATGAAATTGTGCTGCTTTTTAGATGCTGAATGACAGTACCTCAAGTAAGAAAAGAGACTTAAAAAAAACAAACCCAAACAAAAACCAAACAAAACATTAGCTGCAGGCATACGGAGTGTGTGTATAAAAGAGAAGGTTATAACCTTTCATTAACTCAGATTCATCTGAATAGTTTTTAATATAGTGAACTCTTATTCACTCACCCTGAAGGCTAAGATCTTGCTATGATTTAGCTCAAAGTAATTTTTTACTGTAAATACTAAGTTGCTGATAAAAATGAGAGATTTTAAATGTAAGTGCTGACACAACCCTAACTACAGAGTTCTGCACAGCACAGTGGCATAGCTATAATTAAAAAGACAGCTTACATCAAGTAAAAAGCTTCACTGAAAACCTTTTTAGCGGATCAATACAGAATCATCAGACATCTCAACAGGGAGGATAAAGGAAGAAAGAGGATTCTTATGGAATTTAGAAAAATTACACATGTATTAATAAAAAAATACATATCTTTTGAAGTCCACGGAGAACAAGTTGTTAAACTTACAGTCTGATTCTAATATTATCTATAAAGCATAGCATATCAGGGGCAGGGACGCCTCACACTAGACCATGCTGCCCAAGGCTGTAGCCAACCTGGCCTTGAACACTGCCAGGGATGGAGCATTCACAACTTTTTGGGGAAACCCACTCCAGTGCCTCACCACCCTCACAGTGAAAAACTTCCTTATATCTAACCTGAACTTCGCCTATTTAAGTTTAAACCCATTAACCCTTTTCCTATCACTACAGTCTGTGGTGAAGAGTCCCTCTCCAGCATCCTTGCAGGCCCCCTTCAGATATTTGTTTCTGTTTTTCTTACATTGCAGTATAACTACAGAAGCTTTAAAAAAAATGTGTAAGAAAAAAGTCTTTGCAATCACTTTACTAAAACACTGAGCAGAGTATAGCATTTAGCTTATGAGGATGTAACAGACAGACTTTTAAGCAACTCAGTGTTGGAAGAATGGCCAGAACAGTTCTTACTGCATCAGCTTTATTCCTGTGCCCCTGAATACCATCTACTAAGGCTGGAAGTGAACAGGCTCCGAGTCACAGCACGAAGTCCTAAACAGAAAAGTCTGGTACTCTGAAAAATAAAAACGCATTCACAGGAACATTAAGCTACCAGTAGGTAGGAAGTTTCTTGGAGTGCCTCGCAAACCAGTCACACCATGCACGCATATTCGTTTTTGCTCCAAGAACGTGAATCTCTTTATTGCTGTGATGACATTTCACTTCCTATGGCTCACTGCTGTCTTGTGTAATTTAATGAGTAAAAAGCAACCATTAGGGGGGGCTGTGAGGAAGGGAGGAGGAGTTATCGAGATTGTATACAAAATTGGTTTTATTAAAATTGGCAATATTTAATTTGAACCCCAGAATCTCATAGTCTTTAATATTATTAACAGGGCTACCTGTGTTGTAGCACTTACAATACCATTTTTTAAGAAAGTGAGTCTACTAAAAATCAGGATTTGCAATGTCAGCCTGCTGGGATGAAGAAAAACTCTACTATTCTGGTAAACTGTCCCAATTAGGACTTTTCGGGAAATCTCATTTATTTCTGAAATCGATTTCTCCCCTCCCTACATTCAGCTTTGAGCAAAAGGATATTGCAATGGTTTTGCTACCTCTTACATTGCTGTTATCTTGATAATGACAATATTGATGACAGTAATAGCATTTTACCACAAAATGTTACTGTTTGCTGGGTTGTCATTATTTTTCCTGTTTTGCCAACAGCAGGAAAGAAATTATGTGATGCTGTTTAAAAAAAAAAAAAGTGAAAGAGAGAAACCACTTAGGCTTGACAAAGACCAAGGACAACTGAAATACTAACATAGGAAGAAGGAATCTTTAAAAGAGTTAATAGATGACAATGCAACAAAAGCTGGATTAGGTCTTCGTGTTACAGAACAGCCTGCATCAAGAGAACGAGCGGTACGATTTAGCTCTGAACACTGTTACTGTTGAGCCCCAAACTCGGGGTTACAGCACAAATGGAATCCTGTGCTGCGCTAAGCAGATGGTCTGACTACAGAATCATAGTGGTTCCTCTGATCTTAGAAATGTCCCCTGCTTAGTTCCTCAGCATAGTCTGCTGTCTCCCACACACAGAAGGCTTCCTCCCTCTTGGTTCTGCGCCCTCACCCCCATCTCCTCATTCAAACACCACCAAGCATGGTTCTTTCCTCCAGATTATTTAGAAGAAATGTCTAATGCTATTCAATGTTAAGCTCATACCTTGAGGTATTCACAGTCCATTTTACCCTCTCCACCCTTATGATTACGCTAACCTCTCAACCCAGAAAGTAGACATAAAATGGCACAAACAACGAAGTTCCCAAAAACACCTTTCTGCTCACTAAGGTGAAATACTTCATGCCATTGTTGCGTGTTACTTGGTTTTGTTCTACCATACACAAAATACGTGAAGTAGGTATCTCCACAGGAAAGAGAAGCTAGGAAGTTTTAGTCTTCAGCATCCATATGACATAGCATTTATATATGAAAATCCATTTACAAAAAGAATTAAATTTTCAAAGGGTCTTGACCTAAAAAAGCATAATTGTACTTTTTTAAGAAGATATATCTAGAGTCTACTTAAAGCTTTGATTTTTGTCTTTAATATACATAGATATATTCTTAGGATATATATACTCTATATATTCTGGGAAACACTGCTAAGAATATATATGTATATTCTCAGCAGAACTAAGTTTAGCCATGTGGGAGTTACCAGGTTCCTTTTAGAAACATTAGGGCCGCTATCTAAAATGCAGACTTATGATCACAAATTTTATTTCTTAGAGAATGAAGCCTGACATTCAGATCCCAGGTAAGTTTCCAATGACACCAATTTGGAAGCCTGCAGGAAGCAAACAAGAAAACACAAATCCCAACTATAACTCTTGTGTGTGTGTGTGTGTGTATTTTTATATACATACACTGCACCACTATTTGCAAATGAAAGAAAAATCCCTGTAATTCAGCAGCTATTCAAGATTCATATATACATGGAAAAAAAGGTCAGCGGCTCACAGCAAGGTTTTCGACCCTCTGATAAAGTTCCTGCCTGCTTCTAGTTCCTAATAACTTATTGCTTCTCTCCTTAGTAATCCATTTTTAGCTTCCTCAAGTCTTCCACCAATTTCATGCAGGACTTCTTGATTTTACCCCTTTTTTTTTTTCCAAGCACTTCTTCCACTACTGGTACTTTTCCACTTTGAGATGAAAACTAAACATATAAGAAGGCAGTAATAGCCATTCTTACAAAATGAGTATGTCTGACAAATTTTGAGGTGCAAGATATGCCATGCATTCTTTTCCAGTCAGATTACCTTATTCCGGATTTAATTCAAGTTAGGTTTAGAACAGGCCCTAAAATGACCTGCAATTGCCAGTGAACTACTGTTTGTTCCTACTGAAAATACAAGGGAGGGAAGCAATCAATCAATCTAATCAATTCCTCATTAAGTAATCAGGTACAGAAGCCTTCAACTGATCTGCAAGGTCAGGGAGAGTGAAAAATAGAGTTTACAAGATCATTACCTTTTGTCTTTAGCTACACAGGTGTTCACAAATAGCTAAGCTCTTGCTTTCACTCCACAACTCTGCATTAGAAACAGACTGCTTACTGCCAATATCCCAACCCTACTATAACAGTTAAGATCACTAGAAATAACTTTTAACCTAGCTACGTTGCTTCCACAGTCATGCAAAAACTCTCATTCTCTAGCCTCACTTCTTCTCATCCTAATTCAAACCCCCCCCCCCCCCCCAGTATGATGCAAACAGGAAGCATTACAGCCTGACCCCCAGAACTGCTTCCCTGCTCAGCCATCTCTCTTCCCAAAAGCATCTGCTCCCCAAAGCAAGCACTGGCAAAGTGAAAGCAGAGACCCTGCTTGCCCTACCATACAACAGCCGGGGAGACAGAGCTACTTCTGCTTTCCATAGAGACTGATGATGCCATTACAATGTATGTTGTCCACGTCCAACTCTTCATCCAGTGTAATTCTAAATCAGAAGGGAATGTAGGTCTGTGCTCCATTTCCAGAATGGAGAGAAAATGCAAGAACTTCTCAAACAAAAGACTGAAATATTTCAAAAGTGATTCTTTTCACTTAATCATAGAATTACAGAATGGTTAGGGTTGGAAGGGACCTTAAAGATCATCTGATTTTTGCAAAGAGATCACTACACAGAAGTACAAGACTTTTATTGGTACCAAGCACTCACAATGTAGTAACGCTTCCAGCTTCCCCAGAAGCTAGCATGGGTATGCGAAACAGCACAAAAACATAGTACTACCACGTTTCAGCAAAATCAGACTAAGCTAGACTGGTTAAAAATGGTGTTTTTCTTCCAGGAAACATCATTTTGTCAGTATTTCTCTGGAAAACACGTCTAAGACTTCTGCTAAGGCATATAAAAGGTATATTAGCAATGATGGCTTTTATAAAATCAAAGTAATTCTCTCACATGCTTCTTAAAAAAATAAAGCAATCTAATCTGTTGAAACATTTCTTCTGCTTTCATTTTGGGAAAATTTTAAACATGCAACATTTTAAGCCTGCAAAATCATCCCATTAAATCAATTGCACAATTCAACCAATTCTGGCAAATACTAAGGCCTAATTAACAAGGTTAATTTTCAGCAATGAATAAACAATTTAAGATAAAGACAGTTTCTCTTCAACTTTAATATAGGCTTTTACTATAATGTTTAGCCTAATGTTTTACACACTCAGTTTTGTTCTATGACAATTTCTTTAGAAAACAAGTCCTTCCCAGGCATACTGTAGCAGCTTCCACTATAAATATCTTATGGCTGAATAAGAAAACAGCTACCCTCATTTTAAATCTGGCAAAGAGCTGGCTTTTGTTAATTATAGCTCCGCTTAGGTGTTTGTACCTGAAGTAACATGCTGTTCATAAGGTCTACCTGCCTATCTGCCCAGACGTGACTGTGCAGTGGGAGCTGGGAGCCCACAGTAAGGGTGCAGCGGGGCGGCCATGGGCACCGTGGACCCAAGGGTCACCAACATGCACTAGAGGCACTTTGACAAGTCTCCAGCTGACCTTTCAGACTGCTAAATCCAATTTCAATGATTCTGATACTACTGTTCCATTAGTTCCATTACTCCTTCCGCTCCATTAACGTAACAGTACTCCCACAGCACATATTCCGGCATTTACTATCACTTCAGTAACATTTCACTCTTAACAGAAAGGCCCTTTTCTCCTCTCTGGGCTAGCTAGAGTTTCATGGAGCTGCATGTTTTGCACTGCGGTTTTGTACACAAAATGCTACCATTTTACAAAACAAGCCCATTTTCCATTTTCTCTGAAAAAAAAAATGTAATTCTTTC
The DNA here is from genome assembly GCF_034315485.1 of Pezoporus occidentalis. NCBI lineage: Eukaryota > Metazoa > Chordata > Aves > Psittaciformes > Psittacidae > Pezoporus > Pezoporus occidentalis. Next base: position 1,182,975 of record NW_026915866.1, on the reverse strand, counting down.
CAACTACTTTCCTTAGTAATTTTAAAAGATTTTTCTCTTGAACTTCAGAACACATTTCATTAGCTCTTTTCTCATTGTGTTTAGAATCGCAAAATACAATGGATGACATCAACTTTCTCAAATATTTTTATAAGAATACATCATCATGGGGGCAAAATTCCCATGTAGTTATAAACTAACCTTAAGATGCATAAAAAATAAAAACAAACTATTTAAGCTTATTTTTCTTCATCGAATTAACTCCTTTAAATGGAAGTGATTTTTAATTGATCTCTCTCTACAGCTAATAGGTGCATTTCCTAATGTCATTTAAGACAATTTAAAGTAAACAGGTGAAACACTGCAACACTGTTGCCTCCACACACAGCTTTTTTAAAGTCAAATCACCACCCTTGAACACTACTCCTCTTCAGGTTCAGAAAACATGCTTGGACTCATTCTGCTACTCCAAAACAATGCCCAGTTCTTTCAGACTGTAAACACGTATTATATGCTGGTGAAACAGGAATTTGGGTTTCTTTTCACACATATAAATTGGTGAGATACAAACCTATTTCACCAAAGGCACTCATACCCGTTTCACAACACCAAACAAGCCACACTACAACAAACCCAAATCAAACAGCTGAGAAGAATCTGAACTACATGAACAAATGCAGGTATCTTCTCCTCATTAAGATAAAGGTGTAAAAAATTATAAGAAAAGAAACCATTTCTTTTAGTTGGCTTGTCTGAGGTATAAATGGAAAACCAAAGTTAAAACCTATTACTTTAAATCAAATGTTTCTTGCTCGCTGATTTTTATCAAGTGAGAACTTGTTGAAAAATACTAAACTTCAGTTTAGTTTAATCATGACTAGTTTCAACAATTTCAAATCCAGCCACCTTGATTTATTTCAGGCCATTTAAATCACTGCATATATATGATTACTTGAGAAATTGTTACATACTTGATCTTGGCTATTAGTTATTCAATCACATACAGCATACCAATGTCTTCAGGACAAAATGAGTGCCATTCTCTAAATTTCTGTATGCTGAAGTTATCTTTTGACTGTTTCTTATTTTGAGGTCCAATTGAGACACTTCTACTTCCTGCTGCAAGTTTTTCCCCATCAGTTTTCACTTCAAGATTGAAAAAACAACAATTAAAAGCCACTTTTCGTAACTCCATGGGTTTTTTCTGGTTTTACATTTTCATTCTTATGTGATATAACACATAACAGTGAAAAAACATTGAGAAGGGCATGTTTATTCTTGCACAATAACTGGGAAGAACTAAGACTTTTTTGAAAAATGAAAAGAATTAGGTATATACTATTAATAACCACTGTAATACATTTTGTGCTCATATGACTCTCCAATTAACCTGGAAATTAATGGTGTATTACATATCTTAAAAGCTCTAAGAGTTTAAGAAGATTCAATTTTATCAGCCTAAGACAGCTTGGTCCAAAAGGTGGACCCAATTAAGCTCCCCAATTTCATTCACTGGATCACATCTCCTAGTGACTTCTTCTACAGTAAATTCTATATTCTGATACAGAGTGGGTTTTGTTTAGTTCAGTTTGGTTTGTTTTCTAATTGGAGACAGATTTCTGTTTCCAAAGCATAATATATGAAAATTATGACATTTAATAGCAATCCACAAATAACTGCTGTACACTCTCCTCTAGGCACAGACTTGGAATAAATTTAGCACAGACAAAATTCTCAGGAAACGCATAAAGCACATGCATTAATGTGTTTCAAGTGGCTATCAGGAAAGGGGATAATTTGACAAGCATGAAGTTGACTAAAACAATTTTCACTTCTACACAGAAAGGATTTTACAAAGAATCCCGAATCTGGAGTCAGTATTTAAATATTCAATGAATTTCCAATGACACCGCTAGAGAAGCTTTTATTCTGACAAATGAGATGTTACATCTTTGAGCATCCAGCAGTTTCAGAGGAACTCGAGGCTGCAATCAAAACATCCATTAGAGTGCTCCACGTTTCAGAACAAGCAAGCAAGTGGTTGTCAGTGCAGCCAGTAAATCACCTGATCCTATTACAAAATCAATTACTGCAGCACATTTCTATTGCTACACAACCTGATAATGGCAAAATGATATTGGATAGTTACTGCAAGGTCAAAAAAACCTGCTAAGAACATCTGAAATTTGTCTTTTTATCATGTTAGTCCAAATTATACATCACCCTTTTAATGGTATAGTGAAAATTTAAAATAGAGTTACCTTCTTTGGCCGATTGAGACATTCAATAGATAGTCTCTGCAACTGCTCTGATGTATGACTGCAAGACAGAAGATTGGAGCAGCAGGTTGAACAGCCCAGCCTCTTCATTAAAGAAGAAATAATGCTGCAGCCACAGCCACACATTGACTTGCTCATCAGATGAGTTTATTCTTAAAGAAATTAGGACTCGTACTGTCCCATAAACACTCAAAATTGGCCAGCTGCCTCATTCTGCAGCTCCCTGGCTGAAATTATGACTGCTAAACAAAATAGGAGAAGGGAAAAAAAAAAAGAAAAAAAAAAAAACTCAAAAAAAATGTCAGCCAGTCTCCTCTGCAAGTAATACCTCCCATTTAAAAACCACGTTCATTCTTTCCTGTACTCCTCTTTGCAAAGTAAGCTCCTTTGAAAAGATGGGCAGCTGTTTAACAGAGGAGTGAATTCCGGGGTGGCAGCCTCTCCAACCTGCTTGCTGACTACTTCTTCTGTGGCTTCTGTCACTTCCAGCCTGTTTCACCCTGCCCACAGTGCAGCCTGCCCAGCCTGGGTCCCGGCCAGGAGGCTACGCCAGCAGCCCACAGCCGGGAGCCCCACCCCGCGCGGCCCCACGCTCGCCCACAGCATCCTCCGCGCCGGCGAGGGCCTCCGCTCTGCACGGCTGCGGCACTCAGCACACGTCCGGAGCTGCCAACCCATTGTAATGCCTCTGCTTGAAAAGGACCTTCCAATTACACAGGAGAACGACGGGACCTGTCTGACTGCTATACTCCCAGGCTATTTGCAGCGCCTGAGAGGAACAAAAAATAAACAGAAACTCTTCCTGAAAAGTCAGAATCTGTGAGAAAAATGCTGCCCAGGTGCACCAGATCCTGACTTAAGAATGGCTGCTACAAAGCTACGTGAGTGAGAACAACACTAGGAAAAGCCAACAGAAATTTAAACCCGGGAAGAAACAAGCACGAAAGAATTTATAGTAAAATGTCTAAAGGTACCACAACCAACTCTCCAAGTAAGTTAGAGTCAGATCATATTAAGCTTTAATAAAGTCCTCGAGGAGCCCTTAGCTCTGAGAAAAGGGAAAAAAAAATTGCAAAACTAATTCAAATGAGCAGTCAGACATAAACAGGTCTTCTAACCTTTCAAAAGAGGTATACTCTGCTCAAAATATAATCTTGACTGCCCCTCTAGTTTAACACACGCAAGTAACTTAGTCCTGGAAATGTCTTCTCACTTGCAAGAGATACTAATACAATAACTATATGCTTCTTTTTCCTTTCCATAGTGGAAGGAAAAAAAAAAAAAAAAGAAGCAGCAAGTAATATTGCAAAAAGCTCACTTTAATTGGTTTAAAATGGTATGTGATACTACTTCTGAAAGTAGAAGGTCTCACATTAACAAAACTGCTTAACCTGATTACAGGATAATCTGACTTGAAATAATTGTCACATTCATAGAGCCATCAGTCCTTGTTCAACAGCATACTCTCTAGCAAAAGCTTAAAGAAAAATGCAAGTGATGTGAGAACAGCTGAAATGAATATAGTCACAAAACAATTTCTCATTTTCACACTGCACTGAAAGCTGAATTTCGCTGCTGCTCTCTCCCTCCCCTTTACTCTCCTCTTTCCCCCTCCCCTTTCCTTGGTTTAAAGCTGAACTGAGCCTCTCCCTTCACCTTGCTGTGCCCTTTTGATATTCATGTTTCTATTAGATCAATTTCCAGTGGTATCTATATACAAGCATGCACAATAAATTGAACATTAATTAAAAAAAAATCCCTTTTGGTAGATAAAGACTACAGATGCAAACAAGCAAAATAATGCAGTAACCTTTTACTCGCCTGCTGGAGGTACTGTCTGCTGCATAGAATTTTAAATCCTCATCTGCAGATGCAATTGAGCTGGTATTGCCAAGGACTTTGCTCTTCCTGTGCTGATTCTACACGACTATTCATCAAAAGAGCACATAATATTGAAATTTAAAGTAATATCAGGTGAGATTACTTAAATGGCTAGAAAGGAACCAACTTCCAAAAAAGCAGCCATAGCTCTGACCAGCCACATTTCACAGATGTGTCAGACACATTAGTGAAGAAATTCTTATTGCTGATGCATGCTTGCCAGCAATATGCAGGATGTGGAAGCAGAGAGCTAATGAAAAAAAATTAATACACAGATTTAAAGTGCAAGGATCATGCTCCAATGCTCAACATTTCACATGTCCTGCATACCACGAAAATCCCTTTTCAGAAGCATCTATTGTTCATAGAGCTAAGAAACCACTTAAAAGCAAGCCTTGCATCTCCCTATTTCAAATCCTGGTCTCTCAGTAGACTGCAGATAAGTTCTCCTATAAATACTCTTACTGTACCTGTATATCTGATAAATAGAAACACTAGCTTTTTTCTTTGCCAGCATGTAGTTAAGGTTAACACAGATATATTTCTTAAGAAGAAACAGCCTAAAGGAAAGCATCGATATTCGGGATAATGGTTTTGAGTAATAGGGTTAGGAAGTACAGGAGTACTTCACTAGAATTTGTATTATTCTTGGAAGAAATGAAGAGCCAGCAGCAAAGCCTGCTATTCATTATTTATGAATTTTTCCCCTCCTCATGTCAGTTTCCTTAATGTACTATTGATCTCAGGGCACATGCAGATAAAGCCAGTGACTGACAGCCACACTTTCATAGATTAAGTATCTGTAATATATATTAATATTTTCAAGGATACCAAAGTAATTTCACTGTGGGATATTTTTTTGTTATCAACAGACAACAAAATTGAAGTCCCAGTCTCAGTGACATAGGTGGAGATGAACAAACTTCACACACACACCCCAAAGCATCCTGCAGTATCATTTAAAATGTGAAGACAAACTTGTTTAAAGTTTACATTGGTGATGCTACTGTATTTTGTTTCTTTTACTTTTCTAGTTCTCAGCAAAACCTTCACTACAATGTTTCACCTGAAATTGAACTTGCTTCCTATGTATCTTTTTAGTTACTTCCCCATTTCTAATTAAAGCACTAAATGCATGGCATTCTCCATAAAAGTCTTTAACAGGGCAAAGTCATGAAGACAATGTCCTCACAGTCACAGTTACCTTTCAGAATACCAGCTATTTTTATCATTATATTAGCTCCCATGACTTCCTCAAACTTAGTCAAACCCAAACTTTAAAACACAGCAGGATTGTTTATAATTTTAAAGGAACATTTATCGTACTAACAAAGCTTTCTTGCAATACTCTTCATTATAAGCCACAGACTGTTCTTATGTTTATATATATATGTACATATATCCATAAAGGCAAAGGAAAAAATATTTCTTGCTAAGCTAAGGCCATACTCTCATGTATGCAAAATCTCATTGGGCAAACAGCCAGACACACTCTTAGTTAAAGAGCCTGAATGAAATACCACTTCGATGCAGGAAGTCGAAAAGACAGTAGACGGGCAGAACATATACTTCACTTAGATGCTTGCAAGGATATACATATAGAAACAGTACATAAATTATGAAACACAGTTACTGAACAAATAATGAAGTACATACAAATTTGAACTGGGGAACGCCTTCCTACAAAAAGATCCTTGCCAATTTGGAGCAGCCCTGCGGAGAAGGACTTGGGGGTGCTGGTCGATGAGAAACTTAACATGAGCTGGCAGCGCGCACTCGCAGAAAGCCAGCTGTATCCTACGCTGCATCAAAAGGAGCGTGACCAGCAGGTCGAAGGAGGTGATCCTGCCCCTCTACCCTGCTCTTGTGAGATCTCACCTGCAGTACTGTGTGCAGTTCTGGTGTCCTCAACATAAAAAGGACATGGAACTGTTGGAACAAGTCCAGAGGAGCACCTCCCGTATGAAGACAGGCTGGGAAAGTTGGGGCTGTTCAGCCTGGAGAAGAGAAGGCTGCATGGAGACCTCATAGCAGCCTTCCAGTATCTGAAGGGGAGCTATAGGGATGCTGGGGAGGGACTCTTCATTAGGGACTTCAGTGACAGGACAAGAGGTAACAAGTTAAAACTTAAACAGGGGAAGTTTAGATTGCATATAAGGAAGAAGTTATTTACTGTTAACATGGTGAGGCACTGGAACAGGTTGCCCAAGGAAGCTGTGAATGCTCCCATCTCTGGCACTGTTCAAGGCCAGGTTGGACAGAGCCTTGGGTGACATGGTATAGTGGGAGGTGCTCCTGCCCACGGTAGGGGAGTTGGAACTAGATGATCTTAAGCTCCTTTCCAACCCTAACTGTTCTATGATTCTATGAAATCCGTGTAGCACATGCTTAGTAATACCTCATTAGGGCAAACCCACTACACTATGCAATTCATCGTAAAGTCTGAATGCCTAAGCACATTGCTGAGATCTAAACACAACACATGATATACAGTAAGACACTCAAACTGAAAAAAACCAACAGGCTTGTTACATACCTAGAAAACAGAAAGAGAATGTAAGAGAAGCTACAACTCTCAAGTGTTTAGGAGGGAAGATACTCTCCACAACAGATTAACAAGTTTTAAGACAACTCTCTGAAAGACAGTTGGAAACACCAGAGACCCATGTTGCTTGCCACACTGCTGGCCAGGTACCCTTGTTCCATCTGCAGCCAGCTCCACAGTCTCAGAAAATAAACCCAACATGCAGAATCACCACCACCATTACACTTTTCAAGTACAAGAAAGGAGGTTTTTTGAAGTTATTTTTCAAGTAAAGATGATAGCGATCAGAATGAAATTCTATAAATCTCATTAAAATAAGAAAAGAACTTGTAGTTTCATGAACTAAACCTAAGTTATGTATTTCTTCATAATCTCAAGAGCTGCTTTATTGGTACATAAGAAAGACTAAGAATCCTTTCACATACCAGTACACTAGGTAAATAGGTAAAAGAGAGCTTTTAATTGAAGGTTTGCTACTGATAATAAAATCTTCTAAAAACTCTCCATTGGGAGAAGCAGCTTTAAAAATTACATCATCTGCTGCACTCTCCAGATTGCAACTTTGAGATGTGAAAACAGTCTTTGGCTGTTTGCGTTCTCATCTCAAAGACAATAAAACAAAACAAAGATTTAAAATCTAAGAAGAAAAAAAAATTCACAACAGACAAGTACACTGTCCCCTGCAACAGACAGATTTTAAAGCAGCTGATGGAAGGATATAAGCAGCAATGTCTAATTTCACCCAAGACACAAGGTGACAGAAGTGGTGGGTTTTAGGTTCTTCAGCTTTTCTCAAGGCCCCTTCCTTCTGTCCGGGGTGGGGAGAGATGAATGGGTAATCAAACTTAGTCTCATTCCTTCCCCCCTTGCACAAGAGGCATCACCAAAAGAGAGAAAAATTGGGAGATGATTCTTTTTGCTCCAGAATTGTGCAGTTTGCATAAGCTTATGCAGGACAATCATGGCACTGGCTGTACCTCCTAAGGGTCCCATCTCATACCTGACCCCCTTTATTGATGACTAGTTTTTGAATTTGCAAAACAAACCATAGAAATAGCACCTCTCTCCAGAAACCAAATGGTGGTACTCTTCCCAGCTTCACCACAGAGATAAAAAGAATGCAGTTCCAGCAGGATGCGTTTTCTTGAACTATCCCAGACATCAGCGGACTTGCCATCCTTCTCCTGTGCAGCACAGGCACATGACCCAAACCCTGGTTTCCCAGAGCATGAAAGCACTGCAGTGCTGGGAAGTCTGGGGCCTGTGTTTCACTCATCTGCTGTTCTAATTTCTTAACACCATTCACTGAAGGAAATTCTGTGACATACCCAACTAACTGAACTCGCAAACATCTCAGTATAGATACATGATCATTAGCCTTCCAAATTAGAGGCTCCCTTTGCCTAACGTACATGCACATTGCCTTCTCATTAACTCCATGCTGTGCCCATATTTTCAGTATTCATCTTGCATGCTGTCTGTCTACCTGGACTCTCTGTTGGAGAGGAAAAAAGGTGATGGGATACCAACTTGTTCTCTGTAATTTTGTAAGAACCACTCCATCACTTAACCAGATATTTATATTCACATCTAACCAGATATATATATTCACTTAACCAGATATATCTATTCACATCACATTATACCTGAGACACCCACATACCAGCTGCATTTCTTTGTCTCAGCTTTGCTACAGCACTCCTTCCAGATGAAACATTGTTTGATATTTATTGCAAGTTGATGCAGCAAGAAGAAAAAGTTGTTCCTGTATATCGAGTAAAGTGTTTTCTGCCTTTACTGCAGGCAAGCAAGGAAACAAGGCCTGGGGGAGAAAGAAGGTAGGGTAAAGTAGGGATAGCATTTCTTTGGCTTGAGGGAGTCCTCCAGCCACTGTTCTTGTCTCGCTAGCTAACTTCCCCATACTTCAACCCTCAGAAAAAGCACTCTTCATCTAGGCTGACCACCTCAGTAAGTCACTCACCTTCAACAATTCCAAGCATCTGCTAAAACAAAAGTCTAGGGAGTTTTTACAAGGGCATGTAGTGACAGGACAAGGGGGAATGGCTTTAAACCAAATGAGGGTAGAATTAGGCGAGACATTGGAACAGGGTGCCCAGAAACACTGTGGATGCCCCATCCCTGGCAGTGTTTAAGGCCAGGCTGGATGGGCTTTGCACATCCTGGTCTACTGGAAGCTGCCTGTGGCACGGGAGTTGGAACTGGATGAGCTTTAAGATCCCTTCCAACCCAAACTATTCTATGATTCCAAGTCCTTTCTACCATCTTCCAGCTGTATGAGAGAAAAAAAAAAAAGGTTCAGCCCACACATTGAGTGTAGCCTAACAAGGGTAATCAGTGTGGAGCTCGTGAGGAGTGTCTCCTGAATAAGCAGGAGATGATTCAGTGGCAGATTTCTGGATACCTTTTATAGTGGGCTTAAGGACAACAAATTTCATAATTTGGCTTGGGAGCTATAAATCACTTAGCTTAAATAGTGCTGTTGACAGACATGTAGTTCTTGGCATTAGACTGGAAGCCTACATTTGAGTCATGAACACAGGCACCAAACCACTTGCACCAAATTAGGTATGGAGCTATTACAGCTAAACACAGGGAAATCTGCACAGGAGTTGTTCCTCTCCTCCAGTCCTCCCAAATGTATTTACAGATTTACTGAGTAGTCTCTACTTCCCCTTCTCTTCTCACCTCTTCCCTAAAAACAATCTGCACAAGACAGTTTTTGACAGCACAGGAAAACAGCTGGAGATTATAAACCAACTGAATACAAAAAGTCAGTAATCCTTCAAGTAGAGAATAATTCATTCTACTGTATATTACCTACTCATTTTCAGTATGCTAAAGTATTATCTCATAAGTTTTAAGAGTCGTAAAAGATATCTACACGTGCCTGTTTCTAAAAGCTAGTGATTCTCCTCCCTCCTTTGCAGCTCTGGGAAGCAGTCTGAGATAAGCATTTAGCTGACTGCCAAGTTACACCCAAGCAGTGAAATAGTTAATATTTTCCTCAGAGGTAACCCTCCTGTGGAAGCACTGAATGTTTCCCTCTTTCACAGCTCTTGTTTCAGGCTATCTACTGATTTAAGAAGGAAACACTATCAATTTATGCCTGGTACTTCTTCTTAAATGTGCCAAGTGACAAGGAAGGAGAGACCATACTCCCTTCCCCAGCTCCTGCAAGTACCACATCAGCCAGCCAGGTGCATTTCTGGGAACAACAGGCAAAACGTGAGAAAGGCTCCCTGGCAAAACAGCCAACCTTAGATACAGAAATTATAATGTTCCCATGTCAAATCATACCATAAAGCAAAACCTGTAATACTTTCTGTTTACATAATTTCAAGCATTATTCAGAATTACTAAATTCTTTTAAAAATGTAACTTGCTCTCATCCACAATCTAGGTCTTCGTATAGAGCTGCAGACAGAAGTCAGCTTTATGAAATTCCGTTTTTCAGCAATATTTTTTTGAAAATGCCAAATAAAAAAAATAACACACCAAACCAAAAAAAATCAAGAAATAGGAGATTTATTCATGTGTGAGCATAGAGGAAAGCAGACCTTTACTTTCTGGTTAACCAATACTAATAGTTCAAAAAAGAAACCTTACAAGCCAATTTCAAAGTTCAAAACAGGACAAGAGCCTTATAAAGATCAATGTTCCCACTATATTTCACGTTAAATCCAGAAATCCAACAACAATGAATCTATTATAAACCTCTATACACTTCAGGCTTCAGGAAACAAGTGGATTGGCCTTTATTATGTTTAAGATGTAAAAAACTCAAAGTTGACTGGCTACTTCAAATAAAACCTTACATCATTAACATAACCGTTATCAAGTTGGGAGTTTTTTTGCCCCATTTCCCCACTGAAGCCTCACCCTCCACCTACAGGCTTACAGTAAGGCAAAATATTTACTATAAACATTACCTTCTGCAATAGTCTGAAGTCCTTATTCACTGCCAAATGTGCTTTCATTGCCCCTGTGGAAGTCACAGTCCAGCTCTTTCTGCACAGCCTTACCCACGGCTACAGCTAATACAATCCGCACGAGTGAGTCATATGTAAAAATGCTAGCTTAACACCAGGAGGTTATGAAAGTTTAAAAAGCTGTTTTTAATTTAGATAGAAGTTCATCACAACGCAGTTATGCTTTATGCCCCTGTTGACTTCCTGGAGAAAAGCTGTGGCTTCTTAAACAGGAGAATCTGGCTACGTTCAACAGCAGAAAACATTAACAGATGTTGATGTAACAGTATGCAAAAATACCTTGCCTGTTCACTTTTTTCATATGAGATCATCAAGTCTGGTAATCCTAGAAGAGAATCTGCATCCTCCAGCTACAAAAGTGAAGGTAATCCAAAGCTATCAGTCAAAGAAAGTTAGCATTTTGCAAACTGTACTTCCTAAAGGATACTTCACACTGCCTTAACAAAGACTCAGTGAACTTCAACTCCTAAAGCAAAACAGAGAAATGCAAGGTAAACAGAAATCACATTCTTTCATTAATCTCCTCCTAACAAAATAAGATAGAAAAAAAAAAAAAAAATTGGCATACATACAGATGCAGTGCAAAATTTATTCACAAAAAAATACAGTATGTCAGTTCTTGAACTGGGTTAAGTAGTAAGGAACAACCTACAAGGCCATTCCATATTTAAGATGGCTATATACTGAATTTCTTAATACATCTTATAATAATTTCATCCATTCAAAAATCAGAGACATACAAAAAGAAATGAAGAAACAGTTAAATCTTTTCTAAATTATCAAATATACTTGTATTTCTCAACTTATCTACAGGACAGAAAAAAAAAAGACAATGATCTTTTCCCTACCTCTTTATGCCATACCATCTATTATCTACACAGAAAAATCAAGGTATTATCATGTATGAGCCTAATCTGGCAACACAAGTAACAGTAAAACTACAGATGCTCAATACAAGCCTTAAGGGCGTGTCAGAGTGCAAAACTGAAGCACTCTCCATCATTAAAGTCACTAGATAAACACACAGTACCACAGGTGTATTAACTCCCACTACTGTCACATCCTAGACTTCTGGCAAGCTAGAGTAACCTAGTGTCAGTACTCACCATAGGGAAGTTCACCTGAGGCTGCTGTAGTCCGACAAGCACTGGCAGCAGAACCACTTGGCTAGCATCAGAAACATACTTCACTCCCCTCTCAGGCATTTCCCTCCCATGTCATCTCTGGCCTTGTGTTGGCACAAGTACCTGTGCAGACTGCACAGACATTTGAGGTGTTCTCTAGGTAATAAGTTTTAACCTGAAATCTAGTTCACTGCACAGATACTCCAAAACTTCTAGAAGTCAAGTCATAAGCTGATGATAGTAATTTATTTCAGTAACAGTGCCTTCTTTAAAGTTCTCAAAAACTATAGCCTAACACAAGTTTCAATCTCAGTAGCAGTGGTGCTTATGTGAGGTTACACAGCCTTTGATCCTTTGTTTCAAACCCCTCTCCCTCCCATACAGAGGGGAATACAGAGGTGTAATTGTTCATATAGTTGGACAGGGAAGAATAGAAAATAGATTTGGATGAAAAACAACCCAGGCCACACTTCACAAAATGGCCAATCTAGAGCACTGTGCTATGCTACTCGTGACTTAACATGGAGGTAGATGGTCAGATGCAGGGTAAAGGAGGACAGGAAAGATGAAGGCTACCAGGGGAGGCTGGAGATATTGCTGTTTGAGCCAGCACGGCTATCACCGCCATTCAAGCACAACCAAATCCATCGATGTCATTTGTCATACTGATGAAATTATTTGTTGCTCTGCTCTTCACTTCCTTGTCTATAAAATGGAAATAATGCTTACTATACTTAGGGTACTCCTTAGGGTAAAGAAGCTAAGGAATAAGTTATTTACTTACTTTATTGGTAATGAGGGGATAGAAAAGGAGGAATGCAATTCTTCTTGAAGACAGGGCAAGAAAAGACAGCTAATGAGAGAAGTAAGTAGTTTTCCTTCTTTTTCCTGTAACAAAATTATAGGAGAAATAAATGTCAAGGGTTTTGGCATGACAGAACCAGCCTGTCAGACAGAAAGAAATGCTCAAATCTAAGAGCAGAGTTGCAGCAAGAAACATTCTGAACCCTGCTCAGGGGGTGCTTGAGCTGGATGCAGTCTAATGTGCTGCACAAAGCGCTCCAGCTCTTAATTGTCCATGGTTGCCTTCGCATTTGAGCAGCAAGTGGACCCACCACATTACAAGGGAAGAAGAGAAAACTGACTTGGAACCAGCACCCTAGCTGTACAGGAGAATTAGCCATCAAACACCCTAAACAGATTTTCATTATGTATTATCAAAACGAGATTTTTACTTCTAAATGACGACTAGTTCTTGCATTCTAAGGCTCATTATTTTCTTGAGCAAGCTTCAATTAATACCAAGATGTGAAAGACCAATTAAGTAGTGAGGTCACAGTGAGGTCACCTGTGCACATCCTGGGAGTCAAGCTTTACATACACACATCTTCATGTAATCACCTAGCAGTGAGCAGCTAGCGCAGATGAAGCAAGCCATACAAAGTCATGTAAGGTTTAAGTTAAAATTAACTGGAAGCAGAAATAAGTACACAAGGATCTTGAAAAATTCACATATGATTACATGCCTTTTAGCAGTTATTATAAGTATTCAGTTTCCCTACAGTTCTGAACATCTTTGGTCCCTGAATCTCCAATTTACAAGCCATCTTTAGAATACATATGACTTACTAGTTTTCAAACTTCAGGAAGTAGTTTCACCCTAAAGCAACACCAAATGAACTGATAAGTGTACAAGTATATGCAAGAACCCTAAATGATAACTACTTCATATTCTAGCTTGATGAGCAGAAAAAGTAGCGAAGGATAATTGAGCCACTGAGATTCTAAAGAACAAGTAGTTTCTCAGGAGATCATGACATTCTTTCTCCAGACTTCAGAACCAGGCTTGACCTGACTTCAGAAATAACATTTCCCTTGACATACAGAAAAGTTAACATGCTCTGTAAAGCTCCAACAATCATATTTGACCTAATTAACAGGACATCCATTTACCATTAAAAATACCACTTAAAAAGACAGAAAACAGTAGTATAACATTACTATTATCCTCATCTATTAACTAAAGAACAGTACAAGTGGAGCTTTTCCCAACATAATTCTAAGGTGTTTACCTGCAATACAACATTTTTCTTCAAGATCCCATTAGGTGAAGAATCTTTATATCATCTGAAGAGATGCAATATACTTAGTGCAATGCATCCTAAGCAATCCATTCCTAGCTCAGTTTCCTAAGGATCATACTGAAGAATGTAAAACCTACAGAACAGCATCTTGTTAGACTAGCTGGTTTTTGTTGTTATTCAGTTTATTTTTCAGTATTTAGGAGCTGGGTTTTTTACCTCTTTTGTTGGGTGTAGGTGACAGGGAAACAATGACACCAAGACCTTTTGGCATAGTTGCCATTTAAACACAAACCTCATTTCATTTGTTGTAGCACTGTAAATAGAGTGCTTAAGGACACAGTCAAGGTGAAGTCTCAGTTTGCTCATGCTTGTTTTTGTCTCCCATAATGCAACTAAATCAATTTCAATTAAATTAAATGCTTTAGTTAATTAATCAGTGTAACTAATTTATCATTTGCCATTTACACCTAAGAACTCTTACACTAGAAAATTCCACTCCTCTTCAACAGCTGGCATAATAAGGGATATTGCCCTTCTTCCTTCTGCTGCCCCTCACTGCAGAACAAGCTTGGCCTTACTCTCATTCTTCTACCCCATCATATTGTCAATGATGTTATGATTTGCTGTACCTACTCCTCAGGATGCTCCCGTGTCTCACAAGCATTCCACAACACACAAATTTTAAGTGATTTTAAAACTCTTAGGCACTAAGCTTTCAAACTGGCATAAAAGAAAGTATATACAATCTGGCACAAACTTTGAATTTCTCAGTGACTAAGATTTCAATCAACAAGCCATGAGGAAGAGTTCTCCCACATTGTTTCTTGAAGGTTTTAATTGATTTATCTTCAGTTTTACATAAACACTATACTAGGAATGACTTTGTCAAAACACACAATGATATTTATTTGCAATTCTATGTTATATTTACTCAGTCAATAACCTTTCCCATGAAGGAGTGCCATTGTCCCTCCCAGTATTGTATTCTAACACCTAGATATGTCAGCTGGGTCCATGGCCCTGGTTAACTGCAGTCCAGTTCCCAGGCTCTTAACAACCTGACTTTGAATATTCCTGTTTTCAATGGTCATCCTGTCTCTTATCACAATACTCTTCAGAGCTGCCACTCCTGAATTCAATGTGGACCTTTCAGAGCACATACCTCTACCTGTTTTATACACTCATTTCAGGACAGTCTGTGAGTATTAGTCTTGTGAATATTATAGCTAAGCAGCAGTGATTATGGAGCATGTCAGATAACCTGGAGTTCTTCTGGAACTCTTCATGTCATCTTTACTATCACAAAAATCACATTTTCTTAGCTTTCTGCAAATAGCTTCTATTCCTATTCAGTAATTTTGCTACTTGGTTAATGTAATGCAATGTATGAAATGTAAATAAGTCTTCATGGACCAATGGACTATGTCAACCAGTAACATATTGCACCCATTAGCCCAGCCATTGTGTCAGTGAGGAGCAGAAAACACTGTATAATCACCTCTAGGTATGAACAATTCTCATAACTATTTCAAACCCTTCCTGTCACAGCTTTCAAATGCAAGGCTTTTATTCTAGCATTTCATACAAGTTTAAAAGTTCACACAAATTTAAAGAAGCATTTCCCTTAAATTTTTCCCAAAATAATAATTTTCTACTAAAGTTTATATTCAGCTAAATATTTCATCATCCTCCGGTAGCTGGCAAATCAGGATATACTTCAAAACTTCAGTTAAAGAAACAATTGTAAGTATGTTATTAAATATTCATGTTTTGTGCAATTGAAACTGAATTATAAAAGTAGCTTTCTGACCCAAACAAAATTGATGCTTGTTTACCTTAAAAATGCCTGACTGTAGATTGCAGCAGTTGAGGAGCTGCTGCGTAAGCACCTCAGTCCACAATGCAGACAGATATCCTGTAATATCATTAGCAACCTCAATTAAGACCATCCCAGCAGGCAGTGTCAGTACGAGCTTAATCCATGAACTATCCTGCAAGAGGTCATCTTTTGCCATCCCTGCAAGCCAGCAGGTCGTTTTGCACCAAGGCAATGACAGCTGCTCTTCAAGTTTATCTCACTGGATGCAAGATATCCTCCTAAAGGCTATTCAAGGAAAAGGACTAATAGCAGCATTCTCCTAACCGACATTAAAATGAAGGGCTGGCTATCATACTAAATCACTAGTTGCAATGTCCTCTTACAAGGAGACTTTGGTAGCTAAAGAGTATTTTGCATTACGTTCAGCTCTAGATCAAAGTGGAGTAGTATGCATGAAGAGCCCTCCTGGAAATGTTCTTGCGGTTTCCCAAAGGAAAAAGGAAAATAGCACATAAAGTTACTAATTTGTGTTGTTTGAAGTGTTAAGGAACAGAATTTTAAATTCAATTTACAATTGGCATCTAATTAATTAGCTAGAAAACACCCAAAATCTTTCTGTGGATAAGCCTAGTAAAAGCGCAGTTTCATTTAATTATTCAAAATGCATCTAGCTCAAGATGTGAGCAATAGGAAACATCACAAAAAAGATAAAAAGATTTTTTTAAATGGAGCTCCAAATAGGGGGAAAAAAAATAAAAACAACAAAAAACCAACCACTACACTGATGATCAAGTGTTACTACAACTACTTGAAGGAATCATCAACAAAAAAGCATTATTTTTTGAATGACTGTCCCAGGAGATCCTATTTCAAGGAAGATGTTAAATTCTTGAAAGAAAGCTAAAATTAAACCACAGGCAACTGGAACTTGATGGGCAACTCCAACTTTGCACCTTTTTAATTAAACATGTCAAAAATTGATTTTTATGAAATACCTTTTGGAAGTGCATCATTTTAAGTTTTCATTTTACTGCAAAGTATTATCACTGACAAAGTTTATAATGCACACAACTCATGTACCAAATAACACAAGCCAGCAAAAGGTCCAAACAAGGATCAGACTTGATGGACGGATGAAAGCACAGAAGTTGCAAGGAGGGATGGCATTCCTAAAGTGAGAGGGACCCTTAGCCAAACCCCCCCAAGAGCAGCTCCCTTTAAAAACCTCATTCATTAACTACTAAGGGCTAATGATTCAGATATCTTCCAGAAAGAGAGGTAAGAGTTTTGCAAGCCTAGTAACTGCTGGCTGGCAGCTGAAGGAAAGGATGGGAAGTGTCTGTGCTCCGTTCCACAACTTTGATCTACTTTAGGACCAAAAAATCAAAGGCTTTAGAGCCCAGCCTGCTTTGTAGTAGGTAGCACAGACCAACTAAGAATCTCGCATAGATTCTAAAATTATGCAAGACTAGTATTAACAGCAGACAGGACAATGAACAAAGATTATTTCACACATTTTTACCTTACCCTTGGCTTTACTGAGGACAAACTTCTTCCCATATACCTAAAATCCTAAACAAGTTTACCTTTGAAAGCTACAACTCCAGTGAAGACAACGTTCTTCCTACACTACTACTAGCAGACAGAGCAGCTTCTACCATACCAGTGCTCAAATTTATGCTCTTGCTACAAAGATTATCAAGGTTTGAAGCACATGTTGGTAATGATGTACAACTTTGGAGTTGTACATCCTCCACAGAATATGGAGTATGTACATACACTGAGCCAGGAGGCTTGCTCTGCAGCTGTGCACACGCACTGAAGCACATCCTAGCATCGTACCCAAGGCAGAGACAGGAAAATGCGAGGTATTTTTGATATATTCGGTGCTACAGTAGACTGACAGAAGTCGGTAGAAGCTGAACCCTTGCATTAGTTGTCAAGCACTCGCACTTCAGCCTTTACTACTGATTATAGTGCCAGGTTTTCATTCTGCCCACTAAAAGAAAAAATGTCAGGCAAGTTTAGACTTAAGAGATCTCAGGAGAGATCAGATACAACCTTCTATTCAAATGAGGGTTCAACACTGAATGCAGACCAAGTTGCTCAGGGTTTTGTCAAGTCTTGAAAACCTTCAAGAATGTGGCGGAGGGTTTGTACTTTGCAGACCAAGTCTGTCGATGTACACACTTGCTTACCAATTAAGGATGGAAGAAAAAGGGAATACTGTAAGCAGAACTGAAATGGAATTCAATACGTGCAACTGCCTGTGCAATTAGAAATGCAAGAGAAAGCCTAATGAGTAATGATTTTCAAAAATCCTGTGTGATTTTTAACAATAAGCTCTTATATATTCACATAGTGTGTGTCCATATGCACACACACAGAGGCTTTACATATACAAACAGCATAGAAAAGATCTCAGAATTACATGGATTGGCACAGAGCCTAAAACATTTGGTGTCAGCAGTCATGGTATCTCCTCCAATGCCTCCTGGAAGCACTGGACAAACACTTTTGGAACAGCTTATTATACAAGAATAAAATTCACATGCAGCAATAGTCCAAGCTGATACAGCAACAGCAAGACTGCATTTGTAAAGGTCTGATATGGAGGATGCTGCAGCAATCATGATGCCAGATGACAAGAGGTTTAACTATGTGGACAGAATATGAAACTCACAGATTTCCTGCAGGAAGAATCACAGTGATTGCATGTGGAAAACAACAGCAGCAGGTTTCTTTTTCTTTGTAGAGATACACTGTTTTTGAAACCTGTATTGAGACAATGTGAAGTGATGTTGAATGAGGGATCACATGTATGTTCCTGGCAGTCTTTCTGTGCAGTGGGCTGCTACAGATAGACAATCAATTTCTTATTACCGATCCTACCAAACATAAAATCACTCCTTCCCACATGTAAAAATGCAGCAGGGTAGCGTTTCTCTGAACACCACTTGGTCTGGCATTGCCGTACCAGCAAACGGAAGCAGAGAAAGACCTGCCACTGGGAGGAGCTGCAGTCATACTCGATTTTAAATCCTTGCCCTCCACTCTGGAGAATGCAAATCTGACAAGAGTTCCCATTCCTGCACACTAGGTTCTGCCAACCAGACAGAAGCTGCCTGCTTCAGCACACTAAGCAGTGACTGAACAAGCACGGAGAGCTAATTCTACCTTTTATAAAACAGAAGTCAGACTTCTGTTAGAACAGCCTGTTATTTGTGCGTTTCCCTAGGTCAGTCCAAAGTTTCATCTAAAGATATACTGTCCGAAGCAAGTGTGTAGAAACAAGTAAGCCAAGTACAAAAAATATACCAGCTTCCCTGAATACACATGTATGAAAAATCATGTTTCTCCATAACACCACACTTTTGACACACTTTTGTACTTGGTTTACAAAAAAAAAAACAACCAAATTCTATTGATGCTTATTTTTTGAACACATCTTCACAAATTGAAGAAACACTTCAGTCTTCACCATGTTACTTATAGGAAACAACAAGCAAAAGCCTGGAATGGCACCTCACAACAAACACTGAAGACACTGGAGCTCACTTGGAAGCTGTGCTTCTCCACCTCTGTGTGTCCCTGAGCCTAGCACAGCATAGCAAACCTAGCAAGGTTCAGCAGGACTCCTTCCACAGCGCACCCCTGACAACAACCCTTCGCTCTGCTGCTGCCACCTCCTCAGCCTCTGGCACAGGAGTGTTCCCAAGACCTACAATGTCCATGAGGCGAGGCCAGGCCTCCTGTGGGCACAGTCCCTCCTCAGCAACACATAGGTTATAAAACATGAACTCAAAAGCACTGGCAATGCACCACAGCTGACACACAAGCTACCTCAGAGCATTATATGGCCCAGCAGAGCCAGAAACTGCTACTGGTAAGGATTTTAGATGCAGCTGTACCACTGCTGGATGCCCACACCCATCACTGCAAATGATGTTACAGCGCCACATGGATGTGTTAACCTCCGGCTTAGATGACAAAAGTGAGGAAAACAGCACTCTTTAAAGGCAAAAAGCATGTGTGTATGGAGGAAAGAAGCTATATACCATTTATCATGTCTACAGCAAACACAGAGGAAAAAAAAATGGAACAGCACTGCAGGAAAGGTGACACCAAGAAGGGGGCAAAGTGGTATGGCAACTCTACGGATCACAATGGCAGAAAAAAATGGCTAGGGAAAACATGGAATTTCCTTCACCAAAGAATTTAAAAAAGAACAAAACACTCCTGACAGACACCAGTCTAGACACAGTAGATTTTTGGCCTGAGGAAGAAGGGTCTCAAATGATCTCCCAAAGTCCCTTCTGGCCTTAGTGTATCTTAACGAGCACATGTGACAAGATAACAGGAGGTTACCACAATTTCTAGTGACATTTTATACAGGACCAACCGTCACATCACAATCAGCATTTTGGTAAATACATGAGAGGCCTTCGCAGTGCAGCTGGTAGTGCTCTCTACCGAAGATAAAGGAGGAAACACTTGAGAGCCATAATGGAGACCCAAAACAGAAAAATAAACTCATTTTGCTGTGTTCCAATTATCTAACTTAAATAACCACAACCCAGTACATCAATACTACTATTCGGAGCTGAAGGGAAGAATGAGAGTGAACACCTTCACAACACAGGTTTTCTAAATATCTACAAAAGAGAAACATTTTGGGTTTTTTTTTCTTCATCAGCTCAGTACATTGTTTTTTACCAATACTTCACTGCTGGCATGTGATAGAACAAGCAAGAGGCTGGAGAACATCATTATGCAATATATAAAGTGTGCTTTACTATCCATACCCAAAAGCGATAGATGCGACACATAACTATTACAAAGCTTTAAGGTAGATGGATGATGAACTAGAACACGGATGAAGTGGAGCTCCTCTAGTGTACTCCTCTTTTATTAATGTCACAGCTGACATTGCTTCAGAAAGATCACACCATACAAACGCAGCACGGTACTTAACTCTAAATAGAACAACAACTGCAACCACAGGCAAGGCTTTATATTGAGAATTTTTTCATTGGGAATAAAAGAAGCTAAAAAGCTTGCTAAGAACTCTGTCAAATGTGCATTTTGAGTGCAACAGTTCAGCGACAGACTATCCTCATCACACTGCCATGGGCATAAGATGTCAATTACATACTTTTGAGATTTTTCTGATCCCCAATCCACGCACACAGCAAAATATCTTAATGGTATGCCAAGATTACTTTCTTAGCAGTACAGTTACACATCTCAGGTACCAGGAATGGAACAATTTGCTTCAGACTGTCTGTCAAGATGACCTGGGATTCAGCTAGAGATTCAGAGCTAAACCTCTGAGTTACTGGTGTTGCCTCTTGGAGGAAATTAGACTGGTGAGTAACTCCTGTGGGCTGACTGAAATTCTGGATCAAAGTGGATGCTAATTATCAGAGCTGGCAGCAGAGATTAGAATGTCACTGTCAAAATCTTTTCTGATTTCATATACAGCAGTAGAAATTCTAAACGCCAGTTCAGTCCTCAGTTACATCTGTGCAGCCCTTCAACTCTGAACTTACTCTTCATTGTTATACAGGATTAGTTCTACTAAATAGAACTGAACAAAAGTCTTCCTCCTTGTCCAGCAGTTGCAGTTATTTCAGCAATTTAGCTGTAATACAAAGAGAACAAATGTGAACCACAGTATACACATGAAGCCACATTAAGAATAATTTAAAGTTTACAAAGACACCAAAGTTTAAGCTATGTCTGTCACTGTGAAAGATAAACAGTTATTTGTGGATTTTTATCATCAACTATCCAAACAGACAATCATAAAGAGGTGAGGCACTGCATCAAATCCGTCCCTTTTGAACTATGGAGATGATTTAACAGATCTGTGAGTGTCAGTGCATGCTTACAGATGCTAATGTGATTAGGACGACTCTGGTGGAAACATGAAGCAACAAAACAGCCTACACATTGAGTTTTTCTCAGTTTTCTATAAGAAAGTTTCAATAGCCTCCCTAAGGTCCCTGCTTAATCAGTTAACAGAGGGAGAAGGAAGAAGCAATCTTATGGAACCTCACACAAAGAAATATGAAACATTAATAGGCCATTAACAGAACATTTAACATTGGTCTTTTGGTCCATCAAGGGCTCATTCTCCTAGGATGTCTGAAACTACCACCAATGATAACTTGGCTGTAAAGGATTCTAATTTTTATAAGCATTGGAATAACCAACTTTTCAGGATGCAATAGTTCCCATGAGTAATCCATGATAACCTCAAATAGTTCCAACACAGTGAACCAAGCTCACACACAGTAATTCTGCTTTGCAACTGGAAGACAGAGTAAACAAATGGAAAGGCATTTTTCAACAATGCTTTCAGCAACTGCAGCTCACCTCTCCTGGTAGGGGTAATAAATGTAATGTAACATTATCTTCCCTCAGTCTAAAAAACTACTATGTAAGCAAAAACTTATTACTGTCCTCACACATCAATCTTCTAATGGCTTATATGCCACTAAATTAGGTACATAAAGTTAGATAAGCTTATTCTCTGTTATTGTTCTGAGGTAGTACACTCTCTACCTGTTTTCAAGCCATGATTTATAAAGAAAAACCTTACAGAGCAACACAGATCAGATGTCTGCAGAAAGGCAGCTAAATTTACGATAATGGGAATCTGCAATGTCAAAAGAGATAGGATGCCAAGTTTTCTAGTAAAACAGCTGAAAAGCCTAGCAATCAGTCTGTGATATTAAGGAGGGTTTGCAATTTTATTTTCCATTCAGTTTAGTTTGCATAAGATTAAGGAATGGTGTGTCAAACCAACTCTTAGCAGTCCCTAGAATCTTTCAAATTCTTTGAACTGTCATTTTGAGTTTAGCACCAGGTATGGAAAACTAGCAATTCTATTTACTAGCAGACGGAAGAAATTTTGTTTTCTAGAAAACAGAACATCACTGAAGTGAATAAAAACCAAGAAATTCCTCAGCATGGCCTTGGATAAGAGCCTTTACCAAAGGCATCTAACATTTCTCCATGTTAACATGAAGTATATATAATTGTGAGATACTCTGGTCTGGAAAGCACCGTATCTGTTACTCTACTGTATACCCAGAATCCAATGGACCCCTTTGAAGCAGCTGGTCCATTCATATACATATTGTGTGTGTATATATATAATATATGTGTGTATATATAATTATAATATTATGTATAAAAATAGATATAATATGTAAGACATAACTATATATGAAATTATAAAGGTATAATACTATAATATATAATATGTATTATATAATATATAAATATATGCAATATATAGCTAATCTATAATATATTATATATAAATAATAATTTATAGAAAGCACATGAAAATACTAATATATTTGTTATATATTATATCTTGTATATTATATATGTTATATGTAATATATATTATATTATATATTATAATTATGATATTATAGATACACATATCTTATATATATACACATATATATATGAATATATGATTTCTCACACATACTCGTGTTCAGCCAATGCAGGCCTTTGTTATTTTAAGAGTGAATTACCACAAGGTACTGGACAGACAGGCAATTCTTGGAACAACTTTGAAACTACTCTCAATAAGAACATCTCTCAAGTTCTCAGTAGCTTGCATATGGCCACACAGGTTTTTTGTTCAATACTCTAGTAAATTGAGATATTCAGATCAACACCTAAATCTGCATGTCCTGTGTTCAGCAGTAGCAGTCATTTTTCTCCTTCTTAGTAGCTGGTGCAGCATTGTGTTTTGACTTTCGGTCTGGGAATGGTGCTGATAACACTGATGTTTTTAGTTACCGCTCAAATGTTTTAGTCTGGCCAAGGACCTTCTGAGCCTCATGCTCTGCCAGGGAGGAGGGGAAGCTGGGAGGAAGCAGAGACAGGACACCTGACCCAAGCTAGCCAAAGAGGTATTCCATACCACAGCACGTCATGCCCAGGATGTAACTGGGAGTTACCCAGAAGGGCTAGCACTGCAGGGTTGGACAAAGTATTGGTCAGTGCTTGGCTGAGCTGGGGGGGGGGCAAGTTATCGGTCGGCTGGTGCTGAGGTGTTGTATTCTCTTCCCTTGTTATTTCCTTTATCATTATTATTATTGGTGGTATCAGTAGTGATCTGTGTTATACCTTAGTTACTAAACTGTTCTTATCTCAACCTGTGGGAGATGCGTTCTTTTCGATTCTCCTCTCTGTCCCTCCAGGAGTAGGGGGAAGGCAAGAAGGGGGGGAAGTGAGTGAACGAGCTGCCTGACTGGTTTTAAACCACGACACTGCATCCGCATCCAGATTCATATGCAGTATTATTAAATTATCATTCAAGATATTTCAGTTCTGTGGCCATCTAAATTTTTATATTTGTATTTAAACAGGAAAATAAATATTTCATTCATTACATGTATCCTCCTATTTTAAGTGGATACAACTGAATAAGCCATGCCAACTATTTCCAACAGTCTGAGGTATCATTATTGGTAAAATAATAAATTCCAAGCTCACAAAAAAGAAAGGGGGGGGGGGGAAGTATGAGAGTTAGCAAAGCCAATAAGTCTAAACTAAGAAAAGACAAAAGACTCTCAAGAAGACACCAGCCACCTTTAAAATACAAAGTTTATCAGTAACCTTATCCGTTTCCCACAACTGAGACATTATTATCATTTCCAGCTTAGCTATCAATTCAAGTTTGGCCCATGACATTAAACTCTATCTAACCATAAGAAAGAATAATAGAAGCATTTATTAGAGAAGGAAGGGCTGTTTGCTTTCTACTTCCCATTTGTTAGCTAACAAAACATTCTGTCCGACTTTATAAAATAGCAGCACTCAGAATGAACAAAGAGAAAGGGATTAAAACTTAAATGGGATACAGGACTCTCTCCCAGTAACTACCACTTCATCAGCAAAGTACAAAAAGGTAAGGATAAAAATGAAGCTGTCTTTAAACTGATCAGTGACGTTAAAAAAAGAAAAAGAAAAAAAAAAAAGATTATGGTCTTTGAAAAAAGAACTCTAACAACCTAATTTGAGGAGCATTTCCTCCCAAAAATAAGGATGTCCTATATACAAATTCCCAAACTTGAAATAAAGGGAAGAAAAGAATCAGTACTTCCTAATGGCATATTGTGTGCCTGATCCTTCTGCTGGCTGCTGTTTAAATTAGCATGATAGTATTCAAAGACCTGCAAAACCTGTACTTTGAAGAAACAATATATAAGCCAGCTGATGAGCACCAGAAGCAGATTCAGGTGCTCCAGACACCAGTGCCCATTAAAAGACATGGGCTCCTGCAGCTCTGATTCTGTTTGTGTTCAGGGACTGAAATTCTACCCACACAAAGCAGAAGGATCCCATTCCTTCGTGCAATGGTAACAGGAGCATCTGTAACATGCACTATTTTTAGAAGTAACTAGTCCACTGCCAGCTGAGAGAAGAATGAGGAACTGCAGGCCAGAACACCAGATCTGCTGGCTAGCTACAGCTGTATCTGACCAGAGGGATGTGTCAAGCTGCCCCTGCACTTCACTACTGCCTAGAACATGGACTCAAACTGAGACAAGCTTGTTAGAGCAGTTTTTTGCATCTCCTCACCTTGCTTCAGTGTCTCCTGGACACTCTGAGCAGTTCTTTCCTGTGCTGCTTCCTGTCTGAGGCAGGCAGCGCTTTGGGGATTACACTCTGGCAATGTCTGCAGGCTTCTCTTTGCAGTCCACTGGCTCAAGCATTTTGACAACAGCTCAAGGCTTTGCTTGTATCACATAATGGCAGCTGCCAAATCCAAAATTTAGGCCTATAATTCATATGCCTTCATTTAATCCTGGTCAAAACTTCTTTTCAATTAATTTGACGCACAGGAAGATACATTTGTATTGATTTGCAAGATCCAGATAGGGCATTTAACAGTTCTGAGAAGTCAACCGATATTCAAAAGAAGAGGTAAGCACTAACATGTTTTCTCAGAAGTCTGACTATTATAATAAAGTTCCTTCAGAGTTCTTCAAAAATTGCATTAAAATTTATAGGCAAAGCCTTCACATCAGAAGAGGGGAGAAAGGAATGAAAATTATTGTACCTGACATTTAGAGTTGAAAACTCCACAGAGCTCACTTTCCAGAGATTGAGTCATGTAATTGCACCTTTCAAACTCTAGCAAAAACAACTAATGTTGCTCAAAGATCCTGCATTCAATTACTAAGATCCAAACTCAAAGAACGATATACCAAGGTCTTAGCTTCCCTTGAGGAAAAAGAAAAAATAGCAATTCTAGCAATGAGGTATCAACATGAAAACTTGCAATGCCTGTCAGCATGCCCTTGAAGGAATCAGACTGTTACTGATCAGATTGTCATTACTAATGAGTAAATGCATTACTTCTTTCAATTTTGTCTTTAAAGATTTAAAAGTCCACATGCAGAATCTGCCAGCTGCTATTTACCAGCCATCCATTTGCATTCTCTGCAATCAGGAATGGCTGTAATTCATTGCATTTTACTACACAAAGTTACATAGACACTTCAACATTGTACCTATACAATGCTTAATTTCTGAAGAGTCTTGAGGTCATGTATTTCTATATATATGCTACTAGAAGTGTGCTAGGTATACCACAGTGGACCTGTACACTGAACCGACATTGTTCTTACCAAAGCTGGAGGGTCAGCATTCATTTAATATCATATGATACTTATAGCAGGCCAATTGTATGGATTCAAGTAATGGCCAAGTTAGCCCTGCATTTGTGGCAGCTGAAATAACAGGAAGAACAACTTGGGCCTCAGAAGCTGATTGTTTGGTTTGCTGGTGTGGTCTTTTTCCTTGAGGAGCAGGAGAAAGGATATAATCACACCTTCAAATCTTGCTGTGAAACTTCAGTGTGTGTCTCGCACACCGAGAAAGGCAAACATGAAGCCATTCAAGAGCTCTATCTTATTTTTAGCTTAACTATTGCCCACAGACACAATCTTTTTCTTCTCTCTGCCTTCAACCCCTCAAATCCCGTTTATTGGATTATGGATTAATGCGGCAACTATAGCAGTAAGCTCTTCCCATAAGAGTGAAAAAAACATAAGATGTAGACCATTAAGCAGAGCAACTTCCCGTTTGGATTTTGTGGGTCTGTCTTGAATATTACATGCATTACAGGAAAACAATATTTATGATTCATTAAATGTGTTTTGAACAATACCAACAGGGCAGATATTCAGCATCTCCTAAAACAGTTCCACAAATGCTGAAGTAACTAATACAAACCTGTTTTCCTTAAAACGTCTCATGCCCAGGAAAACTAATAGCAACTCATTTTAAGTCACTGCTCCCATTAAACAATGAGTAGTTACACATATGTTAAAGACCACATTACCTTCAGAATATTACAGAAGCTACAGACTGCCATTTGCATGCAGAATGGTGAACTACTGGTGCTGCTTCTTTTGCACAGAGAAATAAAACTGTATTATTGTATTATCATCACAGACCATGATCCTCTGAAACAAATAAGAATACTCAGAATAGTGTTTACCTAAAGATCTCAAAATATTTTATGAATCTGGCAAGCACTCTCATTCTGTAAAGGATGAGGCCCTAAAAGTAATAACATGCTCTTAAATAAAAGAATTTCTGACAAAGTCAGTGGCAGAATTTAGGAACAGAAACCCCAGTTCTTCAAAGTATCATGCCACTGCTCTGTCTACATCTCCACCCCCAACGGACTGATGAAAGATGCAGCTATAGGAGTTAAAAATAACTTCTGATTAGCGAGGCACTGACGAAGACAGAAGCCCTGTGGAAACCGTATGAGCCAGAACTCACTGAAGGTAGGACTAGACTCTAAGCTGGTGAAATTGAACATTTTAAGGCCATGTTAATATTCTGCTCAAATTAAGTGAAACCAAGTTTTATAAGACAATAATTTTGGTCTGAAGAACTGTTAGAAGCAATGGTACTAACTAATATGAGGTGTCTGAAAACCTGTGGAATGGAGATTTTTCAAGGAAGATGAGAAAAGTTAAAATGCCTTTGTCATTCAAGGAGGGTAAAATAGACAATTACTATTTACCCGTGATATACCAAAGATTTAAAGGAGTAGGAAAGTTTATGCCATTCCACAAAACCCCTTTCTTGAGACCACAATAGGCTGCATATGCCCATACTTAAAAGATCCAGATTTGTCTTCTGAAGGTTGCTTTAGGCCCATGTTGGTTAAACCCCAACTAGGCAGTTCCTCTTGATACCTTACTTGCCTGAAAGAATAGTGTCTGGGTCTTTCCTCAATTGTAGATGTGAGTTCTTTTGGGTGCTTAGCAGTTGTTTGCTTTCCTTCCCTTTACTCCCGTAAGAACATTTAGTGAACTGTACTGAGTTCATTAAATTCTGGTATATGAATGTGTAAGACCCACTGATTTTGTTGATTTTAACGGGGGGGGGGGGGGGGGGGGGGGAGCAAATATTTACCATGGGATGGTGAAGATTCATTGGCAAGCCTTGTATTTGTTGGTCCGCAGGGCCTGGTACTATTGGAGGCAAGTTCACCTACAAAAAGTTTGGCTCTGGTCATGAACTTGATGGTAAGGGATTATTAGAAAGCTAGGGAAGAGGGTCAGAGAGAAATTTCTTCCATATACATTTTCCACTACAGCTGGTAATGTTTAATCATTTTCTGTATAGATTTCAAGGCACAATGCTAAGCCACTACAGGAACTTGTATTTCAGCAAGATCTTGCACGATATTGAAAGATTTTATTGTTTCTCTAGAGGAACAGTGTTCTGAGGTTTATATTTTGAACTACCAATAACATGCACTCTTCTTGTTTCAGATGCAGTGATATCCTAGGGCTAAACAGTACATGTTTTATTGCATGTTGCAGACAGTTGCTGGTTTTAAAACAAATAGATGTTAGTTGTGTCTTCTTCAATACATGCAGTTTGTGGGCTCCCATTTGTTATTGGGATGGATGTTTAGGAAGTTGCTGTTGATGAAGAAATGGGTAATGAAAAGCTAACTGCAGCAGAGCTCTAGACAGCTAGAATTCTGCAATTCACTGGGTTTCTTTATCTTTACTAAACCTATCTTTTCAATGAAAACTGCACCAAAATTACCACTTTTGACATGTACAGCTGGCATCAGTTGCTATACCTACATGCATACTCAAGTTACAGGTGACATGCAGCCATAGTATCACCACAACTCAAAACCAGTTCCCCTACAGAGCTCTGTTAAAACACAAGTTTCCATATAGTAGGACAAAGGGTTAAAAAGTATTATTCAAAGCAACACAACCTCTTCCATTCTATTACTCGGAACAATACACTGGACATTAAGAATTTACAAATATGAATCCTGTTTAGCCAACTGCTACCTCTGAACTAAATTCCATTGTTGACGGCTTTCACAGTATTTTTTGTTGTTACTATTATAATGTCAAAACCCTCAGACCCCTGAATTGATTGTAAACAATTTTAAGCACATAAGTTACCTTACATCTGGGAACTGAGGTACAAACTCAGTGGCAAGCAGAGTTGTTGAGGAACATCTGTGAATATCTGGCAGAAGGGGCTGCCAACATGGCCTCTGGAAGAGGTGGCTCCATCAAAAAAATCAGGGCTGACTCATAACTTTTTTTAGGCTCACAAAAGAAACCCAAGTATTTTGATGACATATACAAATGAAACAACATTAAAATGCAAACCAAGGGAGGGCAGAACTGGAGAAGCAAAGGAGGAGAGTTGAAAAAAAACACTGCAGCCAGAAGGAGATAGGGAGATAGCACCAAGAAAAGAATGCACTAGAATGCAAAAAAAAACCTCCTAGCACACGCTGAAAGACCACAGAAAGATGGAAAGCAGGGCAGGCAGTAACCAGAAGAGCTAGCAAAAAGGGCACTGCATACAGTGGCAACAACTCCAACCCATCTCTTCATGGGAAGAGGAAATGAGAAAAAAAAAAAAAAAGTTTTCCTGCTTTGGTTCCTCCATGCAAATTTTATATTAGTGACATTTTGATGCTATAAGATTCAGAAGAAAATTAAAGTTGAAAGGCACTTACTCTAACGCTAAGCTATAGCGGCAAAACCAGACATAGGACCATGGCAAGTCAGCTCCTCTCTGAACAAGATCGGCAATGCACTGTCTGAACACATACTCAGGGCACTGCTTCTCCTCAATGTGTTCATATACAAGCTCACCCAACCTCATTCCTCACTTCAAAAGTTTATAGGGAGCAATCAACCCAACAGAGAAATACAGATAAATCTATTCAAGGACAACTTTACGGCATCTCATAAGCTTCCCCAAGAAATGGTCTCAGGAAAAAGGAATTAGGTAAGTATCAGGGCACAAAACTGCTCCACAAGAAAAACAATAATTCAAACACTTTATTGTAATACAAATAGAGATAGCACTATGAACTAGGCCCATCATAACCTCCAAGCATACAACACAATCCTTACAGAAAACGACATACAACTGAAGTGTAATACATATTCCAGCAGCTGCTCCCACCAAATGACGTGTTTCAGTGCAAATGTGCAAACCAGAAACCAGTCCACTACAGAATGTCTGAGCTGCACTGTATTCCCCCCCCCCCCGAAAGAAAAGAATAAAAAAGGTATTTGCAAAAAATGGTAAATTGTTCTCATACAGTGCTTTCATTAAAATGAAAGTTCCTGATCCTTTTAATCATAACTTCACGTGCTATGTAATATAAATACATTTGGCAAACTCATCTGAATGTCCAGCTTATTCAATGGCAACACTATTATTATGGTTACAGGAAGATGCTTATCTTTTACAAGTAAAGTTTTTAAAGTACTCTGACAACATCAAGAACGAGCTGGGGGACTGCAGTGGCATCCCACCTGATTTTAGCATTGTTATTATTACAGAGACAACAACTTTGAGAATTAATTATTATCACTAATAAAAGTCTAAAATATTGAACTAATTTTCTTTGTCTTAACCATACAGCCAGGAAAAAAAAAAAAAAAATTTGCTCATTTAAACAAATTCTCATGAAGTAATTAAAGAAACAAAATACTGTCACTTAATTCATTAAAAGATTCTGTCTAAGTCCTGTGTGTTAATTACTTAATAAAACAAGCCAGACAATCAGGAATAAAAAAAAAAAGACATTTGTTTTGAAGACTAGCACAGTTTCCATTCAGAACTATATGAGCACTCAATATGCTTCCTTACAGCTACAGTACAAATACTTTCTTACTTTACACACATGTTCCTTGAAAAACAGCCTTCAGAAAGTCAATCTTGCCTTTTCTTGTTTCAGGTGGTTCGCCACACTGAGCCACTTAGGAAGAAAAGCAACGGGAGAGGTACACGGTCTCTTGATTTTTGCATTGCTGAGCTCAACTCAGAACTACATTGCTCTTTTCCCCGCACACTTTCCTTCTTCACAAAAAACTTTTTCTTGTGCTTTAACAGAAGGTCAATGGCTATCACTTCTCTACTCTAGCACAATGGTGAATTGAAACAAGAACCCATAGCTGTTTGGGCCGACAAAGCAACCAGTATGTCTAAGCCAATAAAGCGATTTGTTCATTAAAGCTACTAATAAAGCAACCTTTTGTTAGTCTATGAAACATCAGAAACCTCACAGAATGCATTTAACTATGCTTTCTTAAAAATCACCAACTCAAAAGTTCCAAAATCTGTTAACTTCACCACTTCCTTAAACTGACAATAAAAATCCTTTGCATTAACTTTTTAAAAGATAGTATGTTCAAGGCAAACTTTCATGCCTATTCAGCAACAGAAAAGTTTAGGGTTCTTGGTGAAGGTATCCCCTCCTGCCAAAAGCTCAAATTTAACAGATTTAATGACTTATGCAAAGCTTCCTATGCAACACTTACAATCTGTAATAAAAAGAGCACCATAATACTGTACAACAACAAAATTACTCAACGGATGCACTCAGTTTGGATCCAAAGATTCATTTGGAT
Organism: Pezoporus occidentalis; assembly: GCF_034315485.1. Taxonomy (NCBI): domain Eukaryota; kingdom Metazoa; phylum Chordata; class Aves; order Psittaciformes; family Psittacidae; genus Pezoporus; species Pezoporus occidentalis. Next base: position 1,151,277 of record NW_026915866.1, on the reverse strand, counting down.
TTGACAAAAGAAATTAGAAGAGCTGTAGTGAGCAAAGACCAAACATGCTGTAAATACCTGTGCCCAATGCTTTCAATTAAACTGAAGCAAAGTTTGAACCTCAGGAGTGTTGCTGAGGAGATGGGGAGAGGGAAGGGTATTGTAACTATTGCTGACAACCAGCTCTAACACGACTATGGCAACAAACTTCCTCCAAGCAAGATCAGTATTTTTGCCCTAACTTTAGATGTACAGCATCAGCAACCCTTCAAAGAATTAAAATGAAGTCTCCTCCTTTAGTCACAACTTCTAAACTTGCTTCGTTAAGAAGTCAGATCCATTATTCTGTGATTAGAGACTAGGAAAGAGGAGAGAAAAATGGAAAAAAAAAGAAAAAAGTGCATCCTTGCATCTAATCACCACCAGCTAAGCAAAAAAGCCAGGCAGATATAGTTCCTGTGAACCACCTTATTTAGAAGCTGTGAAAGACATTTTTACCAGCAGTAACACATAAATATTCTAGCTGCATAACACGTTAACACTGACAACAAAGCAAAATAAGATCTGAGGGGGGAAAAGTATGCATATGCACTCTATTACTGCTATTTAACAGTGTAATACACCTTGTCCGAGTGGCAAGCCAGTGTAAAACCAATGTGAAATCATTCTGCTACCATTTCTCATTGCTTCTTTTTGTCAAGCATAGTGCTAACTACTGGGGGGTTTTACATGCACAACCATCCATGCAAAAATAAATAAGCATGTTTTATCCTTATTACTGCAATTTTTCAGTGCCAAGATTCCCATTTGTTACAATGGATGTAGCATCTGAATTCTCAGAAGTTCTTGTAACAGAATGACGGTAAGATATTTGTCCCCACTCAGAGATATTTACAATTAGCCAAGGTTCTGACTTTGCTATTTAGAAAAATAATTTATATTTATAAAATAAACAAGTCCACTATCTGGGACAGTGATAGGATCCCTCCTCCTACACTGTGACTCTCACTATCTAGCCATGAGATTATATCCTCCTTCTGGAATTAAGTGCTTACTCTAACAATAACACTTCAATAGCACATGAAACTTTTCAATTAAACAGTTATCAAGCAGCCTGATAAGGCACAGAAAGACAACTGATAGCTGAAACAAGAGTCATACCACGAGTTTCGCAGTCTTCCTAACTACTGCCAAACAGTTAATCAATGAGTAGTCAAGTAACCAAACTATCACCACATTTCATAGCAAAAACAGGCAGGTGGTTTTGCTTATTTGTAAAGTTTCAACCATCTTCTAAGTTTATCACTTAAAGGTTTTCTTGGACTTTGAAGTGTTTGGCCTACCACTGCACCACTGACATGTGCTGGCAAAGAAAACAGCAGAACAATAACTATTGCAAAGACATCAATTAAAAAGAGAGAGTTACACAAAAATTTCCTTTTGCCTATATCCTCCTTGAAAGCAAATAAATACAACTTCTAAATAGTGATTAAAAATTAAACATAATGCTTTCCTAATAAAGTTCTGAATTCACATTTTGCTAATTCTCTCTGTCCGTACCTGACCAATTCTTTCTACAATTTTACAGCCAAATGTCCATTTAGGCTTAAAAAGATTCACACAAGAATAAGACCTCCATAAAACAATATGCTGCCTGATATTTATGATCAACTGCAATTTTAGTTTGCTTAACTTCCAAAGTTAATCCTCTGCTTTGGTCCCATTCTACTCCTCTCACAGTACAAAGTCAACAGAATTTATGCCCCTAAGTGACTTTAGTGGAATTCACAAATCCTGCTCTTCACAGATTATCTTACTCCTTTTTCACTAATGAAAAGTTCACAGTACTTTTTAGATTGTGTTATTAATGACAAACTGACAGTTTTGTTCTGAAGCAACAACAGTTTATCACTGATGCAGCAAACATTCATGCAGACTTAGCTTTCTACAGGTATTCTTTTGACTACATTTAAGTGTATACTCCAATGACTGCAGGATTAGACCTGGGTTTCATTTATCCATCTTCACCTCTACTTAACAGAAAAATGATGACAGCCTATACCAGTAGTGGTAACAGAAAATTAACAACAGAGGTAAAAATGCATCACAAGTGTCTTCAGATTTGTCTCAGTAATAGGGATCAATTTGACAAAAATAAATAAATAAACACAACTCCCTATTATTCTTTCAAATTTTAAAGATTTTAAAGAAACATTTTAAGTTGCAAGCCATTAACACATTAAGGCCTCAAAATGTAGCTTGCAGAATCAATTTCTTCTACATTACCTTCTACAAATTACCCGTTAAATAAAAGCTTTAGAGGTTTACAGAAAACCTAGCAGCACCTAATTTACTTTTCTTCACAAAAGTAACCATATATATGAGGATAATTTAAAAAATGGAAGTTGACAATGTACTATCAACAAAGCAGACCAAAAGACAACTTCATCTACAAGAGCTGAACTTCTGTTCGCTTTGCCTGGTTGCAACAGTTGTAATACTAACATAGGAAACTTGCTATTTATCCTTTCAGAAAGATCCTAGTATTATTCTTTTTTTTTTTTCCTTAGAATCCATATTATCAAGACACTGAAATTTAAGAGCTGCTAAGCTGATGTTCTAACCACATTAAAAGACGGCCACAGGAACAGCTACACAGGAATTGCCATTTCCTGGAGACACAGATGAGAATTCCTCATCCTTACTTCAGTACCCGTCATTTCCACTCGGTCAAGCAATTCTCCAGGAAACATATCCCTGATAGCTAAAACTTCAGTTGCAGTTGCTATTCTGAGGGTTGACTTTAATCCTGAAATACTAGTAAGCACTGGTGCCCAAACAGCACCTCTCATTTTCAATAAGGAAAATCAAGCAGGTAGTGAAGAAATATCTGTCCTCTTACAGATCTGCATTGTTTCAGCAAAAATTACTTTGGTATATAAGAACTGGTACCTGGAAAATGGTCCGTTTCAGACCAAAGAGCCCAGTTTCAAGGGACTATTCCAGTGACAAGTGACATTAAAAGCAAAGGATAATACCTGACTGACTGTTCATTGCCCTTTCCAGCACAAACACTAGACAGCAGCTAATGAAGGTAGTAGGAACCAACTTGAAAATATGAGTGACTCTTCAACCAATAGCTAGTAGACCTGTGGAATTTGTTAAGAAAGCATACAATGGAGATGAAAAATTTACATGTGTTCAAGGAGAAATTGGACAAATTCTGAGATAAATCACTCAAGAGTTTCTAGATAAACATAAGATTGCTTATCTCTGGCTCAGAGATTCCGTGAACTGAAAGTAGCTGGAGAGAAAGCACGAAAAGAAAAATATCTAACCCTTATCTTGTTCTCAATGTTCCCAAGCATCCACTTACAGAGGTTTTGAGATGGGTCATGTGAAGAATTAGGAAACTTCTAGGTTCCTGTACAGGATTTTCTCCTTTATGGCTGCTTTCAGACATAAGATACTAGGCTAGAAAGAATGCCAGTGTGATCCAGTAGAAAGGTCTACCACCAAACAGTCCTTGCTGCCATTTGTCCCCTCAGAAAAGCTAAATGACTCGCTCCGGGTTTACATGCTGTTTTCCCTCCTGAAAAGGGATACAAAAAAATAAATGGAAGATCAAGTCTGTTCGCTAATTAAGGACACATCTACACTCCTCTTAGCTCCCTCTCCACTGCACATCTCAGTGTTTCTGCCATCTGAATTCAAGACCTCCTAGATCCTAAATTCAAAGTCTAAGAAAGCCTGCCTGAGCACTCTACTACACAATCTGGGGGAATGGAACAGAGCTTATAAACCTAAATGATTAACACCTCATTTAGAGAAAATCTGATACTTTCGCATTTTCTAATTTTACAAGCAGCAATCAGAACAGGGTTATGTCAGAGGAGAGAAAAAAAAAAATTTGTAAATATAAAAAAATTACATTAACATCCTACTAACAATACCTGATATTAGAATGTGGGAAAACACAGTACTTAGCTGCATTTAAAAGAGCCAGTAAATATGATTTAGCATGTTACAAGCAAACAAGCCTTTCATGAATCAGCAACTAGCTGAAACAATTGTTTAGAGAATACTGTTGTAAACCATATGCAGGTTGGTACCAGAGAACATATACAGCATGGTTTCTGGAAAGGAAACTATGCTTCTTTTTTTTTAGGCTAGGAGAATTTTGTAACAACAATGGTAAACTTAGGAGAAATTGCTTAAAAACTGGCTTTCAGAAAGCCTCCCCTAAAGTCTCAAGGGGTCATAAAGTAAAATTAATCTTGGTGTTAGGGGAAAACATCATTTGCCTTTAGACATAAGGAATAAAGCATCAAAACAAAAAGCAGTAAGTGGTCTGCTGCAGAAAAGGGTTAACAGCAGAAGGCCAGGGTTCTGCACCAGAACTACATTGCTTAATAGTCCAAGAAGGCAAAAGTGGCAAAACTCACATCAAAATGATTAAGGTTAAGTCGTAAGAAGGAACTGTAAAAACTTCTGACAGTCTAATCAGATAGATCAACCGAAACACATGAAAGACAAAAAGAATTATCAACAAAGTACTGCATGTCAAGGTGAACATTCTACTCACCAATTTTCTGGATTTTAACAATAAATTCCGAGACACATTTACTCTGGATAGTCCATTTAAGAATGATTGAAAAAAATGTTAGAATGTATGTATAATGTTTTGGACAGTATTACAACTGGTACATTATAAACTGAATAGAGCACTCAAAGTAGGCACTCCGTAAGTATCCAGCACTCCAGGTAGGCACACAACGCAAACAAAAAAAAAAAAAAAAAAAAAATGGTTTGAAATGAAATGCTAATTAAACTAAAACAGTTTCAAAAACAAAAAAAGGTGGAAGCTGACAACAGTCATCTTAAAGGGAATGCCAAAAAGCATCAGAAGGATCAGGTATGTTAACTGTAACTAAGAGATGCAGAGTAACACAGGAAAAAGTACAGAAAAATACTAAGGACTTTGAGTGAATATGGGGTTAAAACATCACATGTAACATAAGACATTACTAAGAAATTCACTATTAGTATGACACAATACATTTTCAGCAGCAAGTACATGCATACAGCAAGTGATCAGATCCCCAAACTTGGTTAGAGGAGGGGAAAAAAAAATTAAAAAAAAAAAAAAATCACTTAAACTACAAACCTAACATACTTTTATAAAGCACTACAAGTTTTATGAAACAGTATAATAAGCTGTAACAACAGTTAAGATGGATCTTGAAGAACAGTAATCTACTCAAAGTTTTATACTTGAAACTTTTCAGTGGCACTACACACCTCTCCAGAAGTTATTTGAAAAGGAAAGACAAAAAAGATACATGTTCTATAATGAAATCCTAACTATTTTCTGAAGGTGGTAACTAATAAGCAGAAACAATAGCACAAAAGTTAAGTTGTCAGCTCTCCAATCTGTAGAATTCTTGAACATGATTTTTTTTTTTTTTGTGCTTTGGCAGCAGCTAGCAAGCATACACATGGCTGTGCAATAGTTACAGCACATACTGCCTTAGCCCAGCTAGCAATTAGAAAAGGTTGGTAGGTTTTATGCGGCATACTAGTCGGGCTTCAGGATCCAAACTTATTGTGATACGGGAGGTCACAGGATAGCAATGAGGATCCTGTTACTGCAGTGGTGGGATACAGCAGCAGGCAGAGGATACAAATCCACAGGAAACTAGGTTTTGTCAGCTCTGCTGCTCATAGAACAATTTGTCTCCCTTGTGTTTTACAGATTTGAATACTAATGTTTCTGCACACTGTGGCTTTGATCACCGTATTAAATGTAGCTCTACTGAATAAAAGGATTAGTTTGTCTCCATTGGCATAGTTATGACTGTGCTGTGAAGAGAACACTAGGGGAAAACCTTTGAAGATCAAGTGTGCGCTCCAGTTTGTAGGTTGAGCTGGTAGTAGTAGCTAAAGGTGTTTTGTGTCATGCATATACAGTATGACACACAAGACAATACTTCTGCAGTTTAGTATACAGATTACAAGCATTTTTAGATTACTTATATTTGTCTTGTTAAAAAGGGCAATCCCACTCTCCCCTTACCCAAGGGGCTAAGATGGCAGGCAGCAGTAGCACTCATGTTGGTTCATGACCAGCTAGATTCAAGAAGTGGACAGCACAACAACAAAAGCCAAAAAGGGGTGCAGGAGAGCAAGATCAGCCAGTTGCAGACATACTCCACACCAGCTCCAGCACATCATCAAACTACAACCATGAGGTTTCAGAGAACAGCTAAATTGATCTAATGGCCTGCCTGTGCCATTTGGGGGATTCACTGCCAGCTGCGCATCCCCCAGCATGCCAGCTCCAGCACACATTCCATGTCACATTGAGCCAACTCAATTTAATTTTTAGTTCTCTTCTCACCTAAGTCCAGGGACCTAAAATGGTAGAAAACAAACAGCACAAAAGTAATTACCAAAAAGTCGTATTAAACCAATAGCTAGCACAGGAAAAGGTTGAGGGTGAGAGAAATTCTTTGGAACCATTCCTTTCAGCAGCAACTAAGGAAGTACAATGCAATACAAAATGACATTACAATAATGGACAAGTGAATGTAACATCTTGGGAACCCTCACTCTTTATAAAGTTTGAAAAGATTTCATTAAGGGAGGGTAAACTATTACAATTTTAAGTTTCTCTTTTTTAATCTTTGCTAGGTCATGTCTAACCTACGCAATCAATTTTGTTCCCACCTCACTGCAGTGTAAACAAACAGTAGGAATGAGAAGGACCAAAACATTAACATTTCTTTTGTGCCTCCAAACAAGCTTTTGTTTTCCCAGTCATTCCCAGCACCCTTTTGAAAGGTTCCCACAGCCCATGTAAACAACACGCAAGCAGAGAGGGATGACTGTATGTACCTCCTACATAGGCAGCCAACAATCACGGCATGTAGCTCAACTAACTAGACAGCCACACATCCACCCCACCACATGGGAACCCACCCACCTCTACCCTTCAAACAAAAACCCTGCCTGTGCTCCTGAGTCATGCTGAGTGTTATCTAGTGCTCCCACCAGGCACAGCCAAACATCAGTAATGGCTGAGCTAAGTTTGACCCTGGGTTATTTCAGTGTCAGCCCACTTCTTTTCTGTTATCAGGAATTACTTGATTTCAAACTAGCCAAGCATAACAGTATTCAAAGGACAAATAACAATTAAAAAATTGCAGGATTTATCATGGTAATAAGCTATAAAGCTGGGAATACAACACAAAACCTGAAATCACAGAACGGTTTGGATTGGAAGGGCCCTTAAAGATCATCTAGTTCCAACCTCGGTGCCACAGGCAGGGACACCTTCCACTAGACCAGGTTGCTTAATGCCCTGTCCAACCTGGCCTTGAAGTTGAAATGGACCTGGAAACAAATCAAATGAATGTCAAAGATGTTCTACTATAGCAAGTCATGCCTAAGAATCACCCCAGTTTTAATGCACTCTCAAGTATGTACAGGTTTCAAAATTGAGTTAAGCTTCTAGACAAGCTAAGAAACTGACATTTTGGAGATAATCAGGGTTAACACAAACATACTTTGGTATTACAGGTTTGAAAATTTCAGGCACCTGTCTATTAGAACCCACCCAAGTTTACAGCCCACACAAGATATTCTTAGCAGGACCTATTTCACACATATCACTTCCCTGAAAATATATAATGTCAAAATACAGGTAAGATTACTACTGCATTACTAAAGGACCACCCAAGCCCTCATGGTACTCATGCCATGTTTCATGAACATGAAGCAGCCATTCAGGACTGCATGCTGCATAGCTGGTAGTGCAGACCAGATCCATGGCAAGACGAAGTCAAGCAAGCCGGGAGTGAAGTAGTGACTATGTCTGGCTCTAAACTGGATGAGGGACAGCACAGTCAAAATCCACTTGCTATCACAAGTATGTGATAACACAACTAACACATCATGAAAGTGGAGGGGTACAAGTGCCCCCTTCCACCAGAGGCTTGCCACAAGGGTATGCACATCTGTCCCTCTCCTGCATATACAGAGAAGTTTAAACATGCACAAAGTGGGCAGTCTGGGGTGGAGGGAAGTATAGCAGGTTGAATCACTGTCTCCCTCCCAGAGGACTCTTGCAACAAGTAGCATGTTAGCAGAAAAGCAATTCCCAAACATGCTGCTCCAAACAAACTGACTATTTCAAATTCCATCTTGCTGGAATATCCAGTGGGGCCTGCTATCTAGGTACATGTAGAACCAGTGTCAAAAGTTTCCTGGGGAGGGTAGGGAGGGGAAACCCACAAAGCTGCTTTGCCTTAACGTGATCTAAAAGATGCCCTCAAGATCCATAAAAACTGTCACAACTGTACTCTGCAGTGAACAAAAAAAGAAGTTACCTGTCATCACAGTGATCCACCTACTCATAGAAATGCCACAGATCTAAAGACATATTCATCAGCTCTGGCAACAACAGATGAAACTGCCACAACGGAACTCAGAAACTAATATTATGAACAACTTCCATGAGGGTATCTCCAGGATCACAGTTTAAGGACCCTTTCCTACTCTGCTAGGAGATCTCTTGCTTTGAGCACCACTGCAGGAATTAAAACAAAGAGACAAGATATAAACAGCCAAAGAAGTAGGCACTCCTGGCAAACTGCAGGTTTACTGACTACCTGACCTGAGCTCAGAGCCACAAGTAACACTGCTTGGCAAAGACACAGCACATGGTAAAGCAAAGGTGTAGACATCCAATCTTCCACAGATTCAAAACCATGCCAAGCTATGTGGCACCACACTTGCCACAAAAGATGAATGACATTTCTTCAGAGAGGCCAGAATCCAAAGCTGTAGTCTCAGTTATCATTACTAAGTAGTTATGGCATTGAACACTGAAGAAAATACTCTTTCAAAAAAACGAGCCTTATTAGGCAATGAAGTCAACAAAAGCACGTACCCACTATTGTCAGGTCTAGCAAAACGCTGTATTTTGAGGCTGCAATTGCTAGTGAGCAACTTCTCAAGCATGAACTATGCTACAATGCTGAAAGGCTTGCACTTGCCAGTGAACACACTGAGCAGCTTAACCTCCTAAAAAGGGAAGTTGGGAAAAAGCTTGAAACCTTTTATTCCCCGTTGGCTTTAGCTTGTGGTGTTTTGGGCTTGTCAGTCGCTTTGTAAGACCAGTAGCTTGTCCTGAAGTAGCCTGTTCACTTCTGAAAACATTGTGACTATTTTCATTCCTTCAGATATACAAGAACACACATTCTATCCTATAAAAGATATCACATTTTACATGAAGAACAATATTCTTTCACATGCAGTTTGTAGTACAGCAAACTCCCTAAGAGTGTAGGCAGATCTTGCACGCTACAGCAGATCTAAATGTAAAGTTTCACCTTGAAGAAAACATGATAGACTTTACCCTGAAAAACACACACTCCAAAAGTATTCACCAACATCTGTGAGAACACAGAGCCAATGTATGCAGTAAGCACACTACGCCAGTAAAAGAGGGCAGAGTTAAGCAGATACTGTCCATAACACACACCCTGGGTTAGCAGTTCCTGTCCTTCAGAAATTCAAAGCAATTGCCACAACCTACAACAGCAGAAAGGCCCAGATGAGTAACCCTGACTCCGCATGACCAAGTTCAGGAGTACATCAATACATCAAAAATAACCCAAACATTCCATGTGCAGTCAGCTTTTCACCCTCACCCGTAAACTCTTTGATAATCCCAACAAGAGAACACAGAAGGGAAGTGTAACCTGCATCCTGTCAAGGTCTCCTGCCACCTTCTTAGCCACCCAGAGCAACATTTCTAAAGGAAGAGGTGCTGAAGATGGAGAGTGACTTGCTCTGACATCAGACCAAAAGGCTGAGGAACTGCAAAAGGGAATATAGGAACAAGCATAGCAACTACCCCAAAATCAGTTCAGGTTTCTAACTTTCAATGATAGCACCGTGAGTTAAGAAGGGGCACCAGAGAAGAGAAAGAAAGAATCCACTGTTATAACCCAGGATATTGCAGTGGCAAGACTCTCTGATAGAAGTTTATGAAGAGTTTAAAGGAAATTATTGCAATTTCTCCTCCCCCAATGTTCCCCCTCTCCACAGCTCCAGCTACAAGGCCAGGTCTCACCACAGCACACCCACACCTCTCGGCTCCACCTGTCTTTGTAAGGAGGCAAATGCTGTGCTTAGAAAGCATTGCTTCAGCAGCGTGCCCTGCCCTCTGAATACACCACACCTCAGCCTGCCCATGCTGAAGAGCTCAGCCTTCTCAGTGTTTCTCCAGAGAAACAGCAGGCAGTTGACACCATCCATATTATCACAAGGTTTTCAAGAAAGCAAGCATTTCAAAACATTCACATTTTGGACAGCCAGTATTTAAACAGGAAGCATTACTTAAGATTACCTTAGAGCTGTCCTTTTGCTATAAGCAGCCTTCCAGTTTCGGGTCACAAGACAAACTAAATTCATCTAGGCCAGTTTAGCCATTTAGTTACTACAGGCTTCCATGATGCTGTAGCGGCTAGAAAACAGTCCAGCATTCTGCATGGCCAATCAGAAACACTGATCAAGCAATTTCAATAAATTAATTACTTTTGCCTCCAATATTCAAACAATTCCATGCCCTCATGACATCTAAGGCATATCAAAATATTATTCTATATACTAACAAGGTATTTGGGTTACAAAACCTGAACAGCACTATTAAACGGAAATTGTTCTTCTTCTTTAAGTACAATCTGAGGTAAATATTGTAAAATGTATCATAGTGGTACAACTCTCAACTACAGCCAAAACTGAAAACAGCACATATAATTAACATATCCCCTGCTTCTCCACTTAGGGCCCTATTTGTGTTTAGTAAAAAAAAAAAAAAAAAAGGCAAATTTTACTGGTTACTGCAACAGCCACCACTGATCATGTTGGAAGGATTCAAGAGGGGATAAAAGAGCTGCTTGAGAGCAAATCTTGCTCTTGTAGCTACTTATGAGCATGCACCTGCTGAAACCATTGTATCAGAATTGTGCCAGCAAAACAGCACGCACCAACACTCCTAGTACTCTAGCACAAAGCCAACCCTCTCTGCTCAAGATACAGGCAAAGCTTATCTGAGCTAAGCAAGCTCATTCTAGACAATGGGAACTATCTCACACACCTCCTCTTCCCAGCCAAGCTGTGGGTGCTGTATTCTCCAGCCTATGGTAAGCATGTTCAATTGTCCCAGCAAATGGAAAAAATGTGTGCTGATAGGTTAAGATACAACAGTATGGAAAAAATACATTGTTTCACCCTTGTAAAAATAACTGCAATTGTTTCAGAGAGCACTGAGAAAACAAAATATTGAAGAGCTACTGAATAACAAAGACCTATCCATTTTGCAAAGATGAGCAGTCTTGAGGAGACAACCACATACTTCTTGTCACAGAAAGCGTGAACAAGACTGAATGCAGTAGTTCCTTTCTATTCTGACGCTTGCTACTTTTGAAGTACTTGACTTTACAAACTAAATTATAATACACAGGCATTCTGTTTCCAAATTTAAATTATTTTTAACAAGCTTTGGAAAGAAATCTGCTATTTCAAAATAAATGGGGACACACACACAAAACAACACATAAATAGTTATTAACAGTTTTTAAGCACAAACTTCAGGAATATGGGCTGTGAGTGGAAGTGCTTACAGATAAAAATCATATCAGTATTACAGACAAAAAAAAAAAACAACTGGCAAGTATCTATTAGAAACCACTTAACTGCAATGTATGCCTTGATACAGGATGAATTCTGGAGTGGCTGATCAGAACCACTGGTGGAATGAACTAGGGAGTATCCACAACATTGCAACAGAATAATTGCTCCCATTCTTTGCCCAAGAAATGTTCCCTCAGAAGTGAGCTGCAATGACTCTTGTGTTCACTACAGCCAAAAAGTATCTTCCATATGCAGAGTTCCCAAAGACAAAAGGCAAATGTGTACTTGAATATTTAAGTGCTTATTCAAATCATTATGCTTCTTTACTAATTCCAGCTGAGCAGAGAATGGAGCTAAAAAATTACTTTTTTATTTCACACATAATCTTTATAAAGTGAAAGCATGGTTCTCCAAACCATGTCCCATTTTCTATTAAACATAAAACTGTGACAGGTTAGGAGTGGACAGGGATCAAGTGCTCCTCCTCTCTCCTCGCACAGGAATTAGAAGGTATCCAACACAGCTGACTTCTATATTCAAAACAAGTCACTAAGCAGTGAATTGTCCAGTCTTCCCTCAAAGGCACCAAACATGTTCACCCAGGAGGAAGCCACTATAAGGGTTGCCAAACACAGAAATGACACAGCCCTGGAATATGTACTAGGAACAACCAGAAGGGTGTTCTGCAAAAGGGACTTACAGCACATAGCGCTGCCTACAGTTTTTCACAGACATCCACTGGTCACCACTGGGAAACAGGGCTAAAATGACATTTGATTTAAGCCAAAACAGTCTGTGTAATAGTCAGTGGCTGTATCACCACAAAGCAAGACCACGAAGTTTGTTAACAGTAAGTTACGCTTACATATTCTAGTCTCCATCAGACAAATATTTGAAGTCTTTGTAGTCTCTTGCAACAGCAAAGGCGATCTTAAAGTCTGTAGAAAAGATCTTGGTGAACAGCTTTTGCCTATCCTGTGAATATATAGGCCATTTCAATACAGAACCATCCATCAGTTTCCACTAAATTCACTAAATCACAATACTTTGTCACAGGAGAACATTTTCAAGAGTACACGCAATCCTCCTTGTCTCTTTCAAGAATTACCTGATATACACAGTCCCCATAAGAGAAGGCTGAAGCAGCTCTGCAGATAGGGTCTACACATAACATTTATTTCAAATGCAATGCACATACAGTCAGTTAACAAGCATGTGTTCTTCAGAAAAAGATCTGGAAGATTAAGTATGTTTATTAAAAACAGCCTGATTTAAAACACGCTGACCATAAGAGACTTAAGTTTACTTTAAAGAGACAGAATAGCATTCCTCTCTGTTTAATAACTTTCAGCCTTAAATAATCACACCCTATTTTTTTTTTTTTTTTACTGATTCAGAGACAATAAATTCCACTGAAGTAATTAAAAAAACTTTTGCAAAGTACATAATGAGGCGAAGTCGAGTTAATTTGTCAGAGGGTAAAAATTATTCCTTTCCCTGAATTTAAAAGCTATTTATTACAAAAGCTTCTCTAACAGTTAATGCAAATGAAAATCACATACTTTCTGATAAACATTTACGTTTACAAACAAGCACCACTGTAATAGTAAATTATTCAGATTGAAGAAAGGAACTACCCTGATTAAATGTTAAGCTGCGATAGGAGAAAAAAAAACAAACCTGGGCAAAAATCATTTTAGTATCAAAGTAATGTATCTGCTTGAGATACCTAGAACACCAACTAGAATGCGCAAGTACCATCAAGAGACAGAACCAGACTGCCATTAGCAATCAGATGATGATAGGAGTGCAGAAAGGGCAGATTTCAGTTTGGAACCAGGAAGTGATATAAAAGTAAGTGTCATCACCATGTCCAAAAAAGGACGTAACACCTTTTAGCTCCTATAGGTATTACATAGAGCATAGCACTGCCCATCTCTTTAAGACTATGGCCTGAAGAGAATCCAATTTCCTTTCCTGACCTCCTAGTTCCAGGGCCAAGAAGAGCAAAAAGCAAACTGAATGGAACGTTCAGGTTCTTTTAAGTCCCTTTTAAAAACAGGGAACTTAAGATACAGAGATATTTTGGTCTCAAAAGAAGAGTCTTCTTACCTGTCAGAATACTTGGTATCTAAAAGAAACTGGGAAATGTCAGGTGCCTCATCCACCTTTGAACTTCCTACTGATGTCTAGGTTGTCCCCTGAGTTTTTAGAGGCTGCCTCTTTCTCACTGGAATAGACAAGTACACAGCTGGGAAACAGACCTTACCCATTCTCAAGCATGTATCACAAACTAAAGCACAGAGTGAGCATACACTGCTGGAACTCTGGAGTATAGCTTTCCCTTCACACATGTGTATTTTGGACCTTCAGCCACTATGCACTTCTGCTACATCTTATTTTTCTCTACTTTCAGTTCCACCTGGTAAAGAAAACACAGAGGAGCAGGATCCCAGCTACTAACCCACAGGAAGTTCACAAGCTGTTTGTTCTTTTAATGAAGAACCAGACAACCACAGAATGGTTTGGCTTGGAAGGGACCTTAAAGATTACCTGGTTCCAAGCACCCTGCCACAGGCAGGGACACCTTCAAATCCTACTTTTCCCTTCCAAGTCTTTCTAGAATCCTTCCAGGGAAATATGAAGAGGAGTCATGCAGAGCACACGTTTTGCAGTTATGATGTCAGGATCTATGCCAGAACACTATCAAATAAATGACATTCAACTTAATCTTTTCACTTTTTAGTGCGTAGTTTTCATATCGTATCGTATAATCACAGAATGACTTGGGTTGGAAGCTACCTTAACGATCATCTAGTTCCAACCACCCTGCCATGGGCAAGGCCACCTCCTACTAGGCCAGGTTGCTCAAAGCCCTGTTCAACCTTGCCTGGAACTTGTAACAAACACTTGTATAAATTTTAACTCCTGAATAGAACAACTTAGTGCTGACAGACATAAACGTTCCTTTCCCAACCAACTACTGTGGTGGTGTTCTCTTCAGTCAAGAGTAAGTTAAGATATTCTATTAAAACAGCCTAAGTTCTGCTGCAGTTTTTGCTCAAGTTCTGCATGCTGCAGAAGCAAAAGCTAAAAAGCAAAGCAAACCAAAACCCAGGCAAACACAGTCCCGGTAGTAAACGAGACCCTTCGCTCCCCTGCCACAGAATAAGGTTTGGAGTGAGAGCAAGAGCACTTGTTCGTGCTTCGTGAAGACACAACTTCTTCGACAAACAGGAAGAGCCAACATTACTTCTGGCTTTGAAACGGCACTAGAAAAATGCTTTACTTGAAAAAGCAACTCAGTAACGTTTTCCCGTAACAACTGCAGCAGCGTTTTCCACACGGGCGTTATGTAAATGAGCAGTCGGGAGGCAGCCATAGGGTCTGTTAGGAGCCATTCAACCCTTTAGAGAAGAAAAAAAAAAAACAGCACGGGGGGGTGTGGGGGGCCGTGTTTGAGAACCTCACGGCTCACAGACCGCTGCCGTGCGCTCCGCTCCCAGCCTGGCACAACTTTCCGCCCCGGCGGTTCCGCTCAGCTCCCACGGGCGGGGACCGGGGGATCCCGAGCCCTCCAGCGGCCCGCCGCCTTTGTTCGCAGGGGCCGGCGCTCCCGGCCCGCGCCGCGGCAGGCACAAAGGGGAGGCAGAAGTTGTGGAGGGGACCTCAGCCCTTCACAGAGGCGCCCCCCGCCCCATCCCCTCAGCCCGCGGCAGGCGGGAGCCGCCCGCCCGCCTGCGGGGCACCAGACCGTGCGCAGCCGGCAACGTGAGCCGCATGGGAAGCGGCGGCGCGCCCGCCCCGGCCTCGTATAGCTCCACCGGCGGCCCTGGGGCACCCAGCCGCCCTCCGGTGACGGCCCCTCCCGCTCACACTCACTTTTCGGAACGCGCTCGGCTGGGCTCTTCCTCCGTTCGCGACGCACAAGTCTTCCCGCCGGCGGGGCGATGCCGGCGGCGAGGCGGAGCCCCTCTCCCCCGGCGGGAGGGGGCACGCTGCCCCCTGCCCCGGGGCTGCCGCCGGGGGCCAGGCGGCTTCAAGAGGGCAGGCAGGTCCAGGCCCCCCTGGGCGGGCTGTGGGCAGGTGGTCCTCGGGGTCGGGCGCTGGGCCCGCTCCCCCCACCGCCCCGCCGGCTGCGGCTGTCCCGGCGGCTCAGGTGCGCCGCCGCCTCCTCTCACATGGAGCCGCCGCCTCGCCGCCCCTCGCTGCCCCCCGGGCCGGTCCCCGCGCCGCCGCCGGCCGGGAGGCGAGTGGCTCGGGCCGCGGCCCCCGCCCCACTCTTCCCTCTCATGCACTGCGGGGGCCGCCGGGCCTCGGCTCCAGCGGCGGGGGGGTCGCTAGGGCCCCAGCCGGGAGGCGCGGGGCAGCCGGGCAGCGGGGCTCGGCGCCGCGGCCGCTCCGCTCTCCGGCATGTGGGAGCGGCGGCGCGGGGCGCTGGTCGGCGCAGCGGGGCAGGGCCGGGCCGGGGCCGGGCGCAGGAGGGGGGCGGCGGGCGGCAGCGCCCCGGGATCCGCTCGTTTCCTGCGGCGCCGGGAGGGGGCGGGGAGGGCGGGCGAGAGAGAGAGAGGGAGAGAGAGAGAGAGCGCGAGCACGGCGGCGGCGCGCACGGATGACAGCCGTAACCCAGCAACAGGCACCGCCCCGCCCCGGTGCCGGCGCGGGGCGATGACGCCACAGGAGGGCAAGGTGGAGCCGAGCAGGTACCGCCGGAGCGGCACGGTTCAGCCCGGGACAAGGGGGCGGGGCCAGGCCTGCGCGCAACCGCAGTGGGCGGTCTCGGCGCGGCCCGCCGCGCGGGGTGGGGAAGCTCGCGGGTTGAGCGCGACGCGGGGAGGCGGGCTCCGTCACTCCTCCTCTCCCCGCTGACGTCACGGCGGCGGGGAGGGCGCGGAGCCGTTTCTCGCAGCGCTCACGTGCGGCGGCGGGCGTTGGCGCTGCCATGGGAACGGCTCGCCGCGGCCGGAGGACGCCGGCGTTGTGCCTCTGTACGTCAGGAGCGGCGCGGTGTTCTTGAACGGCTTGGGACGGCGTTTGGAGCTCAACGGCCGGTGCCGTGCCGCGGGTGCCTGCAGAGCTCGTGCCCAGCAGGACACCGTGTCTCTGGTCGGGCTTCCCGCAGCGGCTCCAGGCGCCTCAGCTCAGCAGTGAGGGCGGCGGTCATACAGGCCCTGCACTCCTGGAGATGGAAAGTACAGAGTAATTATAGGAGCCTCTGGCATTGCGGAGTTGTGGCCCTTACAGAAGAACTCTGCTAGGGTGCCTTCAGTACGCAGTGCAGAAGAGGCAACGCTGTTCGTTTAACATGAGGGAAAAAATACTTAATTGCCGCTCATTAAGTGTGTAGGACGGCTGCTCACAGCCTGTGCAGCAAGAAAAGCTGGGGATCTGTGGAAATAAAACACCGAAAAATAAGTGCTCTTTGATCGTGTTGCTGTCATGAAATGCATACACGAGAGCAAAACTGAAACTACTCCTGTAACTTCGGCCTGTCATTCCCTACCCTTTGCATGCTACTCTTTGCCATGTCACTGTATGTGGCAGGCAGACCACGGGCAGGTGGTGGCTACCCTGCCCAGACACCATTCTAGCCCTCCGCCAGGGCTATGCTGAAAGCCACCTGATTGCCCAATGGCTTTTTGCCATCTGCCGTTCACCTTTAATACCGCCTCTTATTCTGCGCTATCTTACACTCGATGTTTTTTTACCCTTTCTCATAACCTCCTTTACCTGATTTCTCTCTTCCTCTGTATTAAAAACAGATGTTTGGGCTTACATGCATCTGTAAACCTTTCCTTGTCCCCATGTGGATGACATAACAGAGGAGTTGGTCTCCAGAGCTACAGCCAGGCCCCTTCCTCAACTGCTGAAGCTCTACACCACAGCCACTGCCTCACAAATTATCAGGGGGTGCTTTTGTAGACAGCAACCGCCTTCACCAGTGAGCCCCGATTCCTCACAGAGCATCACTTACCTTTCCCACAGAATGACAAAGCAGGCCTCTAATGAATATGTAAGTAAACATGTAGTCAGGTAATTAATGTAAGGTTTATAATTCTGGAGCAGTCAGGAATTAAGTTTGCATGAGTAATCTAATTCTAATATTTTCATTTTGGTAAGTGTTTTTTCCTCAAAGTTGACAAAAATGCATGTGCATGTTTTGCCTTCTACAAAGGAAATAGAAATGCTAAAACTTTACATCTACAGGATGGATCTCTGCCCCTTCAGCTAGGAGAATGGAGGTCTCTCCCTTCAGACCTTATCCACATCAAGGGATTACTAGTTTCTGTTTCTTGGACATTCTGCTTATTCTTCTAGCTTTCCATTGTACTATGGTGTTCCCCCTCTGCCAGTTGAATAATAGATTTACACATAGATCAAACATCTGGGACGCTGAGTACATACTACTTGGGAGTGAAAGAAGGAGTTAGCTGTCTATCAAAGCAGATCACTGATAATGGCAGATGCATCACTCAAGAAACAGAAAATCACTATTCTGCCAGCACCAATGATAGCGCTGAGACTGTATGTGGATTTAATGAAAATGTTACGATTTTTTTATTAGTCACAGATTAAAATGGTTCAGAGCCTAGTCATTAATGGAAATGTGGTCACGACTGTACTTCAAACATTAGGGATAAAAATAGGATCGTACTGCAGATCAATGTACTGGCAGAACTAAACTAAGCAGGGAGATTAACACTGTCATATGCCAGACTTCAGTGCCACCACACATACAGTTTCAATAGAACTTCATTTTAAAATAAAACACAGAACAGTTTTAAGCAGAATGTATTGTTTTCAGCAAGCAATCCAGTGAGAAGGGAAATAAAACTTGCCACAGATTATTAGTGTGCATGAAATAGTGACTGGGGTTTTTTAAACACGCTGTCTAGAGGCTGAAGGGATATCTGCTGGCTGTATGGATGTATTTTCTTCCCATGGTGTTTGTAATCTTCATGAACTACCATCTGTACCAGAAGTTGGTATTAAGCTTAATGACAAGACTGCAATCTATCATCTTTTTTATTACTCTTAAAATATATGTAGAAGAAGAACTGCACTGAAATACATTAAAACTTCCCTATGACCTTGGCAACTGAAGAGACTACATGCTAAAAAGCATAGAAAAATTAGATGATGATTCAAAAATGAGTTATCCAGAAGAGAGAGGGCATATGTATTAGCAACAAATCTACAACCAAATTGTTATTATAGAGGGAAGCTGACCCTGTATCGTACTATGTCATCTTTATAATTACATAAATAATAAGTTGAAATTACCAAATGAAAGGAGCAAATTAAAATATTAAACCACTATTTTTTTAAATCTGATTCATTTGCCAATATTTCTGGTTTTAATAGATGCTTATGATAAATTTTGTAAGCTTGAAGTGCTGCTTGGAGATTAGAGGAGTCATAAAGGATTTCTTTGTGTGGGGAAAAACATGGACCTAAATGAAGTTAATGCTGAAGGAGGCCTTCTGTACAAGGTTTAGTCCATTTTGACTAATGCAGTTTAAATCCATATCCTTACTTTTTTTAAGCCTATTTGCCCCAAATGTTTACAGATAGCTATATCCTAATGGCTTACAGTGCTGTGCCTCACACTGCCTGCAGAAATTAAAATGTAAACCGAGCGCTGTCTCAGATCTTTAACCTGCCCATATCCAAGGCAGCTCCATGTGCCAGGGTTTGGGGTGACAGAAGCAAGCAGCCCATATATTTGGGTCACAGTAGTGCACATACGTTGGGGTCTTGGACTGGGGAGGGTTTTGGAGGCAGGGTTGTTGCCTGAGAAACACACCCTTTAGCAAGGCTCCTACAAGGAGGAAGTCCCACTAGACACAAATGCCTGGCTTGCAGTGAATTGCTGATCCATGTTTTAGATCCCTCCTGTCAAATGCAGGTCAGAGCTGCGAAGAAGCTATGCTGTTGTGCTTCAGGTGTAGGAGGAGGCAGGCAATGGAGCGGGGGATGCCAGATCAACAGCTGTCTTAATCACAGCATGTTCTGATGGGTGAGAAAAATCTCAGGAGCAGACAAAAGGTAGCAAAACGGGCAAGATAAGCAAGTGACAAGGGAGTAGAACCACACTTTCTGTTGTTAGTGAAATACAGATTGGTTCGTCTGTCTAGAACTTCACCCCACTAGCTGCAGTGCATATGTTGCACATAGGCTGTCAAAACCTTCATGCTAAATCTAATAATTCTGACCTCCTGCTGCCACTTCCTAAGTGGTATGAAACATCCTGTCTGCCTGCTGCATGTAAGGATATGACGGACTTCAAATAAAGAAGCAACGAGCTCCTTTTCTTACAGACAACCTTCCCAGCAAATTCACAGTTAGTTCTACTTTTAATTCCCAACAAATGAAACTGCTGTCCTCGCTGACCTTGTGAAGTTCATTTTAAATAACCCTGCATGATGGAACTGAAACCTCCTCCCTCCCAGCAGCTAGAACTTTGGTTCATTTCTGTTTTCTTATTACACTTTTCAGGACTGTTTTTAGAGTAACTGGTAAGGCACAATTCATGTTTCTCCCATGGTTTTACTGAGTACTGTAAAGCTGTGTGCAAGTAAGTTGCACCAGACTGAGGTAATAAAATCATGATTGTAGGTAGAACCTATTCTATTCAAACAAAATATAGAAGATACAACAGAAGTGACAACAAGAAAACAAGAATGAAAATTTTCTTTCATCTTCATTCCCTTAGGAAGCAGGGCCTCACAGACCTACTGAGCCCAGGCAGAGTTATAATGTAATTTTTCTGTTCCAATGAAAGGAGCAGTTAAAGAAGACGGAGCTAGCCAATATATCATTTTCAAGAGACGTAACAACCTAACACTTCCCAGTTACAGACAGAAAGTCTGGGAAAGAGAGAAGAAATTTCCAAGATAGATAAGGCAAATTTTCATGGATGCAGTCAAATTAATGGAGCCTATATCCCGACCCTCCTCCCTGCTTGGGAGACAAATGGAGTAATTTACTGCAACCAGCATCGATGAAAGTTTAGCCACACATAACTGCAGCATGGATCAGACTGCAAATTAAGATAAAGAACAGTGCTGTGACAGCATCAGCTTGGGAACCTGGTAGCATAGATGTCTCATCAACAAGGAATTTCAACCTCAAACCATAGGTTTTGGTGACAACGCCATCCTTTGCCATGGATATCTACTTAAAATTTCATAGCAGAGAGGGTTTGCTAATTCCTACCCTGACTCAAGAAAATGGCCACGTTTTTGGCCATTTGGCTGCAGAGATGATACAGAACAAGACCTTTAGTTCCCTCCTCTCCACCCCCCCACCCCTCACCCCCCACCCCCATTCCCTTTCTCCATTTCTGCTCATTCTGTTGCAGGTACTGCAATGGTTTTGGCAAGAGCAACATATACAATAAAAGAAACAGTGCAATCAGTGAGAAGGCTGGCTAAAGATTGTCTATATAAATATATTAGTTTTCTAATTGTTAATTACCTTTGCATGTCTAGCTATAGCTTAATGCAAATACAACTTGAGTTAAACACGTCCGGCCTAAGTGTGCTACATATTGATATTTTAGTTTGCTTTTAATACAAGAGTGTTTCTGGGGGTTTTCTTTACTGTTGAACACTGCATGCAAAAATGTACTTTTAAAAGGTACAGCTTTAAACAAAAACACTGCGTTTTGTGAAGTGTTTGGAACCGAGCCTTAGTTTGACCTAATATATGCAACGTTGCAGGCTCTGATCTCCAACTTAAAAACCTCATGGGCAGGTATTTAACTCCATCCCTACTACCAGCACACCTGATAACGCAGTGATTTCTGAATGTTCTCCAAATCTGCACGAGAACACGAGTTTGTCATGTCCACCAAGGCCATGATTACAGCAGGACTAAACCAGCACTAGAACCTTATTTAAAAGTAACTGTACCCAGAAAGGTCAGGGCAGACATAGCAAGGATAGTGTAGATCAATGTATCGGCAAAACTACATTGGGCAGCTTGCCTGAAAGCTCACTGCTAGCAAGCTTTGTCAGTCTCTTGCTGCTATTTGACCTGAAATTAATAGTAATAAAAAGAATGTTCAGATATCTAAGAGCAGTTACTTGTCCCATAAAAGCCATAGAGGGAACACAGAAAATCCCCACAGGAGAGCATCTATTCTGTGCCTCTGTCAAGTACTAGTTTATGAAACATCAACCTATTTATAGTATTTGTCTAAGTGTGTAATTGATGTTGAAAGTGTTAGCACCTTTCTTCTATAAACTATATTTAGCCATGGTAGTCTAACTGTCATTGTAAGCAAAGCAGGTTTGGTGGAAGCAAATCCTAATAAGGTATCCCCCAGTACTGAAAATAATTGACTCACAGTTGTAGTATTTAAGATATTTATAATACCATTAAACAACAATTTGCAGGAAACCACTGTGGAAACCTGTTTTCAATAACATTACTCTTCTCTGCTATACACTGACCTCAGTGCTGAATAACCCCAAGCCTTAGCAGAGCCTTCCTCCTTCCCTAGCCACCCTCAAAAATTTCATTAATTTCTTGTCCACATCTTCAGGTGTAGTGCTGCAAAACTTAAGATTCATGTTTTGACTTAATTTTGAATCCTATATTTCAAATACTATCTAAGACTGCCCTGTTCACTGGCATAGTTAACATTTTGTGCAGTCCTCTCCCTGTGGCCATCAGCACCCACCCCCCTAGATACATTTTTTAAAACAATTGTTCAGTACATCAGCTCTTGCAAAAAGATTTGCACAGATGTAAAAAAAAACAATCTTAGGAAGAAAATCACATTGGACTCATGTATTCAGCTAACTTGGGGAATAATCACGAGCTGCAACAGTCAATACAGCATTCTCATCAATTAAAGTTTCTGAAGCCGTTTCTACTTTTGATTTTAATTATGTGGCTACAAAATGTGATACTGAAGTTTTAGGCAATCAGTACCTGGTTCTCCAAACTAATAAAGTCAGGGGAATGGGGGTAAAGACACTTTCCCAAAGCTATCTGAGAGAAACAGCTCTCAATTTATCTGAATTAGGCTATTAGTACTGCCATGGAGCGGCAAAAGTATCTCATCAAATTCTAGGCTTTGAGGCCTTTCTGAAATTACGTTTTCCAATCAAAAACACTGGAAAATGGATATAAGCCTAGAACTTTATTTCAATTAGTTTGCATTCTTTCCAGTTAATAGCTTGTTTCCTGTGTTGTTTTCTTTTATTTGGTATTTCATCCTTACTTCTCCTATGTCTAAACAAATCAACCTCTCCTGTGACTGAACAGACTAGAATCAAGTTTCTGTAGTTGTGCTGCTTCAGAATAAACTTTAACTACTTACATTTATTACATTAAAACAATATTTTAATTATATATATAGACATACAGAAAGAAAGTGAGCAAGAACAACTTTTGCAGTTCTGAGCTGCATACTAAAATATCAAGACATAACTGTACAATACAATCTGAAAACTGTACAGATCTGGCAAGACATCTGAAAAAGGAATATTCTTTCTATCTCTTTTTGATGCAATCCAAAATAATGGTTATGGCTAGCCGGTCATGCTGCTATCCTTTTTTACTTAGCATCAGCTAAATAAATCCAGGCCCCTAGGAAGAATGGAAAGACAGTGAGGTTTAACATTTTACACTCCCTCAGTGCTCTTTGGGATAATTTCTCAATAAATTATAAACAATTTAACACTAAGTTATTAAACTATAGAATGAAGAGTGGCATCTACACAGCAGATTTAAAGAATAGTGCTACACTGTATGGCTTCCTTTAGAAAATGCCTTTCCCATCAGATAAACCCATGTCACGTTAAGTCCGAAGGCAGCCAAATGCATTGAGAAATAGAAACATTCAAGTCATAGGGAACACTAAACATTTAAAGTACCTGCATCCAAGAGCCCAGCTTCACAGAGAGAATTCCCAAATTTGCTTTTCAAAGGCAGAACCAACAGACATTACCTAAGGAACCAAGCAGACAGCTGCAGATTTGTTCTTTCTTCAGAGCGTACATTTGCTGTAGGCAGATGACACAATTTTTTCCAGAAAACAGTAGCACAGACAGCTATATAGGCTCCTAGGGAAGGCCCTGGATCAGGGGAGGGAAAAAATATTAACAGAAACTTGTGCTGAGTACTGTCTTTTTCCCCTGAAAAAGGAAACCCTGTAAAGAGAAGGTGTTACAGCCCTGACCATTGCTATGATGAACAATTGCTTAAGATTATTATGTTCTATTTATCTCGGATACAGAAGTGAGCAGTGCAGCATGAAGGCCCTTTCCAGAAGATAAAAGCTAGGGATCTCCAAGCATAGCTAGGAAAGATGGTCTTGAAATAAGAAAAAAATTCCCTGAGTGCTTTCAGGGATTATTCTGAGGGTCATCATCACTTTCAGATACAGAGCTTCTGTGCAGACTATATCATGCAATGTGAAGTGCTTCAAAATAAGTGCTATAAAATAATAAACCAGCCTGAAAGCAATTGCATATTAGAAGTAAGTAGTCTCAGCTGCCTGAGAGGGAAAGCTGAAGGCAATTCCAGGATGTTCAGAGGCTGTCCAAATAAGTTTCCAAAAACGTACAGGATTCTTATATAGTTGGACCCTCTTACTGGCCCTGTCATTGTAAAAGCAATTATTTTTTTAAATGAATGTGTTTATGGGAATCAAACTGTTAGTCTGAGTATCCTCAAATGTGGTTCTCATTAGCAAGGTGTTACCACACCTCTCTTGACTAGTAGCTAGTATTCCTTTGGGTAATATTAACAGCTGCAATCAGAGACTGTTAACTATTACCCAGATTAAATAGCTTGTCATTCAGATTTATGCAATCAGGAGGAGGAAGTAAGGATGAATTCCCTTCTAGCACTCACCAGTCAAATATTTACTGTAGTTTAGCTTGAACCATGTCATAAGCTTGGAAAAAAGTGAGATAGCATAATATCTCTTCTGAAGCTCTGCTCAGGTCAGGTTCTTCACTGTTCTATTAAGCAAAGCAATGAGCCTACAAATGTTATTTTGCAGAATTACCGCTTAGCAGAAGCAGTACTAGAATATAACAAACAAAAATCTTTCAGCTAGAACATCTTCTCAATTATCATCTTCAGTGTTGCTCAGAAGGTTACCATGCAATAAGACTTCTGATTCAGCAGGCAACCTTGATCCATGTTGTTTGTAGAAAAAAAATGCCTAGAATAACAATACTCAATCAGTTTCATGAATATTAATAGTGCTGAGAGCCTTCATCTAAGTAGTTCTCAAACTGCAGACTTATTCAGTATTGTGCTTATCAGGCCTCCTGGGAGCATGCCTTAAAGACACAGAACTAAAAGCGGTTGCTAGAGCTGAGGAAAAGCTTGTACTGGTTCCTGATGCTGCCTGCAGTCCCACTGTGCACACTTTAGCAGCAGAATTTGGGAAAGGGGGTTAGGAAAACACACACATTCCCACAGACAAGGCTGTAGAGGAAAAGTAGCTTGCTAAGGCTCAGCAGATGGCATCGCTGCCTTCCCCTGGGAGCCTGGGCTGCAGCAGGAACCACTCCTTCAGCATCCTATTTGGTGTGGTAATAGAACTGCACAGAAAACCCGATGCTCCCTAGCAACTGCTACTAGACAAGGTGTGGCCTTCTGGAGTTTTGTTAACACTGCTACCAATAAAAAGGCCATCATTTTACTGTCTGATCAGCAGGTTAGGCAGTCTGAAAAGGTAAAGACAGTTGCTGGGGTTTGGCTTTTCACTCAAGAATTGAGGAGTAGTAAAAAATGCTTTGAAATCATATGCTCTGCTTGGGATCTCTTTATAAAAAGCCAGGTCTCTCTTAGTTTTGCCTCCTGATTTGGCAGCGGCTTCAGAAAAATGGGCTGCGTTTTCCCCTGTCCAGTTGCAGAGGGTAGGGCACTGAGTGTCATGCCACAATTTTAGCATGTGCTGGCCTTGGAGGCCCCTGTCACCTCCACACCACACAGCTCTGTTCCAACCCCAAAAGCTGTGATTGCAGCTTTTTGTACAGCCTTGATGAAAACCAGATCAGAAATAACCCCTTCTCAGGAGGTTTATTTTGAAGCTCAGTCAGCTAACTGCTCCTTTATTTCTTATAACATGGTGATGCTGGGGGCTGGTGCACTGATCCCACCTGAGAACAAGCAGCTAAGGAAGCAGGTTTCATATAGCCAGAGGGTTCACTCATTTGTGTTAAATGGTTGTTAAAGCAAACATAAAATAGAAGCCCCTGAACAATTGGCAGAAGTCACACTGACCTTACTAGGTCAAGGACTTCAGCCCTTTAAATAAAAGGGCAATAAAGTATTTCTTGTAGTGTTGTCATAAACTTACCTGTCCCATGGCTACCATAAAGTCTTCCAAGCTGGATATGACCTAATATTCTAATGTATAAGGTGAAAGATCCTGCATTTCTTTACTTTTACTTTCCATCAGGAAGGAAAGTGTGAAATTTGGTTCATTTTTTCCTGTCAGTCACTTTGATTTTAAGCTCTTGATATTCAGGGATGTGTCTCTGAATGGGATGGGAGGAGATTGTGCCATGAAATTCAAATACGTTCCATCTGAATTTTAGTTTCATCTCTGCTTTTCTTTCAGTTTTCACATTCTATACACAGTATTAACTGCATTTTGTTGTTATATTTCCAGGAAAGTTATTAAGTATCTTCCAATAAGTGTTGAATTGCATACTTACATCCATGTTTATGCTTATTTGCAAATCTGTAACTGTAGTTCCTAAACGTTCAAGTGCGCCAACAAAACCCACAGCATTCACTCTCTTCATCTTATCCCTCTCACCTTAGTAAAATTCAGCAGGCAATCCGGATGAATAGCATGCTGAGGATTACAAAGGATTTCAGCAAAATGGCTGCAAAGCTCAGCTTTGTCATGCGGTGTTATGTTACTACAAACATTCTGATGTTTAAATTCATACACCAAAAATAGTCCCCCTTTAAAATATTGCTACATAAGAAAACTCGGTAATTGTTTAAAAGGTGTAGAATAAGCTGAAATTTTTAGGTAACTGCCTGAAGTTTGTAGTCCGATAATTAAAGCCAACGCTTTATAGCAACTACAGAAACCAAGGAGGAATTCTTGTTATATATCCACAGAATCTAGATGTACTGTAGGAAGATTTGCTCTTTGAAACAGTACATATTTGTCATGGCCAGTGTTAAGATACTGAACTTGGTGAACAAATTGATTAATGACATCTCCTACTTTTTTTTCTTTTCTCTTCACCTGTCTTTCCTTACCTAAGTTAGGTTACAATCTTGTATAACTTTTTGGTTTTGGGGGTTTGGTTTTTGGTTGGTTGTTGGGGTTTTTTTTTAAGCAAAAGTAACTACAGCATGTTTCATGAAGATCCATCTATGGCAATTCTAGCATGGGAAGCGTAGTAGGGTTAATGCATTAGGCTTTTGCTGACAAAGTCCTAAATTCTACTTCAAAATAGTTCACATGTAATATGAATTTTGTTATTTAAATCTGGTTTCTCATCACCACAATTCATAATCTCTGATTAAGAGAAGACCAGCACTGAAGTATCAGATATTTCTGCCTTTTAGGTGGCAAAAGAAAATATTTCTGCCAAACCAAATACAAAGAAAATCACCAATATCTGACAACAGTGAATACTTGAAATCTCTCTCACTCTCTACTTTCTCATCAGTTATAAGCTTCCAAGATAGTTTTGATGCTACAGCCACTAAAGAATTCGGATACCTGTAATCTTGGCAGTGACCAACCTTTGAAGCTTTATCTGCACTGACATCAAAGCCTACCCCTTCAAACCATCCTCCACCTGAGCCAACCATCAGCAGCCACCTACACTGAAGTCCTTACATCTCAGCCCCAGGAGCAATTCAGCCCAGCCTCAGGAATGGGTATTACCTGGAGTGACCTTGCCCACCAGTTTGCTTTGGTGTGGTTCTCTTATGCTGTAGAATTCAAGCAGCAGTACTACAACCTTGTGTTCCTGGCTCACAGCTGTGGCTTGAGAGTCAAGATAAGCATGGAAATAAAAGCAAGGCTGATTGCCTGTGGGCTTTTGTTAGGGGAAGTAGGTAGCATAATGCTAGTTTTTCTGTTTTTAAGGGAAGATGCCCACTAGAGAGTCTTAGGCAGGCTAGACACTAAATAATACTTTTTTAATTAATCTGTTGAAACTTGTATTAGAGCTTTGAGTTATGTGTGTTGGTCTTGTGTGGTGCCAGAAAGCAACAGATACCTTGGAGACTGCTCTTAATAAATGGTATGTTGGATTTGAAAGTAGCTATTACATGTAAATGCTGAAGATAGAGTCTTTTTATGAAATCTCTATTTTTCCTGTATTTTTTCAGTTGGCCTGCTTTTGTGTTAGTTTAATGAAGAGTCAAATAGGAAATTGAACATTCCCCTGTGCTGAGGGTTCTCGGCAGCTTCTGGCTTAGCATGGGAGTGTTCTGTACTGTTGTTCAGAAGCGTCTTTGGGAGGCAGGCACTGTGTAATGTGACCAAAGAGAAACCACAAAAGGAAGGTATTGGGCAACAGATGTCCCATTGGCTAAGTTACTAGTGCTTGACAGTGATGGTCAGAGTTGTAATTTGACAAATAGTAAGTATATAATATAGTTGTTATTCATTATTGTTTGTAAATGTTTCTAGCTGCCTGGTATTACTTGAAATCAGGGTTTTTCAGGTGTTTCAGTATGTCTAGAGATTCAAAAGATGGGGAGAAAAACAATTTCAAGTGTATACCTAGAATCAGTTGTGTTCTGATTTGTGTAACTTGAAATGTTATCTATATTGGTGAAAAGGTATCTATGAGCAAAACACTTATTCCAGCACTGCAGATCTGCAGGTACAGCTCTCTGATCCCTAAAGGTATTTACTGGGTCAGAGGGAGAGATTTGTAATTCTGACTTCAATGGCACTGCACTGATTTACATTAACCAAGGAGTCTCAGTGTGCTTTTTAGCCTTATCTGCTTGACAACTTGACCGCTTTCTCATGAGACTGGGCTGTTTTCTGTTCTTAGGCTCTAATCTTCTACACAGTAGTGAGTGTCATGGCAACTGAGGAGCTACCACCTGCAGTAGGCAAGCAAAAAACCCAGAACTGCTGCAGGTTAAAAAACACTTGGAAGGAAGGCTTCAGTAATGAAAAAAAACCCAAACCGCCAAACAAGATAGACACTTCAAACTGATCTCTGTGGGTTTTCTTGTAAAGTAACACAGTGGCAGTAAATGAGCAGCACAGCTGGGATGTCTAACAGCAATGTGATGGTTCAGTTGGACATGTTGGCAAGCAGCAGGATATGGGCAAAAATTTGGTAGTTTCTCCTGCCTATGTAGGAAGGAGGCTGAAGGCAGCAAGCTCTGGAAATGTTTAGGTTCTTGTTTTGATAGATGTCTGTGGCCAGAGAAGCAAAGATGAAACTTGCCTTTGCACAGCTAGGAACCAGATAAAATCCTTTACAGTACTTATTCCTAATGGCCATGCAAGAAGTGCAGTAATGGTTTGCTGTGGTGTGAGCTTTTGAGGAGGAGCTGCTGGCTGGAATGTGCTACAGTACAACCCACCAGGTGGCTGTGGAGCAGCTTGGTG
Organism: Pezoporus occidentalis; assembly: GCF_034315485.1. Taxonomy (NCBI): domain Eukaryota; kingdom Metazoa; phylum Chordata; class Aves; order Psittaciformes; family Psittacidae; genus Pezoporus; species Pezoporus occidentalis. The sequence continues at coordinate 1,122,005 of NW_026915866.1, read as the reverse complement.
ATGGGGAATGCCTCAGCAAGAGGTTCATCACTCAGGTAATCCAGTGATGTATGTTGAGGGATCACAAGTATGAGAAACACTAATTAAAAAAAAAAAATCTGGTTCACAATTCAAATCCTCTTAATATACTGACTTCCAGATAGTCCAATGATAAGTGGAAGAGAAGGAATGAGTTTGCCATCTAACTCCCAGATCTTGGATTTTCACCTCTATCAATATCCTCCAGCCATACCCATGTGTCCTCAAAAAACAGGCTTTTTTCTAAGTGTATTGAAGACCCTGCATGGGGGGCATTTTTCATAACTGACTTCCCACTCCTCCCTATCCCAGTATGTCCCTTGGGTTAACTGCCTCCAACAGTACAGGCAGTAGTAGTACATCTGCTTCTGCCCGAGGTACATCAGTTTAGGCATAATCTTGGGATTGAGAAAGTATATATTTAACTGTCAAAAGAATAACAGCTTGACTTTATCTCAAAATCAATGATGAATAACAGGCCTAAACATGCTTGTGCAATCTGTGTAAAAACATCCTCTTCTGCTCCCTTATAGACATCCAGTGGGTCTCTTTCAGATGTTGCTGATTCTGCAAAGTTGAAATGTACTCCTTGCCACTCTTAGCAGCCCTGCTAAGTGTGAATGCTATCGGTAATTCAAAGCGCTGACAGATCAGGTGCTGAAGCTGTTGGGTTGAGAGTGAGAGGAGCTGTGTAGCTCTCCTCTGCAAGCTGCATGACTGCCCACCCTGGCAATTATGGGAGGGGAGCCTGCCTTGGGCAAGGTGGATGGTGTAATGCCTGAATTGCCTTTGTCTCAGATGAAGTAAAGAACTGAATTTCCAGATGGATAGCAGTTGCAGTATCCTTTATATGGGTGGAGTGAAAGATAGCTTTGAGCTATATTTTTGCTTCTGCCCAGCTCAAACCTAGGAGGAATAAAACCAGACCCCAGTACAACCTGGCATGGACTAAGTCCTGCTCTGAGTTATGTCCTGCTCTGAGTTATCTCCTGCTCCCAGCAGAGATAGCCAAAGCTCCCTGCTTTAGCTCTGTACCACTCCTGTATGGAAAACGTGGGTGCAGAGTGAGGTTAAAGGGGAAGAAAAACAGAGCAGCATGTTGTGCCGGGAGGAACTCATTATATTTATAAGGCAGCCAGGCTGGGGGCCAAGGAGTGAGATGCTTATGTGGCAATGGAATAAATTCTATAAATGCAGTTTAGAATGGGTGGGAGGATGAAAGTAATTAATTTGTTTTATTCTTTTTAATTTCAGCTTTATATTCAAGTATAAAACATCTTATGCACAAATGCAAGAACATGTAGACTGAAAGTAAAAATAATATATGTGACTTCTCATATTAATCTGAAAGAGATTAGTGGTTTATTGCTGGAAGGATTGCTAAGGAAGTGAGTTCTTTTTTTCTTTAGCAAAAAGAAGCAAGCCATGTCTGTCTAGGATCAAGGATTGTGTTAGGAAAGCAGGCAGAGAAACATCAAGACAATATATAAGGCGTGGAATTACATGCAAGGAAACAGCAAACAAAGCCATAAATTTGGGGTCCAAGGAAAGACAAGGGTAATGAAATGAGGAGCCTACTGGGAATAAAATGTGTGTATGGATGTGGGCAAAACCCTGACAAGGTTTTCTATGAAAGAGAAAAAAATCATTAGGGTTTTATATTTGGCATTTTGAATAGACTGGGTGGGGGGGGGAAAGGCATGAGATACTGAATAGGCCAAAGATGAGATGGCTATAAAATTTTAAACTGTAGTATTTCAGTTCCCCAATGTAATGGGGTAAAGACCCTAATAATAAAACTGTAGATGTCCAACAAAGGTGTCTCCTGTGGGATTAAACCCCCCAGTGCTCCATGTCTTTGTGAGGTTTAATGGACAGGGGACTGCAGAGATGGGATACAGTGAGCTGTGCAGGGGACTTGGCAAGCCTTGCTTGACAAGTCCTATTTGCCACAGCACTGCAGAGGCAGATCCTGAGGAGGGAACTGGGACTGACGTTGGTGTAGAGGCACTTGCCAAAGATGCCCAAGCTGCTGAACCCTTGAAGCAGCTTTGTCAGGGTATGAGGAGGACACAAGACAGGCTGCCGCTGGGGCACTCCTGCTTGCTGCACAGGGGTTGTGTTGGGGAACAATGTGGCTCCAGAGCTGACATCACTGAAGTGTCAAGTGTTACTGATTTTAAATAAGAGTTTTGGCTGGTTGGTTTTTTGCCCTAGGTTTCCCAGAACTATACAAACGTAGCTGAATTTCCCAGTTGATAGTTAATGACATGGAGATGGGGGAAAAGTGAATCACTGAGGCTACAGGAAAATTTATCTGCAGGAGAACAATAATGCCATATATCAACAGATTTTTTTGTTCTGTCACTTGATAGTTTATCAAGCATAAGGCACCAGCTTGGGATCTTTGTAGACTGAGAGCAATTGCCTGTCTATACCTGAATTATTTCAAGGTTGAAAAGGGCTTCATGATACTTGTATGGGAGTTATAGAAAGAGTCGTATAGAGATGAATGGTAGCTGGACTGAGGCCAAAACCATTACATGTCTCTTTGTAGAAGTTGCATAAGCAGAATGAGTAGATCATTTCCCTCCCTATTCTGCTCTTGTCTAAGATCTTTCTTGTCATAGATGATTATAAATAAAAAGTAATTAATTTCCCCTTTAATTCATTGAAGCTTTGGCACAAAGTGTTGTAAACAAGTTCTGAGGTCTAGTGTATGGGAGCATTAAACCTATTTATTAATAACACTTGATCAAAAACTGAGGGAGTAGTTTAGGGCTGGTGTTATTTTGTGCTAATATGTATATCCATAAATAGTATTAATTTGAGTCTTCTCTGACTAATCTTGTGTTCTCAGAATAGATGCACTCTGTGCAAAATAAATAGAACGGAGAGGGGCCATTTTAGTGCTGCCTGCCTGGACCTACGAGTCCACCCCCAGACTACATCTCTTCCTGTGCTAGTGGAATGCACAAGGATAATACTTCAATTCATGCCTCCTGGTTTTTGCTTTCAGTTCAGTAATTTGGCTCAAGTGAGGTAACACAAAGATCTGCTCTTTTTGACTACAGTCTTCTAGGAGTTGACTAGCTCTGCTGTTATATTTTTAAGGTTTCCTATAAAACTCTTCACAAGGCTTAAAAACTCAAAAGAATTATCTATGATTAAATTAAGTGCTAGCAGTATGTTTAACCTAAAGTATTTAAATTAGAGCAGAGGCCTTTCATTGTTCATGTGTTTTCTAAAAATAAATCTCTTCTGTGAATCCAACTAATGCATGGCTATACAAATCCTTAGTTTTCCTCTAGGGCTTTGGGCTCCTTATTTTATATCCACTCAGTTATTTCTCCTTGGTTACTCCTTTTATCTGTGTACTCTGACATTCACTGTCCCATGGATAGTGATGCTCTGCACTTATCCCTATAGCATTGTCACCCAAGCCATCTGAAGATGAGCCATCTTCAGAAAGATTCCACTTTGCTATCTCCGTGAGTCCTATTTTTTCTTTACTCTTTGTGAATAAAGCATTAAATCCTTCGACAGGTCTGGCTATATAGTGACTAAAAGAAACCAGATTTCTTAAATTAACCTGGTCTTGGAAGTTGCTGTCTGATTTGTTCTGCATTAACTCTGTACACAAACACCACACAAACTAGTGGATAAGAAGTATCTATTTTCCTCAAAGAAAATGCTTGCACTTATTTGAGGGGAGAGGGAGAAAAAGGGAGGGAACAATGTTATCTAGTTTTGTTCTTTCTTAAACTGCCCCTATTTTGCTACAAATATTCTTAAGATTTGTTGAAAATAATTTTATACACTGGGAAAGTAAATGCTGATTTTAAGCAATCAGGGTCAACCTTGCAGTTCTTACTTGAGAGAAGTCCTGTTTGAGGAAAATGGTCAAAATATAGACTGTAAGGATAATTTTCAGTGCTTTAACAAGAGTATTTTTGTACCATTTGGATTGGTCTGCATGGCTAGCATCAGATAAGACAAAAGGTCTGGTTGAATGTCATACTGCTCTGGTGTGCTGTGGGAGCCAAAACCACATATTTCTGTGGAAGAAGTGTTGGTTGTGGGTGACCCTCTCTTGAAGTTTTCCTCTGGTTGTGCCAGTGACCAACATGGCTTCATCCCCTGGGGTCATACCCTTACAGCTGATTGCATCAGCACAGTGAGCATCTCACAGCCCCACAGCTGCAGCGAGCCCCAGAGTGTGGGGCAGATAACTGGGGTCAGCAGTGTGCTCCAACAGATGCTGGGCACCCCTTCCTTTGCTGTGGACAGAGCAATCAGCTTGTTACCAACCCAGGCCAAAGCCTGGGGAGCAAAGCAGGCAAGCCAGTGTGTTTGGGAGAAAGAACATTTCCCCCCCTGTCCTATGCTTCAGGAGGCTGCTGGCAAGGCAAACTACCCACAAACCCTGGGCTCCTTTCAGAAATTCAAATTGCGGTTTGATGTAGAATCGCACTGTGGCAAAAAGAGCTTTGCAGCTGCAGGTTGGGGTTCTCTCCTGGGGGTGGCAGAGTATCATTTTGAACCAGAGCTGGGTGCATCAAAGCCAAGGTATGGCTGTGAGAGTTCCTAGTAGTGCAACTAGAAGCAAAAATATTCCTCTGCTGATAGCTGAGGGCTGCACAGGACGCCTCCAGCCTCTTGCCGAAAAGACACTGGTTCACGGCAACGCCATGTCCAAATATATATTAAGAAAATCTGGATGAGGGGTTTTGATAATATTATCCCACTGTGTGCACAATTCACTCATTTCTAATAGTTTACTGGACATTTTTCCTGTGGTGAGTGGGGCTTGCTGTGCTCAGCAGGAAAAATGAAAAGCAGGACAAGTGTATAGATACTTTAATGAGGGTGTGTGCTTATTTTTGGTAGCTGCAATTTGGCTACGGTAAACTGAATAATGGATGTTAGAGCTGATCTATGGCAAATGGTAATAAGGCAGATAAATTGTTGCTAAAATTGCATCTGCTGCCTGAATGCATTTGCTACAGAAGTTGGAGAGACTGGGGGGAGGTTTTGGTTGTTTTTTTTTTTCTGGGTATTTCTGGGACCTGTTTCAACAAAAAGCCCAACTAGCATCCCTGAGAGTAGAAAGCCAATGAAAGTCAAGTACTATGTTTATTAAAAAAGGGGGTGGGGGTGAATCTGCTGGAATTACTTGAATAAGGAATTAGTAGGACTGCTTCTTATTGGAGAAACTTGCTCGTTTTGATACCTTGTCATACAAATCCCAGTGACAGCAGCAGAGCATATGCCATTTGCTCCTTATTTCAGGTTGTAAAAGAACAGAATCAAAAGTCTGATTACAAGTAAATCCAAGTATATTCATAAAACCTATCAAATCTGGTAAACATCAGAGATTACAAAGCAAATCTTCAACTTCTGCTCTATCTATGTTCACATTACGCAAGTGTATTAGTCTTTTCAGCTTATGAAGGAAATAAAATTTGAGATAATACTGCCTTCCTGGTGCTGATAGTAGTATATGCATCAGCACTGGGCATTGCTTCCCAAAATTACATATGTAAGTTCAAACTTGTACTTCTAGCAGTAATTTCTGGGTGGGTATTTATGTACTACATTTTCCTTCATGTATTTCTAGCAGTAATTTCTGGGTGGTATTTTCCTTCATGTATTTCCTTCATATATTTTAAAAAACACAAGTCTCAAACATTAGTTTCTTCTATGAATTGAAGTAAGAATAAATAAAAAAACACTGAGTTGACTGGGGGGGGGGGGGGGGGGGGGGGAGTTAATTGAACTAATGAGTTTCACTCCACTTCTAGACTTGATGTTAGTATTGTATTTGGAAAAATACTTTTGTTTCAAAACTTTCTTCTAAAATATGTTAAATTCCCTTTTGCAAATTTAAGATTACTGAAAAATTGAAAACCACTGAAACACCTATATTTAGAAATGTTTGGGTTTGAGAATTCATCCCTCTCATGAAAAAGCAGGTAGTCAAAAGATGTCCTGAGCCTTCTATTGAAAGACTAAAAGAAAAGAAGTCAAAATTAGCTGAATAAGAGCTAGATACATTTGTTTTGTTCCCCTTCTCTTTGATGGTTCTAGCACATCTAATCTCTTAAAAATTGAGCGAAGGAAAGAAACCTCATCTTTATGCCAAAGTTCTCTTTAGTGTGTATCAAATGGCTTCCTGTGTCTTTCAGGTGCTCAAATTAGCAGTTTTTTTTCCTCCAGTTGCCAGAGCCAATCTGGCAATTCTCAAGCTACAATTATGTATTGCTGGTATGAAAATAACCATTGGGAATCTGCTAATCAAAAAAGGCAATTAAACCTGTAGGAGTGCAAACTGGGCTGCAGTAATGCACTAAAATAGTCCCCAGCTGGTGAGTGTGTCGGTGTGACTGTGATTCTCTGTACCAGTGTCTTGCTGCTGCTCAGGCGCCTGGATGTGGAAATAAGGGTCAGTGTGCTTCCAGAGCTGTGCTGTTTCTAACCTTTCTTCCTTTAGTGTTATATTTCAGTTATGCTTCTAGCCTTCGTTAGCACAGAAAGCTGATTTCCCACAGAGCAGATGATAGCATTGGCACTAGCACATGTATAAAGTATCTTGTGTTTGACCATTTATGTAACTGCACAAACCAACTGCCCCAGGACTGTGTGTCATATTGCAGAGAGGGATGATGATACTGCCTGTTCCAGCCATGCACCCCTCTGCAGTGTCTGCTTGGAGGGTTGTTTGGTAGTAAGAAAATACTCCCAGTCCACAGCATGTGGGATTCCACTCAAAATCAGGCCAAGAAACTGATCCAGTGCAAAACCAGACCCGAAGCAACTGTGTGCTGGAAGGGCATAGCAGCTTGTGGGAGAGTGACTGGTGCTGCCTTACATTGTCATGTCATACTGCTGCTATTTTCACTAATAATCACAGAAAGCACGGCTTAAGCCTTTCTTAAAACCTAAGCAGAAAATAAATGCTTGGGATGCATTACCATGTATGTTGATAATGGTGGTGCAGGATTTGTCCTTTGCTCATCTGTCATAGAATCATGGAATGGTGTGGGTTTGAAGGGGCCAACCACCACCATGGGCAGTGAAACCTTCCCTACACACTTTACTATCTTGTCTCCTCTTGCCAAAACAGTTTTCCCCCATGAAGCCTTCCACCCTCCTTTTAGTGCACATTGGAGGAGCACCTGATCTGTGGGGCAGCATGAAGGTATTAATAGGGTCAGAATGGGGTGTGAGTGAGTGCTTGGGGATGGAGAGTAACTCTGTGTTACTTCTGGGGCTCTGTTGTAAAGTCCTCTCTTGCAACTCCCTAGAAAACTAGACAAGTGTTGCCCCAAAATACAGACCTTTTTGAGTCTATACCTGTACCAAAGACAAATTTCTTGCTCATGTGATGTTTGGGGGGGTGGGAAAGTTAGAGGGAGCTAGGGTTAGGGAGATAACTGTTTCTGCCTGGTCATTGCTATGATGGTCTTGTATTGCGATAGCTTGAACATGAAAAGGATTAAACAGAATTAGAACTGACTTCAACTGTCTGGATACTACTGGGCCATTCTGCTCTCCTCTAATGAAACTGTCTGTTGCAAAAATTGATGAAAGTAATGCTCTGAAAATCTGAAAAGTCTGAAAATCACTTTACCGGTTTTATTAATCTAGAGACTCCTATTTTGGTGCTTAACTAGAATGACCTGGGAAATGGTTGATGTTGATAGATGTCTACAGTCACCCAAGGAGAAATCATGGGAGTAATCACCAGTTTCATTGGAGCCAGAATCTGATTGTTGATAAAGACTATCTGGAATATCCCAACAAAAATATAATAAAATAAAAGCAGCTTTCTTCCTTCAGTAAAATAAATGTCAAAGCACTTCTGTAGTTGAACAAGCCAGTGCACTAGCATTTTCTCAGCTTGAATTTGAGAGCAGATGAGTAACATATCTATGTACCACATATATCTTTGCACATCTTCTAAGGCCTGAGTAATCTTGACATCAATAACACATAATTAGCACCCATTGACTTGAATGGATTGGCAGGACTATGGAGAGAAGAGAACCTGAAGAGACTAAAAACTGTTTTATCCTTTATTAGAAGTTCTTTAAAAATCTCAAACTCATATATAATTAAGAAATATTATGACTTTGAAATATTTACATTACAAAATAATTTGAAACAGCTATTTGATGAAAGTTGCACATACAGCAATTTCCTATATAGAAAGTAAACAAAAGTGGTTTTTTTTATAGCTCTCCATCAGGTTTAGTATTACAAAACAATTTTTTTATCTTGGATCACAAGTTATCTGTGGATCCATGACTTGTGACTACCTGGAAACTAAAAACCATGTTCTTTTTTGCCGAGGTTAATATTAGTTACAAGTGCAGGACTACTGTGGTATTGGTTAACTGCTGTCAATGCCAATAACCTTGTTTGTAACTTTATGGAGGAGCTATTTCTGTGGTGTGGTGTTTGGTGTGTTTTTAAATTCTCTGTTAAGATACTGTTTTAGCATATGTAGGAGAGATGTTGGTACTTCATTATTCTTCCTTCTATCCACATCTTTCTCCAACAATTCCTCCTTTCAGTCCATAGCTTTTCTGCCTTCTGTAGGACAAAAAGTGATCACGCTGTAAATTAAATATCAAATTATCTTGAAGTGCTGGATAACTACTGAAATACTTGAAGAAAATGGAAGAGGGGGTAACAGTTCTTGGGATCATTGCATTTGCTATCATTTGAGCAATGCTTTGTACGAGTGACTTTGCATACTTTCAGTATCTGCTGAGGGTTAATGACTTAACAGTTGGTGGTATATGTTGCAAACTGGTGCGATTAGGTTAGTTCAGATCAGGCTGGTGGTGAGGCATAAATACTGTGTAGGGCATGATAATATTGAAATAAGTCTGCTAGTATCTTATCTGCTGTCTGGCTGTCCTCCTTTTTTCTTCTGTGGGTGAGGGAACCTGACTGTGTGCATCATTTAGGGAAAATTATGGTGTGTCAAGCAATGATTTAAAGGTAATACTTGTAAACTGGAATATTATAATATTTTGGCTGTACTAATGTAGGAGTAAAATGGCCTAAATCCCCTGTAATTCAAACCATCTACAAGAATAAAATATTGTGATAAAACTGTGCAAAAGGAAATGACCAGGAACAGATGGCAAGTGTAAACCAAACAAGAGTGCAAGGGGCACACAAGTGAGCAGGAAAGGGAAATGCCAAATAGGGTGAGGGAGGACAGGAGCCAAGGCAGTGACCGTGCTGGCTGATGCTGTGCCCATGAACCCGAGGTCCACAGCAACTTGGCTGTCACCTGAGTGAGTACATGCTGAGTGATGGCTGTGGCAAATGCAGAAGTTGGTGTAAAAATGAAGATCAAAGGAAGAGATCAGAAGGGTGAAATGGGAGAGTGTAGAGCCAGGGTGAGGTATGGGATGAATGAGTGATCCCCCTCCATAGCGTTTCTGTTCAGAGGGGAAGAATAACAGTGATATAAAAATGTTTGAGGGAAAACAGAAATACTAAAAATCATATTTGTCTGGTACAAAGGCAAGCTATTAGAAATATTCATAACTATACTGGAATGCAAATTACTTACCACTTGGTCTCCTTCACACGAGGAGGACAGCATTTGATGCCAGCCATGATTTGATGAAATGCCATATTTTTCAATAGTAACTCAACAACTATGAGATTTGCACTTTTAAAAAGCAGAAAATAGAGGTAATTTATAGCCAGAATTTGCCAAGATAGTGCCCAAAGCGTTACTTTGTGGTTTTTTTAAATGCTTAGGAAGTTCCTGAAGAGGAAAAGAAATTTCCTGGCATGCCAGATTTTAGGGAGGGTAAATGGCGTAATCTAGATAATTATAGAGGTCTATCCTAGACCTTAGTTCTGGACAAAACTGATTTTAAGCGTTGATACAGAGATTGATCTATCATTGACTCTGGAATAAGAATCAATGCTTATTAACATGAGTTTACAGAATACACATTCACTTAAAAATTTGTTTGTGGGTTTTTTATGTGAAAGTAAATCTGAGAATTTTACTTGACATAGTACAGATTTTATGTGGCAGAAGAACTTTGCAGAATCACCATTAATCCCAAACCAACAGCATGCATGACACAGCTGCTTTTCAAATGGCAGTAGCAGACTGTTAGTGATTTTCACTGTCATAGACGGTGGCTAGGACAGGGTAAAGGATCATCAGCATGTCAGAACTGAGTTATGCCATACAATGTCACTTTGGGGGGGGGTGATTGTTTTTCAGAAGTAATAAAATAAAGACAAGGACTCCAATTCTTCATGTCCCAGCTGTGCTTCAGGTCCCTTTAGAGAGAACATAGTGGCTGCTGGCTGCAGAGCTAAATGGGCTAGAGTAAGGTGGGCTGAGACTGCTGAGTCACCACTGACTGCCCACCAGCCTCACAGCAGTTAATGGTCTCAAAATAAATCTTTCCACCTTGTACTGTTAAAGAAAACATCCTCTGTTTTGGGCGTCTTCAGGTTACTGCTTTGCAAACTGCAGGAAATCTGAGCATTCTGGAAAGAAATTGCTAACAAGGCTGCTACCAGAAAATATTAACTTCCATTTTTTGAATTTTCTAAATTTCAGTCTTTCACTTTTTTCCTTTTGTCACTGCATTATTTTAAATAAATATTCTAGAAAATGAGTTTACTGCCAGGAACTTGTGGAAATGTTTTTAAAGAAAAAGTTGTGAAATATGACCTTAAACTTTTTCAAACTTAGTCAGCTAAGCAGGGAAAATTATTTTACCCCCACTCACATATTAAATCCAATATTTGCAATAAATTCTTTTGGAACAATGAATAGATCTTTTACTCTTTGAGGAAATTACTAATCAAGTCATACTCAGTAATGAATGAATATGGATAGCTGTAAATATTTTTTCCTTTCCTATTTTGGCTCGTTCTCAGTTACTCAAAGCTGAACCCTCCTGTGTAAGTCTGCTGCTAGTGACACTTAGCTGTCATCCCAGAGGCTTGAGGTGTTTGTTTGCTGTCTTTAACCAAGCTATGCATGATACCACAGTAGTGAAATATTTGCAGGCAAAACAAACCCAATCATATTAAACATGTATTAAGTGGGAAGAAATTATGTATTTAAATAGATGAGGACAGGTAGGATGTGATAGGGTAGGATATGAGATACAGTAGGATATGAATTTAATATTTTAAATAAGGTGGGGTAAGCTTTGCACAGACAAGGATCCACTTTCATGTGTGTTAAATATTTAAGCTACACCCATAAGAGATGTGCCACCTAAAGATCAGTGGATGCAATGATAACATTTATAGTCTCATCATCTAAGGAGTCCTTTTTTTCAGTGTCATTAAAGTTGACCAGGCACACTCAGGAGTTCATGTCTTTCCGATATTGCAACCTCAGTATTCAAAACCAGAAGAAGCAGAGATCCTACTGCATCTTAATACCTTGACCAAGTAGTTACACATAACTTGTACTTACCTGAACTTGTTTGGTATAAGTATTGTGGTGTTCAATTTTTCAACCTCTCGTTTTTAAAAAAGAAAAAAAAACGTTTTCAAGTTGAATATTCCTGAAGCAAGTGATTGTTAAAAGAACAGCACTGGCCCTGGAGGAGGGTTCAATGGTGAGAGGTAGCCCAAGGTACTAATCTGTGAAGATAGTGAACTGAAAGGCAATCTCAAAATAGTATTTTTCACTTCTCCAATGCTTTTAATTTGAAAACCAAAAAGCATGCTACACAAACCATGCCCTCACTGGGCTGCAGTCACCTGTGGCAAATCCTTTGAGAGTCTTTTCAGCTGCTCTGTTCTCAGAGTTGGTCTGTCAGTCCTAGTCTAGCACCTCCCCAGCAGATGCCCTGTGCAAATCAGTGCACCAGTACCGAACAGAAAATTGAAAACCAAACATTGCATAGGGATGAGCATCACATCCACCAAACCAGGGCAGTCCAGAATTATGGCTGCTATTTATATATAAAAACAATAACCCACAAAAAAAAAAAAAAACAAAACAAAACAAACCCACCAAACTTGGAACAGAAGTGGTTTTAAGTGCCACACAATACACAACTGAAGGACTAGACAGAAACAGGAACTATTTTGAGAACTTTTAGGAGGAGAAAAGGCTTCTCTTGATGTGAGATGATTCTCATTGCAGAAGGAATTTAAATCAGCCCCTGATCTTACTATAGTCCTCTTCCTTTTTCTATTTCCTTCCCTTTGGTGATGTTTCCTTTCTGAAGACTATGTAGCAGAACACAACAAAAGCTTTTGCTTCTCCGGCCTTTTGAGATGAATTCTATGTAAATCCAGTCCATCCAATATCTGGAGGATAGTTAGCTTGTGCACTGCTTCATTTTAACCAGTTCTTTGCTATTGTGACTTCATGATTCACCATCACTGCATGTACATGGAAAAGAAAGAAACATACCAGTGTCATGCTGTTGGGTTAGTTTTCTCAGCAGGAAATAATATGCAGAAGTATCTCTGGAGTCCCTGAGAATGTGTTATCAAAACAAATGTGTCAGCCATGCAGTGCTTCAAATGACCCCATCTGTGATGCTAGATGCTGGCAGCATGGGCTGGTCTTACTTCTCTGCTGGTTAGGCGCTACCTGGTGCCCCCTTTCTCCTGCTCACAGGTGAGGACTGAGCAATGAAATTGCCCTCTTTCTACAGGGGAGGGTAGTATTTTACAGATGGAATTTTTATACTAAATCTGGCTTTGTAACAGGTGAATTTTCTTTATCCCACTGGTTTCTGTAGAGCTAACTTGCTCCCTAGTGTTTTATTAATAATGTTTGGTTCATGCCAACATTCAAATGTGACTTTTATCAGATGATCAGATTTCAGTCAGCATTAACTGCAGGGTTTTAAACCACCTCTGAAGTTAAAAGGGCCACTCATAATATTTCACATGGGTTTGAAGTACCTTGACAAACTAAAGCACAGCTAGGAGAAGAGTATTTTTCTGTACTGACTTACTCCCTATACAGAACATTTCCCCATAAGAAAGTCACGCTTTTTCAGACAGAAAGATTAGCCCAGCAGTGCCCAAGGAAAACCGAACTCCCTCAGGAGGTATGATAAAGCAAGGTTCATGGTACTCAGCAGCCTGCAAAGACTTGTGCTTTGAAGGGGATACACGGTGCTTCTGTTTTGCCAGGGGAGTAAAGGTCCCTGGAGAAGAGATTGGTCTTGCACCCACTTGTGCAAGTGTCAACCCCTGCCTGTGCCCACCTGCCAGATCCTTCCTGCATGCACAGGATGGGAACTCCAGTGAGGCTGGGGAGATTTCGTGGCTTTCTGCTCAGGCACAAACAGGATTTTAGCACTAGGTTTCAAAGGCAAGATGAATATACACTTTTTAAATATATATTTAAAATATATATTTTTAACTTAGTTTACGTGCAAGGCGGATGACCTCAACCTACAAAGGAGCTCAGGCAGTCATATCTTGCCTCTTGTGCACAAATCTGCAGCCTTGATGCTCATGAATACAATTTTTTTGCCATAATAGTAGTTTTCTTTCATTTTACTTCACTTTTCTCAAAAGAGCTGCTGCAAACAGCCATTTATTTGTATGTAGTTCTTATTCTGACATTTCTTACTCAGCTAAGAGTTTGGTCAGGAAAAGCAGATGATCTTGGTCTGATTAGGTTCAATTGCAGAAATGAGAATAAATTTTTGTGTTTACCATGAAATCCCACCATTTCAGATACTTTTTCTCTTTGAAAGGGAGCATGTTTCAAATTTTCATGTAAAATGAAATTTGAAAAAGTAGCTTTGAGTTAAGAGAAATGCTTATCTTAGAAATATGTCACCACCACAGGATTCTGCTCTTTAAACCTTTTAAAATTTTATATTAAAAAGTCACTTACTCTGAAAAGAAGTTTTGGAACAAGTTGCATTCTGAAAATGTCAAAATGTCATTATTGAAATGTTTAGTCTTGGATGTTTTCAAAATGATATCAAAACTAATTCACAGTTCAAACATTTGGTTGTTGATGAACTCCCCCCAGCATATTTATGAGGCAGAAAAACAACACTCAGCCAGCTGTGTTCAGTGAGGCCTTGAGATGTTTCCCATGTTGAATATAATCAATAAAATCTAAAAGAGGAATTACCATAATATAGGAAGGAATTTGCTCAAACAAAGGAGTCTTTCAGAATCTGAAATTACACCTAATAATTTAGTATTTTGTATTCAACTAATATCCTTTGTCTGAGAATCTCTGAATATTTTAGAGATAAATCTCCTCTTTTTATTTGCATTTGTTTGCCTTCCTACAACTCAGAAGCATAAATTTCTCTGCAGTCTGATCCTAAGATACCAGGCATAAGAAAATATGCTGAAATAATGTGTGTACCTTCACTCTGACTGAGGCATACTTACCTGAACAGGGCTGCTTTTTTGCATCAAGGCTTAAGCCTCACTATAGTGCTTTGAAGTGACAATATCTCTATTTTACAGGTGAGGAACTTCAGGCAGGATGTAGCCCAAAGTTACCTTTTACCAGTCAAGAGCAGAAACCTTGACTTCTGATGGGGTTAACGCAAATACAGCGTAAAAGTGCTTTAGCAAGGATGGTATCTAAAATGTCAGTCAAGCTGGTACGTCATGATGATTTTTTTTTTTCTGAAAAGGAACTGTTTAGTAGAGGTAAACAGTGCTCAGGGTGGTGTTGTGACTAAAACGCCTTTTATAGTATGACTAACTTCTGTGTTAACACATGACTGAAGCACACTTCGTTCTATACTCCCTGCTATAGTTAGTGGTATGCTCAGCAAATCTGTTTTTAGAGAACATCTGTGCAGCTGCCTCTTCTTAATAATTCCCACACTCTGAGTTACCATTTAGGGGCTGGAAGGGAAGACCCAGATGGCTAGTGAATCTAGCATCTTTTCCAGCTGCTTCGGGTAAAATTACTGTGCTTGGTTGCATTTGGAACCTAGGATCTAAGTCTTGAAAAAATTAAATAATCCGCATACCCCATCAATTTTCTCTTGCAATAGACATAAGCAGAAACCTTTTCAATACAAATAGGTGCAGTGGTGCAGCACCATCAGAAAGCTACCCTGAAACTGCAGCTTTGGAGTTGCAGGCTCTCCAGCAGTGGTGATTTAAAATCACTGCTATTCCATTCCTAATCAAGAAATCCCAGTTCTCCTCTTTTCTGAGTTACCATGATAGTGTGCAGTGGGAGGTGCAGCTCTAATAGAGGCATGTTGAGCTGGTGCCATGAGAAGGGGAAGGCTTGTGTCCTCCTCCTTCCAACCCTGTCTGCTTCCAGCCTTGCCTGCTTGCATCTGTTGCTTCCGCTGCACCAGGGATTTTCTTGGCACACAGGATGGTCTAATTGTTTGTTATTGTGACCTGGCACAGAGCAGCTGCTTTACCCACTCCCCAGAATGCAGCTGCAACACAAGTGCAGGAAAGGGTGATGTACAGTCCCTTACTTCCAGCTGGAACCAGAATTTTTAATTAGAGAAAATTGAAGCTTGAGAGGAGTTTAGGGGTTGTGGCCAAAATCCTGGGGAAAACAGCCAGAAAGTTTTTTCGTCTACAAGCTGTCAGGATTGTGGCTTTGCATCTCTCTGGGATCTCTGTTTGGACCATGAGCCAGCTCTGGGGAAGGGTTGCAGGGGGGCACTGGGAAGATCCTTTGGGTTTCTCTTTGAGTCAGACAAGCCCCTGTCCAACAGGTCACAACTCCAGCCAAAACATCTGGCAGTGTTTCTTGGGGACCTACAGGTGCCCGGTAGCAGAGGGAGCTGGGTGTCCGTGCCAATGAGGAATGTCAAGGAAGCTATTCTGAATGCTTGTATTAACACCTTGAGAAGCTGTGACTAAAGTCTGATCAGCAAGTGAAACTCCATCTGTGCCATCTGGTTGTCTGTCTCGCACAGGTTTACAACTGCAAGATTATTTAGCCATGCAATTTACAGGCAGAGACTGGTTTAGAAATAAGAGTGTCAAACCTTATAAACTGAAATCAAAGTCTCTCTGTAAAAACTTAAATAGACCAAAGAATTTATCTGTATATAATTATGTATTAAAAAAGATATTATTTTGAAATGACTTTGACTGTATTTCTTCAAATTATATAACAAAGTAAAAGTACCTTGGGTTGGCAATGGATTCTTTTTCTTCTTCTCTTACAGTAGGCAAGCATTCACAGTCAGCTGTAAGAGGGTAAGAAACAAGACTGTGGTTATTCCTTGTGGTTCTCCCACATACATTTCAAATTTGTGTCAGCTCTAGCATGAATGTAAAATTGTAAATGCTTTTCTGCACCTTTTAATCTGCAAAATAGTATGGTTCCTATAGCATAAATTATAAAGTTTAAATCTTCCTTCCTCTTTGATAGGTGCTGCAATAGTTTATTTTATTATATATATTTCAGTTTTTTTATGCACACCTATACAAATTAACTACTTCTGAGCACTGTTTCCTATAAACAGCCATGGGGAGGACTATTTGTTAACCACCTACTGCTTATAGTTGCACCTGTGCTTTATAGTCCAGCTGGGAATTTGGGGATGGGGTTTAGGAAACACTAGCAAAAAACCCCTCACATATGTAAACTGTTTTCTCCCTTCTGTCCACAGAACTTTAAAAAGAATTAATTTACAGCATGGATTCTGTATGTACTATACTTAATGCCTCTAGTTCACTACTGCCACTTAGCACATGTTTTCTGCTAGAGTTTACGGACCGCGAAGGTTAAAACCCTATCACATAGAGCACTCTGCTGATGTAAAGAAATGCTCCGAAGAGTTTTATGTCCTGAGAAACAAAGCACCCCGTAGGAGGTCAGGCCAATGAGCCGTTTGGATATAAGGCAAGAAACCAAGAATGATAAATAAATAAATAAGTAAAGCAGCATTTCAGCATTTCCTAGGCAGTAAAAAGCTGTTAGCAGTTCAAAATGAGGCTTCTTAATTCACACCAAAGACCTGGGATTTCTGAGGAGAATCTTGAAGGAGGATGCAGGGCCCTTGGAGATTTTGACCAGGAGATTTCAGCTGGGAGGAAAATGGGGGGAGGGGAGGGAAGAAAAGATGATACTTCAAGTTAAGAAGGAGCTGAAGATGCTGCTGGTGCTAGTTACCTCAGGTGCTAAGGGCTGATAGATTTGCCAGGGAGGATGCAGATGATGAATGGTGCTGGCAGTAAAGAGCAGCTTGTGCTTCATGCTGTAGATATGGAAAGCAAGGGAAGGGTCTCAAAGAGGGGAGGCATGCGTTCATAGGATCCAGGCAGCAATTTTAAATACATGGTGGTCTGAACGATGAGTAAATCCATCTACAATAGCACAATGTGGAGCACGAAAGTGTAGGAACTCTGAAGACTGAAAGGACTAGATGCTTCAAAGAAACTAGTGTTTAGTAATTAAAATGTGTTTAAAAATATAAATACTGTTCACAGCTATAGATGTTTAATAGAAGTGTCTACTGGAAACTCAAAACATTTATGATATCCTATCATATGTTAAAAATAAGCTCCCACACAAACTAAAATACTACTCTCAAGAATTCTACCCCTGACATTTGTACTGCTATTTTAGTAGTAGGGAGCCAAGAACACAACTAAAAATGTTGTAGGAAAAGCAGTGACACACATAGAAAATCAATGTAAGGTATTTTGCATGCATGGGATCTACGTCAGCTAGAATGAGAAGGGTAATGGAGTAGAGGGGTTACCGTGTACCGTTTTTGTTCATGCTGTTCATCCATTTGTCAAGCTCTTCCATTTCTATCTCCATAACAGAGGGTGTGTCTTCTTCAAAAATAGGACTTGAAAGGAGGGAGAGGGGGGAAAAAGGCATTACACAAAAAGCTTAATTCCAACAATTTACAACTTAGTTAATTTTGTATGAGCCTTTCATAATTCCAGACACACAAATAAACTCTGGAAAGCTATCCTAGCCTAGTAATCTGAGATGTCAGCCCAATGGGTGTGAATGAAATGGCTGCACATAGATGCAAAAGAGCAGTGGTGAGATGCCAGGCCGGGGCAGAGGCAGGGCTGGGTGGGACATTGCATACAGAGGGACTCAGAAGGTGCAGCCTAGGGTACGGCAGAGCCCAGGACCACTGCAGCTACTTGAGAACTGTCCCTTCTGTAAATAGATAACTGAAACAGTTTGATCTGCTGGAATATGTGGCAAAAGTCCTGTTGTTTGGAGTTTTGTCCTAGCTGTGACCGTTGGCAGCAACTTCATAAGGAAAGGTCATGTCTAGAGTAACTCTGCATTTATTTAAATGCTTCTGTTTAGCTTCTCTTTGCTGATCATTCCTGGAGTCACATGGTATTAAAAATATTTTTAGCACCCCAGCCCTACCCTGTCAAGCCAATTTAATAACATCCAGCGTCAGTGAGCTCCATCTTGCTAAACAGAAGGTACCAGTAAAAATTATCATTCTAAGAACCATGCAACTTTTGGCTTGTTTTCCCACCAGTGAAGGCATTGCTTCCATGGGAGCTGGGTGAGCCTTTCTACCTCGACTCAGAGTGAGAAGACAAACTTGAAAAACAGGGGAGCAAGACACACAGCTTATTCTGAATAGTAAAAGCCTGTGCTGAGTCTGGGAACTGATCCCCTTTGCTCGTGGGGCAGCTCGTATGTCTGGTGGTGTCTTGTGGCTGGTGGAGCTGGGAGTGCCCAGGGCAGGCAGTGGGTAACTGCGGGCAGTGCTCACCTTGGCCATCATAACTCTTGTTCTCCTGCTCTAGTCATACACTTTCAGCTAGATAATGAAGTCACACTTCAGCCACCTCTAGAGATAGTTAACTGGAGTAATTGATGGCAAAAGGTAATGGGGTTTAGTGTACGGTTAAATTAAAACAGACAGTGAAGGAGCTGAAAATCATAATACACTGTTATAGTAAAAATAAAAATGATGGTCATAAACTTTACCTTTTCACATTTTCGCTTCCCAGCTCATCTGGAAAAGAAAAAACTTGGTGTTCATAGTTCTGCTTTTTGTATGTAAATTGTCCAGACTGCAAGCAAGCCTTGAATAGTGTCATGTAAAACAGGTTGCATTTTCAGAAGGCATAATAGTTATAGATGAAAGAAAAAACATCTCATCCTGTTTGTAATTATCAGAGGAACCCATTATTTTTAATCTTGAACATAGTAAAAGCACTGCTCAGTTTATTTAGCTCAGTCATGCTGGGAGGAAACCAACTGTTAGCACTGCAGTGGGCAGATGCTCACTTCCCTGAGCAAAACAGATGTTATGAGAGAAATGGTATCCTGGAAGGAAACCGCTGCTGCAAAATTATTTACTTCAAGTGCTGGGACGTTTTGCTGCAGACGACATGCAGGCAATCTGTCTCTGCCTGGAGACTCTGGGAGCTGCTCATGGAGAGAAGATGGGGGATGGACTTGCATGGCAGATTAAAGCTCAGTTAGGCAAATGAAGCTGAACTAGCCAGATGTCATAAGGGATCCCAAGTTTGTTAAAACCCTATGACAAAGTAAAGATGGGGGGTGGAGTGGGAAGAGTGTTACAGCAATTATTCAGACAAATAATTTCCCCTGCAGGAATTAAGTGCTCTCAAAAAAGAATTAAGAACTCCATATAGGTTTCACATTGTATACTCTGTTAAATCGGCTTATTTTTAATTCATTGTTGCTGGGGTGCTGCTGCCTCCTGCTTGTTCCAGCACGTTCACAGACTGCAGAGCTATGTCAGGGCCACAGAGCTCTCTGCCCCTGCTTTGAGGATGCTCAAAATCCCAGCTCTGAGCAAGCAGGTACAGGGCAACAGGTCTAAGGACCTGAAGGTTGTACCTGCATTTCAGGTCATACAGAAACAGGCAGGCAACTAGGTACCTGGCTGTGAATTCAGAGTTTGCTATGAGGGTGTCCTGGGTTCAGCAACAGAGGGTAACCCAGTGATAAGGCATGTGCAGCCTAAATATGCCCTGAAAAATGGACCTTAAACACATGTTGAAGACACGTCACTGCAGGCTGAGGAGCTTATAGCTGCACTCTTGTTCTGCAGAGACACTGATATGACCATTTCAGGACTTCACTTACCAACTATGTGGTTTTAATCCTCAGTTTGTTTTCTGTGGCTTGACACTCCACGCTATCAATTTCTTTACTAACAGATAGAGGTACCTTCTGGAAGGACTGCTCACCCTATCATAGCACCCAGGCACTCTGACCATGGGATTCCTAACTCATTTTGTGGTATCTTCATAGCTGCCACCACCCCACAGAAGCCCTTAAATGTGTTCTTTAAAATGGTATTGCTTGTTCTTATTTTACTGATGCAGCTCTACCTTGTGGGCAATATAGGCAATAGAAGCATTAAATTCAACTTGCATGAAGTTATCAAGTATAAAGACAGAATAATCTTTTGTAGCCACATGGTTGCATTCATACACCATTCCTGGCACTGCCAGGAGCTGGAGCTCAGTGCTATGGCTCCCATGAGTGTGCAGTGTGAGCAGCAGCAGAACTAGCTCCTACCCAAGGAAGGATGTGTGCCCAGGTGCTGCTGTCTATTGGTGGATCCCTTTCCTAACTGTCAAACGTGCAGCTACAACCAGAAAAGTGCATCCTAAATGTGGCATTCCAGGCCTCCAAATAACATTTTGTTAAGGTTAAGTGTGTCCTAAAAATATCGTTCTGATGCATGAGAAGACAAATTTACCTTGCTTAGACTTTTTCCTTTTATGATGTATTACAAAAGATATGATGAGCAAAATCAACAGGACCAGCAGCACGACAGGGACAACGTATATCAAGATAGACTGTTCTGCTGCTTCTAGGCTGTCTTGATCGTTTACGGTATCCAGTTCAGTACTTGGAGTACTTCTTCCTTCAGGGCCGCTTTCAGTAGCGCCTGCAGTGCCAAGTACTGGCTCATGGTCATCTGCAGTTGAAGAACGTGTAGCAGGAGGCGTTACTGTAACAGTGGGTAATATTGGTGATCCATCTCCTGAACCATCGTTTTCAAAGCCTGCCAAATATATGAGGACAACTTAGTATTTTGTTAATTTTATTAGCATTATCAGTGAGTCAAAGAATATAGCTTTAATGTGTACTTTTCATTTGATGAAAAGTAAATATTTGTTTTCTTAAAAAGAAATTAGCAGATGCTGCACAGACATCATATATGGAGTCTGGGGCATCAGATGTAAAATTAAATTGTAAGTTCATCACAAAATCTTACAGTCCTGACCACGTTCTTCACATGTTTTACTGGGACGTGTCGGAGTGTGTGGTCTGTCTGCACGCAGCTGTCTTGCACAAATAGACTTTTTTTCCCTGCAGGTTGGCATCTGGTTTTGCTCTCACATAGGTCTTCTACTTCTCAGTAAACTACACTATCCTGCTTTGCTTGTCAGCTGTGGCATGTACAGCCACAACCACTTTCATCCTTCCCCTTACCCAAGGAGTTAGTACTCTCTTCAGGGAGAACATTATCTCTGGTTCACCAATTCCTCCAGCTCACTCATGTCCCTGATTCTTTCTCAAATTTAAATTGTTTCACTGTGAAAAACAGAACTGGTGAAAAGAAGTCTGAAGCCTGCAGAAGCTGTTGACTTTCATTTCTGCATGGACGTGAAGAGGTGGTAGTAACAAGGGGACTTTACTGGATACAGGTGCAATTAACTGTTCCTCTGTCCAATCCTATGGGCTGGCTGAAGGAGCGTAGGGTAAAGACTCAGTGCTGGTTACACTTCACAGATGCTAAGACTGGGGGTTTTGAACCTTGATTTGGGTTTTGGTCTTGTTTACCATGCATTTTGCAAGAAAAAATGGCTAAAATTTGCTATATTAGTAATAGTGAAACAAGCCTTTTTTTGAGGCTAATTAAAAGTCTGCTGACTGTCATGGAATTTAAAGTTCAAAACAAGTACAGCAAATTCTGGGCTGATACCGTAATCTATACTGATGCTAAAAATCCTGTTGTAGCCAGAAGTCAGGAATCAGTCTTTAGGTAAATTACACAAGCATGTTTCTAAATGCAAAGCCTTCAGTAATTTTCTTAGCATGAAATTAAATGAGGATTTTTTTTGTTATCTGCCCTTTCAGATACGATGCTGGTGTGTTGCATCTCTCATTTTATGCAATAAAGCAGGATGGGATTTTATGACTTTTGCAATGACCTGTTTCTCCCTGTTCTCATAAAATGCTGGGCAGCCATAGTTTCCACTAGAGTTAGCAAGAGTTTAAGGTTTTCAGTGTTTCAGTGCTGGCATTTTCAATCTCACAGGACTGGAACCAACAGTACTTAGAATTTTAAATGCTTTTGTAAACACATTAATCTTCATAATGGCCCTGAGAGATGAGCAGTTATCTCCATTTTACAAATGAGAAATCAGAAGGACATGGATGCTGTCCTTCTCAGGGATGCCAACTGAAAGAGAAAACTGGGATTAGAGTGCTAGCTCTTGCTTAATCCACTCTGCAGCATCTCCTCTCCTGACAGATTTGCCTCAAAGAGGAGATAAGTATCTCATGAGATCATATTCCAGGAAACCCAATTTCAAATGAATAAAATTATTTGAGTATGATAGCAATAATTTATCTAGATTTTTAAGTCATGCTTATCACTCAGGCACATGATTGTTTCATCCTTTCCTAAAAGCTAGGAAAGGATTTTAATACTTAATAAATAATACCTAATGTTGGAATATAGTTCAAACATTAGGTATTATGCAACTGTCACAAGACTCTTTCACCATAATACAGCAATGAAAATGTCAGGTGTTCAGTGGCAAAGCACTTCATATCAGTAGTCTCTATGTCATTTTCTTCTGTATTTAGTATTTCAGTCAAGAGCAAACCATAATTTCTGCCTCCTTGCAGGTAATGACCCCTTTACGTGTGTGCTTCTCCACCTCTTCCCATGATTTGATGGCAGTCCTTAGTCCTATTGCAGAGGATGGGAGGGAGCACTCCTCTCCATTATTAGTTTGGTCACTTGACTTTTCTTTCCCAAGGTAGTTTATAGTCCCCAGTGCCTGCAGATGCTCTGTTTCTATTGCTGTTGCATGGACCAGGGAGATATTACTAGAGATGTCCACACCACAAACCATGGCATGATGGACCACCACAGCCCTACCAAACTGCATCAATGACCTTGCTTCATTTTCCTTCTTTAGCTGTTGCCCTTGAAACCTATCATCTGCTGCATTTGATACACTGACAAATCCATTGCTTAAAATAATACAAATGGGAAAGTTTGTGGGGAAAATACCTTAATTTTTCATTTACTCTTAGAGCTAAAATGGATTTTTCAAATGTCTAAAGTGTGGTGTGACTTGAAAGCAAAAGCAACCACTCACACCTCATTAACTGCAGTGCTGAACTTTCAGCTGCAGTCTGTGCTGCATTTGATTTCCAAGAGAGGCTTTTCCAGTGTCTCTGGTACTTTTTATTTGCCTGGGTTTGGGCTGTGAAACAGATTTCAAATAATTTGTCTTTGTGTGAAATAGAATTATCTTTTCTAGTCTCTAGGCAAAGAAAATGGCAAATCACAGGGAGTGACCTTGCTGCCATGTATTTTTGTTCACTTTGCGTAATTTCAGGAACAAAACAGCACCTTTTCTGTGAACACCATTTCCTCTTACAGAGATCTTTTCTGCAAGTGAATTAAATAAGTCCTTCAGCAGAAGGGCAGCCAATTGCACAATGTTTTTGCAAGGATATTGCTCGTATTTCCTGCTTTTCACCTGCTGCCTCAACACACCTCCCTCTAGCTCTTCTGCCTGTTACTCCCAAGCCTGCCTTTCAAAGGAAACAGAGGGAATTGAGTCTACCCAGCTTTACAGATTGCAGTCCAGACAATTGCATCTCAAACAAACAAACAGTATTTCTGCTGTTGCAGCATTTCTTCCTCTGAGGTTTGTGCTGTAGCACTCAGAGGTGGCGATACGTGCTACCTGCTGAAGTAAGCGGGCAAACAGGTTTCTGATTTCAGCTGGATGGGAGGCAAGACAAAATAGCCAGCAGTCAGCACATTTGGTTCTGTGTAAAATCATCAGTCTCCCTGCTGCCTCCTCATCAGACTCGAGGAAAGAGACTCTATAGGGAATCTTTTAAATCACACTATAGTACCAGCTTATAGAAAAAAGAAAGGATGGTATAGAGAAAAAGCAAGAGCTAAGTCAATGGTATAGTCAAGCTTACCAGTTTGAAAGATTTTTTGTTTCCCCATAAGCTATAAAAGTGCAGTGAAAGGAAGGCTCACAAGAGGGTGACAAAACAGAAAAGGCTATAAAGCTGTGTATGTAAAGTTACCGCGTCCTGTATCACTCTGTTCCATACACACATTCCTCTGGTGGTATCAATCATACCACTCCACGTGGTCTGTATGATCCTCTTATTGCTTGACTCATCCCTGCTCTGTTCCTCTCCTTATATTTCTTGCTGTAAGAAAGGCTGTTCTTGCCGTAGCCAGGGCTTGCCCAGCTGCTTGTTGCTGCAGGTCCTGCATGTCAGTCTGGCTAGAAGAGGAATCCTTAAAAGCCTGCAGGCTAGCTGTCAGGTGCGTACGCCCTTCTGATGAGGAGCACAAATATTTCAGGATGGCTAATCTGTAGACAAGATCCTATTAAAATGGGGTGCTTAGAAAGTGTTATCTAGGTATGAGCTGAAAGAGGAAACAACTGTTTAAGCTCACTTATAAATGATGGAAACTCCTTTCTCCTCACTATACTGCCATCCAGCTGAAGTGCTGTTTTAAATGGCAGTGTTGCAAATTCAGTTACGTGTCTTAGAGTCAAACTGTGAACCTGTAGTCTCATTTCTCACTCCCAGTATTAAAGGTTTTCCATACAAATTTATGCATTGGGTCGCATCTACTTAATCCTGTGGCCTTCTAGCTCTGCATCAGTGATATCCGTGTGACTTCACAGTGATGCAGATCTTTCAGTGCTCCTTACTCTCAGGAGGACCCTGAAATTAAAGATTCAAAAGCTCCAGAGGCTCTCCAGCTATCACAAAATCTCTTGAAGGAAAATAGACTGGTGTCACTGACTGAAATTTAGTATACAATCTTGCTGATGTAAGGGAGAGATTTTCTGAAGTATCCCTGAAGCGCTTGAATAAAACACAGTGGAAGCTTGTGTGTGTAGATAAAAGGGAGAAACAGGAGTAAATATATACAAGGAATTGATGTGTTCAGTAGAAAGGGGTTTTAATCTGCTTTTAGGGGGCTGCACTTTGGAAAGAGATGTAGCAAATCCTTATTTCTCATGTTGTTGCTTTGTTAGAAGCAAGGTGATTCTGATGGGTTCAAACCCATTCGCAAGTTATTTACTCTAGGGGTAACAGGTCAAAAATACCACTCCCTAAGAGACCTTGGCTTCATAAGGAACTTAACCTAAAAGGCACTTCTCTACTGAAGACAGAATGGCTACCTGTGCTTATGGTAAAAGCTGCTGAAAGTCTGTATCTTTGATAGCAATGTTTCTTTGAACAACAGCTCTAAATGACAGCTCAGAGACACAGCCAAAATAAAGCACTACCTGCAACCATCCCAGCTCTCCCACTTAACAATCTCACACGTTTTGCTGCTCCTCTCCTGCACATGTTTTTTTGCTCCTCGTGTCAGACCATTTATGCCGCAATTTTCTGCATGCTTCACCAAACACTGTGGTACATGGGATAACCTGGGAAATGGCTGTAGGGTCACATCATTTTCCTGTAAACTATAGTAAGGGCCTGAATACTTGTTCCTAGGGTCAGAACATACTTAGGTAGGCTTTTAGGGCTGCTGTGAGGCTGAGCAGTGAACACCATCACCTGGAGCTGAGACCTCAGGCATGCTCTAAGAGCTGCTGGCTTAGAGTAATTATAGCGTAGCCGGGAGAAAACCCATATGTTAATCATAATCCAAATGGCAAGGCTAGCGTTTTACAAGGCTCCAGCATGGTATAGGAACAGGACTTATAAAGGCTTCAATCTGTCTATGCTGCAAGATTTAATCATACAAAATAGGCAGTAAGGGTAAGTGGCTTCTAGACAGCAGACTGCTTTAAAGTTGAGGGCTGTGCCTGGGACTGGAAGAAGGAATAAAGCTCTTTTAAAGGTCCTGCCCTGTTGATTTGTAAATGAGGAGGGGTGAGAGCAAAGGATGCCTCTGGGAGGCTGCCATCAGCAGGGGGCCTCCCAACCCACCAGTGCCTGTGGCATACATAAACCTCTACATAAACTCTTTCCCCCTCCAGTTCAATTTTCCCCCCTCAAAGCCCAAGTTCACAATTTCACCTCTCCCACTCTTGCAGTCAGCATAAGCCCCAGCTGCTTTTGGGAGCTGGTTGCACAACCAAAAGCTGCCTTTGTATGGGGGGAAGTGATACTGCTCTTCTCCTGATGGGTGCTCTCCTCCCTTTCCCCAGCAGCTGGGGACTGACTCAGGAGAGCCTAGGCTGACAAGGCTCAGGGAGAGCTCTGTCAGGACTGACTCACTTTCATGGAGGAACCATTTCAAAATCAGCTAGAATTTATGGGTGGACCTACCAGTAGGAAGCCTCTAAAGGCAGTGGGTTGGGGCACCTGGTATGTGGTATCTGCCCAGTGTTTTATGCAGCCTTTAATGCCCATTGTAAAGAAGGGCAAGGGGGGTCCAGTTGTGGGCTGGGGGAGTCAGGGACTAAGGTGTTCCTCTTCCCAGTGGAGATGGGGATGAAGTACTAGTGATGAGTACACTGCAAATGAGCAAAGGAGGCCAGAACCTGATCACTCTGCATTGCTTGCATTATGTCCCTCTCTTTCTCTGGGACCTCCAGTTTGCTCTGTCCATGGCAGGATTTTTTCCTCATACCACTTTGATTCTGAGCTACATTCAATGCTTGCAGAGTATTTTCCTAACATGTCTGTAATGCAGCAGGGCTGTAGTCATGCAGACAAGACCAAGCCATTTCATACCTCATTGAGCTCACCCTTATAGCTAAGTAAGAATCCTAAAGCTGACTGCAAGCAGCTCAGCATCACACCTGGAGCCAGCAGCACAGTTTTATACCCTACTTATCTTACTGGTTTTCAGGGCAAAACTACCCATACCAAACCACCTATTTCACCAATGCATTTTAAACCCTTAACAGAGGAAGTCCAGTGATAGCTGAGAATGGTCCTCCTCTCCCTGCTTTCTGCAGAGCTCCTGCTCGCTGCAGCAGCATAGAGGCAGCAAACACTTGTAGTCCATGCTGAGGCACTAAGGCAGTGATTTGCTTGACACCGAAAGGCATATAAACACCACCTGGCAAGGTTTTTCTGAAACAGCTGCCTGTCTTGTTCAGTCACTGGCTGCCAAAGTGCCAGTGGAACAAACTACTCCCTGCAAACAGCTGAGAGCCTCTGCAACGACACCCCAGTGCTTCAGCATTTTATTGCAAGTGGCTTTCCCATTCATGGTTCTTCCCTTCAGAAGGTCAGTACCTAAAGCCACGGTGCTGACCACTTTGTTCTGGGCCCGAAAATTCAAAGTATTTATCTCCAGAACCAGCTGATCCTTCGTTAAACCGGTTTCAGTGCACTGAGAGCATGGAAAGCGGCAGACAGTTTTTGAACGGAATCCATACTCTGTCCTTCACTTTGCTATTAAATGCTGATAGTATGGGTGTGAGGTTAAACAAGTACAACAAATAATTAAAATTAGAACCAAAATGCATGGTAGGCCAGCATGGAAATTCAGATTCCCTATACACCTGCAGTTTAGGAAACGTGGGAATTGTAGGATTTGGTCGCTGCTGTTCGGGGTTAGATCTAAGGGGAAAAAGTCAAAGCTTGGAAAGAGTCAGGGAACTGAAAACAGAGCAGGCAAATACAGCAAAAAGCGGCAGAGAGCAAGTCCCCACAGATCTCCCTCATGCTCAGTTTGGAGGGTGTTGCCCTCCAACTTGGTCCCAGCACTGCAGGCACGGAACATGGTCCCACCTCAGAGGAAAAAGGTGCTTCCTTACTCACCATTCCCAGCAGATCCTCCAGCCAGTGACAGGGCAGAAAGCAGCACGATGAGGTTTTGCTTTCGCATGTTACCTTGGCGGTGCTCCCACCTGAGGGGCGCTTTGGCTGGCTCCCTGCTTCACCCAAACATTTACATTTCCTGTTTCCTGCCGGGGTGCATCTGAGCTGCATTTCTTGAGGAGATGGACTCTCTTTGATGGGTTTTAGGAAGTGATGTAATTCCGTCTGGGCCTGTCAAGCAAGCAATGATTGCAACAGAAAGGAGGAGTCAAAAAAAGAAGTTGCTCTTCAAGCACTCCCTCACCGAAGCACCTTCATGCTGTAGGTGAGCACACTCCTACTGTCCTCTACTTCTTTGACTCCTGACTTTACTACCATCTATCTTCATGCAGTGTCATGGGGACAAACATCACACAAATACAAGTCAGACAGAAATTTCATTTATGTGTGTTAACAGGAAGGTTTTAGATTGCTTTTCAGGGTGGTTGAGCAACCATATTTCAACAGTGCCTTGGTTTTCAGGCTTTAATTCTCCCCCAGTGTGGTGGGACACTGTGCATTTATGACTCCAACAGGCAACCCCTGAGTGGGGCTGTCTCCAGCAAATGTGAAAAATGTCTGGTTTGCTCAGCAGCCTGCAGCTGAGTATTTTGGGCTGGTTTGAGCCAGGAAAGAGGAAAAAGCAGAAAACCACAAAATTTGTTAAGAGCAGGTGGCTTACCTGGAGAGCACTTAGACACCAGTCTGATGCTGGGTGTAGATGACAGGCGACAGAGGGTCTCAAGCCCAACCAAGAGGCAGTGGCTGAGGCGAGGGTCCACAGTGCTATGGTTGATGGAGGTCATGAGGTAACTCCCACCTCCCTTTTTGCCTTCTCTTCATTTCACTTCCCCCCAGCAGTTCTGGCTGGGTGTGTGGACCGTAGGGCTGTGCCCCACCCCATGCTGCTCCATCCTGTATCCCCACTGTCCTACCACTTCCCACCCAGAAACACACGAGGGTTGACCAGGGGCTTCCACACATTGCCTGTCACTGATAAGAGCAATGGAGGAGCTCAACATTAAACCTAACATTTTCAACCTTCTTGCTATAGGGGGTGGGCCTAGCCAGGGTTCAGTATTTGGACCTTGATCTAAACTATAGTTTTTCCCAAGCAGGCAGAGTGGTTGGACCATAGGTTTGCTTTTTTCCATTGTACAAATAAGTGCTAGGTCTAAAATTCATCCCTCTGAGTCCAGGAGAGTCTGCACCCCAGATTTTGCTCTGGAGCATCCCAAATTTGATCCATTTTAAATACTTCTATAAAATATTCCAGTAATAACTTAAGGAACAAGAGATGTATGCTGCCTGTGTAGCAGTTTCATGGTACTTCCCCTAGACATCAGTCTGTGTCAAAATCTGATTTCTGGTAATTTAGTTGAAGCTGGCATTGGTGAATCTTTCTGTTCAGATTGGTGGGTGCTGCTGAAGTGACCAATTGCTGCTCTTCTCCAGCTGATTTTTCTTAACACACTGATGCTTTTATAGATCATCAGTTATAGTTTCTTAGCTTGAGTAGCTGAGAAATACATCAGTGATTCATTTAATGACCAGCTTATTATATATAATAGATAAATATTACATATATATATGTATGTAATATATACATATTAGATTATATAACATATAATAGATTTAAAACAGTTGAATAATTTAGCTAACTAAAAATCCAAACTGGTTGCTCAGTATTGGCAACATATGTTTATGCATTTTCTGTGGGGGAAAAAGCAAAGCAAAAGCAAAGTTACAACATTGCAGCTACAAGAAGACAGAGAGGAGCTCGGAGTTATGAAACTGCTGACTCACTAATTAAATATTTCCTGGAGATATTCTTTAATACGATGTCATAACCATACATGATAACACTTAATAGAAGTGTCAGAGGTGAGACTCGCAAATGCTTTTAAGGTTTTCCCGTTTAAAAATGACAGAAATTTCAAGTATTAGTAATAGTGTCTAATTGATATAGAAGCTTTCAGTTATGAAAGTCCAGAAATAGAGGCTACCCAGGCATCTCGTATGTGCTCAGAGGCACAATGACTTTGTCTAGGCAGGTGATAGGAAAACTGTAACCAGCCAGGGAGCCAGCAAGGGCAGAATGTGCTTTCAAGTGACTCAGGTCCGAAGGCTGTTATTGTTGTCCAGCCTCAGCTTTTCTTTGACTTTAGTCAATGGTGTAAAGAATGTGCTATTCTTCTTTCTGTTTTTTACCCATCTCTTTCCCAAGTTTGCCACTCTCAGTCTTTCTAAATACCACATGGGCTCCAAACATTCTCTCCCATTTATCCTGCCCTGCATATTTGGCTATTTTGTCCCATTCTGTAGACTTGGCCCAGCTCACTCATCCCTTACTAGAACATAAACCTAGACAGAAAGACTGGAAGGGAAAAGAGGAAAGGATATAGTCTTGTACATTGAAAATATGATATAAAAATTTAGCAAAGATACAAACCAAAACCAGGTCCGTTCCCCTTTCCCAAACCTGATTCTTTCCAGTCTTGTCTACATAGGCTGTAGCATTTCCCACCTGGATTTCCATCAACTATTTTTGACACACGTTTGGGTAACAACTCATTGCTGACCCCTGAAATCAAGATAGCCACCCCCTGGTGTGTACCAAATTAATGACTTCTTAGGCAAATTAAAGTTCAGGAAGTGTGACTTTGTGCTACATTACATTTTCATTAAGACCTCCAAGTGATACAAAGGCAGCCTGGCAGGCTTTTTACTATTTTAATTTTTAAAAATGTAGAGAAAGAGGAACGAGATATTTTGGATGTGTACAAGCCACAGTGTCACAGAGGGCTGTCACCTCTGTCCATCCACACCACCATCACGGCTGTGCTGCCCTGAAGCACTCCCAGCTGGCTCCCTTTTGCCTGCCTGGGAAGGAAGGTTAGTACCTTTGCCTCTGTTCACAGTAGAAATATGGAACCCAAATGCTACAGTGACAACCTTGCTGCAAACAAACTTGTGCATTTGGAAAACCAGGTGGCTTCAGCCACAGATGATTTTGTAAGAGGGGTAGATTGCATCTGATAATTTCATAGGCCTTAGTATATTTACTAGGATCCAGAATGTAGCTTAGCAAACGGAAATGTCTTCTCACAGGTAAGACAACTAAGTTTCCTGGGTGCTTTCAGCATATGTTACCCAGCTGTGCATGCTTTCAGTACCGTTTCATCGATTTTTATGTTATAAAGGGCATTCTCCAGGATACAGGGGAGGACCTAAAAAAGGCTAGGAGGATTAGCCAGGTTAATAAATGGTTAAAAGGGTGGTGTCATAGTCAGGGGTTAGGGTGTCTTGAACACGGGACCCAAGCTTGTAGGCCAGGTCTAGTGGGGGCTGGTGGAGCTGGTCTGATGATAAAGAAGGGAAAGAGCAGTTTTGGTAGGAGGCTTGCCAGACTGGTCAAGGAGGCTTTAAACTAGACGTGCTGGGGGAGGGGGGCATCATTCCACCCCAACACACCCAGTCAGTTGACAGCACCTATAATAAATGCTTGGAGCCATGTAGAGATATCCCAGCCGCTCCAGCCAATAAGCCGGCTTCAGTTGGAGCTCGGCTCAGATGCCTCTATACAAACACCCGCAGCATGGGGAACAAACAAGAGGAATTAGAGATGTGTGCACGTCTACGGGGGTATGATATAATAGGCATTACAGAAACGTGGTGGGATGGCTCCTATGACTGGAGTGTTGGAATGGAAGGTTACAGGCTCTTTAGAAAAGACAGGCCTGGCAGGCGGGGAGGAGGAGTTGCCCCTTATGTTAGGGATAGGCTGGAGAGTATGGAACTCTGTCTGGGGACAGGTGAGCAGTTAACAGAGAGTTTGTGGGTCAGGGTTAAAGGGAGAACAGCTATGGGAGACATTACTGTGGGGATCTGTTACAGACCGCCTGATCAAGGAGAACCTGTGGATGAAGCACTCCATAGACAGATAGGAAAAGCCTCACACTCGCAGGCCATTGTTCTCATGGAGGACTTCAACCACCCTGACATCTGTTGGAGGGACAGTACGGCCCGGCACAAGCAATCCAGGAGGTTCCTCGATTGTGTGGAAGACAACTTCCTTCTGCAAGTAATAGAGGAGCCGACAAGGAGAGGTGCCATGTTTGACCTCATGCTCACCAACAGGGAAGGGCTCGTTGGAAATGTGACGCTCCAGGGCAGCCTTGGTTGCAGCAATCATGAGATGCTCGAATTTGAGATCCTCAGGCCAGTGAGAAGAGTGTGCAGCAAGCTCACTGCCCTGGACTTCAAAAGAGCAGACTTTGGCCTCTTCAGGAACCTGCTTAGTAAGCTTCCATGGGATACAGCCCTAGAGGGCAGGGGGGCACAAGATTGTTGGTTGATATTCAAGGATCACCTGCTCCAAGTTCAGGAGTGTTGCATCCCAACTAGAAGGAAGTGCAGCAGGAGGGCCAGGAGACCTCCTTGGATGGATAAGGAGCTCCTGAGGAAAATTCAGATGAAAAAAAGAGGCTTATAATAAGTGGAAGCAAGGACAGGTGGCATGGGAAGAGTACAGGGATGTTGCCCGGGAAGCTAGGGACCAGGTTAGGAAAGCTAAGGCCCAGTTAGAATTAAACTTGGCTAGGGATATTAAGGATAACAGGATGGGATTCTACAGGTACATAGCAAATAAAAACAGACTAGGGAGAACGTAGGCCCTGGATTTGGAGAAGGCTGAGGTTCTGAATGACTTCTTTGCCTCGGTCTTCACTGGCAAAGGCTCTGACCAAACCACCCAAGTCTTGGAAGGCAGATGCAGGGACTGTGAGAATGAAGACCTTGCGCCCACTGTAGGAGAGGAACTGGTTCACGACCATCTTAAAAACCTGAACGTGCACAAGTCCATGGGCAGTGAAGAAATCCATCCGCGGGTGCTGAAGGAGCTGGCAAATGAAGTTGCTAAGCCGCTGGCCATCATATTTGAGAAATCATGGCAGTCAGGTGAAGTTCCCGACGACTGGAAAAAGGGAAATATAACCCCCATTGTCAAGAACGGGAAAATGGATGACCCGGGGAATTACAGAGCAGTCAGTCTCACCTCTGTGCCTGGCAAAATCTTGAATTTGAAGAGACATCAATTTGAAAGGTGGACCACTCGGTGGATAAAGATCTGGCTGGATGGCCTCACGCAAAGAGTTGTGGTCAATGGCTCAATGTCCGGCTGGAGACCAGTAACAAGTGGTGTCCCTTAGGGATCGGTGTTGGGACCAGTCTTGTTTAACATCTTTGTCGCTGACATGGACAGTGGGATTGAGTGCGCCCTCAGCAAGTTTGCCGATGACACCAAGCTGTGTGGTTCGGTTGATACACTGGAGGGAAGGAATGCCATCCAGAGGGACCTCAACACGCTTGTGAGGTGGGCTGATGCCAACCTCATGAAGTTTAACCATGCCAAGTGCAAGGTCCTACACCTGGGTCGGAGCAATCCCAGGCACAGCTACAGGTTGGGCAGAGAAAAGATTCAGAGCAGCCCTGCGGAGAAGGCCTTGGGGGTGCTGGTTGATGAGAAAATGAACATGAGCAGGCAGTGTGTGCTTGCAGCCCAGAAAGCCAACCGTATCCTGGGCTGCATCAAAAGGAGAGTGACCAGCAGGTCAAAGGAGGTGATCTTGTCCCTCTACTCTGCTCTTGTGAGACCTCACCCGGAATATTGTGTGCAGTTCTGGTGTCCTCAACATAAAAAGGACATGGAACTGTTGGAACAAGTCCAGAGGAGGGCCACAAGGATGATCAGGGGACTGGAGCACCTCCTGTATGAATACAGGCTGAGGAAGTTGGGGCTGTTCATCCTGGAGAAGAGAAGGCTGCATGGAGACCTCATAGCAGCCTTCCAGTATCTGAAGGGGGGCCTATAGGGGTGCTGGAGAGGGACTCTTCATTAGGGACTGTAGTGACAGGACAAGGGGTAACGGGTTAAAACTTAAACAGGGGAAGTTTAGATTGGATATAAGGAGGAAATTCTTTCCTGTTAGGGTGGTGAGGCACTGGAATGGGTTGCCCAGGGAGGTTGTGAACGCTCCATCCCTGGCAGTGTTCAAGACCAGGTTGGATGAGGCTTTGGGTGATATGGTTTAGAGTGAAGTGTCCCTGCCCATGGCAAGGGGGTTGGAACTTGATGATCTTAAGGTCCTTTCCAACCCTAACTGTTCTATGATTCTATGAAAGGGCATCTCTGACCACCTAGCTAGGCTGTTTGCTAATGTTCTTCCCTAACCAGAGAAGGGTTTGCATCACTGATATTACAGGATGACATTACAGTGTGACATTTTCAGAAAAACAGAAATGTTTTGTAACACTGCAGCCTCTTGGCTCACACTTTTCTTGTTCCTTCTTCCTATGAAAACTGCAACAACAACAACAGGTAAACCTTTGAGAGTGATTGAGCAAGTTGCTGGTTAGTTATAGGGCTTGTATTACAAACTCCTGCAAGCGCAGTTTGTCTGCCACAGATGTCAGCAGCTAATGTGCTTGCTCTCTCAAACAGATGCAGAGGCTAGTGCCAGTCGAGTTCTGCTAGTCCCTTAATGACTTATTTCTGCCTCTGACATATGCTGGGAAAGGACAGATAAACTTTTCTCACAGGTCACTGTGAAAGAACAGGAAATTGCACTGAACTGCAATTCACTGCAATGTAATAAGTAAATAAATGCCCCAAAGCAAAGGAGGGTCCACAGGGATCTTCTCAAGCCAGCCCAAGCACCAGCTGCAATGGTGCTTCTGCAGGCTGGCAAGCTAAGTGAGAGTTCCAGAATCAAGGCTAAAATCCACAGCACCCGTGTGTAGAAACCTCATGTGGATCTCAAACGACATCCATGGTTGCACTTGTTTCAAAGCAAGCTTTTCCCGGGTGAGTTGCAGAAGGTAAAGCTCTCTCTTCAGTAAACTCTCAATTATGGATTATAGGAAAAGAGAAGTTACATTTTATTTCAGCTGCAGAGGTTGTCAAGAAAAAGTTGTACCTTTCTGAAACCAATGCCACCAGTGTGAATTAGAACAATGCTTAGAACGATGAGATATTGTCCCTAACCGGGTGTCATAACATAACTGAGAGCTACAATAAAAGCATACGCCCCATACCTGTCAGTTTTAAGTAACATTTTGCCTAACTGGACTTGTAAATTCCTGCTTTCTGCTATTGTCTTTTACTTTATTTTCTTCCTTACACACAACATGGGCTGTTACATCACGGCTATAATATTTTTGAGACTTAAATAGGAACAGAAAGAAAACACAAAACTGTACTTGAAAATATCCAGATATTTGTATCTAAGTCTCCTTTACCAAACTGGAAAATGGATTCAAAGAGAGACTCATCTGAAATGAAAAAGGCCACAGGGTGTAACTAGGGTGCTGGCAGATTTACACTGAAGTGTAGCTGGACACTTAGTTTCTGCTTGTTTTATTGGAATGTGGTACATGGATTATACATTTTGCACATGCTTCTTTGCAGAGCAGCACAGGGAATTATTAGCTAAAGACCTGTCTCATTCTTTGAAAATAATTATGTCCTATTATAATGCTTGGGTTCTAAGCTGGAATTAGGGATGGAAATTATTTGCATATACGTTTTCTGCAGGGTTGCAATGTACACAAAACTTGTACTGTACATGCATATTTGGTGTAAATAGTCCAAGATAGTCTAATTTAATGAACAAGTGGTTCATCAGGGCACTGCAGTTCTGTTGACAGGATAGGGTACCTTCCACTCCACATCAGAGATTTGGGAAGATGTCTGACCAGAATTAGACCCCAAAAGAGCAGAGTCATGTAGTAAGCTAGGAGGAATTAATTGCCTGAAATGCCTTGCAGTGGGATGTGAGTATGCTCAAATGCCTGCTCAGAACAGGAGCTGACTGCAGTCTCCAGTATCTGGAACAAAGCCTTTTTGTGTGGAAATGACTGGGCAGGCACAGGAGGGGAGCAGACCTCGCCGTACAGGCAGATACAAGATGGACAATATAAGTGTAATGCTAAAAAGAGTATCTCCAATTTGGAAAAACGCTTTAGAGAATGGAAATTTTGTGTGAATACTCCTGGGAACAAGAGAAGTAACACTGCCCGGGTGCCCGCGCAAGGATCAGAGCCTTGTCTGGCCACAGGCTTTCATGTGCCAGCTCAGTTAATACATGTGCAGTCAGCAACTTAAATAGGGGAAAAGCTATCGGCTGGTGAATTATCTTTACATGAAACACCAGTACTGTGTGTCCTACATGGAGGTGCCTACTCATTAGTTGTCGCTTTCAAGTCAATGTTGGCTTAAGATCTGGCCTGAAAGAAACCCACAGTGCTCTATAGAAATTGAAACATTTCTTTTAAACAGATAATAAAAAGTGAGATTGATGAAGAAAAGGACTGAAAAACAAACATAAATCTATCTCGGGTGTAATAATTAGTGAATTTAGTAAATTAAAGAGAAACAAGGTACTTGAGGGAAAGTAAACTGGCTTTTTTAAACCCTCCTTACTTTTATTTCTAGGGTGCTTCAGCTGACTGTTTGAAGGTATTTTCTCAGCTGTGAACAATTCATAGGAAGAGAATAAAATCTGAAAAACACATTCCTTCAGTAATACTCAACTATAAAAAACTCACCAGCACATCCAAACTGTAATGTGAGTACTTGGATTTTTCCAGCCACACCTTAAGTATCTGAAGATAAACTTTGATGTCCTAAAATAATGCTGCTTAAATGTTGCTTGATACTTTTTTTAGGCTGTGGCAGCTCTCATTTGATCCTCGCATATAAGTCCCTTTCTCTATTCCTGAATTAAAATGTTCTCTTTTCTTTGCATATTTTCACTGTAATTACTGAACTTTACTTCAGAAATAGTTAATATAGAGTCCAGACTCTAAAGAATTATTAAAGATGAGCTTTTTTAAAGCTACTCAGATACCTTAAGATGCAAATAAGCACTAACTACATAACTACTAGTATGGATATCTGATCTGGGGCGAGTTTCGTTCCTAGATACTTTGAAAAGTGTATTTTCCTTGGTCATTTAAATAGCTTTAAAGTATCTAACCCAAGTGCCCAGTTCTAGTCCAGTGTTGTATGCCACCCTTCAAAATCATGGAGGTTGCCTCCAGTCCTGTCTTAATCCAGCTCTGCAGAAGTCATGCACATATTTAAGCATGTAAATACTCCCAGTAGAACTGAAGAGACAGCGTCCAGCTGAAAACCAGACAAATATTAAAGGAAAAAAGTGTGATAGTCTGTAGAGAGACTGTGTTCATAATGTGTATTCAAACAAGAGGCTAAATTAAGGCTGTTTGCATGGCTTTCAGCCTGCATTTCGAGCATGTGCTTTTTTAACTACAGGCTCCTGTACAGAAAGTTGTTGATGCTCCTGAAGGCACTTTGCCTGCTGTTCTATGCCAGTGGAAACTAGGGCTGAGGCAATGAAGCATAGATGGTTGTTTTAAAATGGACCTAGACATATTTCTGAAACACAATTAAAAAAAAATGCAATTAAAGTATTTTCTATGGTGCTATGTTGTTAATACTGGTTTGACCACCACCGGATTCTAATATGGGATATGTCTCTTTGTCAGTGTGATTGTATTAAGCACAGTGATAGCTAACTCTTACGAGTTTTCTACAGTCTTTGCAATACCATGGACACTATTTCAGGAATTTTAAACTTCTGCCTAGTATCGGAAATCATTCAGATACCACACTGAAACCTGAGAAATCATGTACCTGCACCCTCATTTTCAGTAGGCAGTGTGAGTAGCATCTAGCCTAAAATCCTTATCTCTATGAAAACGGTGCCCTGTCCCAACATGTGGTGTATTCAGCCACTGACAGGTCTTCATGCAGGTGATAATATTTTTTGTGTGATATTTTATTAATCCAAAATGCCATCACTTACAACCCACAGAGGGATATGCCAGAAGTGGCAGGAAGCCCCACTTCTCAGCACCCTGTGTTTAAATCAAACTTTCACCTCAGTAGAGCTGACTGTAGTGCTGCGAAGCTACTTCAGAGAAAAAAAGTGATCAGAAATTGTGCCTTGTGGCTTTTCTGCTACTTTGTGTTTGGTTTCTCTCTGAGATATGCCTTTCTTCATTCCCCATGAGAAACGATGCCATTTTATTACATGGTTAAAGTAAGTTTATGTGTTTATTCACTTAATTTTGTCTGAACATACATAACGGCTTCCTATTTAAGTAGCAATATAGCTGTCACTTAGTGAAGCCTTAAGACTGTAAGCTGTACAAGTGCTGAGCTTGCCAAAATGTCACTTACTGAAACCTCACGAATTTGTATAAATTGTAGAAATGTTGAGTTTGCCAAAATACAAGCAACTGTCTGTGTTTTCTTCAGCCTGCTTGAGTCTGGCATGGGGAGAAATCCTTTCAAAACAGCTGGGTTAGATGAGCTGAAGCTGATTTTTAGGTGAAACCATGTTTTGAGCAGTATCTGTGATAGCAGTTCAAGTCACCTACCTTATTAGGTATTTTTTGTTTGCTTGCTGTAGAGAGCTGCAAAATACATTTCAGTATGGGCTAGCAGCCCAGTTGCATATCCTAATAGCAGAATAAAAAATTACACCCTTTGATTCCTATGCCTCCTTTTCTGTGGACCTATCCATGCCATAGTCGCACTCCCATGCCAAAGTGTAGGTGCACCAAGTGTGGTGTGAAGTGAGAAGCTCCTGGGTCAGGCAGGCAGCTACATTGCCTATATGCTGCTCTCTGAAGATCGATCTACTGTCAGAAGGCACCATTTTTACACTTGGGTGTACCCTCTGTAGGACGTAAGCAATATTAAACTCATGTGAGAATTGGCATTCATCCAGTTACAGGCAAATGCATCAGGAGTAAAAGAGGTCAATCAATGTTAATGACTGGTAATGAAACCCACAATGGAAAGAATTGTAGATATGATGCTACAGGAAATAGAGGCTTCCTGGAAGTGAATGTATAATTCCTCTGTTAATCCATTTTGGTTCTAAGTAATAAATTTTGAAGGTTCAAGTCTTGTACCATGTCTGCAAAGGTCAGTCCGCACACAGCCTGAGTCTACAACCCCCCCTGGAAGTCAGTAAGGGCAGATCTCTGCATCGTGTAAATTCTTTCAATTCTATCACCACAGAGAGAGAGAAACGTGGGGTTCCTTTGAGGTCCACAACTCATTCTTTTCCCATTAGAGCTGGAAATGCTTTTAAAGAATGCAAATATATGGTACTCAAAAAAGCACAAAAAAGATGCCTATATTTAAAGCCTATGAACCAGGCGTGTGGATGGTACAGAACTATCCGAGTTTTCCAAACTGGGGGACTGACTGGATGAGGTAGGCAGCTGACAGGGCATGTGTAACCTCTGAGGAGCTGGCATGGCAGACAGGAAGGAGAGTGGAGATGAATAATGAAAAGCAAACCAGTACCTGCATTTCTGCTTTTGGAAGACGTGATCTCACAAATACGTACCTTGCCCGAGGAATCGTCATCCCAGTAAGAGCAGCAGTTACACCTCCCCTCCCGCTGGCCGGAGCGTAAGGGCTGTTTTCCATATGCTGCAAAATTTCCGCCTAATTCTTGCAGACTAATATGCTGGTGAGCATAGCAGAGCTCCCCACAAAGAAGGCTGTTCAAAATGATCATGCTACCCCCTATGAGCCACTGGGTTCTCCCCTCTGTGTGATGAGGTGAGAGGATGAAGAAATTGAATGAAATTTTAAATGCATAAAGCTCCCTAGTCCCCATTCTAAATAATCCCTTAGGAAGCTTACATTAATGTAAATTTCACATAATCTCATTGTCCAGGATGCTACCTGCCATCCTAGTAGTAGTCCTCAACAGATCAACACTGAGAATACAGGCATTTAAAAAGGAATATAGGTTTGGAGTTGCACATGTTATTATGGCTGGGTATGGATAATAGTATAGGTATTGTTAGGGAATTATAAAGTCCTTTAAGCCCCCTAAAGCGTTTAACAGTGAATATTTAGGATGAAATTGCAAGGTGGTTTCATTAAGTTTGCCGAATACTCTCCTGTTAGCTGTAGTGGGCAAGTTGCTAGCTTTAAATTAGATTTTGTGGCATCTTTGAAGGTGCTGTACGATTTAGGGCACCTAACTCTACATGGGCTGAGTGAATACCAGGTGAGAATGGGGCATAAATACCTACAAGCTCCATTATGCATTTATTTCAGCTTTACCTTTTTTAGTTCTGGTTTCTGCTGCCAAGTGCTACAAAAGGTATGAAGCACAATATTGTCAAATTGGCAACAAATTATCAAAACTTAAATTTCAGTTCATAAGAGGATTTCTTTTGCATTTTGGAAAAAGCAGTTGGTAATGGGGCACATAGGGAAAGCCCTTCTGATGGGGCATAGACAATTCTTTAGAGTCATTCAACAAGCTGAGCTGAGAGCCCGTAGCTCTGTCTGCCTGTAACTTGTCTTTTCGGTCTGTTACATGTCTATAGTCTATGCCACATCTGCTCCTCTGCATATATTTACTATATAATGCACTGAGTCTGCTCACCCTCAGCTCTCACAGGAAATTGAGGGTTTGTCTTTGCTAGAATTTGAATTGTAAAGTTTGTCTGTGCCGTATGTTGTATATGTAATGTTCTTTGCCACTTTTTCTCAGAGCACTAAATTTGATATCCATCAATTAATTTTGAAGTGGAACTGAATTATAGGTGGCCATTTCTTGCCATCCTACATTTAGATAACTTGTGGTGTTATCTCTTGTACCAATTTCTGTGGCTAATTTGTGTATGGATGTGGACTTTCAGAAGACTCTGAATATTGATTTTGAATAAAAGTTCTGCTTAACCTGACTTACAAGTTCTTCTTGAGTTCCTGCAGGGAAATCTCAATGGACCAGGACCTCACCTTTTAACTCCTCTGTTGTTATGATCTACCTGGTTTCTTCCATGATCTCAGGCCATACAGGCTGGGTACAAATCTGAACAGGGCATAAATATTCGAAATCTCACCAGCAGCTACTGAAATAGGAAAAAATCAGAGTGAAAATAAACCACAAAAATGTAAATTCCAATTAAAAAACTTGATATGGTTGGACTTGATGATCTTAAAGGTCTTTTCCAACCTGGACGATTCTATGATAGAAACCAGCTAATGTCTGAGCTGGCTTTCAACCAGATTTATTTTATGCAACATTGTAACAAAGTTTGGTTTGTGGGTTTATTTTTTAATAAAAGGGTTAAAAATAAAAGAAATCAAATACATGCTGGTGACCAGGAGTGCAACAGTAAGGCTCAAACAAAGGAAAGACTTGAAAGTACTAAGAATACAGAATGATGGGAGAAAACAAAAGGCAAAGAGGTATATTTAGAGAAAGCAACATACTTTTAATCATTACGTAATGTTTAGCCTAAGGGTATCACGAAAATACGCCAAGTAAAATAGAAAGTAAAAAACTGGCTGTCTCCAGAAAGAGTTGATTATTTGGTTTTGGAGAACAGAAAAAGACATTGAATTGGGGAAAGGAGGAAAAGGGACTTTGATATGTAGTTTAAATGTTAGATGTACTCAGTAAAAGAGGAAGGAAGAAAGATCCAAATAGCTGAGGTTAGGGGTATGATATTTAGAAATGCAAATTTAAAGTGAACTGTGGCGAGGATGCTGTACAGACAGATAAGGGTGAAAGAGATGAAAAAGAAAAGGGAATGGTATAGGTGAAGATACTAAATATCAAACTGAGAATCTCAGAAGTACAGGTCAGAAGGGACCACTGACAGAAGGAAAAAATGGAGACACCTGAAGGGAGAGAAAGATTATGTGTTTATAACCAATTTTTTCAGACATCCCAGGTGACTGCTGGAAAAAGTACTCCTCACCCTCCTCTACAAAAGGGAAATACAAAAAGAAATGTGGACATACTAAATATTCTCAGCTAAATGAAACAAAGATTTGGGAAGACCACTAAATAGAGCAATGGAGAAATTTGGGCCTGAGATCACGAGCATGTGTACCAAGAGGGTGACAGCAGCTGGTAAGTATTATGATTCAAAAATACCACCTGCAAAAGATAATATTAGAAATAGGGAGAGTATGGAGAAAAGCAGCTTGCCAGAAGGTTGCGCCAATGATCCTAACACTGAAGCTAGAGTATCAAATGATAAAAGGCAATAGTTAAAAAAGTATGTGGAAAAGGAAAGAAATATACTTTTAAACGGCAAAATATCATAGTCCATCATTTATACAGCTTAGCACTGACCCCACTAGAAGAAAGCAGTGGTTTCAGTAAGGTGTCTCCTTGTATGCATGATACAAAAATGACTTTGAGGATGCTTTTCATTATATCAGACATACTTTCCAAATATTTTTTTTCAAT
Organism: Pezoporus occidentalis; assembly: GCF_034315485.1. Classification (NCBI taxonomy): domain Eukaryota; kingdom Metazoa; phylum Chordata; class Aves; order Psittaciformes; family Psittacidae; genus Pezoporus; species Pezoporus occidentalis. The sequence continues at coordinate 1,079,669 of NW_026915866.1, read as the reverse complement.
TTTGGCCTTGTTTGGAAGTCAGTTATATTTTTAAAGCTTCATACTTTGAGTTCATGCCTCTAGAAGTCACCTTGGGTTAGTGAAAGCGACCTCACTGACTAGATGCCAAAGTACACAATCATTAGCTAAGTGGAAAAGCATACAGCAAAAAGCACGTAGATGTCCAAACTAATATCTGAAGTATCAGAGTAAATGGCAGCTTTAGTAACCTGCCTTTTGTAGAAAAGGTTCCTCTTTTTAAACATGGCGCAGTCTAAAGCAATGTTTTTCTTCTCACACCAAAAGATCCTACCTCAGATATAAAAAGCCAGTGTCCTGGTGATTTACCTAGACACTGTGAAAAAATCTCTAGCTCTAACTGTGTACACGGGCTAAAATAACTAACATTTACATAGCGTACCACTTCCTTTTTTGCTGCTAGCATTTTGGATCTAAGGAGTCTGCATTTCCCTGTGAACAAACACCTGAAAGAGCAACAAGCTTCAGAATGGATTTCACATTCCCTGTTTGACTACAAATGTGACCAAATTCCAGGTGAAAAGAAATACTTGGCCTCCTCAATAATTCTGAAAGCTATAGCATTAGAATATAAAGTGTCTGACCTAAAAAAAAAACTCAACTATTTCAGTGAGTTCATTTTTGCTTTGTTTCTCAGAATGAACTAGGTGGCTAGGAAAAAAATCATATATTCTCTAAAGAGATGGGATTTTGACAGGTTCTATGTTTTGTAAAGCAAATTACACAATTCAGCTTCAAAGTACAGGCCAAATTAGTAAATCCTTCCTGTAGTTTTCATGAGACAGTATGACAATACTCAGTAATTTACTTCCTTCATTATCAGCTACCAACATTATTTCCTACCTCCTGATTTTCTAAGCCTCATCTTGCAATGATTATACTTCTGGTAGATTGAACCCTCGTTTAACCAATTTTACTGCTTATTTACAAAAGTCTTTCACACTCAGAATTCTCTTAGAAGGGACAGAGAGTCTCCTTATCTGGATCCCAGGCCAATGAGGTCCATGTGAAGTAAAATCTTAAAGAATAAACACATGTACTATACGTATACTAGATGTCTTTTTCTAACTTGCCTTTAGCAGGGGCTGTTGCAAAGAAAACCACATATTTTAAATAGAAGATTACTATAGGAAAATTATCCATAGGGCTCTGTGTGATTTATATGAACTTCAAATAAGCTTAGCCAAAATAAAAAGTGCTTTTCATAAGCTTGTTCTAAAGTATTTGAGCAAGGAAAATATATTGATTTATCTGATACAGCATCTGGATTTAAAAGGCTTTGCATGTGTACTTTAAAATAATAATAACACAGATAATGCAGAGGGATACCTCTTTCACAGAATCTATACATCTCTGGGTGGGATTTTATTTACTGGAATTTCTACAGATAGTTCTTGTTTTATCAGAATATCCTTTGGATAGAATTCACATCAGGTATTTTATAACAAGAGGGTTTTTTGTAGGGGTTCTAGTAAAATATTCATACAGTTTAGCCATAGGCATTTTCTCATGAGTGTCCGTCCCACCCCATATTTTCACAGTCTTCCAACAATTTGATTCATTTTCTGAAATGCTTTTACAAGTGGATAAACTGTCCTCACCAGAAAGAATGGTCAAAAAAACTTCAGCCAAACTATTTATTGAAAACTGAAGATTCAAATAAGCAAGAGATTGTTTCTCATGGCTTATAGGCACCATAACAGATTCTTTATTACACAGGTACCCTAAAAGGGCTTCCATAAAATATTTTGTTCTTCCTCTAAATGAGAAAAAATATCTCTAACTTTTGAAAAAAAATTAAAATTGATAGATATGGAAAATATTTAAATGGGTTTTTAAAAAAGTCAGGAACAGTATGTCTCATGTAAATTGCTATTTTTGGCTCTGGTATGATTACATTGCTTGAAATGCATACTTGAAGATGTGTAAAGGTACTGTGATTTACTCAACACTGCACTCACACAAACAGCCCCCCTGCTCATGGCAGTTATAATAATAAACGACATCCGTGCATTGAATCCTACAGCACAACCATCAAGTATAGTAAATAAAACAAAAGTTGGTAAGGTTTACAGATACTGCATCAGCTGGTTGTGTTCTGTAAAAATACATGGGAGCTGCACAGAAGGACCTACATCAAATCCAAATACCAGAGAGGCTGAAGGGGACAGAATAACCTTCCCTTTTGACCTCTTCAAAGACCAAGTAAAGGTTTGTTTGTCTTTTGAGTCTCAGATAAATGATTATGCCATTCCTGTATCTACACACATGAGGAGCTTTAAGAAAACAACACCCATCCCAAACTGCAAACTTTCTGCTGCAAGAATAAACTATGACCAGAATTCTTGAACAAGGACAAAAAAAAAATTATGTTAAACAACCCTTAGTTCTCAGAACTTCAGTACGGGTTTTCTGTGTTACTCCATTTTTTGTTGAAGTATCAAAAGCACCAAGCTGATAAATATTTACTGTTCTACTGTCAACAATACCAAAGACACCAATGATACTATCACTGTGAAGAAGTGTTAAATCTCTTCCTGAAGAAAGAATTTCAAGTGGGCACCGGTTCATCCTGAGTGCACTGAACTGCTCAGAGAATTGCTTTTGCCTCCACCGTACTTACTACAGTTATCATTTTAAAGGTTCAACTTATTTCCTCTCTCAACCCCAAATTTTGTGTTCTTTCCTCCTGATTTTGTGGAAAACTCCAGTTCACAGCCCTTTTTCATACGTTCAGATTTCTTTCATTATGTACATCTGGGCACCTAAGAAAAGTACACTAGAAAACACTGCAGCAACACTTCTTATTAAACTGCCTATTTGTGTTTACTTATATGATTCCTTTTTATATTTTTCTATGTTTATACAAGTCTTTATATACTTCCTTTTTTTTTTTCTCCAACTACATGCTTTCACACTTTGCTAAAATTATTTATTTACATACTACATGTTGAATAAAATTCTCCAGGTCAGCTAAGGAATCGTGAAGCGAATCATCCGTGTCTTGACTTCTGAGAAACTTTCGAAGGGTATCTAAAGCATTCATAGCCTCAGATTTTGACGGTAAAGGCTGTTCAGCTCCCTGAAATTGATCTTCATCCTCATCTTCATTGCAAACAAATGTCCCAGCTTTATCTGATTCACTTTCTTTGGCACCCACCCCTTTGTTATTTGTGGGCATTTCGTAAGTTACCAAGCCATCATCTAGAGCTGCATATTCCTCCAAAGATAAACCTTCTGGAAACTCCACTCCAGCTGCCTGTGCGTGTGCAAGCAAATTAAAATCAGTCTCAGCCTCTGTGTCATCACCATTTGCCTTGGTTTCTAATTTGAATCCTGCTTCTTTATAATGTTTTACAATGGTCTCTGGCATTACTTCCCTCCAGCACAGGTACAACATCTCAATTGCATCACGAAGAAGCAGCATAAACTCTTCATTACCTTCTATGCAGTCAACAAATCTCTTGATAAGACAGTGCCTGTATTTAACCTTCAGACTTCTGATAACCCTTTGTTTCACAGTTGTACATGAAGAAGGGTCTGGAGGAAAGAACATTAATTTGATAGACTTCAGGTTATTTACTTCTGTGTGAGCTGGGAGAGAATCAACAAGAATAACTACTCGTCGCTGCTGTGCTTGAAATTTGTCATCAAGTTTGTGCATCCACTGTTCAAACACTTCTGAAGTCATCCATGCCATATCATTTCCTACATAATCCACAGGTAGTGACTCCACATCTTTGGAAAAGTGTGGACTTTTGTTTTTTCCTATAATAAGCAAAGGAAGTTTCTCGGAGCCATCCATATTTGTACCCACCACTACAGTTATTCTCTCTTTGCTTAGTTCACCTACAGAACAAGTTTCCCCTTTAAATGCAAATGTGTTATGTGGTAACATCTGATACAACAATCCAGTCTCCTGAATGTAAAACACGTTTTTTGGCTGATACTCATTTAAATAATAAGGAAGAACATTTTGGTACCAAAGTGTTGAAGCATCTACTGTAGTAGTAGCAGCTGCTTCTGCAGGCTGAGCTCTGAAAACTAATCCATACCTTGACTTGAAACGATCAAGCCACCCATTACTGCATTTAAAATCATTATGTCCGAGCTTCTGGGCAAAATCATTAGCCTTGAGGCGCAACATAGGACCGTTTACTGGCATGTTCAAGCACTGAGCAATTCGGTACCACTTCACCAATGCCTCCTCCAGGTCGGTGTAAAAAGCGGTCCTTAGCCTTTTCCTTTTAGGATCAAATCGTAAGGATTCAAAGGCTTCCAAAAGTTTTTCTTTATTCTTCATGATTGAAGACAAGGAGTTCTTCTTTATGCCATACTTGGCTGCAATGTCTGCCTTCTTCTCACCACTCTCCACCGCGCTTATGATGTCAATTTTCTCCTCGATAGATATGCTTTTTTTCCTCCGCACTGTGGGTTGGGACAGGGGACTCCCCGAAGCCTCAGCCATGGTGCCAGGGCCGAATTCCGGAGCCGCGCACCCGGACAGGCACACTGGGGCTCTGCCGCTTTCGGCTGCACGGCGCCTTGGATGAGGCCGGTGTCCAGTCCCCTGCTCTGACCTCAGGGGCATGGCAGTTGGCAGGGGCTGGGGCAGCCTCCCCGTTTCGGCTGACACCCGCACAACAGCGCCTCGCCTGCGGAGCCGGCCCAGGGCCGCGCCTCACGCCGAGGACTAGACAGGGCCGGTACCACGGCTGGGACCAGTCTACCCACACCTGCCCCACAGGAAAGGAGCCAGCGCCTCCCGCCGCGCCGGCAGCACCGGGGAGGGAACTGCCTCTGGGCCTCCAAACCAGGGCCGCCCTTGCAGAAGCATCTGCCGGAGGGAGTGAAATTAAAGTGCCGGCAGGAGAGGAGGAGGAGCAGGCAGGGCAGGACGGAGCGGAGCGGGCAAGGCAGGCGGCGCTGCCGCCCGGTGAGGCCCCAGCTCTGGTTGCTATGGCTCCGGCTCGGCGGGGCAGCAACCATAGACACACAGGCAACAGCCTAGAGAGACCGCAGCCTGCCGCCGTCAGCCGCCTTTCCGGCCAAGTGTTTCCGGCTCCTCCTGGTACCGGAGGAGGAAGAAAATAAAGCTGGAGAAGGGGCGCCGGCGCCGCCCTGCCCAGTTTCCTCCCTCCCCCTTCCCTTTATCCCTTCCCCCTCGGCACGACACCTCCGGGGTCGCAGCAGTGCTGCCGGCAGGTGAGGGGCAGGCTGGAGCGAGGCCTTTGGGCCCCGGGGTCAGGTCGGGCCTGGCCCGGCCCGGCCCGGCCCGGCCCGGCGCGGGAGTCGCAGCAGCGGGGTTGCACCGCACCTCCCGCTTCGTCCGGTCCTACGTGTCATACCGCGGGAGTGGTCTCCGCTTCCACAGCAATCCCTTGGCGCTGGCAGCGGGAGGCTGGGCCTGTCGGCGGAGCGGGGGGAGCCCGCAGCCGGTAGCGGGGCCCACCGGGGGCTGCTCCCGGCCGCCTTGCCCTGCCCTTCACGGCAGGTGCTGGCGGCTGGGGCCGGGTGCGCGGGGCGGTTTGCGGTCTGCCCATCTCCTTGCCTGTTTATGGCGGTATCTCCGGGTGGTGGTGGGCACCCGGAGGGGGCTGCCAGAAGTTGGCTTTCACGAGAGGGAAAAAGCACCTGTTTCTTAGTGGGGGAAGCAAACTTCAGATGCTGCATAAATTTCATGCCCCTGGGACTTACTCCGCACCCTGACGATTACTGGTTTAAGCGTTTCAATTTGTCTTTTTGCAGCTGGCTTTCTGTTCTTAAAATATGGAAACACCGTGGTGTTCTGTGACAAGCAGGTGTTACATTTGGTATTGTTTACAAACCAGAAGCAGTTCTTCTGGTGTTGCTTGTAGTACATCTCCGATCTATCATTTTTCACTGAAACCCCCTCACAGCCTTTCATCTTTCGTGCCCTGAACTGGATGTGTCTGTGTCTGACGTGGTTTTTATGCTTGGTGGAACTGGTAACAAGGAGTTTGCCCTTGCTTTATTATCTAAGTATTGATTTTCTAGAAAAGAACAGTTTCTTTTTCAGGGCTGGAGGAGGATGTCATTTGATCAGTGCAACTCTAAACGGCTGTCTGACTCCTATATATCTTATACATATCATGTATGTATATATGCATGCATGCATGGTTAAAATGTAAGGAGTAACTAATACAGAAGAACATTAGATGGGGAAAAACTGGAAGCTGAGGCAATATCTTTATCAGCTGCTGCTTTCTGTTTTGGTAGTCATTGAGACCGTAATGGGAGCCCATGCCTTAGCTAATGTGGAGAAGAGCAGAGTGTTAAGGTGTTTAGGGGCAGGGAGTGTGGAAGTTAGTGGCAGCCCAGTTCTTCAGTCGTTGCCTCCACCATGTCTTGTAACTTTCAAGCATAATTAGATCATGCAAGTGGAGCAGCCGGGGAATTCAGGAGCATAAGGAGGAAACTTGTGGTGTGATTGCAGCAGAAACTGTTTGATACAGTTCTTTAAATACTTCTTAAAAGCCAGTTAATATTGACAAGAATTAGTGATAAGTGTTCATAGAAATCGAAATTAAGGAAATGGGTTATTGTTATTTTCCACCAGCCCTTGCATTTAGTGTGGTGTTACAAAAACATTCATTGTTTGTCTATGCAGTGGAGTAATAAAAGTGTAATTTATTTGGACAAAAGATACCTTGCTTTTGCTTTATTAGCAATTAATTTAAGATAAGAACTTAAGTGAAGAAGCAGTGCATCCTGCTCAGAAAAGCAGTTGTAATTGATGTGGATCCCATGGTTCTCATTTACTTAAGTAATATAACTATGTGAAGAATAAGTCCTTTATTCAAAGCAGACTTATTGTTGATGAGATGTAATTCATATTTGCATGGATAAGCAAATAAGAATTTGTCTTTTTTTATGAGAAGTCCATATGCATGCTCTTATAACAGCTACCTATAGCTGGTTAAATGTCTCTGAAGTCGTCATCCTGAAGGAAACTTGTTGTTTATAAGTTTTTGCTTTGCTTTCCATTTTACTTCGTACTTTGAAGAAATTATATATATAAATCCCCAAAACTTTAAAATTGTTCACTTTTAGTTATGGTGGGCTATAATTGAGGTTGTAGTCAGCTATGCATTTACAGGGGCTTGGCCATCGGGGGGAGATTTTCAGTCTGTTCTGTCCCTCTGTTTTACTCTGGTGCAGTAGTCGTGTGGAGTTGCAGGATTGGTCTAGTGGGAAAAATCAGAAAATCCAGAGACACGAGTGATGAGGATGGGTGTTCGGGCTTAGATTAATGTCAGAGTATGGATCAGGCATGTTTTTTCCAAATAGATCTTTGATTTGTTGTAATTGCGGGTGATGGTAACAAATGTCCGGGGACACTGAACACCTATTATGTTTTAAAGTCATGGCTGCTTTAGTGAAAAGGTAATTGATAATGCAGAATTCACACTGCATTGAAGATCTTATAAAGAGCCTTTCTCTAATATGTACAAGAGCACTGAGATACAAAAGTCTCTATGCATTTTTTTAATGACCCTTAAATATAGGTAATACATGTATGTAGATACCATGTTTGCACAATTTCACATGAATATCTTGCCTTCTGAATCTTTGTAAACATGTAGAAATTTTTTACCCTTACATCCAGCATTTGATGTTTACATGCCTTTTTTTTTTTTGCCACTGAAGCAGTCATCAGCAAATTCTGTAGTTAAAGTAGAATGTGCAGTTAAAAAGCCACCTTTAATCTACAGTTTTTCCCTTCTGATGTTCTAAAGTTGGTCAGTGTGATCCTGCAGAGCTGTGCTGAAAGTGTTGCTACTGCTTGCGGGAGAATACTTCTATCCAAAAAATTGTGTGTGGGGGGAGGTTGTAACACAAATAGTGAATTAATTTGGATTTTACAGACTTAATTGTCATTATGCAGTGTCTTCTGCAGGGGCTTATGACATGATTTGTGTCTTGTTGTTAAGAGTTCTTAAGGCAATCAAGAAAATCTTTTTTGCTGCTTGTATCATTTAATAGTTTTAAACAGCGTTACCATGGTATGTAAGTTTATGAGGTACAAACCCAAGTCCAGGATCACTAATGTGGTAAAACTGAGGTACAAATTGTCTTAGCAAGACTGCACTACAAGATGAATTGAGCTTCTTGTTTAACCAGCAAAGCAAAGAAATTACATTCTTCTAGTCCTTAATGGAGATGTGTTAACTGCTCAGAAATAAGCTGTTGAGCAGGAGATTGTTTTCAACCACAAGCAGAGTTTGGACAGGACTCTGGGGAAAACAGCATGTCTGCTGTGCAGTCTTTCATATTCAAAAGAATTATAGAAAATTAAGACAGACAAATAAATTATACTTGTTTTTTAATTACTTCAAGGGATTTTGTATTGGTTGGAGAAAAATCCAACTTTATTCAGTGGTAGCCCTGAATTAATTGTTTTTCTGGGGAAAAATGTCTTGTTTTGTGTGTTTGGTTTTCCAAAGTAAAGTAATAGGTTATCTGGTGTACTATTATCTAGATGATCTAGATGATTCAGTTTCTCAGCCTTTGTGTCCTTATTTCCCTTGTCATGTGAGCTGCTTACCTTATTAATTATTTGCTTTAATTGAAATGTTTTGTAGCTTAGGAAGCACAATATCAGTAAAAATAATGATCTCATCATAGTTTTTCTTAATCTGGTATGTGGCTGAGCACGTATAAAATGGTGCAAGAGTTAATGAAGCCATGTGTGAATTATGCTCAATACTGATAGACTGTTTAATTTTTGATGATTGGTTGTCTCCTCCTCTTAAACAGCTGGGTGAGTTGCAGTGTCACCTGTAGTTACCAGCTATGTGAAATGAAATTTAGCTTCTTATTGAAGCTCTTTCAGGTACATAACTTACCTTTCATGATCACTGTACTCACAGAGCTGATTTCTTGCACATGTGCTCAATGTTACTGACTTTTCTTTGCCTTGTGTAGGTGAGGGGGTTATTTTTTTTTTGAGAATAAAATGAAAGGGATTCTGTTTCTAGTTAGGTGTAACAGACTTAACAACTTACTAGGTTCCAGTGGCTTAACATGAATATAAACTCTCAGTGTTTGGGTAAATCTCATGTCTTAATAAAATTGTGATCTTTGTAATGGTAGGATACAATTAATGTATTGTTGCAGGTGACAGTAAATATCAGCTGAAGAACGTTGTTTGACTTCCTGGTTTTATGTTGCAAGCTTAGCTGTCTGTGTGGGGAAGCTTGCTTTGCCAGTGGAAGCTACTAGGAAGACTAGACTACAGCTAGACTGTATTCCTAGTCCTAGTTAGATTTTGGAGAGCTAAAGACCTGTTCACCATCAAAAGAGGGAGGTTTCTGTTTGCCTTAGAAGAACTTGTAAAATAAATGCTTTCTGAAAGTCTACTTTGGTTTCTGTAAGTTGCAACATCCGGCTCCTTTCAGATCTATCAATGCATGCCAAACCTGTCTCGTGTTCCGGTATGTCAGAAAACAGCAGTGAATCCACAGTACTTGATGAGTCTCATCCAGCTGCAGAAGAGGTTCAGTCTAGCCGAGATGATCATTATATTAGTGTGAAGTCAGCCATTCCCAGCAACAGTTTCAGGTCAAAAGTTCTCACATACAGAGCACAGGGAAGTTAGTATGGGGGTATGAGTCCATGTACATTATCTTGAATGGGTGGGGGCTGCTTTTGAGACACTATGAAGAACAGTTAGTTCATAACAAAGGATTACTTCAACCAGTAGTTTATTGGTGTGCTGCAGTATTTGCTTTGTAAATTGAATAGATTTAGGTGTGGTAGAGTCTGAAATGTGCAAGTACTGCGAGAAGAAAGGGGAATTTTCTTCTGTGTATTAGTCATTCATGCCTAATGCATCAATACAAATTTAGGAACTTCTTTAGATTTACTTTAGGCCCTCTCCCCTCTCCCCTCTCCCCTCTCCCCTCTCCCTCTCTCCCCTCTCCCCTCTCCCCTCTCCCCTCTCCCCTCTCCCCTCTCCCCTCTCCCCTCTCCCCTCTCCCCTCTCCCTCCTCTCTCGATTCAGGGTTTTTTTATATACTTAGTTTAAATCAGCTGTGAGCTCCACTTACCAAAGGGCACTCAATTCAGCAATCATACTCAGTGTTTCAACAGAAGTACTGTTGTGGTTTGGTGGTTTAATTTCATCTCAGATCAGTAAGCCTACCATTGTTGTGTGAGGTTGCAGGAACATGCATCCAGAGGCAAAGAGAAATGGCTGCTGGTTTTGGCCACAGTTAGAAGAAGTATTTGGTCAAGGTCAGGTTGGACAGAGCTTTAAGTGTGAGGCATCTCAGTCTAGTGTGAGGCATCTCTGCCCATGGCAGGAGGGTTGGAACTGGATGATACTAAGGTCCCTTCCAACCATACTACACAATTCTGTGAGATGCTGCACTGCAGAAGTAAGCTGATGCTGTGACTGAGAGCAGTCTTTCATTCTCGGTTTCTTACTGCATTGTCACACCTTCTGTTTCATAGGTGCAAGTGTTAGAGCTGTGTGATGAACTAATTTGAATGGGAAAATTTTGAGCCTTGGGCATCTTTTAACATGCAGTGTTTCTGCAGTCTTTTTTTTCTGTACAAATGCATTGTTCTGGCCCAGGGAGCAGGTAGGGGAATGAGGAAAGCTGTTGGGGGGAAGACTTAGGGGTAAAGGCCAGAAAAAAGGGCAAGGAATTGTTTCTTGGCATCAGTGTTAGCTTTGGCTGTTGACTAAAATGCAGGTGATGATTTCTTGTTTTGGCCGCTCCAAATTAGCAGTTTATCCTACTTCTGTTTTTCAGCTGCTCATTTCATGTCTTTGGTGCTTGTCTAGCCTCATTGCAAACTGAATCAAGTCCCTGAAACTGGGGGAAAAATAAGCTGGTGGAAAGGTCTGTTGCCAGGCTAGTGAGTTGAATGTGTTTACAGCACAGTCAGGCGAGTGGCTGGGAGGTGGAACACTGTAGCTAACAGTAGGGACTGGGAAAGCAGGGTGATGAAATGTCCTTCTTTCAGCAATGGAAAATGATGTTTTAGTACATACCTAACTTGAAACTGAAGTTAGCAGGTTGTTTTTTGCTTTCTCTGAACTTGGTACATAGATTTGACTTGGGTAAGAATGCCTAAAAAAATGTGTATTGCTTCTTACTTGTCTTAGATATTAGAAGTTGTCCAGAGAAGCTGATGAATTTTTGTTTTCTAATGTAAGTATTTTCTGCAGAAATGTATACGTATGTGTGAGCGTGTATATCTCTGAAGAAATGGATAAACATACATCAGTGTACAACATTAGCAAAATTATTTGAGATTCTTGATGAAAAGGATCCAAGCCAATATATGTTTTGCCTTTAATTAAATTTGGAAATGCAGCTTTGTGATCCCTGCCAAATGAAGTGTATCCCCTGATAGTACAGGACTTCCCTTTGACACTTTCCTGACAATTTGCAGAAAGAAGAACAAAAATAGCTGTGTGAGCCTGCGCTGACATTTCAGTATTGCGCAGGTAGCTGTGACAGGCCAAGCATTTAGAAAAATACCCCACTTGACTGTGTCAAGTAGAAGCATAGTTCTTAGCAGTCTGGGAGTTCTAGCAGGTGTGAGATTGAGAGCAGTCTTAAGGAGCTTAAGCTATTGGACAGATTTCCTAAATGAATATCTAATATGACAGATAACTAGAACATTTGATCTAAAGATGTTGATAGCAACAGGGAATTGGACTTAATCCTCATGGGTTCCTTCCAACTTGAGATGTCCTATGAAATGAAACAAATTGCTACTTTAAAAGTACTCATAAAAGAAACAGACCTTTTTGTTGTGCTTCAGTATTTTCATTTACTTAAAGGCTATGAGTTCTGAGTTTGTTCTGTTGTATGAACGATGACCCCCCAAAAAGTTGCTTTGTGTTGGGTGGGTGAAGACTGGGCTGTCTGAGGGATTTGGTATGCTAGGCCAATGTTTAGTATGTGGCACTGTGAGCTATTCCTTCCCAGTGCTGAAAGAAGTTGCTAAGTCCTAAATGACAGGGGTTGGTGAGGTAAGTTCGAGTGTTAAAGTTACTTCTTGAATTCACAGCACACTGATTTTCTCTTAACTGATGTGAAATCTGTTCTCTGTGTGTGTAGAATTTTTTTTAAAAGCTGTGATCTCAGACACTTGGCCCCTTCCTGACCCTTTGACTGAAAAGAGCTTGTTCCCTTTTTAGGATCTTTAAGGGAAGAAAACCCCTTTTCTCAGGTACTTGTTGATGGTGTTGGCACAGTTTGGCACAGGTGTAGGGGCTGGTTTGAACACTGCAGGTGACTTTTATGTAAGCATGAACATTTGGACGTTCTTGGTTTCTTAGTTTTGGAGAGTGTTAGATTGCCATTCCCTCTTTAGGTGCCTGTAAACACCCTCTGCAGGTGTAAATTTCTTCTGGGAATTTCTCTTACACCTTAGGTCATTCTTAAAAGCGGTGGTTTCACAGCTGCTGCTACTGTTCATAATACAGCTGCATTTTGAAACTAACTTTGATTCTTGAATTGCATCAGTGCTTTTAAGTTCTTGTTTCTGCATTTCATTTCAGATTTACTGCTGTTGGCTGAATGAGTGTTGTATAACGACAGTTCAGTCAGAAGGTGGCACTATATTATGCTAAAATAAGAAGCAAGTTAAACTATTTGTAAGTTTGGAATCAGTACTTTCTTTTTGTAGTTTTATCTAGTACAATCTTGGGGGTGGGTTTTGGGGTTGTTTGTTGTTGTTTTTTTTTGTTTGGTTTTTTTTTGTGTTTTTTTTTGTTTAGCCAAGTTCATCTTCTTACAGCTTGAGGTACATAAAATACTCTAAAGGTCAGGTGTGCATAAAAAATATTTGTCTGGCCCCACATGTCTCATTTGTGTTTGGCACCTCCTGACCCCCTTATCAATGGGTTAAATTTTAGTGTTTCTTTTCTCTTGGATCTTGAAGCTTTCCATTACTTCTCTCTGAGTTGTGCTAGCATATGAATGTGATTTGGGTGTGTGGTTAAATGAATATATACAGACCTAGTATATCAGAATATTACAAATAAGAGTTTGAAATAAAATCAGCTGTTATGAAACCTATACATCAAGTACTTTCATATGGATCACTCACTGGAAATTAAAGACAAATGCTAACCTGTTTCTTCTTATACTGTAGGAAGGTGCAATGGCTCAAGAGTCTCCCAGAAATTCAGCAGCAGAAATTCCTGTGACTAGCAATGGACAGCTGGAAGATTCTCATGAGCACAGCTTTAACAGGGTAAGAATTTTGTTTGGTGTCTTAACAAGGTACCATTATCAGAAATGCTAAAGTTACAATGCGATGCGTAGCAGACTGCACTTGACGTAGTTTTTTAGAGCTTTAATGGCAAAACCCCTTTGAAGCTCAGAAATTATTATTAAAGTTGCATAATGTGATTGCACATTGCAATTTTGTATAAAAGGCATGCTAGCAATGGCAGATATTTCTGAGCATGAAATAGTGTAAAGAATTGGGTGCTCTGTAATGCACAATCAAGAATGCTGCTGCATTCTTGTCTCTGATCCTTGAGGATATTGATTTTTAATCAGAAAATTTTAGTCATAAACAGGACAACAAGCATTTTTAAAATGAGAGACTCGATAGCCTGAATTCACAAGGACTTGTTAAAGCCTAATTTTTTTGTGAATAAGTATCAAATTGTTCAGGGCAAGCTGCTTCTAATTGGTATTAGGTTTGGGTGCAACATGCCTAAAACTAAAGAAAGTCACGTTCTGATTTGAAGTTGTAAATAGGAAAGAAGCAACTTGGGTTGAAACTGAAAAATCACTATGATATTGCTGTATGCTGTATAGATGACATCTTATTTGCTGTATGTTAGAAAACGAAGTTATACTTCTGTAATCATTTGTATGCAATTTTGAGTTCTTTCCCTTAACATCGATATATTTTACTGTTCCTCTCATGTTTGCTGTCCAGCAGAGGGTGCTGTGGTACAGTTTATGGAATTTGGGATTGGTTTTCTTTTTATTTTGTATTTCAGTTGGAAATATGAAGGCAAGTTATTTGTCCACGTATATTTGATACCTGCTGAGACTTAGATTTTAAGGAAATCTCTAACCTTTAACAGTCCCATGCTGACTTGCAGTGAAGGATTATTTCTAAAAGAAATACTGATAAGAGCTTCAACATTTTACTTCTGTTCTGCTAAAATCCTGATTAGAGGTGGGGAACTTCATCAATTTAAAAATAAATGACATAAACGTCCTGAATATTGGTGAAATAAGCATCTACGTAATTTCTTCTTCTGGTTTTAGCTTTAATGGAAAAACTCCTTCTGAGCTGATAAGTTGTTGTTAAAGCTTACTAAAAAACCCAAAGCAGATATTGAACATTGTAATAACTTTTTTGCCTGAAAGTTGTGTTAATAGTGGCAAGTTTTTTTAAAGTTAAGTAGTGTAAAGTTTTGGGTGCTCTGTAATGTGCAATCAAGTATATACATTTCAAATTATTGATTCTAAGCCTTGAGGATACTGATTTTTAAAGCAGCAGTTTTATTCATAAAGCACAAAAGCAAGCATTTAAATATATATTAAAAGTATAGTTTTAAACATGTTTGATATTATCTTTATAACTAAAATTAATTTGAATATGTAGACATGTATTTTAAATATTAAAAATAAAAATACATTCTGAAAATAACATCAAAGGCATTTGATAATGCTTTCAGGGTAGCTGTATAGTGAGCATGGCTGTAAAGTATAAAACTTCGTGAGATACAAATTCATCTGTATTAGAGCTCTTACTGGAAAATACTGCACTTACCAGTGAGCAATTTTTCTGCTTCTGCTGAATTGTCCACGATTATTTTATAAATACTACTGCAGTGAGGGAAAGCTTGTATTTCTTAAGATTTGTCATTGAACTAAGACTTACCAGTAACATAATGTAAAAATGTTTAATGAAATAAAGTTAAAACTGAATGTCAATAAAGATGTACCTGTGTCTAGGGGGGCAACAGAGGCACACCTCGAAGTGGTAATGAATTTGGGTTCACCTGCAAGTAGAGAAACAGGTTTACTGTTTCTGAGCCTGATGACCTTGATGCTGCCATGGCTTGATGCTGCTAAGTTATCTTTTCCTTACATAATAATTGCTTCTTCAGTGTAGTGCTTACTGCTTAGTTATGGTAAATGAAACTTGTGCTCTTGTTGACTGGGTCAGAGCCCTTGTTCAGTCAAAATATTATCACAATTTTCTACAGCAAGTTGAAATGTTAGGTAATTTTTGTCTGTGGCCACATAAAAGTTGAAGTAGCTTTTTGCTGGTATGCCAATAATTTTGCTGGCTTGGAGTCAACTACATTTTGAGACTGCCACTTTCACAAAAATGGGCCAAATACTTGGCCGAGTTGCAGAAAATTTATACTGTGCAACCATATTTGAGTTTCCTGCTGTAATTATTTTCACAATGCTTATTTTGAGATCAGTGAAGGTGAAGTGCACTTTAATTATTTTAACTGTCAAGTACAAGTTAACACCTGCATATGTGACCTAAACTCAGAATATGTGATAATCAAGGCTGCTTATAAACAAAACACAGAAAACAAACTTCTTGGAATTAACATCTAGGTCTGTTTACTAATCTGGTAGTCTCAAATTCTAATATTTGGTTTCTATTAATCTTGTTTTGTGTTTGTTATTTCTAATCCTTAATGCTACAATTTTCTTTTTTTCACTGCCAGGTAATTTTTTGTTTTAACCTAAAGCAGTATGCATTGCACCACAAAACTTCTGTGCCAAGTTTTCAAGGGTCTTGTTTCCTATTGATTTATGGAAATGGCAAGCCAAGTACTGATTTTTAAGAGGTAGCTTAAGAAAGAGGCAAGAAAGCATTACCACTTGATGTTGTACTGTTACCACAGTGGCTGGGAAGAGTATGCGAGCACAGTATAGTTTAGAGCACTTGAACTCCAATATACTGACTTCAGTTACCTTCTTGGGCAGCTGGGCAACAAAGTTATCTTAGTTTCTTGTTACTGCTATCATCAGGGAGGCATTCATTTAGATGATGTACAGTTCAGATGTAAGCAACAAAACATGATTTCTTCTCTATTTTTTAATTAGGTCTTCTTCAGCTATTTTGCAACAAACACTTGAGCAGATTTGATTGTATGTTTTTGATAGACTGAGTAAAGAGATAGTTGTACAACCTCTTCTTCAGAGTTCTCTAATTACAAAACTAAGCTTTTCTCTATTCTCACATTCTGTTTAGTATTTCCATCAGAATCTCATCCATAAGCTGCTCAGGCATGAAAAGGCACATTTATTTTCTGCCAAATGCAGTATTTGTATACACTCAAGCATGAGAAGTATTTCATTTTGCAAGGCAATGCAGTGCAAATTTTTCTTTTTGAACCTGGAAATAGCAAGCAGGGTTGCTCCTTCTTTGAAGAAAAATGCCATTATTTTTGCAGAGCATCAGACAGCACAGATTGCCATAATGTCATTTCAGAAGGAAGCATATTAATTCCAGTCTTGTGGGAATGCGATGTAGCACTACGTGACGCATCATCTTGGTTCTTATGTTTAAGAAAAAGAATCAAAAGCATATTTATAAGGTAAATTAAATAAGCATTTGCCTAACTGTGAAGTCTTGTTCAGAAATATGCTGCTACATTCTAATTCTGTCTTGTTTGTAATAAGAGATGCCTGTGGAATTCTGACAAGTTTTGACCTGCCTGTATGATGGATGAAAACTTTTTTAACTAACATCTAACATCATTGGATGAAATGTCTGATGTCCTTTCATTACAAAAAAGCTTGACCTAGTGCTTTTCAGCTCTCCAAGCTCTGTTGAAACTCAAACATTAAAAACTTGGTGTATACAAGCTTTTGCCAATGTTTGTGTGTTTATTAGTCTGTCTTAATAACAGAGGAAGGACTTCAGTGTTTCCTAATCAAACATGTTTTTCTGACTACTTTGTACAAGAAAACTCAATATACAAAAAAGTCTCATTGTTTTATGTTCTCCACTGGTTTATTTCTTTTACCTTTGACTTTGAAAACAGTTTTCCTCACGTGCTATTATAATTATGTGATTAGAATAGTAGGGTTTTAATGTCACTGAGGGGATTGGGAGCTGAGGACTATGGGAAGGAGTGAGGAAGTGTGTTATTCCTAATTCAGTACAGTGCCACATAGTGTGAAAGCTGTATAGGAATAAATTAAATTAATCAAAAAACTGTTCGGTGTGCCTGCAAAGGTATTTGGGCAGTTGTAAGCTATTATGTTTAAACTATTGTACAAAATCAATAGGAAGGCCTTCTGACTCTCTGAAATTGTTGTCCCAGTTGTTTCCTTTTATTTTCAATATAGACTTTCTTCTCTTGGCTCTTTTTGTACTCTTATGGGGACAAAACTGCTACTAAACATTTGTATGTAATACCAGTAATAAACTTAAGGCTGCAAAAGAGGCATTAACTTTGTCATGAGTCTTTAATTGATCTTAGAAGTGTGAAATAAGCTCTGGGATCTGATGACTTTGGGTGTATGTGTTCAATATCTTGTTCTGTGATTGTATTGCCAGGCTGCACAAATAGATAAGGTGAATTCCTTTTTGTCTTTTGCCTTCTGAAAAAAATGCCAAGCCTTGTCCCTCACATTCTAGCTGAATCATGTGAGTTCATCTCTTAGGTTTTTAACGTGGTTAGATTTTTACACTGGGAAATGATATTTTAATTAATATAGAGATATTTAAAGTATATTTCTATGTGTCAGTTCTAGAAAACCGTTTCTAGGAGATGAAACAAAAAAAATACAGTTTTTGTTGCCAAGTAGTCTGCTTCATACAGTCTTAAAAACTAAAGACATGAATGTTAATGATGAAAGGAAAAGGGATGCTAATTTAAAACTTCATAGTACATTAGGTAAGTCAAATGGGATGAAGTAGAAGGGTCTTCTGAGTGAAGAGCAGTGTATTGGAGAGCAGAAGAAATCTGTCAGCCCATCTTGTTTGCCACTTCAGCATAGAATAAAGCTGAAGCTCTCCTCCCATTTATTTTTATGCTTGAATTTATATTGATGTGAGAATTTAGTAGTTGAATTCATGTAAAATAGGAGCTGAGTGACCTGACAGGACAAAGAGAAGAAGAAAAGCTGAATACATACATGCAGCTCTACAAATTAGGGTAATAAGTTAAAGGCCAGTTATCTTACTGGATAGATGTTATGTGTCTGTACGTAACACTTTGTTTCATGGGACTTGTAATCTTTAAAACTTACACTTTGAGCTTTACAATCAGATGTGGTACAAATTTTTCCTGAAGGTGACTTGAGTAGTTTTATTTAAAGTGTCATCCATCATTAAAAAATAAACAAGCGTATGTTGTTCCCAGTTTTGTTGCTCCACTTTCAATAGACTACTTGAACTAGCTAGTGGTGTGGAGGTTCTAAAACACTTTTATTCAAGGTAATAAGGGCAAGCAAAACCATATCTATTAAACTTCCTGTTGGTACTAAGCAAGAGTCATGCATTATAATGGATTGACAAAACTAAGAAATTAATAGATGTTGTTTGCTTACTTCTGCCTTAGTTTCCAGTAAGTATCTACAAAGTAAGTTTCAACAGATAAAGAAGCAATGCAGTTCTGTTATCTTTCCCCTCTTCATTTTAGCATACTATGGCTAGCATGGATGGGAAGTATCTTTTGGATAATAGTACTGTAACCCAACCAACATTTCTTTATAAGCATGCATTCTGAGCGACTCCTTTGCTGTGTCTGCTGTCTTAACAGGATTGATACGTCAAAAATCCCTACTGGTTCATCTAGGTGATCTGTATAATAAGCTGATGAATATTCCTGTGAGTAATGTAAATAAGGCTAACTTTACTAAGATATGTTTCATTTGATATGGTGACTTGAACTAATTAAAATGGGATTTTAACAAAGGGTTAAAGTGGTTTAAATGCTCTGTGCAATATAGGTTTGCACAGTCTTGAGTAGACCTAACTAAGCTAGTACAGCTGTTGTGTGTCCCTTTATTCTGTCCTTTTGTTGCTTTGAGCCCTTAGTGTGCTAAAGGACTTAAGAATAGGGCAGGTAATCAAACCTTTTGACTTCTTGGAAATCTGAGTTGTAAGATTTTTATACCTCTAGCTCTGGATCTCAGTGAAGGTACCATATTAAAAATACTTCTGCTAGCTGATAATTGCATGAATGTGCAATGGCTTTCAGCCTCATAAAATTGGAAATTAGGAATTAAGCTGGGGAAGGGGAGGAGCTGGTGGTGATCCCTTAACAGATTTGTGACTTTGAAATGTATCAGCAAATTCTCGTGAATTCTAAAGACTTTATTTCCCTTTTATGAGGAAGGGGGGAAGTCACTTAGAATTTGAAACCAGATCTTACGATCATCAAACTCTTCCTCTTAACTAGAAAAGCAATATGTAGTCAAAGTATAGTCACCGTATAGTAAGGTAATCTGTCTTCACTTCCCCTGTTGGAACAGCAAATCTACATTTGGTGGGAACAAAGAACTCTTTATGTTGCCTTCTTACCACTCTGAAATCTCCTTAAGTACTATCATACCTTCTCATGACTGTGAAGTTTTGTGCATGTCTTTTCTTAATCTAAGGCTGTTTCTAAGTTACTCTTTGTAAATTATTGAAGGGATAGACTGCTTTGTCAGAATGATTGCAGATTTTTGGGTAGCTCTTTTTGTTTATCTACACTTGTGTGAAAAATAAAAAAGCAAGCATGTTACAAGAATGACATGTTAAAATTTGAAGCTTACATGCAGAAGTGTGTCTCCACTGAACAGTAACCTGTATGTTTATAAACAACAAAAAGGTAGTATTTGATGATCACTGAATTTTTGATGACAATTCTGGTCATGTATAAATCAACAAATGGTAAATCTTTCTTTTAAATTCATGTGCAAAGCTATGTTTCTTCAGCAGAGTGTATTGCAATTGGTTAATATAAGTGTTTAAAATGCGTTTGAAACCAGTTCTTTACATTGGACTTTGCCTTTTTGAATGAACAAAGTGTAGCTCTCTTCAAACAAGTATGTTTGTGTACATATACATACATATGTATATTTTTATGTAAATACCCTGATGTGTATATAAACACAACTGTAGATCTTAATAATTTTCATGCTCCAAATATCAGGGTTTTTATTTAAGAGATGCATGTGTTATAATATTCTGGTTTATTTAAGTATAGTTTGTTCAGCTTGTATTTAGCTTGAAATTAGAATAAAATTGAATGTACAGAAGTTGTCCAGATGCTTAAGTTTAGGTATAAACTTTTGTCTTTACAAAGCAGATGTTCTGCATTTTAACCTTAAATACAGATGATTGCTTAGATTCCTATTGCGAACATGCTTCAGCAGGTTAGCTGTCTATGTTTATTTGGCTACAGATTTAGATATTTCCAAAAGCTCTACAACGTGACAAGGTGCCTTCAGGAAAAGAAAAAAGAGTTGATGCCATGTCCTTTTTGTTAAATCAATACTCAATGTATCTTCTCCTCTTCAGTCTGGTTATCCTCTTTCAAGTCTCTCTGCTTTTTCAGCTCTTAGTGACTTCCTACATTTTGAATTAAGTGGACTCAGTCTGTTAGCTAAACTAAGTTGAAGTAAAGGCATACCACCAACTGCGAGTACTTAAATGGAAGCACCAGTGTTAAGTCCGTTGTGAAGACTGAAAACAGCAATTTATCCAGTGTTGTGATATACTTAATTTGTGCGGTCAGGTTCTGCATGTGACTATTATTTGTTATTCATGCTGAGGGTTTTCAGTGAGCTTTTGCTTGTTTGTTTGTTTGGATTTTTTTGGTATAATGCTTCAGATACACAAATACAGCTTAATTATTCTTAAATAGGTATTCCATGTGAGTGAAAGTAGGGCTATAGATGTAGGTTGCTCTGATTACAGTAACATCCTGGGTTTTCTATGTCAACAGGATTCCTGCTCTGCTGGAGTTCATGTTTGTAGCTCTTCCTTTTCTCTTCTTCACAGGAGTTTGTCTTAAACTAAAGGCAGCTAACTGAGTCTGTGGGGATGTGATCCAAAGTCACTTCTTAACAATCTGAGCCTCTAGGCAGTATCATTCTTAGGCACTAGCTTGCTTCTGGTTTATGCATGGAGCAACTACAGTGATACGTCAAACATGAACTGGATTTTAAAGCTTGTGTTTTCTTTGTAATTAGGAGCATTGCATATATCATAAATAGTTACCGCATGTGTCCAGACACTGACCTCTTAAAACTACGTATAGTTTTTCTCTGCAAATTTCACTATTTACTTCGAGTAGTATTTCCCTCAGCTTTCGCTTTTATCAATTAGTGGTTTTAAAATGCTTTGAATATCTGAACTTTTTTAAAGCTCTAAGTATATTCCATAATACCAGAGGCTTAAACTTCAATCAGATGGCTGGAAATAATAGTCAAGGAAACTTTGGGAGTCATTTGTAGAGGTGGGTGAGATAGCAGAACTGGGCATTAGGATGGTATGTGAATTATGGTGTATGAATTCATAGTTCAGTACTAGGCCTTGCTTGGGTTTTTGTGAAGACTTCAGTTGCCTGGAAGTTGGTTGTACTGCTTAATCTGTCTCTCAGAAGATAAACAAGGTGATCTTGGGCAATTTTAGATCCATGAGTTTCAAAAGCAAACAGAAGCAAATGGCAACTTTGTGCTGTGAAATGTAGACTAGGTGCTCAAAAGGAAGCTGTTGAAATGATGGTGCCTTTTAGATGTTTCTCCCATATCAAATATTGGAGAGATTTCGTGTGCTATTTGTAGAAATAAAGGTTGCTGTGAATTTTAAAGCAATTTCTTGCTCAGTGCCTTTTGTTTGTTTGTTTTAGCTTTAACATCATGATAATTGTTTACACATTTTTGGTTTGTAGATGTTGTCTGCACTTAGTTTTGGGTCATTCTGTATGCCTGTAAGTTTTTAACTATAGTTAAAATATATGGCTATTAAACTGATGTGGTTGTTTGGACCAGCTTCAGACTACATGCAAATGTTTTGGGCTCCATTTTTGGTAACTGCTGCTCTGAGATGGCACTCTGGTTGTTCATCAATAAAAAAATATTCCGTAATAAATACACAGGTAATAATTAGTATTTCTTGTTTGTTTATGTCCTATTTGTGCATTGCAGTAGAATGCTGTGACACCAGTGAAGGTGTTCCAGGCTAAAGGCAAAAAGTGCCTGTCTGAGAGCTGCTGGAATTGCATTCTAATATTTCTGAGTCGCTTTTATCTTTCTTAAACATTGACTTTCCGATTTTATTCATGTATTTCCAAGGACTTGAAACATTCATTACCAGTTGAACTTGGACTTTCTGAAACCAAAATAACATCTCATGGCTTTGACAGCACCAAAGAGGGAGTCGTTGAGGCAGGACCGTTTCCAGGAAAAGGTAATTGGTTTTTTTTTGTCTTTATTTTTTGATTTAAAATCTTTAGGCATAATTTCATATTGACAGGAGGACAATGCCCTCTAGCTGCTTTGAGTATCTTGGTGCAAGTGAACGCATTGAGATGTGCATTAGTGACAGTCTGGTTTATCTTCTCTGGTAGCTGGGTTGTTAAAATAGAGGATATATGCTGCACTTGTAGTGTCTGTCAGGGGACTAGTGGAACCTACCCAGTGTTAAGTTGGTCTGCATTTACACGAAAGGAGGTCATTGAGCACCTTGAAATGGTGTTAGGAGAATTTTGCTATTACGTTGCATTGAAGTTTTATTTAAATGTTGCAGGTATTGTTCTGATTTGAAATATGACTGGGGAGTTGTTTACTTCTTGATACACAGTTCACTTGGAGGAGATTAATGAATGGAATTCTTCTTTGCCCTTGAGACGTGTCTGTCTTTTTTTTGTTATAGTGCGTGTATTACTTTATGGTTGTTAGGAGTCATAATGCTTCTGGTCTGTTTTTCCAGGCATTAACTAATGAAAAAGTGGCTGTTCTCATTTTCTCAGCACAGAGTTGCGGTTGTTTATAGCAGAAGGATTTTAGTTAATTAATATTTAATTCACTGTGGAAGTATTAATGTATATTTCAGAGAATCTAAGTTAGTATAAACCAATGAGAAATACAAAGTGATAAGCCAGTAATGTAGTGTTCCCCACCTGTCTAAAAACAGTAGAGTGCCATGATAGAGTATGTGAAAGTGATATTGTAAGGAATTATGCAGCCTTGACAGTTTCTGAATTTGAAAGGTTTGAAATTGTCTCAAATGAGCAGCTGTGAAAATAAGTCTCTTTGTAGCCGTAGATTGAATTTACATGTTGTTTCATTTCCTGTTTGTTAAAATTCTGTGCTTATGAAAACAGTGATTTACATGTTGTACTTTGCATATATTACAAAGTGAATGCTGTGGTTTCTTTAAGTCTTTGAAATTAGCAAAATATTGAGCTAAAAACTGGGCAGATGGTAAACTGCTCACCGTGCTTCCCTTTCTGTATTCTATTAGCAGGGTAACTTTTGTATCTGTCAAGTGCATTAGCCTGTAAAGGAAAAAGTGTCTGAAGAGATGTTTGAGGCTACACTAATACATTTATTCAGATGTTCTGTAGAAAGCTATGTATACAAACGATGAGGTTTGGACATTTAATCTTTAACTATATCACAGTTTTCCTCCAAGGATATTTTTTCCTAATGCTCTAAATTGGAGAGAGAGAAGTGGTAGAAACTCAGACTTCTTATGAATCAATAGACAAAAGTAAAAAGATTGCCCTATTTCTAAAAATTCTGTTTTTTTGTTTGAGTGTCCTTATCAGGGCTTCGTTTTTGAGTGCAAAGCAGGCAGTACTGGAGAGGAAGGGCCTTTAAGATTTGGGGGAAGTTGAATGATGAAGCATGCATAGGCTGCATTAATAAATACTCCGTCAAATTATAAGGATTTTTTTTTTTAACTGCTTGTCTTGGCTCGCTTGCTGAAGTGATTCAGTCTTTAGGCCTTTAGCAGGATCTTGCAGTTAAACGTTTATGCCGGAATGAATCCAGTTGCAGCTCTTACGCAATGTATCACTGCAGAAGGACACAGCAAGTGAGCTATCTTTCAGTTTCATCTTTTCTGTGCTATTGGATCCAAATCATTGGAGTCATATACCCCATGTTAGTAGTGCTCTGTAGTATGTTTAAAAGGCGGAAGTTGATTCTTGATTCAGTTACATTGAGTGGTATTTTTTGTGTTACTGGTAACTTAAATTTTGCTGAAACTGCCAGAGTTTAGGTTTGATTTCCTTTCCTCTAGCACACTGTCAGCCGTGGCTTATCTCAGAATCTGTCAACAAAAGCAATAAAAGCTCCCCCCTGTATAATGCCTACACACCACTACAGAGGAAAAGCTGATTTGGTTGTTTGGTTTTATAACTCCTGAATATTTTAGAAGAATGTTACTTCACATTTATGTGATAGGAAAGAAGGCAAAGCTCTGAAAAGCAGAATGCTAGCGCAGCTTAGAGAGCACACATAGAGCAGGTCACTTTGGCTTCTTGTTTTTTCTTTTTGAAAGAGAACAAATGAATGCTGTAGAATCTTTCTTTTGGGAAGGAGGTTACACACCTTAACAACTAATGGCTTGTATTATCTTCAGGATAGCTTATTGCTGTGTATTTACACAGACTTAGGAGCAGATGTTAATCAAGTATATCTGAAATTGGCATAGATTTCAGAGCTTACTTCACCCCTTAATACTGTGACTTACCATTCAGTGACAGTGCAGAGTGAAATCTACCTAGAACTGAAAAAGGAGGTTTCAGCTGTGGAAGCTCTATATAACAATGTTCCATGGAATTTTCTGTTGATAGTGCATACTTCACTGATGAAGCTGTCAGTTGTATTTTGATTACTGTTACAAAAAACAGTTTGACAGTAATGACCTAGAGAAAAAGATGAATGCTTCTATTTAGTGTGTTGCTGAAGCAAATGTTTTTGTGGGTTTTTTCCCCAAAATAAGACAGGCAAACAAAACAGCAGCCCTGCCCACACCCCAAATAAATCCCAAATCTGTCTGTGTGAAAGTGTACGTTACCTTCTAAGGCAAGAGGTGGATTTTCATGGTTAAATATGTCCCCTTTTCAGGTTCCTCAGCATCACCCAAATCATCTGTTATATCTCCTAGCAGTGCAGCAGCTAGCAGACTGGCTGGACAAGGTTGTGATTTAATTATTCCCACAGGTATCATAGCCCTGGATGGATAAACACCCTTGTCTCTGCTGACACTGTACTAACTCCTTCATGTCTCTAATAATTTGATTTACTGTTAGCTGGAAATAAAACTTGCGGGGTTTTTTGGTAGCTCTCATCTCTGGCTTTAACAGCTCACTAAGTAACCTCTGCTTTCCTTCCTGTATGCTGCTTTTTGCTCTATAATTACCAAATATTAACAAATGGTAGCTGAAATGGGAGTAACTAAAATTTTTCATTAAGATTTAAGCTGAATTTTTTGGCTGTTTTTTGCCAAAATGATCACGTATTCCAGTAGAATTGAATATGAGGTGGCCATTAGGAATTCACAACACCCTTCGCCACTTGACTCATTTGTGCCTATGGGCAAATTACTTAACATCTTTGTTTCCTCGTATATAAAAGGAGAAGACCTATTCGGTCACCTTATAAGGGTGTTGAGAGGATTAATTACTTAATGTTTGCACAGCATTTTGAAGATGTAAAGAACATAGTAGAGTTTGATGCTAAAGGAGTATCTTGAGGCATCTGTATAGACCTTTTTCCAACACCTATTTATGTAAATAATGCAGTCACCTGGCAAGGCTAAGGTGACTTTAAGTAGCAGCAGGAGTGTCAAAATTGTGCAAGAATAAATAAAACTACTGCTTAAAAAGTGGTAGTGCTTTGCAGTTCTTGCTATTTAGGACACTAGGAAATATTTTTGCAAAATTAAAACTTGGAATTCCACGATATCGCATACTAGCATGAAAATGCTGAGTGTTGGCAATGAATGTGTGGTAATTTGCCCTAGATATTTTATGACTGTAAATCTTCACTGCTGTTTTTATGCTGGTGGTTTATAGAATTAATTATTCCTAATGCAATGAGCTAATAAAGCTGAAATAAATACGTATTGGCTGAATACGTCTTCTGGAAAGGATGATGTTCATTGGAAAAGATTTTAAAAATCTGCTTTGAAATTTATTAGTTGTATTTTGTGTCAACAGTTTTTATATGCCAGTAATTTTCATGTAATGGTCTGCAGGTTGTAAACAGGCTTTTACATTGGCTAAATCCAAGAGGGTGTCCAACTATTGGAATTTTAAAACATAGATTAAGGAAATAAACATGTCTAAAAAGCTGGTTTAAGGTTGGTTAGTAAAATTCTATGCATTCAGGTAAGCTTTATTCAGCCTATTATTAAATGAAATAGTGAGGTACACATGCAGGTTTTATATTAGTTTTTAAATAATTCTTTCTTTCTGGAGCTGATTTTGAAAATCTGCATATTCATCTGAAGTTCTTACTGTCACCTTGCTCTGCTTTTGCATGTGAAATTGCACAAATCTTCCATATCTGCTATTAACCCTTTAAAACAAACAAGCAAAAAGCAAGGCCTTGAAGATTTGCTTTATCTGACATAGGGGGCAGAGCCCAACAGAAGAGCGGACCAGTTGTGTTAGCAGATGAAGTGAAGAATCCAGCAATGGAGAAACTGGAATTGGTGAGAAGGTGGAGCCTAAACACTTACAAGGTAAGCAGACAGATTTGTGTGTGTGTGTGTGTGTGTGTTTTCTAGAAATGAGTTTGCTACTGCGTTGGACAACCATACAGTATTGTACTACTGTATGAAAGTAATCTGTTGTTACAGTGAGCATAAGTGAGAATGCATAGGGAAGGCTTAGTTTTCTTCCAAGTGTAGCATCCTTTTCAAATCCCTGGGTTTAAGTGGAAAACCTTTCATAGGTATTTATTGATTTAACAAGGTTAAGAATATTGCATTTCTAATGTCCCCTTCAACATATGGAATGTACAGATTTCAGCACTTGTTAATTGCTATTCTGCTGGTTTTGTTCTATCTGCTGATTGTTTTTTCTTAGTGTTGGAATCGTTGCTTCAATTGTGTGTTTTGTATATGGTGCTTCTTTGTGATCAGTTGGGATTTGATGAAGTTAAAATAATAACAAAAGAAAAAGGAGAAGGTGCTTTAAGCACAGCAGTTAGCTAGAAGTGACTCATTAAAAAACCGTAAGGTGAGGAACAATTTTCAGGGAATACATTACTGTCAGGAGTTTTAAACAAAGACCAGTTTTGAAAAATAGCTTTTTGTTATGCCTGCAACTTCAGTGACAGAAGTGTGGGCAGGTGGGTTGTGCATCAGTGGGACCTACATCAAACCCTGAAAAAAATGAACCTGTGGAAAAAAATTTTCTTTGTAGAACACAGGCCTCAGTGCCTCCTGTGTTCTTAAGTCCTGATAGGAACTTCCTTCCTAGTGAGGATGGGAAGCAGGGATGGAGACATTTTACCCACTAGTAAATGCTTATGCTGTTCTTTGTGTTTGAAGTTTGCATCTTTATGCCTAATTAAATTTTTTTTTAAATTTCTGCTTTTCTTATAATATAAATTTTGTGGCAACTGCAGAAGGCTGTCAGCTACTCCTGGAGCATGCTGTGGCCTGGTCAGAATACATGTTATTAAGCTGAAGCCATTCTTTAAAATTCTGTGTGTGTTTAAGAAACATTGACTCTTGAGATTGAATCTGCTGTACCACAAACGAAATAGGGAGGACTTGACCTTATTCTCTCTTTTTTGTGCCTTAATTTAGAAAACAAAACTAAAAAAAATCCCCATGTCTCAATCACAGAATAAGTGAAAACACACGTGAAGCAACAGCAGAGGACTGGTGAAAACTGATGGGAAAAGTGGTCTCAGGTCTTTGTTTAGAACATTATTTTTGGGCAGTAGTCTTTGCAAAGTCTACATTTTTAGATTTCTTTCTTGGCTTAAACCTCCCTCTTCCTAAATCCAGAATCCCACAGCATAGCAAACAAAGACTAGCACTTTCAGGAAACTAAATTACTCTGTTTTCTTGAAATCTATAAGTTTGTTGATCAGTTATTATCTTTCTGGAGTCCCATGCTGACTTCTGTACAGGTTTTTTTGAAGAATAGGATTGTTCAGAGAGTTTATGAATACATTCTGACTTGAGGGACTGTTATGCAAATGTCCCTGGAGACGCCATACATTTAAAAACACTTTATATGTAGGCTACATAAAAAAACCTATTTAATTTGATTAAGGACAATCTTTCAGTTTGTGGATATACTGGCTTGTTTTGGTTCCTGTAAGGTAGGAAGAAGTCTGCTCCTTATTTCATAATAGCTAACTGATCATAGGTTAGGAAATGGAGACATAAAGGGCAAGAGTAACTTGTTAGTGGAGAGTCAACAGTTGAACCCTTCTGAGCTGAAATCCATGCTATTCAACGTACCAATTGTTAATCTGCAAGTGGAGTTAGTAGGGACACTTACTGTTAGAAAGTTCTTTAGGAATCTGACAGTAGTTCCTCTGTGAAAGTGTCTGTATTGGGAGTTGTGAAATCTATGTTATTGGATACATTCAGAAGTTATACCCATCTGTGAAGAGATGATTAAGTATGCCTTTATTTTGGGTACCTTGTTTTTTGTTCCATATGTTTTTCTGTGAATGAGAGACAATTGCTTTTGTTATCTCCCACTTTTGTTTTAAAAAACTGCTTCCAATTGAAAAATCACAGGAGGTTAAAGCTGCTCTTCTGTCTAGTCTAACCATGAATTTTCGTAGACTGTTTTTTCACATAACTTATAACTTGGTAGAATTATTCTGTTGCATTTGCAACTGCTGTCCATTCTTACTGTCTTCAGTCTTACGCTGTCTAGTAATTGTGACTTTGCATCAAATGAAATTGCCTTTCATCCCATAATCTGGTGGCAAAAGCTTGTTCTGTTCTTTCTCCTTCTCTTGTCTCCCCTTTGGATGAAAAAAGTATTTTCAGTTTAGCAAAGACATAGGCATGGGAAAGTTGTGACTCCTCTTGTTTTTCAGCAATTCTAATAAAAAGCATATCTTCTTGGGTTTTGTACAATTTCTTAAACTTTTAAGGAGGAAAACCAATATACCTGTTTTACAAGCCTCCCTCTAATACTGGGCTACTAGTGGAACACTTATTTCTGAGACAAATTCAGTAACATCTGTCTGCCTTTTAACATGCAATTTAAAATATAGTTCTTGTACGCGTACTTTGGGGCTTTTTACTTTGAAGTAGTTTTCCTTAAACTTTGTCTTGTGTGACTTCTTTTTGAGGAGTGTAGTCTTATTCAGGACAATGTTCTTTAAACCAATGCAAAATGGAATTCACATACGGAATTCTCTCCATTTGCTAGTGAGAATATATAGCAACTTGTGGGTCTGTACTAGTCTGCTTAGAATCAGAGTAAATCAAAACAGATAGGTGCATCTTCTTTGTCAGTTGCTCTTTTTCAGTCTCAGTGTTCAGCTACATCTCAGTTTAACAAAGCATGCAGTGTAAGTCTTTCCAAGTACTATTTTTTCTTACTTATCACTGCTGGGTTTTTTTTAGGTGTTTTGCTGTAGCTTCTGAAGCAGATACTCCTTTGTTGAAAATAAGTCTTTCCTTTGTAATTTATTTTTGCTTCCAAAAAATTATGCCTTTCATTTTCTCTTGCATTTCCATAGGGTGAGTTGGGGTATTTTACATCTTTTATGGAAAATAACCAAATTTGTCCATTGATTCCGTAGTTTCTAGTGAGATGCTTATTTATGCTCTGACCACGCTTACTGCTAAGCTGTATTTTGCAATTTCTGTTGCAGGCTTTAGTAGTAGTGTTGTATTCTGTCTTGATGTGTTTTGTTTGCTCTCTCAAATTTCTGGTTCTTGACAGACAAGATGGGCCATGTTCTTTCTTGTTAATTGAATCTAATGAAGTAGCCCAGATAGTCTGTACCTTCCCATCTAAAGCTTGTGATTATGACCAGATTGTTGTGTTTGATCATTCTTGAGCCTTTCATGTGTTTGTGTATTAAATTTAGAAAGGGCATAAAAGTTCTAGGAGATCAAATGTGTATCTCCTTTAGATGTAAGTAAGGACTGGACTTAACTAAAGTCCTCAAATTTGGAAACCCTGGGAAATGCAGTGATGGAATATATTAGGGGAATGTGATATAAGACAGACTTGAGCATTATTTCACCTAACAAAATAGCAGCTTTGCACTTAGGTTAAGCCCCTTCAGAGCAGTTCTGGCATTCACCACTAACTTTGTTTCCTTGTAATTCTGTTTCTAGCGCTAATTCTTTGTATGCATAACCTGGTTATCTCTTCAATTCTTGGGACCACAGATTAACTTCAAGTGACTTACTGTAACAGTAAATATTTCCTGCTTTTCATAGTGAAATTGTATGGCACATCTGCTTCGCAAATGGCTTCTCGTATGTCCAAGTCAATGGAAACCTCAATGTGTATCTTGGGAAGCTTGCTGCCAAGTTGGACTCAAATCTCTGGCAGAGGTGGTGTCACAGATAATTGGACTGTGGTAGCAGCCTGAGCTGTCCCAGTCATTGGCTGGGTGAAAGTGTCTGCAGCCTTGTAAAAGCATGTTTTCTGCTGTCTGTGTTAATATACTGCAAATCTGTTCAGAATTAGACTTGTGAAAAGAAATATTAGGTCTTTCTGACACGATCAGTTCCATTTTAAAGATGTGTTAATAATGTGAAATTAATTTAATAGTAATACTATTTAATATTTAATTGCTATTTAATAGTAATAGAAATACTGAGTATTTCTTAGTAGGAGTTTCCAGTTTCCTAGTCAGCTTTAAAAAGCGTGCTGAAAACCATCATTTCCTTACGTTCCCCTTCCCAAGAAAACCCAACAAAATAACAGTTTTTGAAAACATATCATGGATTATTTGGAATTGAATGGTTAGTAGAAAAGGTGCAGAAGATCACTAACTAGGTATTTTTTTAAGCAAAACTGGTAATACTCCATTAACTGACTTTAATTCAGTGGCCTGCATAGCTTCTTTTAACTTAATGAGATTCACCAAACCTAAAAAGAGATAAGTGTTTTTTTACTTGAGAAACAATTAGTTACGCTGTTGATTTGCTAACTTGAATATTCATCTTAGTAGGAGTTGAGACTTGTCCAACTGTTCTTGCTGAGTCCTGATAAACTTCTAAAGAGTGTGTTGTTTTTTCAGTTTGTTGTGCAAACTTCCATTGGGAGGGGCGATTGTGAAAGAATTGTGTGTAATTATACGTCCCTTGAAGCTGAAAATGGGTGTATGCTGTGTTCTGTTGAATATACTTGATTCTTTACAATTTAATTCTTTTCTTCTCCCTCCTCCCCCCCCCCCCCAGTGTACACGGCAGATCATCTCTGAAAAATTGGGTCGTGGCTCAAGAACAGTAGATCTGGAACTAGAAGCTCAAATAGATATATTGAGAGATAACAAAAAGAAATACGAAAATATCTTGAGACTGGCACAGACGCTGTCCACACAGCTCTTCCAGATGGTACATACCCAAAGGCAACTTGGAGATGCGTTTGCTGACCTGAGTTTGAAATCATTGGAACTTCATGTAAGACTTTTAAGTGTTAAAAAATGAAATGGCAGAGATGAAGATAAGCCTTAATTGACTTGTGCAGGGTACATAGTAGTTAGCAGTACTTTTCTAAACATTATAGTTAACAGTATATTACATATTCTTTGTGTTAAAACCTCATGTAATTCACTTAAGACTATAGGAAATTATTGAAATTACTGTGGTTCATTATTGTTTCTTAAATGCCTTTAGTTGATGGTTGGACTCAAGAACTTGATAACTTTCCTTTGTATGGAAGATGCATTTTACTATTAATTTTGCTTCTAATGAATGTCATCAAAGTGTTCCAGAGTGTTACGTCATTTCAATTACAGGATGTCTTTGAGGAATATGCCTGGGAGTAAGTAGAATAGGGCACATTACTTCACTTGTGAACATAGAATGCGAGTAAATTATTTTTCTGTAGCATATTTAAGCATTGAGATTTCATCTCAAAGTCCTTTTTTAATCAGAATTTTGCTGCTAATAGGACTAATCTGTATTCATAACGTTGTTTGGAGCTTCTGAGCAAGAGAGGCAATCTTTAGATATCTGTCTGCACTTGGGTTGTTATGAATCCTTGGTTTGGAAGTTTAGGTAACACTGGCACATTTGTTGCTGATAATAAAACTCTCTGCTGTAAAGAGAGAAGGTAGATGTTGCATACAAAGCATAGCAGCTGGCTTGCTTGTACATTAACTGTTCTATACTTCCAAAGTTAAAGCATTTTGATACTGCTGCTAATCCTTTGGAAAAACAGTTTTAAGGGGTTTAATGATTCCCTAAAACATAGCTGCTGAAACAGCCCAAATTATCTTTGTGATTATTAAACTTAAAACTCTGGTTTTTCCCCTTTTCATGATTGTCCATTCCCATTGAGTTTTAAGGGAGGAAGTAGAGTTCATGCTTGCATAGAGGAACTTTAATTGATAGCTATCTGAAAAAAATTGAGACTCCTGCACTGGAGTACAGGAATTTTTAATATTAGTCTGACAGATGAAAATTTGTGAAAGTAGAGTGCTTTTAGCAGCTAAAAAATCAGCTAAAAAGTTTTTAATCAGCAGTTTACTCTTGACACAAATGTGAGCATGACCACATGGCAAAACTGAGTGATTATTATGAAGTGTTTGCTGAAGCTGGATGTTTTTTTTCTGAGATTTGGATTAAATCTGGCATCATGCTCTTGTTTAATCAATGTGGGTTGTTTTGGGTTTTTTCCATGAGTAGCTTGTAACTTCTAGTGGGAAACTGTTCTTCCAGGTTCTTTCAGCATCTTGTACTGGTCTTGGAATTTGTTTCACTCATTCATCTCTTGTGTAGGTTATTGAATGGGGCTGTTGATGAAAATCAAATAAAGGTTTCGGCTGCTGTAATAAAAGTTATCTAACCTTTGCCTCTTGGAGACTTGCCTGATGTTTGTCTCTTTCCTCTTTGTGTTTCCCCTTTGTTTAATCTGTACTGTATTACCATCTGTAGCCTGGCCTGTTCTTCTCGGATGTTTGGATAGCATTGTTGCCTCTAAAACTTGTGCAAGGCTACAGTAAAATTTCTGACCAGTTAGTCCTTAATGTTTAATGTGGTAACAGTACGTAAGTTTTTTAAAACAAACAAAC
Source organism: Pezoporus occidentalis (assembly GCF_034315485.1). Taxonomy (NCBI): domain Eukaryota; kingdom Metazoa; phylum Chordata; class Aves; order Psittaciformes; family Psittacidae; genus Pezoporus; species Pezoporus occidentalis. The sequence continues at coordinate 1,046,457 of NW_026915866.1, read as the reverse complement.
AAAAAACAACCAAACAAATAAGCCTTAAAAAACAAACAAAAAAAAACCCCACACCGATTCTTAATGTAATATTTCTTACTTTATACATGATTACAAAATGAGATCTCAGAGTGATATCTGGAGAGGCATTACTTAATGCAAATGTTTTGCTGTTTCTCATCTGGATATAAAGATAACTCCTGGTTCCAGGCTTATGTGCCTCTAATTATATAGACATATGAATTCCGATTTTAATTGATCTGTGCATAGAGGATGAACTGAGTGTAAACTTCTGATACAGAAAGGATTTCCTCCTGTCTGTTTTGTAAGAGGTATCTGCAGAAGTGATGGACATAATTCAAAAGCTTTTATATGAAACTGTACAAACCAGCAGAAGGACAGTTTTGGTGTCTAGTGTGGAGGCCACTGCCGTCCCATCCTTAACCCTTTCCTTTAAATTGGTAATGTTGCTCACTTGGGTCTGTAGTGTAGGAGGACCAGCAGGAAAACTAATTGCAGTCATGCCTGGGGGAGGGAAAAGAGATGGGACTAAACACGGCTGAAAAGGGTGGTCTTACTGCTGTTGTCTCTGCCTATATCCTATTTCTTTCCTGTGCTAGCACTTGCATTGCCAGCTACATAGTAACATTAGAACAAAACCAGCTGAAAAAGACTGTTATTTTTATTTCAGCAAGATCTGTAGTGATTTGGCTGACTGCTTTTGTCACCCAAGCAAAAATCAAAGCAAAGGTGACAGGGTTTAGCTCATGAATACTTGCCCCAAGTTCTCTTCCTTTTTATTTCTGCTTTGGATTGCTCACTTCCACTGTGCTTCCTGTTCTAGAGGATTCTCCCCTTACGATTGCCCATTACTCTTACCTTCATGAGGCCGTTAATGTTAACATGAAATACGTTTAGCTTAGCTGTTCATGTTCTAGATAGATTAAAGGAAACTGGGAGTATAAGGCACTTCTGAGTCAGTTATTGGCAGTGTGCAAGCCTAAGAAAACCAAGTTCCAAATATGATGAACCTAGTGTTTTACAGCCATTGCATCCAGAGGTTGTACTCTTGTGAGAAATCCCATCTGCAGAATATGAAGATGCCATATGGATGACGTAAATATAATAATTGGGCTCATTTGGCATCTGTGCATTAGGAAAATCTTTGCAGACTTGGTCAAGGCTTACACTGCTGTTAACAAAAAGACATGAACAAACATATCTAAATGTGATTGAAATGCCTTGGAAATAATTTCACCCTTGTCCCTTTGAAATTTATGGCTTAGCTACAGTATGATTTTTATTTGCTATTCATTATAATGCTGTGCTCTTCAATTATTTACAGCCTATTAAACTGTGATAGATGTTGGTTTTTTTTTATAATGGTCTTTTCCAGAATGGAAGAACAAAAGTTAATAGCTAATTAATGCAGTATGCCCCTGTGAATTTAGTCATATTACTGTATTTAATGTAGTAGTGTCTCTGTGGGTATTAAAGTATTACCTAATGTGGGAGATGCTGGATTAAAACCTTGATGAATGACAATGTAAAGATTACATTACCACTTACTTTTATGTAACATTCAAGACTTCCAAGTGCAGAAAAATCACATTATAAAATAGGATTTAACATTGTGTGGTAACAGAATTGTAAACCAGGGTTTACTGATGTTAGATTTCATAAAAAAACTGTGAACTGAATATTGTATTGAAATCATAGCTATTTATTCATAACCATACCAAAACAGACGTGAAAAAACTGCTGCATCTGTGTGTTTGTATTTTTTAATATAGTTGCTGATGAATGTTACGATTTTCAATGATACACAGTTTTGTTTTCTCTGCTCTTTGTTTATAGGAGGAGTTTGGCTACAATGCAGATACGCAGAAACTTCTAGCTAAAAATGGAGAAACTCTTCTTGGGGCTATTAACTTTTTTATTGCCAGTGTGAATACATTGGTGAATAAAACAATTGAGGATACATTATTGACTGTGAAACAGTATGAAAGTGCCAGGTAGCTATTCTACGTTTAGCTGTTTTCATTACAAACTAATCTGCAGGGAACTACAGACTTTGCATCATTTTAGTCTTTGTATTTGAGTGGCTAACCTGTCAGATAAAAACCTTATAATACAGATCACATATAATTAGGATTTACAGTTAAATGCCTCATTGCATATATCTTCAAATGTTCTGTAAATGTTGTGTTGTAGACTTAATTTTACTTGTTAGCTCTAGGAGTAATTATATCTATTTTAGTCCCTTGTGCTAGATTAAGGTGGCTTTCTAAGCAGTGTGACCATGCAAGATTAACCCTTTTATCCAGCTACATTGTAATAGGTAAAATAATCTCTTTGACTGAAAAACATTTAATCTTGTTCTCCTGGAGATGCACAAAACGTGCAGTTCAGACTTCAGTTTTAGCGCTGAAGTTGTGGCTTGGTCAGAAGGGGGAAAATAAAGAAGAAAATTCTTAGTGAATAACATGTAGCAGTAGATAATGGGTTTCCTACTCTGGAGAAGGTCACTTTTGAATGTGGCAAAGTACTCTAAAGCCTGGGTTTGGACTTGTCCTTTCTGATGCTTGGTTCCATTCTGACTTTCTTTGACTTAATAGGATAAAATGTGTTGGTTTGCCAAAGGTTGTAGTTTATAATATTTAGTGATTTTTCTTTTCAAGTAAAAAAGAAACGCAAACTGCATGAGTTTAAGTTCTTTCTCGCCCTTTTAATTGTTCTGTTCTAATGCTTATTTATAAGCAAAATAGTGACTTACTGTTTTGATATTTAGATAGGCAATGTGAAAAGAGGTTATTTCTGTGTCTTTTCTTCCCTGTCCTCATTTGTACTTCAGCATTCATCTGTTCCGCTCCTATCAACTCCCTATTTGTTACTTTTTTGGAATTAAGTCATAAGCTCTTTAGATAAAGCTTGAATCATAGTGGCAATGAAAATCGGGAAGAGCCCTGGGAATAATTATTCCTTTTGCCTCTGAAAATGTTGCATTTTACTTTGGAGCAGTTACACCAACTGAAAAGTTGTTTTTTTCTAACCAGTTTTTAATCATGATTTGCTTCCAGTTTTAGCTATGCCTGTGAGAAAGCATATTAGAAAAGCTAGAAATAGGTTGGTTTGTTTCATTAAAGTTGGCGTGTATCGTATGCTGAGAAGCCAGGTTCCATTAGTTGAAAGCTACAAAGAAATATGGAAGGAAGAGTGTGGCTTTAGGCAGGGTCGCCCATGACCTTGGAGTGATTTCTGGTTATTGTCTGTTGCTTTACCTGGTCAAGTGCTAGATGGCTGTGAACGAAGGAGCACATGTTGTATAAGGGGAAGAAGAAAAAGGTTAGAAGCTGTTACTATGTTTGTCTCATCCACTTTTAAATATAAAAATAGTTTATTTAAAATATAAAAATAGTTTATGTGGCAAGGATCCAGTATTCCATAGGCTTATATGTAACACTGGGAAACAGAAGATTAATTTAGTGATACAATCTTTAAACTACTAACATTTTCCCACTTACAAATGCTAGATGTTGATTAATGGAAAGCTTAACTTAAACTGTCTTGGGGAAGAACAGAAGTTTTCGAAAACCAAACTGAATATTCAAACTTCTGTATTAAAAATACTTTAAAGACATTTTCATTTTTTTCCATTAAAATGAGAAGAAGATATGACTGGTTCATCTCTAGTGATGCAATGAAGTGGTACAGTCTAATATATGGAAGCATATCAAGGAGGTTTTTAACTTTTTAAAATAAATAGTAGTATATGAAGACTAGCTGGTTCAGTTAAAAAGTTGACAGGTATCTGCAGGCAAGAGCCCATACTGTAACATTAATTCTAGTTTTGCTAGCAGTATCCAGGATTGGTAATTTGGAGACTGCAAGAGTGAACTAGAAAATACTTTTAAGCTGTCTTATCTGAAAGTAGGATATATACCTTTGGTGCAGAGTTAGCTTAAATACTTATTCAGCTGTTACTCTTAACCTCCTGCCCTTCTTTTCCCTTATCTCTTTCAGTGGTGGTACTGATGTGTAGGGTCTGACTTCCCTAGGAAAATAAGTTAGGCCCTCAGTAGAGTATAAATAATGCATCATCTCTTTGCAGCCTATTTATCTGTAGGGCAGACAAGTTCTCACAAAACTAACTCTTGAAGAACTATAAAACTGTTCCAGTTAATACATACAGAGAAGCCTAGAGCGTGTTGAAAAAGCCTCAGTGCAGAGTTTCGTATAAGTGAGCCATTGCTCAAAACATCTGCTAAAAGGGCCTGTCCTGCTCTTGGTGCTTCTCTTGTTCTCAATACAAGCTTTTCACTGTAGTAATTCAACAGCAGAATATTAACCTTTATCTGGGCTAATAAGCTGAGATGTTGCAGAAAAGGCTCTGACCACTGAAGTCAGCACAAAACAGTGGGTTGGGAGCATGTGGCCAAGACAGGAACAGAAGAGGGAGGATACTTTCTGAGGCAGCTTTATACAGTGGTGGTTTTGCTTGATGAATAGGAGGAGGGGGGGGAAAAACTTGGCCAGGTTTTCTGTTTCTTCTCTACTTGACTGTTTTGTTCATCTTCTCTTGTATTTGGCCCTAGTGGTCTGTTTTGAAGACACTCTACCTTTAGATTTTTATAATTTTTGTTTTTACCTCCTCCTCTTCTCAGGATTGAATATGATGCCTATCGAACGGACCTAGAAGAGCTGAATCTTGGCCCTCGTGATGCAAACACTCTGCCAAAGATTGAGCAATCACAGCAACTGTTTCAAGCACATAAAGAGAAATATGACAAAATGCGTAACGATGTATCTATCAAATTGAAATTTTTGGAAGAAAATAAGGTAAGCTACAACTTCTGATTATATGTTTAGGAGTTTTATGCTGTAAGTTTCTGCTTTTTTGTAATTAGTTATTAGTTCTTAAAGTGTATCTGATTTGAAAAGCAGAATGAGCAAAGAAAATAAGCTGCATCTTCTGAGTTCTTGCTGGAGGACACATTATTAGAGCAGGCAGCCCTAGAAGTCCCTTATCAAGCTGTTCTAGCCATAAATAGCAAACATGGCAGTAAGTTGTTAATACTTGAATTTTCAAGTTTGGAAAAGCATTCTTTTTCTAGTTTACTACATTTAATAGTTAAATGAGTCATATAACTACTGATTTAAGATTGAGTTAAAACTTATATTTGCCAACACTGGCAGGGAGGATATGCACAGAAAAAGTAAGAGAACTGTGAATAGGCTTCTTCAAAATTAAGCTTTCTTTAAACTGATAACCTGAACTAAGCCTGAACTGAGAAATAGAGTTTTCTGTAATTAATGCCTTTTATAGTTTTAATTCTTAAAAAGGGCTTTTGAACTGTTGGTTTGAAGGGTTTTCCCCATATGTGTTTATTCCAACCATACCATTTCATTTATACCTACTTAATGACAGGATTCTTACCCCTCTTATTCTGTCTACCAGCCAAAAATAGAGTAGCCAGATGGAACACACCTTTAAATTGTGCTTTCTTTGATAAACAAGTCTTTCTAAATTGTTTCTAATTAGATGTAAAAATGATGGTTTTTCAAGATCTCATTTTTGTTCATACTCATAGTAAGTGAAATGGTTATAATAATCTCTGACTATATTTCCTGTGTCTTCAGAGGAAGGAAAATGTGGTCAAAACTTACATAAAAGATAGTAGTTTGTCAGTTTGTTCATGTCTAGCAGTGGATTAACATTTTCAGTGTGAGTTAATTAGTGAGGTGGGCTGATGCCAACCTTATGAAGTTTAACCATGACAAGTGCAGGGTCCTACACCTGGGTCGGAGCAATCCCAGGCACAGCTACAGGTTGGGCAGAGAAGAGATTCAGAGCAGCCCTGCGGAGAAGGACCTGGGGATGTTGGTTGATGAGAAAATGAACATGAGCTGGCTTTAGTGTGCGCTCGCAACCCAGAAAGCCAACCGTATCCTGGGCTGCATCAAAAGGAGCATGACCAGCAGGTCGAAGGAGGTGATCCTGCCCCTCTACTCTGCTCTTGTGAGACCTCACCTGGAGTATTGTGTGCAGTTCTGGTGTCCTCAACATAAAAAGGACATGGAACTGTTGGAACAAGTCCAGAGGAGGGCCACGAGGATGATCAGGGGACTGGAGCACCTCCCGTATGAAGACAGGCTGAGGAAGTTGAGGCTGTTCAGCCTGGAGAAGAGAAGGCTGCATGGAGACCTCATAGCAGCCTTTCAGTATCTGAAAGGGGGCTTATAAGGATGCTGGGGAGGGACTGTAGTGACAGGACAAGGGGTAATGGGTTAAAACTTAAACAGGGGAAGTTTAGGTTAGCTATAAGGAAGAAGTTCTTTATTGTGAGGGTGGTGAGGCACTGGAATGGGTTGCCCAGGGAAGTTGTGAACGCTCCATCCCTGGCGGTGTTCAAGGCCAGGTTGGACAGAGCCTTGGGTGACATGGTTTAGTGTGAGGTGTCCCTGCCCATGGCAGGGGGGTTGGAACTTGATGATCTTAAGGTCCTTTCCAACCCTAACTATTCTATGATTCTGTGATTCTATCTGTATGTAGGTAACAGCTGCCTATCAGAGAATATAGGAGTGTCCCCAAATGACAACAGAAGACTCATGAATTGTCAACAGATGAGGATAAAAGTGGAGCAAATCAACAAAACTTTTGGTTTCCAAAACAATACATGCTAAAAATGTAGCTTGTGAGCGCTGATACTTCATATGGGCATTTGCATTAGGACCGGGGGTCTGGGACCACATAGCCAATTAAGAGCTGATGAACCAGATCATTAGATGATTGAAAACTGACCTTTCATGTATGTTTCTTGCAGATCTTGTAGTCCGTTAACTTTCAAATTGAAAAAATCCATATTGAAATTAATATTCTTGAACAAGCTGAAGTCTAATCTAAATGTTGATATTTATGCTTGAGTTAGAAAACGCTCATAAGAACTGATTTTTAAAACAGTGCTCGGTTGAAAATGGGTATATTGAAGGTGCGCCTTCTCCCCCTCTCCCCCCCCCCCTTTTTATTTTTTACTAAGTACTTTGCTACTCATATAACGTACTTCTGTTGAAATGGTTTGATTCCTGTACAGGAATTCAGATGCTTAAGTTCAGATTGGTTGAAAATAGCACTTACCCAGCTTCCTCTTGGTTTGCATTAACTGCATGGGAGACTGATCAGTTTATGTTTCTACAGATAGGAAAGCTGCACAATGAAAACATTTTATTTCCATCTCGTATAAAAAAGTTTCCATATGTTTTAAAAAACTAAATTAGATGATAATTTAGGGAACACTAAAGAAATTGTCTTCGTAGTGACAGTCTTCAATTAGACCAAGCATCCTGTTAGCAGTCACACCTACAATTTTGTTTCTGAAGGAGATTGTTTTTTCCTTCCTGCCTTTTCTTTTAGATTAATACAGAGGGAACTTTCACATGCTTAAGCCTTTTTATCACTGGTGGACATTTCTCAGTTTTGACACTAGATATGTCAAAATATTTACTAAAGGGTGTATGTAATTTTTTTTCCCCAAATAAGCCATAGAAAGGACTTCCTTTACAGTCAAATACTGGCTTAAATATAATTACTGAGAGCTTTACTCATGTAAGCTTTACTTTGGTGTTTTCTGTTTGTTGTATAGAACTCTCCATAGTAAACAAAATGTAATCTTAATCCTGATTGTAAATTTTCATTTCAGGAGCACTTTTTTTTCCCAGCTTGCATTTGTCTCTGGTAGTTTTTGTTCTTCTGTTCCCAGACTGCTTCCTGGGATGTAGTAGGAGGTGGTGGTTATCTGAGAGGTGATGTTCGTACTAATCTGACATCCTTATTCCTTTTTCTGGTGTCAGCTGATTTTTTATTTTTATTAGCACTAATGTCAATGAAGGGGAGGTCCTGTTAGAGCTCATACTTGTCCTACAGCTAGTAATAAGAATTTGGGATGCACAACTGATGTGCTAGACAACTATATAACTGTTACAAACATTACATTTGATTTTTAGCTGCATACAAAGTGTGTGTGATTTCTCTTAAGTCAGTTACTTATTACATTTTAAAGGATTAGTAACTCAATAAGTGTAGGTTCAGTAAGTATAGGAACTAGACTTTAATTTCAGTTAGATTTAATAATCTCAGATGGTCTACTTCTTTGAAAGGTACATGATAACAATCCATCACAATTTAAACATCTATAAATACAGCATGTGCCAAACATGAAGGAGAAAGAAGAAAGAACACAATGGGCACAGTCTTATGAGTGTGTCTGCAACACAGCTACTTCAGCTGTGGGAGTAGTGCACTGTTTAGGAAATGGCTTAAACTGAAGACTTTAGATGATGCTGAACTCCCAAATGGAAGGGCAGTTTTGGTATTGTGAAGCTGTTACAGTCGTCCCGGAAAGGGAATTATACTGGTTATACTGATGCTGTATTCTTAGTAACAGGAACTTGCCATTTTGTGTATCTATCCCCAGGTCCATGTTGGTGCCCATTTAATAGAATCAAAATAAAGGAAGATCAGATGGACAAAAAGCTAGGTTTACTCAGTCTCTCACAAAGAGCCTTTTTGTAGCCTGTATTAGAAAGCCTATGTTGTTGCAGGCTTATTGCAAGGCAAATAGAAGGCTAGTATTTGAGCAGCTGTATCAAGGCATGGCCTTGCCAGACTGATATTATTATATACTAGAACATGCAGATCTCTAATCATCAACTTTATTAATGCATATTGTTATGGTGCTGGATCCGGATGTGAAGTAATATTTGTTCTGAGTCTAAAAGTCTTTTTAGGTAAGAAAATGGTACAGTAGCCGTATAATTTTTCTGTTGTAGATTGTAAACCTTTCGACTTCAGGGCCTGTAAATATTGATGCAGGATGTAGTACAGTGTAGTCTCAAGCTTAGTTGTTGTTATCACTTCTGTGTTGAAAACAGAATTGTGTAATGAAACCTTCTGAGCTAAGCAATTAAGCAATTTGGGGTTTAATTTTAGATTAGATAAATCCATTCATTATTATCTCCCAATAAATGCTATTACAGTCTGACCAGTATTGAACATTTAAAAAGAGTAAACTGAATCATTTTTTTGTCTGACAAATTTATGTCAAAACAGAATCCTAGATGTTCTTTTGTAAATGTACCTCCACTAGATGCAGTCGGTTATGTTCACACTCAAAACGTTTGTCCCATATTTGGTTAAGCATGACATATGAAGAGAGCAGGGAAAACTGGGAGGTGATTCAAGATGTCACTGCAAAGGAACTATAAAGCCAGTTTAACTGGCTGGTGGGCTCTGGTTGGGCCCTACATTTAGGAGAAAACATGCATCACATGGTTGCAGTCTCCTTGTGCTGTCTTCTTGTTTCCTTCTAGGTTTTATATGTTAATGTTTCAGTTAAAAGCCTCCAAAAGTTCAGAGAACTTCATTACTTGCAGCAAGTAAAGCTGCAAGTTTCTGTCTGCAAAACCACCATATACAAGGTTTCTATTAATTTTCATTATAGCAATTGATCCTGAGGTCAGAACTGATTGTGCTATGTACAGAAGGAGGTTGAATGAGCTGATGTGAGTTGTACTTCTGGAGTTGGATGTGTAAATGCTTGCTTCTGCAAATGAAAGCAATATGCAATGTAGTGGAAACCCAGATGATGTAACTGTTTAGACGAAATAACTTCAAGTAAAGATAGCTAGGGGAAAGGATTATGATAGCTGTGAGGAGGTACAGAGATTAGAATGGGGTAGTCTTTCTGGTTGTTGAGATGGGTGAAACAGTCTGAATGAGGAGGTTGTAAAGAAATCTGTAGTTACTGTGCCACAGAAAATCTGGTGTTCAGAGGGAGGTGGGGGAAAGAGGACAGTCTTTACGAGTAAAATATTAAGAGCATCCAGAGGAAATGTGAAAGCTTAAATCCAACCTATAGTATCTACTTTAATCTTCTGTTTAGGGCATGCCCATTTTTTTATGCTTATCCACAAAGTTCAGTTTTGTTTTGAGACTTAAGTTTGCCAAGTCTATTATAGAATGCTTACTCTGCTTGTAATTAGGAACAAATAGGTGTATGTCATTAATTAACAAGGAACAATTATTTTAAATGCTGTCCAGGTGTAAAACATGATGGCTTTTTGACAGGCATGCTAGTCATACATTGGAACCCATTTTTAGCAACATACCGCTAATGTTCTTTGATTGAAAAGCAAATCTTTGATGCTCCTTTGCTGGAATAGGTGCTACAGACCTCAAGGGTTGGCCTTTAGCACCATAGTCTAACAGTCACTTCAAGCTTTGCTGCAAAAAAGTGTGGTCCTTTCATCCTCTGTCCCTTTCTCCACATTGCCTTCTATGTTATGTTTACAGAAGTGTTTTTGCAGCTGTGCAGAGAATCAGATTGGGGAACTGATCCAGGTTAAAGCAAGTATGTTGTTGTCAGGTTAGTTTTAATCTAGATCTGTTGCCTGATCCAACTGACTATATAACTGCATGAATGTTTTGCCAACAGAGGGCTAAGGTGAAACATAGTGTGGAAGTAGGAATCGATATCTGGATATGGGAGTGGGTAAGGCTGAGATTCTTTCGTGGGAAAACTGGTTAGGTTTGAACTTGGCTTTAAGTCAATACTTGTCCAGTTCTCAGCTGTGATTGCAGGTGTTTTCGCAGTGGGCATCAGGTGATTTGCGATGCAGTTTTTTCTGTCATAGTTGGCTGGCACGTCATAGTAGAGCTCAGCAGAGCTTTGTATAGTGTCGGGCAGCTGAAGTCTTTTTCTAGAAACTCAATCTTAGTTACCTGAATTAAGTTGAAGATAAGAAGATCCCACCATCACTTTTGGGATTCACTTAGCAGTCAGCTCCTGAAGGAGAGCAGAAGTTGTAAGACCTTTTACCTCTGCAATGAATTTGATAACAATCATAAAATTTACATCACAGTGATCAAGATAGGACCTCATACAATGGGGTAGCTCTGGCAGTTCAAAAACTCCACCAAAACAGAACATATTTTCTCAGTCCAAATCATCAGTCTCTACACTGCGAGTTCCTGCCTTTTTGTGTGTGTGCGTGCACACATACCTGACCCTAGATCTGACTGAATTTATACAAGTATCTGAGACTTCAGGGCAGTTCACAGAAGCTTCGTGTTAGAAGCGACTAACAAAGTACCAATTTTGGTTTCAAATTGATGAACTTGGGCTGAGAGGGTGGATTAATTACCCCTGTTTTATTTGAGTTCCTATAAACAGTATGAATAAAACTCTTACAGAATTTTAATAATATGCTACAACAGTGAGTGTACTTCTGTCCAGAATTCTTGGCTTGGATTGCATGAAGTCTTGCGTGTCAAAGATGAAAGAATTTGCTCAAGCAAAGTCTGTACCTCCTAACTTTTTTGTGCTCTAAACTTTTAAAAGCAAACCCTTTATGTTGCTGTGACATTTTCCACTTGTGACATTTTCCGTAATGGTTTGAGGCTGAAAATTTTTGTAGATTTAAAAAAATGTGTATTTATAGATGTATGCTCCCACACAAACTGAAAAAGAGGGCATCTTTTATGACTCAGAAAAGCTGAACGATGTTGAAGAAGTGTAGCTAGCTAAATTCTGTATCTCCTAAATGCTAAAACATCAGTACGTGATGAATTTTGTGATGTCTGTTATAAATGAAAAAAACATTGTCTCAAGATATGATGTGCACAGTGAAGTCCTTTCTAACCATACACACCTCACATGGTTGGGTTTTTTTTTTCTGTATTACACCATAAATGAGGCAAAAGGCCTCCTCTTTGACATATATTAATTAAGTTAGCCTGAATTATTAGCGGGTAAAACAGAGGGATACCAGTTTTCAAATTGTCAGAGCAGCTTTGACCACCAAAGAGAGGTTATCACAAGTAGGATGCTGAGCTCTGTACAGTTGTCAGTTTATGGGCAAAACTTCATTTGTGAAATGAGACTATTCAGAAAAAAGCCAAACAAACCAACCCCTCAAAAACATTGTGTACTCAGAAATTTCAACTTTTAGTGCTGAAACTTTTATATACACCTGCATGCATGCATGCATGCATACACACACATGCTCAGCCCGTTTTTTATCGAAGTGTTTTGTTTTAAAGGTATATTGTTACATTTCTGTGTAATAATGTAAATATTACACTTTTCTTGCGTAATGGCATGTCTAATATATGTTGGGATTTTTTTTAATTTGAGATATTTTCTTAAATGAGGGCAATAAAGTATTTCTGTATTGAGTCAGAAATGCATGCATTTAAGAAAAGCATGTTAGCCAAGTAACTTGTTAGAACAGGCATGGACAACTGGTAGGCATAGGCGAGCCTTGGCCCAAGGATGCTTCTACTTCCCTGCATGACAGGAGTAGACCGTCCTTTGTGGACTTCACTGAGAGATGAGGGCATGATCCAAATAGAGAAAGCTTAATCTGCTACCTGCCACATCCTTCATTTGGGCTCAGTCAGCCATCTTGTTCCTCTGTTCTCTTCTTTGTTGGCAAAATGCTATTGGGCTCAAAGTCTTGTAGGCTGAAAACAGACACAAGAATAAGGTTGTGTTGGGCTGAGAGTACACTCAAGAATAAAAAGGACAGGTTTTAGCTGCAGGAGAAACTGGAGAGATGCCTTGTCATACCATTGTTGTTCATTCACAACTTCAGGTTTACTGGTGTGCTAGGATGAAAACATAACTTTAACTTTGACTTCATTAGTGCTGTAGCTTGTAATCATGGACTAGACTGGAAGAGAGAAACAGTGATGCCCTCCAGCTGTTCTTGTGGTCTTCTCCCCAGGTTTTGACTACTGCTATGACTTGTGTGTTTCATGACTACCTTGCACAAACGTTAATAGTCAAGGTATTGACCAATGTGCTTTAAATAATACTGTGTTACAGGGGATAGGCAAGAAATATTGCTGGGCAAACAACAGAAGTTTCATTTGGTTTAGTTATACCAGAGCTGGAAAACAGCAACTGTCTGCAAGGGTGATAAATAAATGAACTGTATCCTTAGATAATGTATTTGTTATGTACTGTGTCAGGGAAGTGCATTTGGCCTGCAGGTAGGTACCTTAAACAGAGGTTTGGTATCTACTTTCAAGGAATCAAGTACTTGTAATCAAGAGTTCAATACTAAATAACATGCTGTTTAGTGAATTGCTTTTGGTCCGTGCGTACTGAGTTGGTATTGACTGTTATGCATAATCTGAGGTTAAAGAATTTTGTATTTGCATTTTATATTTTTAAACTTTTATTAAATAAATCTGTATGAAGTCTGAACATCTCAAATACACCTATTTTTTATTTAATTTTTATAACTGACCTGCGCTGCTGTTGACATCTGCCTCCTCTTCTTAACCTATCTGTATCCTTCCCTGCAGGTTAAGGTATTGCACAATCAGCTTGTTCTGTTCCACAATGCCATTGCAGCGTACTTTGCTGGGAATCAAAAACAGCTTGAACAGACACTTAAACAGTTCCACATCAAATTGAAAACACCTGGAGCAGATGCCCCATCCTGGCTTGAAGAACAGTAATCGGATCAGAAATGAGGACCCAATGTTTAACCTAAATCTTTAAATCTGATAATAATCAAGGGTTGGGGGTTGAAGGACTGTTGTAGTGATTCTTGCACAGACAGCTTTAATTATTTGCCCCTTTTATAATACTGTAAAACTGAATTTGGTGGGAAAGTGGGTGACTTAAAGATAACCAGACATGATTTCTGTCATTTCATATGCACTCCTTTTGTATGTAAAGGTTGGTGGTTATTTCTGTAACTGGGATGGGGGGGAGGGAGGGAAAGCAAAACTATAATAGATTTGCACTGACAAATGATGTTTGTGATTTCTGGTCATTTTGGTGGCTAGTCAAAATATTTGCAAATGGAGGTTTACATGATTTGTACCAACATCTGGTATTTTATAGACGAATATAGAAAACATCTTTAGTGATTTTCATATGACTTTTAAAAAGGAGAGAGTTAAAAGAGTATTTTGCAGATTAATAATATAAGGCTTATATGTGATATCTGCATGTAAGGCAACTGTAGCAGATGGCTCATTGACTAGTGGAATTGCAGCAAATGCATTTTTAAAAGATGTAACTTTTCATTATAGGTTCAGGGAAATCCAGGAAAACACTAAAGCAAGAATCACTTGTCAGTCTGAGGCTTCTAAGCACACACTTTTGCTTTGCACCACGTGGTTTGCTGAGTGAAGCCAACCATTCAATGTACTAATCTCATTTAAAATTTTACTTTCTATATGAAACAAATACCGTACTAGCCTTAAATCACAGGTATGTGCCTTTTTATAAGATAATATTTTCCATCAATGTACATAATCCAAGAACCCTTTCATGTAATCCTTAGTCAGTTCCCAGTGAGGGGAAGGAGACTGTGTAAATGCTGTTTCATTGTACACTTGGAGCAAGTTAAAGCTCTGGTTAACCTTTATGGACAGGCGTGATTTTGAGAGAGGACATCGGGCCAGTATGGTTTTTCTGTTTAGTTGAAAAGCATACTTTGGTAATGGAATGGAGGATACTTTTTTAATTTCTCCATTGATCGTGTAGTCCTTAAATGTAAAATTTTATGTCAGTTTTATCATAGACATTTTAAATTCAGTATATTGGAGTCCTCATTTGCACGTTATGTTGCTTTGTGTTCTGTTAAGTAAGACGAAATACTTCAAATATGTTAATTACAGCAGTGTGGATTGTATGATTTATGTACTGTATGTTCAAATGCCTTTCAGCTGACATTCTTAAAGTTTTCAGTGCTTAACACAACTGTAATGTAACTGTAAATCAAACTTTGTAATCATTCCTCATTAAATTCTGGGCCTGACAGAGCCTTCTTTATGTTTTTCTGTCATAATCTCTTGTAATAGTTCATTTATGTTCCTCAGAATGTATATCTTATGTGAATTTTGTATTCATATTAAAGGTGTTTGCAGTCAAACTTCCTTGCCTTGTGATGGTTAAGAGCAGAGCTCAGCTTCTGCAGTGAAAGCTTAGTCCTGTTTTTCTGAGTTACCACCTCTGCCCAAGAATTTCTGTTAAAAAGGTAGTAGGTGGTAACACTGCTGTTTTATTTCAGGATGATTAAATAGTGTGCAAGTTCAACCTGAATGGGAACTCACAGTGAAACAAGTCTTTTAGTATATGTAATTCTTGACTTAAACTTTTAAAGAAATTTCATTACCTTTACAACTATTACAGAGCCACCGAATTCCAGATCTTGGCATGCGTATGATATGATGGTGCAAGAAAGAAATTAGCTGTGTAACTATAGTTGAACTAGGAAATGCAGATAGCAGCATTATAGCAGGGATGAAGAATGCAAACCTGCTGACTACAATTGAAGTATTAGCTTTCAGAATGCTGCAGGAAGAGGATGCATACAGAACACGTGTTGTCAGTTTTTATCTCGAATTCACGCATCTCCTGCTGAGAGTAGTCCCTCCCCAGGAGGAGCTGATCTGTCAGAAATGGTACGAGTGAATTTGAATCTGAAATTGCCTAATGCAGCAATGACCCATGTGGCATTGTGTAACCCTCCAACTTTTGCAGTAGCTTAAAACTGCTAGAGTCTCTTCGCTGTGAAGAAAAGTGGGACAAAAGAGACGACTTGCTAAAATCTGTGTGTGTATCTTCCATTTTACTCACAGAAGCAGTTGTTCTAATTGATGGCCTCAGGGGGGAGGGTTTTGTGTTAAGCTGATCAATAGGATATTAAACTGATTGCCTTTTTGTTAGTTTGTTCTTTCTTTGCCGCCATTCAAATATATGTGCTTATGAAATAATTCAAACACGTCTTGTATTCAAAGTTAGCTCTTTAGATCTCACCAAATTTAGAAACTTTTGCTTTTGGAGATCACAAGAGCAAGACACTTCTGAAGTCTCTAGTGGGAAGTAATTACACTTGTCAGGCTTTCTGATACTAACACAAAGGCTGCATACATATCTTAAGGTCGTAATACTGGCATTTATCTAGGTAGACAGTTGTCAGGATGGATTTTGTCTGAAGAGGGGGCCATAACCACTTAGTATAGGCTTGTCTGTGAAAGATTTCATCTCTGTTACACGTTATCACATGAATGCTTCTAGTGTTCTGTGAGGTTTCTCAGGAAGAAGAATGTAAAGCAGTTAATAGTGTTTCAGATACACTGTTGTAGCTGCTCTACCAAGCAGAGATGCAGGGAGCTGTTTGTTTTCTTGGTGACCATACTGTAAGTTATCCACACTTCTGGCTTGTTTGAAACATGTAGGTCCTGTTATTTTGTTGTTATGAATTCAACGAACAGCCCTTCCACTCTAAAAATGCTCTTTGGCATACTTCATGTTTTGTCAAGTCCTTACAAAGAACCTTTTTGGTTATAAAATGTATCTATGGTTATATTTGAAAAGAGGTCTATGCAAGTAGAGCACAGTAACACACCAGTATCATTAAACTAACAGCTTGATTCCAATCTTCTGTCAACTGGTTTTCCCAGCAAGCTTATCTCTGTTCTGTCTCTGCTTCAGAAAATCATCAAAGTAATATAAAAGGAAAGCTAAATGTTCCCCTCTACCCCATTTTGAACTGAACAGGGGGCATGTTCAGTTTGTATTCTCTGCTTATCTGCTCTTTTTCCTTGTTGTGGTATCACAAGAATAATAAGGTATTATAATTATTTAGCATTCCTCATCTGCAATTATCTTTAGGCTTTTTTTCTAGTCTGCTTATCGTTTCATGCTGCATGCCTGATGTGGGGGTTGTACTAGTCACAGGTCTTTTTAATCAGTTGTGAATCTTTTCATACTTTGTGATTGCTGCCCAGCCCAAACTTACCAAACTACTGACACCTAAGTTTGTGAAATTGAAAGTTTGGGTTTTTCTTGATGAGAAGATCCACAGAGGAGTTGACTGTTGCTTGATTTGTATTTTAATCTTCTATCCTTGTTACTTGGCCTTGTTAGCGGCTCTTTGACATCGTTGTGTTCTTTCAGGTTGTTTTGGTTAGTTAAAGCTAGTGATGTGTAGAAAACACAGTTCTGTGTCTGTGACAGCAGCCCTGTTCATCTTACCATTTGCCTGTTTTCACCAAAGTTCTTCCTGTTTATTTCTGTCAGTCTTACATGGAAACCAGATAGATGTGGTGCACTTACACATTGCCATGATGACAAAATGCATATTAAGGAATTACAAGAGAGGCAAGTAGGATGGTTTGTGGCTGCCTTGGAGCAGAAGGGCATATATTGGTAAAGAAGCAGTGGGAAGGAAAAGCAATGTGTTGGTATTTCATCAGAATCCCTATACCAAAATGCAGAGAAGCAGCGTATAACCCTTGCAGAGCACTGGCATTGGACATAAAAGCTCAATCTGTGGTTCACAAACTTTATTTCTGATGGCTGGGAGTATTGGCACAAAAGCATTGCTTTTTACACTTCAGCTGCCTTTCTAAAAACAGTTAAATAATAATTTCAGAACGGGGCAGGAGCAGGGACAGTTCTGTGTTGCCCACTGTTGGTAGTGTACTTCTGGTAAGTACGCAGCAAAATGTGTGCTCAACTTTTTATAATCGCTGTAGGTAAAAAAAGAATTCTCAGCAAATACAGTCCATCTCATCTCTTCATAACAATGCATTTTAAAGGTAATAGCTATTAGAAGAATGGAAATATGTGGTATTCCGGAAGAAGCAGAAAAAGAGATCATCTTTGCAGAGTACCCTTGCATCACTGGTTGGTAGAACTTAAGATGGGTAGCGGTGTGGTTGGATGATAACATTTCTTAATTAAGTGCAGAGATCAGATGCAGAACAGAGTAACCTGAAACAAATTTTTAGTTTGGTTTTGCCCTGTTATTACTGTTCATGCCAGCATAAACCCATTGGTTCAGTCTGGAACAGTTCAGCTATCTGCAGTGTGTTCCCAGTAAATGGTACTTAACAAATGGTATGTCCTACTGGGCTAATTAAATAATTACACATCTTGCTGCCTTTTAAAGGCTACTGAAGGCTGTGAATTCAAGCACTTGAGTTAAATAATGCTAAATCCTGGTGTTGCCTGTTCAGTCTTGATTTGCCTTTCTTACATACGTGTATGCATCATGCTAGTTTTGTGTGATAGTGGTAATTAATTGCAGGCTTGTGTTTTGAGAGGTTAACTACCACAATGCTTAATTTTGAAACCAGATTTTGAAACCAAATTGGTTGTAATGTGGCTGGAGTGCCACAATTAACTTTCTCTCCTGCCTTTGTCCGAACACTGTGGAGATGAGGGCTTGTAACGAAGATGACAACACCTTTTGTTCAGGTGGTATAAGTTGCTTTGTTCATATTAGATCTGTTCAGTCATTAAAGCCATGTTCAACCTAAAGCATTGGAAGCTCTTTGTGCTCTAAAGAAAAGCAGTGTTTACAAAAAACTTTTTTTTTCCCTTCTCTCATAGGAAAATGCATTTAAAAAGTAATAATCTTGAAACTGTCCCAAGCATTTAATTAACTAGAAACCTTAAAATACTAACGATAGGATATGTTTCTGTAGCATACCAACTCATGTAAATGCTATCTGTTCTAGGGAGGTGCATTTGTTGCTTGTTATAGGTGGGGCTGCTGGATCTACCTATTATTAAAGTTGCTTAATAATTCCTACTGTAAAGACCTGTTTTCAGTTGTTTGTAACTTGGATTAATTTTAGCCATGTGGGCAAAATCTTTGCCTGCTGAGTGTTCACATTTTTTGGGGGTAGAGGGAGGAATCGGATAAAAGCATAAAATTAATTTAACACTGTGTTTCTGAAAAGTTCTGCTGAAAAAAAAACCAACCCACAGGGTGAGGGAAAGTTAAGAGTTTAACTTCATATCCGGGCTGGCTCCCGGTTCCTCTGCTGCCCTGTTCGGTTTTGAGGTTTTTAAATACAATGCCATTATGCAAGTCTCCTGTTTGGCTTGTTCTTTCCGTCTTTTGGAGCGAACATTTGTGCTCATGACTGGCAGCAATGAAAACAAACCTCTTTGGTTCCAACACAAGCAGCCACAGTCCAAGGGGCAGCGAGCGCGCTTCCTCGAGGGTGACCTCAGGGGTGACCCGACACTCTCGAGGAATGTCCACGCTGGCTCTGTGCTGAGGGTGCCCTCCCCAGCTGCCGCTAGCCGTGCCAAGTGGGGATGTGTGGTGTGGTGTGACCGGAGCTGCCATTCACTGCAGCTGAGCTGTTCGCTCAGTGAATTTGGAGCTTAAATGACCAGGTTCTGACATCGCACTTTGTAAATGTGTCTTTGCTCTAATGCATTTTTTCCTTTTAGATCGAGTGAGTCAAGCGGGCTGTCTTGCCAGACCAGCAGGTCCCATCTCTGGCTGCAGAACTGTAAGCTGGAATGGTGTCACCTCAGGGACACAGGGGCCAGAGGAGGCTTCCTGCCCTCCTGCTCTTCCCCTGGTCCAGCCACCTGACCCCCAGGCAGAGGCAGCAGCAGCCCAGGTTAGGCACTCCACACCAGGTGAGGCACATGTTTGTCCTTCTGCACCTGCCCTCCCAGCCCTGGACATGCCAAGGTGTTATTTTCTCTCTCGTGCTCAGCTCAGCAGCTCTGGTTGGTGATTGTGCAAGGCTGGAGGTGAGGCTTTTCTTTCTCCCTTCTTCCTCAGGAAAGGAAGCATTTCTGATTCTGCCTTGGAATTGGCCACTTGTAAGAAGCAGTGTTGGGGTGTGTGGGCTCTGTGTGTTCCTTGCAGCTGTGACTGCTTGCTTACTTCAACGAAGTCCTTTGCCTTCACTCTTCTGGAGAAATGGTTTTATTTTTTAAATGTGGCTCAATCTCTCTGCAAAAAAAATATTTTAGAACTACGTATTTGTTTGCTGGATCATCTGTGGATGGCACTTTGGCTTTCAGTGCCACAATCCTGGTGCCACATAACCCAGGGTGTGATGACCTCTTACATCTGACTTAAGTTCTCTCACGCTGTCTTCATTGGACATGACCTTTGAGCTTGCTGCTGATGTCTGGGGCTCCCACAGCCTGCTGGTGTGCCTGGCCTGCCACCTGCGGCGCTGAGCCAGTGGGCAGCGCCTGGGGCGGGAAGGGGATGGAAAACGGGGTGTTTGCCTTGGGGGTGAGGGCAGAGGATGAAAGGCTTCAGCCACGGAGGGGAACCCTCTCCTTCTAACTGGTAGCGCGGTTGATACCACTGTTCTATTCCTTCAGAAGCAACTGCTGTCATTGATTTCGGTGATAGCATGTATACACGTATGTGATGTATGTATGCACGTACATAGCCCTCACCCACCTTACCCGCAGCGTGCTCAGCCCAAGTCCCCCGCGGCCGCCACGCACACCCCCGGCGCCCCGCAGAGGTCCCGGTTCGGCGGTGCCGGTGCGGAGGAGCGCGGGGCTCCGCTGTCCCGCGGGGCGCTCCCGGGTGCCACCGCCGCTGTCACCTGCCGCGCCCGCGCCTGCGCGCTGCCCCGCCCCCGCCAGCCCCGGCGGCGCGGCCGCGGCGCGATGGGAGGAGGAGGAGGCGGCGGCGGCGGCACCGGGCCCTGCTACGCGCGGCACCGCGTGCTCCCGCGGGCGCGGAGGTGAGCGGCAGGGGCGCGGAGGAGATCGGGGATGGGGGCGGTGGGCTGCGCGCGGGTCTCCTCCTGGCCGCGCTGGGGCTCCGCGCTGCCGGTGTGGGGGGGTCTGGGGGGCGCGGTGAGGGAGCGCGGCGGGGTCCCCGTCACCTGCGCGGGTCTTTCTGCACCGTCCCGAGGCGGCGGAGCGCGCTCCTGGGAAACGCGTTCCCGCACCCAGACCGCGGGGTCCGGTGTCCCCCGGCGCCTCGCCAGCCGCCCCTGTCAACGGGCGGGAGCCGCCGCCGCTCCGCTCGCACAGCGGGCGTGTCCGCGGCGGGGAGCCCAGGCTCGGTCTGGTGAGGCCGCCGCTGCCGCCGGGAGCGCGACCCTCACCGCTGCCCCGCAGCCTCCCGCGAAGGGGGCGCGGGCAGCTCACGCCGCGGAACAGCGCGCCCCATGGCGCCCCCTGCGGGCGGGGCGGGGCCCGTCCGCTGGGGCGGGGCGCTTGGCGGGTGCCTGGGATCCGACGGCGGGCGGGATCCTGAGGTGAGACGGCAGCGGTTGTACCTCGGGTCCGGCCGAGCTGCCCGCCGCCGCGGCGGCGCTTGAAGGGTGCTACGAAGTAAGGGTCTCCTCGGGCACCTGGGCGCGCTGCCCGACTTCCGTGAGCACCCTGGCCGCGCGTCCGCTCCGGATTGAGAACAGGACGGTAAGGTGAGGGCTGTGCCCTGGCGACCCCTTTCCTTTCCTGCGGCAGGGAAGGGGAAACGGCTGGCACCCAGCCCACTGACCAAACTCGCACGGTGCCGGGGTGGCCCGGGGTCCTCTGCCCATGTGGCTCTTGTGGTAAGCCTGCCTGGGGTTCCCTTCCCAGCCTGGGAGCTCGTGCCGCATGAGGGATTTTATTGGATGAATTGAGTGGTTAAGCACCGAGTTGCAGCGATAGCGCGAGTTGTGTGTTCTTTGTAACCCACATGTTTGGGCAAGGTGAGGGAGGTGGTGGTAGCAATTCCTTTAGCTGGAGTTTACCTTTTCTGTATGGCTGCTGTTCAGACCCAGGTATCCAAATGCTGTGGTCGGGCTTTAGTGTCAAAATCGGCGTTGTTCTCATGAGAATTTGGAGGGTGCCTGGTGCAGAAACGTGGGCAGCAGGGAACATAAGGTGTGAGTGAAAGGCAGTAATATCTTGCAGTATGAATTATGAAATGCCCTTCAGCACAACGCATTGCGCGTTTCACCTGCTCATTTGGGTATGCAAATATAATGTATGTCCGTCTGGGTGGCAACAACCATTTTTGCAAGAAACAAATTATTTTAGAGTGTTCGTCGTCTTACCAGGGGAGAAAGTTGTCCCCACCCTCAAACTTTGAAATGCATTTCCAAGTATGATTAGGTTGGCTAAGACAATGAATGAGACAAAGAAATAAGGTATTTCTTTCATGCCAAATATGGACGCAATTAAAACGTGCAGTGAAGATGTTACTTTATGGCTCTTGCACTTCTTTGGCTGTTTTGGATGATAAACATGCAATAGTGAAGTGCAATTGAGACATCTTAAGCGTTTGTTCTTTTCTTCCTCTTTAATCCTTTGAAAAGTGTGGAGAGGCTCCTTAGGAGTTAAAATTTTCCTTGGCTTTTATTACGCATCCCATTCCCGCCGTGTCTCGTTAATCTATAGTTGGAACGGCTGCATTGCTCCCTACCTCCTCTTGCTGTATTTCCTTCTTTGGAGGCACCTGCTGATATCAGCAAGCGGCCCAGTGCCTGTCCCGGCTGCCAGCTTCTCTCCTCTCCCACCCACGGTAATGGTGGGGGCGCTGGGAACATCTTGGAGCTGCTCCTCCAGCAGGCTGCAGGAGCAGGGAACTTTGACCGGTCTCCTGGTAACTGGAGCCCACCATCCTCTTACAAGCCGGTGATCTCTGTCACCTGCATCGTGCTTACCTGTCCGAAGACAAAGCTGAATGCTCAGCCTTTATGCAGTGCCTTTCCTTTCATGCCTGCCTTCCAAATGCTGATTCTTCCCCTTTCCTGGTTCTGAGTGACAGTTACCTCATCCAAAGCAGTACAGGGCTCGTTGGCTTGAAAACAGTTTTTCCTGTTCTATCTATCTATGTTTCTATCTTTGCATCTTAGGCTGGGATGTTTTCTTCCCCTTGCGTTCTCCACTCCTTTCGCTAGGAGTGTCCCTCATCTAACTCGGAAGCGCTCAGGACTGAGATCAGTCGTTTTCCACTCTTGTGTGTTAGCACTGGGACTCTGATGATTCATCGTCTGGAACGTTGTTCCACTAGGATTTGATCCCATTTTTCTTAAAGCATCTAAATTTGTTGGAAGTTTCAAAATGAGGTTCTTGCACATTGCCCTGGGGGCATGGTCGGTCCTCTGTCTGTCTCTTGTTTTCCTTCTTTCTTGAAATCTGTGGGAACCAAAGTGGGAAAATAATAACTGTTGAATGCTGCTTTGTGATGGTGGAAAACCAGCTAATGCATTTTTCATTTTTAAATAAGTGGTAGGGAGGGAAATCTTTTTTTCCTAGTTGAGTTTCTTTAAATTAATGCAACACTTAATTGCTTTGAGTGGTTAATGTCTTTCCACCACCTTGCACCTGCTTTTTTTATGCCTCTCTGCTTCTATGATCATGAACCTGGGAGGAGAGGCATGAACATAGAGAGCTCTGTAATAGCAGCTGGATATTAATGCTGACTTAAATTGGAAACTCTCTGTCCCAATCCACGTTCTTTGTAGCTCTTCCCCTTCTCATCCTGCCATTAAAATATTTTCCATCATTCCCATGACTTAAACCTCATACAGGTTTTTATGTATGTTTTCTGTTCTTGTGAATAATTTGGTAATGTAGGGTATGATGTTAGAAAATCTGAAGCATGAAAAAGGAATTTGTTGCTACCTATGCAAGCTTTTGAGAAGAAAAGGTAACAGTGGATCATTTTGGTCGGTTTCCATTGACTTCAGTGAAGCTGCGAGTGGCTGAGTCCTTGCAGACCCAGAGAGAATTTGCCCTGAGGCTTGTTTCTGTGACTTGGGTCTGTTTGAGTACACCCCAATGATGGATCTCTGGCAAAAACAGTGAAGGCTTTTCATTACTATTGTACAATGTTAAATTGATCTTGGTTGCTATTAGCTCTGTGAACCCTGCTGAAGAGACAGACAACTAACTAAATCAGTGCCAAATTTCTGATCTGATACTGCTCTTGTGCCAGTGCATTACTTCAGCTTTTTCTGTCGAGCTTTCCTGCAACTGGTTTTTGCTGAGGGGCTGCCGGTCTTTATCAAAATTTGTTGTGTGCCACCTTTGATCTTTATTAGTGAATTCCCTTTCTTTTTTTTTGAGATAACTTACAAATTTCCATACAACTGTGGGATTCTTCATTGATCTGTGTTTGAAACACCTTGATTTGTTTTCTCAGAGACTTAAAAAGTATACCTGTTCTAATAGATTGGTCTTACCAAAATTGTGGGGTTTGCTGAACTCATCCTCTTACTTGAAGGTTTACTGTCAACAACAGCATCTTCATTTAGGAGGTGACAGTATAATAAACATTTCTCAAAACTGTTTTGATTCCTGTTAAGCTGCTTCATGAGGTAATGTAGATCTAAAAGCTCTCCTAAATAGGAAAGCTTTTAGCGTAGGTTACTGTTCTGTCAGCTCCTCTGTCCTTTCTCTCTCTTCCACTTATTGAACTGGCTGTGTTAACCTAGATGCTGAAGTAAGTTACAAGGGGCAGCCTAAACTGTGGTCTTTCTTCTCTTACTGCATTTTAGGAGTTAATGTAACCAGACCAACAATGGTAAAATGCAGATACTGGAAGTTTATTCTCAGTGAACATGGAGAGTTTAGGGACTGCTCACTGGTTTTCTCTTACTGACAGCTGTGTGAAAAATACAAAGGCAAAAAAAGCAGTACATTGGGCTGGATTGTTAAATCATCAATATATTTATCATTCATTATTTTGATGCAGCTTGGATTTAAGCCATGAATTAAACAGATTCAAACAGGGTCTGTTTGATCCAGTTAATCCAGTAGCCTAGTTAATACTTATATTTTCTAACTGTGTGTAATCAGCGTGTGTAAAATTAGGAGTGAAATGATGTTTGGTTTAATAATTTGAGATATATTCTCTTACGGAATTGAAATAAACAGATTAGTAGATGGTTTTGGTATCTACTGTGGGTAATATGAGAGGTAGTCTTATTTTAGTTGAGTTTTTGAAATCTAGGTACCCAAAGCTATCTGAAATCTTAGTATGGCTAAATTTTATATGATTGCTTTGGCAAAGACTTTTGATTCACTGGATTTCCCTTCTCAATTAAACATTTGGTAACTGTTATACCTTCATTTTAGCATCTTTTAGCACAAGGGACAAGATCCAGTCTCTCTGATCTGAGTTTCCCATTGTGCTTTGTTGTAGGTTGCGAAGATGGTACAGTCCCCTCTCCTGTTGCTGATGCTGGCAGACTAGAGTTTGAGAGCGCGTGAAATCTGTTGCTGCTGCACTCACTATTCAATGTTTCAAACCGATCCAAGGAAGTAACACTCTCCTCTTTGGAGAGGCCATAAAATGCATGTTATGAATTGTCTCTCCTTGGTCAATGATAAAGAAAATGGGGCTATTCCAGTCACAACGGGATTAATGAACGAGGATACGACAACAGCACCTCAGCTTTCTCAGCCTGCAGCACCGCTGCCCCCTCCGCCATGTCCCCTCGCAGGGGCACCCGCAGCCCCTCCGCTCCCCCCGGGGATGCCACCACCACCACCACCTCCTCCTCCACTGCCTGGGCCAAATGTACCTCTGCCTCCACAGCTGATAAATGGGCACGACAGCCACGGCAAAAAGAAACGGATGCGGAGTTTTTTCTGGAAAACCATCCCTGAGGAGCAAGTCCGTGGTAAAACCAATATCTGGACGATTGCTGCAAGACCGCAGTATCAGATCGACACAAAGACAATTGAGGAGCTTTTTGGGCAGCAGGAAGAAACCAAGCCCCAGGACCTCCGAAGTCGGTCTTTAAAGTCTTCATTTAAAGAGACTAAAGAGGAGGTAAGAACCAAAGTGTAACCTTTCTTTTACATCATGCTGTGGGAATTGCTGTGAATTCTGACTCACATCTGTCTCCTCTCTGTCGTGTTTCATCCATATGGCAAATGTGTGTTGATTTGAAGGAGCGGGGGAACCTCTTTATTCTTAGTGGCACAGATTTGTTGTTGAAGGAGCTAACAGTGTTTTATTATTTTAACTTGGTAAGTGCTGTGATTTGATCACCTGTTAATATAAATAAGTGGAGGGAGCTGAAGGCATCTGTATTTACTCATGTTGGATAGCTCTTGAGTCTTCAGTGGAAACATAGGTATATTGTAACTTTTCAGCTCTTCCACTGTGTCTGTTGTATGAACAAAATGTTCTACGTGCAAACATGAAGCAGGCAAGAGGGAAGAGAATCATATTGCAAGGGTTAATGCTGTATATACCCATGATGCCCTGGAGGCGTCAAGGAAGGGAAGTACCAGTGTGACAGCTTGGAAATAAAGCGTAATATAGTGGCTAAGAGAATTTATTATTTAATTGAGATAATTTTAAAGTTTCAACTTTTGTAAATGTTGCTTTCCTGCTGATGAAAACTTTGTCATCTACCCTGCTTTTCTGAACACTAAAATAACCTCCCAGGAAGGTCTGAAGGTTGTTCCTGCTTTCTGTTCTGGTGGCAAGGTCTATACCAAGCACCTTCAGGTTCAAGCACTTCCCAGTGAACTGATAAGTAGCTTGTCTGGTTCTTAGATCCTGGTTTATAGACAGCCTCTTTGTTAAGCCTGAATTGAATTGTCTCAAGTGATCATTCTGTGAAGTAATTGGAGGGTTGAAATGTAGATTTAATCACTGGTGTGTCTCTACATACATGTTAGCTTGTAAACAAAATACAGAGGGCACAGGGTTAAGACTTGTAATGATGCATTAGTTTTTACTAAGAAAATAGGAGCTTGAAGTTGGTGGTGTCTTGCAGGACTCTGGAGATGATGTCAAAGTAAGATCAGTAGGGACAAGGTGAGAAACCAATGTACGGATAGTGTGCGTATTGTACATAGACTAAAATAAGGGGTTTAAAACAGGTATGTGTATTGCAGACTCTGAAACGCTGACATCGGGAAGGAGTAATTGGGGCTATCATCAGAGGTAGTCATTAACCTCTGCGCTGTTTTCAGGCTGTGTTCATCTTCAAATCAGGATGGTAGTGAGTGGACTTCCTGTGTAGCATACAGATGTACGCAACTCCAGCCCCATGTGTTTCCTTAGAAGCTCCCCCTTTCAGGACTGTGCTGCAGGCAGATGTATGTACACAACTCCAGCCCTGTGTGTTTCCTTAGAAGTTCTCCCTTTCAGGACTGATGTGTGGTGAAGATCTAGTTACAGTAAAAATGATGATCAGTTCATAAACTGAATGTGGCCCCTAGTACAGCAGCAGAGAAAACAAGCTCCCTCCAGAACTCACACATTTTCATGTGTAGCTTGGAAATCGGCATCCTAAGAGTGATGTTGGGAGATTAAAATTACAGGCCTGCAAAATAAGGGTTTCCCCGGGATTCAGTGCCTTGAAAGCAAAAACCTGCCTAGCTACAAGTTAATGTTTTTGTGTATCTGCCTGGAGCTGATACGGTGGTCCAGTGCATCTCCACTGCCTGATGCTTGTGCACCCTGGCGCAGGGCGCACGCAGTTCCATAGCACACGGCAGCACCGAGTTACGCTACTTCAGTGACAAAATGTGTGACTCCGTTGCTAAGCTGTGCCGAGCATGCCGCAGCAGTGTGTCAGACAGCGGTGAGCCATTTCTAGTGTGAGTTAATGGTCTTTGCAGCACTAGCTGCTTAGCAAGGAGGGAAGGAGATAATCTGCAAGAGCTATGCATTATTGGAAGTGCGGAAGCACAGATAAGCAACAGCTCACATGCTTAACGTTACTACAGGCGTCATTCAGCAGGAGTATGGACATTTGAAGCATAAGCAATGCTTGTGATTTCCGTCATCAGTGCTGTCAGCTGCCGCTCGCTTACTTTAATGTATGATGGTTATCCTCAGCTCACTGTACCTACAGAGGCTGAAAGGAGTTTGAGGCAGGCTGGGGTACACAACATCTGTGTGACCCTGTGGAGAGCGTGTCAGCATGTAGCTGAGGAATCTGCAGTTCTGTTCCTGGCTGTGTCGTTGCCCTGGCTTCCCCCTTGTCCAGGGGAAGCTGGACAAGACACTTTGTGTGTCAGTATCTCTATTCCTTTTGTGTAAAACACAGCTGACTTTAGAAAGTGCTTTGTGGTCTAGTGGTGAAAATTGTTCTTTGGAGTTTAAACAGTGGAATTGGTCTAGTTGGTGTGGTATGTTAACAACAGATTTTCAAGATAAATTCATGGGCATAAATTCAAGTCAGTCACTTAGATCCAAATGTGAAAAAAGCCAGCACATGTCCAGAAGTGTGTGGCTGGCGTGTCTGCTCTTTTGGCTCAGCAAGGCTGCCCTTGGTGCGGTGGCATAGCTTCAGTGGAAGTGGTGAGGAGTGACCCCTTAGCCAGTGCTGAGGGCGCTCCCGCAGAGACTGCGGTAGAGGTAGGGGTTTAGTGATCTCCAGAGATCACTGTTGATTATGAAATCACAAAACTGGCCCCACCGAGCAGTTTTGGGAAAAGCTCTCACTTCATGTAGGAGCTTACAATACTCCATGTCCCTGTGATTTACACAGGGAATTTAGATGCCCAGCTCAGGTTAGTTGCGCTAAACATCATCATTATAACAGAAGTCCCTTTGGAGATGTGAGTCAAGCTCCTACAGCAAATGCTTTCCTTTTTTGTAAACAACTCCTCGCCAAACCCTTAGGAGATTAATTAACATGTTTCCTTGACTGAAGGCTCAGTTTGCCCTATGGTTTCATCTAAGTTGAGCCTCTGAAAAATAAGGGGTATCGAGTTAAGTTTATGCACCAATTTACTTTCCCCATCCTTTAGTGGTGTTACAGTATAGCACAACATGCGCTCACCCAGGTTACACCTGGCCTGCCAGCAGAGTGAGCGCAACAGCTTGTTGCCAGCCAAGGGAGCTGGTCTTTCTTGCTTTCTCGTTTGAACTGCCCCTTTGCTCCTGTCCCTCACCTCCCCCCAGTCTGAGCGCTGGCTCTGGCAGACACTGGACCCTCTGTAAACAGATTCAAGTAGCTCAGCAGAATGCTGTTGGGGTGTTTTGTTTGTTTTCTACTGGTGTAGTTTTCCGGTGTTTCAGTGAGTTTTGATGGCTTGGGAAAGGGTGCAGCAAATTCCAGAGCACTGTGCAAGGAGCTAGTGACAGAGAGAGAGAGGAAGATGGAAGGGGCGAATAGGATGCCTATTCAGCCGTCTCATAGCCATTCCCTCTCTCTTATTTTCCCTGTGCTGGCTCTGATGCTCATTCCATCTTCTTGAGAGCTTATTCAACCTCTTAATCCAGCGAAGGACTAACACAGCAAAAAACCAATGAGATGAGTACCAGTGCCTGCCTAAGGGAAAGAGCAGGCTATGAATGTGACAACAGAGGATGACATGGAGCAGAACGGCCCTGTAGTAAGCTGCTGTGTTCATGCTGCCATGCTGTGGAAGTTCACCTTTCCTCAGCCACTCCAGGCAGTGTGTGTGGCTCTGAGAATAGAGGCCAAAGTGTTAAAGTCTGCAACAAGGATGTGTTGTAAGTGAAATGGATGCTGAAGCAGGAAGGTGTTTATATCCTTCCTAACCTCCAGCCCTGAGCCTGTGCCACCAGGCTGTTCTATGCTTGCTGTAATTTTTAAACTCTATCCCACCATGTGAAACTCCATTGTTCTTACCCAAAGAATACACATAATGTTTTGCTTTCACAAAGCTATCGTCCACTTTGTCGTGTTCTTGTTCCTCATTGACAGTCTCAGGGCAAGAAACTTCTATTGCATTTCTGCAGTCACCACAAAGTCAATATTGATGTGAGGCTTTATGTGTCTCCCAAAACACTCCTTGATCTTTCATGTCGATTGCAAGTTTGTGTCAGAGTTCAGGAGTGCTTTCCTTTTACCATCATAACAACTTCACCATGGTACTCTTGCTGAATTTCCCTGTCCCTTGATACATCTACAGCAGTGAATATTTCAGTGGTGGGTTAACACTGGTGCAACTGATGCCGTTACTACCCCGCATGATCTGTGTCTGCTGCAGATTTCAGAAATAGGCTGAGTTGAATACTGTGGTGATGAGAAGCACATTCAGTGGGACTAGGAAAGTCTGTTCTCAATCTTTAATTACAGTCCAGTGTAACTTTTCAAGTCAAGAAGTCCAAGGGTATTATTGGTGGGCAGCACTTTAAAGATCTCCTTAGGTGGCAAACAGAGATCTGGAACATGCTGTGGGGGCACCAGTGCTGAAAATGTGCCTAAATAGAACACAGGAGCAAGCTGAGCAGAATTTATAAGAAGCTGGGGTAATGTTTAAAGAGTAAAAAGCAACAGCTTGTTAGGAAGTCATGCAGACAGCTTTCTGCAAGGACAAAATCAAATGAAAGCTTGGTGGGGGAGGAAGAGTAGACATTACAAACAGATGTTAAGGCCAAGATTATGAATCTAATATGCAACTGCATGTGAGATGGAATATACTGTATTTTTGTGCATGGAGTTGTAGTTATGGAGTATCTGCCAGGTTCCCCTTTTTTCCTCCTCATGCTCCTACCTGGAAACACCTTGAAGGTGATTGAGTAATGACAGCTTTTTCAAACACTTCTGATAATCTTGAAGTGGACACCAAGCAGAGAGTGACCAAAAACTGAGACATGTGTTTTGATTGTGTGCTTGAACAAGAAATCAGAGGGAAAAATAGAGTACAATCATATACAGAGCAAAAAGTGTGTGTAAGGTCCTTGTACTTAAGAACAGCTATGACATTTTTATGTTGTACTGATAAGGCAGCTGCAGCTGGATCTGTAGCCATCTGTTGTTTTTCTGCAAGGGAAGATGTTAGAAAAATTCTCCACTTTTGTCTGAGGTTGTACTGTAAATCTGAGTTGTGCCATGGAAGCCAAGCTTACCCAACTGATGATCAGTCTTATTGTCACAGTTGCTGTACCTGAAAATAGTATGTACAGAAGGTTGAATATGCTTTAAAAAAAAAACAACAAACCAAAAGCCAACTCGAGATGGCAAAGCTTACAGTGGGGAAATCAGAGAGTTAGGAGTGACCAGAGCAATTGGAGACTGAAGCTGCAGTTTGAGAGGTCAGTGAGAGGTCCCTGCAGTAAAGCTTTTGAAAAAGATTAGATACTGCAGGAGGAGAGAGGGTTGAACCTGTCCTATGTTAAGGGGCTTTTCCTTAATGATCTGTTGGGGGCCTCTCGACTCCTGAGATAACAGAAGAATAAACCACAATCTGTCCTCTTATCTTGGCATATGCTAAAACTGAAGGGCTTCAGGCTCGCAGTCATCTAATTACAACCAGTATGCTGATAGATATATCCTGTGTTTGCCAGTCTTTACTGGTTTCAGAAGAGAGGAAATTCCAAAATTTCAGAAAACTCCTGAATTTGGTTCACTCTTTTCAGTAGCTGAGGAGGCTGTCTCCTGGGTGCATGTTGGGGATGGCGCATTAATCACTGTCACTACTGCTAACTACAGACTAAGTCAATTCTGTGACAGTGCTAACATTGCGTTTATATATGTATTTCTAATTTGTGTACTGTCACAGAGGTCAAGACACCTTTCCAGCTGCCAAAACCTCAAACATAATGAGTCCAACAGCAGTCTTGAACATCTGTGTGTACCAAGTTGTTTTATTGTAGCAGTCGGGTAGCATTGTTAATGTGAAGCAGTTCTCTTGTCCTTGTAAATCTCATGACTTTCGTAGCTGTTATCACCAAAATAGCTGTGGTAAAATTGTAACCTTTAGGATGCGATTCCCTGAAAGAGGGCAAACGTCTCAGGTTTGAGCTTGTGTGCTGTTAAAGGAACAAAAGCTAGTGTAAAAAGTATTAATTTTTTCCAAAATTAATTAGAGGAAAAAAAATTAATGTTGCGGAGGGTTTTTTTGTCTCTTAACCTCCAGAATTGTACACTTAAGGTGGTACAGCAAATCAGCTTTAACATGTAATGTGTGTGGAGACTATTACTATTATGGGTTTCTGTTTGCAAGCAAGTGGATTTGAGCATTATCTGTCTCAGGTTTCGATTCAAGATCAACTTACCTTCCTGTGGATCAGCGTGGCTGTTAGTTTGCATGTATGAAGTCAGTAGTGCATACTGACCTCTGCTTAGAACACCCATCCACATTTGTTACAAACCCTCTGAAATAAGCGGGGCTTGAAGTGTGGTGCTCACTACCCATGTGGCCTTCAAATGCAATAGTGTATTACTTGACAAGCAACATCTTGCAGATGCAGCATTATGAAATAAGCAAGAAGAATGTTTTTACTTTGTAATGAAATAAAACTTATCTTGATTCCTTCCTTCTGTAAATGTTGCTATGGTTTTTGTTCTTCACTTGGAAAAGGCTTTTGTGGGCGTGCTGTGTATTTCCCTGGTAAAAAAATAGTTCTGTAATATATGATTGTTGATAAGAAGTGACTCTGTGTATTCATTTGGCCTGTGATTTGGTGGCAGCTGCAAACAATTATCTGTAACAATTTAAGAAATGATACCTGCTATTTTCTTAGGTACTGGTACATTAATCTCTTGTTTTCTCTCCCAGGTTTCCATTTTGGATGCAAAAAGAAGTATGAACATTGGGATATTTCTCAAACAGTTCAAAAAGTAAGATTTGTTTTTTCTATGCAGCTAGTGCAAGCTATGGATGTATAAAATTATAGTAGTAATTCTCATGTTCTCATTATAGATGTAGTTCTCATGAAATGTATTGTATATTGTGCTCTATTCCTTGTGGAGTTTATAGTTCTGTACAGGTTTGTCATAAGTAAGTTGTCATAATTTGTTTTCTAAGATGTTCAGTTTTGAGTGCCATTATGACTTAGCACCAAACATTTAGAGTTTGCTACTATGGACCAGTTGAAGTGAGTTTTCAGGTATAGTTCAGGGGAATCTTTATATCTCATGTAATACTGTGTGAGAGCTGCTTTTCACTGGCTTCCTTTTTTTTTTATAAAGAATTAATAGAAAGGGGTGAGGTGGGGAATTCCTTTTTAAGAGCTAGCAGTTTCAGTGTTATCTTTATTCACTGATAATGTTGCCCGTCAGTAAAGGCATCACTGAAAGTGGTATTAGAACAGTCCTGCTGTGGACAATGATACATAACCTCATTACAGTTCCTTTGAGTAGTTTTGGCATGGGTTTTTGGTTCTTTTTAACTGTTCACTCTGCAAGTATTAGAAATGTGTATGCTCAATTGTTTTTTCAAGGTCTGCTGAATCCATCATTGAAGATATTTATCATGGAAGAAGTGAGCCCTATGGTTCTGAACTGCTGCATGAATTTCTTAAATTATTACCAGAAGCAGAAGAGGTAAACAATGGTTTTACATGGAACTTGTGTTTTGTAGAGTTCTACTGTCTGGGATTCCCAAAGCCTTACTGAGGCTAGGGGTAGGAAACCACTGAGTGCAAGGGTTTCATCTTCATTTGGTATGTGGTATTGAGGTCACAATCAAGTAGTTTCACTTACTTGTAAGGTGCTTCTTAATGAAAGTAGTGATAAAGGTATTCTTGTTTCTCTGATGTTCCTTACAATGTACTTTTTGTCCCATAAACATTTTAATAAGAGCTGGAACCCTCCTGTGTGCAGATAACTGCTGGGGTGGGCTGGTGGTGTTGTCAGAGAACTCAGAATCAAAGCATATCCTAATGCAAATTAAGTTTCATTTCTTGGCACCTGCCTCATGTTTTCCCATTCCAGTGCCTGCATATTGAGTACTGGTAGTCCTATGCTACTGTCTCTTCTCCCTTCTGGCTTGCTGTCTACTTGTTGATCTGGGATCTGCCCACTCCTGCGCCTGGGTTGTTGGGTTCCAACAGGGAGGAAAGATTGCTCCACTGTGCAGCACCCATAGGATTTGCTAACATGGCTTAGTGTTCCAAACAAGGTGTGTTAGGAGGCACAGAACTACCAGCAGTACCTTCTGCAAAGTCTCCATAGTCACCATATGACCAGCATACAAGTGCTGCTTTCTCCCCTTCCAGCTCCAACCTTCAAGTCCATTCGCATGATTAAAGATGTGAAGCTTCACTGACTGACCTGGGAGCCCTGCTTAATGATGCAAAGTTCCTTGTCTGCTCACATACTTGCACTGACCCATTTGTATGTACTTGAGAGAAATGTATACCACAAACTTGACAAAATTAGCATTAGAATTGCTTGAGTGCTTCACATCAAAGTGATGGTGGAAACCTGGGGAACTGCTAGTTAATGTCCATGTACAGATCAACCTCAACACACACGCTTTAGCACTTCAAGGTCATACTGTCAAAGCACTGTTTCCTCTGTGCAGCTGCAAACCTCACATCCAGTCAACAGCAAAACATGTATCATGTTGCTGCCAAATATATAATCCTAAATCAGGCTGCTTTTGCAGGGAATCTTGTAAAAGCAGTGTTGTGTTATTATATTTGATTAATACACTTTTTGAGGTTAGGGAATATCAACAACCTGAAATGTAATTAATCTAAAAAAAAAAAAGGTGACAGTTCTGGGAGCTCAAAGCTATTCCCCCTTACGTCTTTATTTGGCTTTCAGTACATATTCATCTATTTGAACAGAATTTATCTCCTTCCTCTGAAAGAGTCATACAGAGGAGAACAGTAAAAGGAAGTGGCTCCTAGTTAGCTTTGTGTAAATTCAGCAGATTAGACTAGAAGAAAGGTATTTTTATTTCTTTTCTTCTTTCTGGTTTAGATCTTGGTTGATATTTTACAACAAGTAGAAAATCTTTCCAATAGTGTACTTGTATGTGATAGAAACGGAATTCAGCCAGAATGGGAAGTTGCTGAATTCTGTCAGAATTTTATCTGCAATACTTGGCTAGATGCTTTAGATATCCAGTAGTTTCTGCTAGGAGTGAAAAGGTATATTTATTTCCCATTAGATGATTTGACAACAGCGTCCCTCCTCAAGTGGGGCCAGAGCACTTAAGAAGTGTTTTTTAAGAAGGTACTTGAGAAATTAATAGAAGAAATCTTATGGTGCAGAGGAGCATTAGAAATTAAGGGGCATTAGATGTTAGATTTGTTGGGTGTGCCCAAGAGAAGGCTGGAAAGAGGCTTGTTCCTAGTGTGCAGGTATTTATATGTATTTAATTAGTTCTGTGCTCCAGAGATCTCATTGCTCACTGTCAGGAAAGGGAGAAGACCCCCTTTCTCTTTGTTATTCTCCCCGTAATTGTTTAACTTCTTGGGAGCATTCTCCTCAAGAGCTGGGGTGGAGGGGCAGGACAGGGAGAAAATGCTGAGTGTTAGGTACTGATGCTTCAGCAGGTATGGATAAACATGTCAGTGCCTTCATGTCCTCCATGCTTCAAAGAATAAGTGGGTCCAATAACCCATTTACTGCCATGGCTCCTAAGATTTTAGCTTAGTCAGGTAAAATGTTCATTCTCTTTAGGAGCTTCAGAACTTTTGTTGTTCAACTTTCCCAGTATTTTTTTGGCCCACATGTATGTTCATTGTTCTCCCTTCGTTTTTGTTAGTTTATTGTCTGCCTCCTAGTCTGAATACCTGTCTCCTGGAATAGCAATTCACCATTTGCTACGGGGAAGCCACCAGAACTATACAGTCCCTCTCCACAGTCAAATAATCCAAAATCACTAGAGATGTCAGATGAAGTGGTGTTATTTGTTCTGCTGGTCCCTATTCTGTTTAGTAGTCTCTAATGTCTCTCCAGTGTGGTGGTTGTCTCTGGCAAAGTGTCATCGCATTGGCCTATCCCTGCAGAACATTGTACCTGTCCTAAGCAAGGGTTTCATGGGATTACTTTTAGATACATCCTGTTTTCCTGAAGACCTGCTTTGTTTTTGTAGGGGTTGAGAATTACTCTGAGCAGAGACTTGAGCAGTCAGATGCTAAAAAGGTTAGTTGTTATTCAGTTACCAGGGTGAACGCTTGGTGTAACCATGGGTGGGCTTCTGCAGTGTCTCTTTGTATGCACTTCTTTTCAGCAGCTTGGGTATTTACAGTCACATTTCCCAATGGCATAGTTGTCTTGCAGGTTGGAATGAGAGCCAAGTACCCCCTGCCAGGCATGGGCTCCACCCCAGTGTTTGGAGATACCATCTACTTTCTCTTTTATACAGTACCACAAATCCTTAGGCTGTGAAAGTTAAAGGATGGGAAGAGAGGAATACCATTCCTGGTCGAAGCTTTAGAAAGGGCAACTTGGGCCATCATGTTTCTTCTTTCTTTACTGGCAACCGATTCAGTTTGTCTAGTGTGAATAAACACTGGCTTTATACTCCAGTGTTATCTTATCAAGAAGTGTGACACATAGTCACGTTACCTGAACGTGCCCCGGTCACCAGTTTGACGTATGTGACATATTTTACATAATTTCAGCCTATATTATTTCAGGCTTCTGATGGATGTTCCAGCATCTTTGAGATGGAACAGCTTTTTGACAGCAGAGGCTAAGTCCCAGGCTAACAAATAGATGTAACATCCGTTGTCTTTAAAACTACCTTTTTGCAGTATTGTAATGTGGCCACTTTATATGCAGGAATAGGTCTCATTGCTAGTAATTTTCTAGCTGTGAAAAACCCCAGCAGCTGTTAAAGCTGTTGGGATTTTTGTGTATAACTGGCAAATACTGGCTCTTTGGATGTTTTTGCTGATGTGAATAAGACCATTATTGAAATGCTGGCACTGCTGCGAAGTCTTTTGTCAACTGAAAATGTCTGAGTATTTTTAAATGTTTCATTGGAGAAACTTGACAAGTTCCTGAGGCTGGTAAACCTGGAGCTTGCTGCAGGGTTCCACTGGATGTTTTGTTCAGGGCTGTGGGTGTGGCACCAGCCCAGCCGTGATACAGTGGTTAAAGAAAACAGACCAAGGAAAGGTATAAAAATTCTCCAGCATTAATAAGTAAGATATGATCACTGGTTTAGTGTAAGCCTTGCTGGAAGCCCTGCTCTTTGTGCCTTACTGTGGTTGGCAGTTTTGTAAGAGGAAGAAAAGCCTCTTTGGAATCTCCTCTGCTTCATCCCTTCTGCAGCTCATGTTTTTTTTCCAGGGAGCCTTTGTCTTTAATGAAGCAGTGACCTTCTCTGCTATAGCACTTCTAAAAAGATTCCTAGCTGTTTCTTAATGATACCCTGTTAAATGGCTGACAGCTTCCATTTACTGACATCCTGACCAAAGCAGAGAAGCTTTATTTTGCTTTTATGTGTATATCATTGCACTCTTGAGCAGGCCCGGACTGGTAAAAGTCGAGAGTCCAGTGTTTAATGAGCTAGAATAGCTAGAATTTGTACTTTAAATACGTACAGAATGGAGCATATCACATTGCTAATCAGCGCACCCACACACATGCACGCCCAGGTTATCAACACAATGTTTTAACTTCCTTTATAATGT
Source organism: Pezoporus occidentalis (assembly GCF_034315485.1). Taxonomy (NCBI): domain Eukaryota; kingdom Metazoa; phylum Chordata; class Aves; order Psittaciformes; family Psittacidae; genus Pezoporus; species Pezoporus occidentalis. The sequence continues at coordinate 1,009,398 of NW_026915866.1, read as the reverse complement.
CTCATGCCTGTCCTTTGCTCATATACTCTGTTCTAAAACCCTAGTCATCTGTCAGCTGCTTTACTGGAATTGTTTCTGTCTGTCACCTCTACCCTTATCAAACCATGTTTTTGTAGTTAACTGCCCCCTCCTTTCCTTAGCCAGCACTGTATGTGGCTGAGCATCTGTCTCAGCTTTCATCTCCTGGTTCCTTCTTTCACCCCTTTGGTAGCTGCAGGTTTTTCTCCTTTCCTTCGAATCATCTGCTGATGGAGGTTTGTCACTGCCCAGGCATGTGCTCCATGGTGCCTCCCCGCCTAATGTTCTAGCTGCTTTCCCACGTGCTGTTGTAGTTGGATTCCACTGTGAAATCTTTGGGGATTTTGGTATTTTTTAACTTTTTCTTTAGTGTGAATTCTCCCAGAATGTTTGCAGTGGTGTAGAAATAGTAGAAAAACCAAACCAAACACCAAAACACTGTGATGTTTATTCCTCTGGATTACCGCACTTGGCTTTACTTACTCATTTATAACATGGGGAATACTTGACTTAACCAGAACGCAGGGAAATACTTAGTTACGAGCATATGTAAAGATGAGTAGTATAGGGATTTATACTCTTCAAAGATCCTGCATAGGAGTGCAACATACCTATTTGATGCCATAAAGTAAAATCCCACTAGTTGTAAGGAAGTGCTACTGGTAGCTCAAAAATAACTGAGAACTGGAGTGACAGGAATGCAGTAGCTTTCCTGTCTGTGAGGAATAGCAAGATACGTGTAATAGGCATATCTACTCCAGTTGTTCACAGACCAAAGATCTTTCCTGTCATAACTGTTTTTAAAATGAAGCAAATTACATATGTGAGAACCTTCTGTATCTAAAATCTGATTTAGTGTGCATGGGCATGCAGGGACAGTGCCAGTGCATATTCCATATACAAATATAATGAAAAATTAAATTAGTAGCTCTGTGCCCAATTTGAGTAATACAGAACTAAGCGTATGATGTAGTTATGCTCTCTTGCGTCTACACACTACACTGCCGTATCTTGGTATGTGGCTGTGTACTGTTGTGGAAAAGGTTTTGTTGTGCTTGAGGAGAGGAGGTCAAGGCCTTCTTGTGGTTTTAAAATAAAGCACAATTTTTAGCTCTTTTGTTCTCAGACTAATTATAAACCTGTCTACTCTATCTGTTAACATGATTAATCATGAACATTGTTGTCAATCCCCATAGTTTCTGTGCAGTTCCTGGCTGCATTTGGTATTTGAATTTGACCCAACTTCTAGGAGCCATCAGAGAATCTCAGTTCTCTTTGGGAAGACCTGGACAGCTTGGCTGCAGAGAGAAGAGGCCAATCCCACCGGCTTTTGATTAGCCTGCCTTGGAATGCGTAGGGGCAGCCACCCAAAATGTGTTTCAGTAATTTCTAGCTTTGAGGTTCAGAAGCAGTTTTAATTTATAGGTAGTGTCAATTAAGTCAAATAATTACTTTTTTCTGCTTCATGGTGAGATATCTGGTATTTTTCAATGATGAAGTCTGTAAGAAAGAGGGAACACAACATAAATTGTTGTCCCAACTTTATATTAGCTGTTCCGCAGACCATTCAGTATTCTAAGGCCAAGTTAACAGAGGATTTAGTCTCCTGTGCCAAAAACATATGACATGTATGAAGAACCAGGCAGTGCTCTGCTGAATTCCAGTACGAAAAGGACCTTATAACTGTCTTGTGTTCTGTTTTCTCCATTTGTGGAATGGGTCACTATCCTTCACCTTGCTTGGGTTTGAGGCTTGTCAGGTGCTACTTCTTTTGGACGCCTAAGGCAAAGACAGTGTGGGTAAGATGGCTGATATGGGCTGGTACAAATGTAACCAGGTGACAGTGACCACATCTTTGTTTTAAGGCTGATTACACTGACTGTCTTTTGGGTTGACTGCTGCCCAAAGCTTTTTGCATTGTGACATTCACACCCCATCCTACTCACCAGAAGGCAGCCCCATCAATGTCTTCTGTTGTGTGTATATAGGAAAGTTCCTCCTCTGGATGAATTCTGACATTTAGTACTCCTTTGTACCACTCTAGTCATTTTTCCTAATACAACAGTATAGAAGAAAGAGGATTTCATCCAGTGTCTGTAAAAGTAACATTCCATATAGATAACATCGATTGCTACTTAGCGTCAAAAGTGTATTTAAGAATAGTACAGGTGGCATGAGTAAGTTAATATTCCTGTGAGTATCTCAGGATCTCTTGTTCTTTTTCGTGCATTTAAATCTTAAAATTGCATCTTCCTGTGGTTTATATGATCTTAATTTTGGTAATTTGGGGTGGCTTTTTTGGTGAGCTGCTTTTCTTTTTTTTTTCTTTTCTTCCTCCCCCCACCCCAAATCTAAATGCCTCTCTCCTGTTCAGGCAAACTTTGATATTTGCAACATACTAAAATGAGGTTGGAAAACTTGCCATTTTTGTTGTTTAGGGTGCAGACCACTGTTTTTTGGAAGCTAGGTTAAAGAGCACCTGCAAAGACAGATAGTAGACATCTCCCCCTGCCCTCTTCATGATGTATGGACAAGTGCTTGGTCTCAGTTTGCTCCTTGCTCGTTTAACATTTTAGAAATATCAGAAATGTCAAGTCTGGTCTTTCCTGTTTTTTGTTGGCAGACGTCTTCAATGACTCTAAATTAGGAGTTTTCTCAGGCCTCAAAAAAATGGGTATGCTGTTTACCTTTAGAAGCAGCTTTTGTCTGAGTGTCATGAGTTAAAAGAGGGCGTGTGTGCATGTTAGGAGAAGGAGTTAGATAGCATGAATAAAGATTGCTCTTTGATTCATAATTCTCTTTCTGGGTCATAAGGTGGGTTGTTGGTTTGGGTGGGTTCTTTTGTTTGCTTGTTTGTTTTTGAAAAGCAAGTTTATTTCTATTGTAGACTTTATTTTTAATGTTGGTTTCTCTTCATGTGCTCTCAACGTGTCTATTTCTTTATAAGGAAAAGAATCCTTTTCTTCTGCTAGTCCAGAATGTATTTTAAATCCCTGGATTAGCATAGCATTTGTTGTTTTCCAGTTATTTTTCTACAAAAATACAAAATCAGTTATTTTTCTACTTTCACAGTAAAAAAGTAATGAATTTAGAGCCTGATACTTTTAAAAACCTGTGGATAGCCTGCTAAATCGTGGCAACCTGATAGCTGTTGATGCTCTGATGTAGTGTGGCTCTTTCCGAGATAGCTTAATATGCTTTCTAAAACTGAAGACTGTAGAAGTGGTTGCAAATGGGCTTTAAGTGTAGCATTACAAAAAGGAAGGATGATAGCTGGTGTGTAAATCAGTGGAAACATACAACTGGTACTGGGTGTGAACTTGTTGGTTGAATGAAGAAATACTGTAGTTGAGAGTGAGTGCTGCTTTTGGACACGGTTGCTGTGTTGGAAGAAGTGGAAGAAATTCCAGTTACACTTAAACATATGTGCATGTATTTTCCAGTCCTTCTGTATAAACAAATAGTAAGTATGTGGGCAGATCAGTGACTTCCAGATCATGCAAATACATGGATTTTGGTGGAGCTGGGAAGAAAGACTGACAAAATTAATGCAGTGATATTTTCTTTGCATGTAAATAGCTTTCTCAAAGTACTGAAAATAAGTAATTTAAATGCAGGGTTGCATTTATCTGTAAAATATTTCGTATGAATGAAAACACAAACTCAAGATCATGAAGTTTGCCCCTTAAGAGAGGTTTAGAGGAAATGGTTGATGCGAGTATCTGGAAAACCCATAACTTAAACCTTAGCTGCATTTTGCCTGCAAGATCTAGGCAGTCTTGTGCTGGAAATGCTGAACACTTTAAGCTATGCCCAAGTGTATATCACAGTTTTGAAGAGTCAAGGATCATTTGTGCAGATCATCACTTAAGCAGCTATTTACTGGACAAACAGCTAGAGAATACCAAATCAACCAGTCAGAAAGAAGAGTTCTTGTGGAGAAACTGAAACAACAGTGTCCTAAACATAGTGATGAGAGCAGTCATTGATTATGAATCAGAATGATGAATCAGAAACCAGAAAACATTGATCAGAATCACCAATCAGAACGATGGCATTGTATTTTTTCCACTGGGATCCGTAGCTAGGTTTCTGGGAGAAGAGTGATGTTACTGTTCTTACTTTTTTGTGATTGAGGTGTGTGCAAATTACAGGTGCTTGGACAGTGAAGCCATCCAGCTGGTTACTAAGGGTACTCTCTAATGCCTCCTTTTAAATTCACTGCTTCTGAAGATGTGTTTCCTTCCAAAGTCAAGTTAATCTTGACCTTTGATAAAATTGTTTTCTAGTGTTTTTTTTCTCTTTTCTAGGTAAAGAAATTAAAAGCCTTTGATGGAGATGTATCAAAACTGTCTCAAGCTGATTCCTTCATGTATTTACTAATCCAGGTGCCAAAGTAAGGGGATAGGTTTATTCTGTTAGCAGTAATTGTTCTCTTTTGGCTGTCAGATCTAAACAGTTCTAAATGTGTTTGTTTGTTTGCTCCAGCTACGCTCTTAGGATTGAAGCCATGGTGCTAGAGAGGGAATTCTCACCCTCCTGTGCTTCTCTACAGGATGACATGAAAATTATAAGACGGGCAACAAAAGGTAATTAAGCATGTTGGGACACGCATAATACTCTTGTTTTTGTTAGCATGTTAATTAGTCTGCATTATGAAGGCTAGAGCTTGAATTTCAGGTACCTTCATTATTAAAAAGCTAACTCCCCTCTGACAGCTGCCATCAGGGTGTGCCTGGCAAATCTTTGCTTCCAGAATCAGAAATCTGGAGACTTTGGACACAATAGCAATGAGTTCATGATCAAGGCCTGCAAGCAGCTTATCCAAACCTGACAGAAGCAAAGGCGTCCATGGCCAAATTAGGATAAATCGTCTTTTGAGTACAGTTTGCTCATTCATGCATTGCTGTGTCTGCAATTGAATGCAGTTGTTACACCCCTCTGCTCAGTCTCTCAGAGATCCATAGAGAAAATCACTGTGTGTCATTTCCAATTCCTCTGTATGCCGTTGCTTTTTGAGGTGGCAGAACTGTTGGGCAGAAATCTTTGTTGTGGAGACCTAATGCTATTCCTTTGTTTTCTGTTTTTATTATCTGTGTTTCTCTACGTTTCTCTCTTGTCTCTAAATCTCATAAGTTTTAAAATGCTGCAGCTGATTATTCGTAAGGTAATCTGGTGTCTTTTTCTCCGCAGGAAAACAGTTCATTCCTGGTTTCAGTTAAACATTAATGCTGGCTTTTTCAAACGCTCTGAGTGCACATTTGTCCTGTTCCTCAAAATGAAATTCCTATTCATGCTGGCAGGTTTTTTGACAGGCTCCTAGAGCACTGTTTAAACTGTTTCTGGTGGTATAAAAAGATACAGTAGTAAAAATATTCCACTGTGATCACTGGTGATTAGGACAGTCCTTTCTAGTGAAAGGAAAGGGTGAAAAGTCTGGTGTGTTTTTCCCACCAGTGGGGACTGAACTGGTCCTTCTGGACTTAGAAAAATGTGCCTTAGCTTAGGCTGACATTTGAGTTTGGCCTTTTATTGGGATCTCTTTCAAATCGTTGTTCTTTGTGTTTTGAGCAACAGACATAGGTGAGGGAATCTGTTATGTATAAAAGCAGCCGCGCCCTGCTGTCCTTCATGTCCTTCACCCAGGACATCTGTGAACTGATGAATTCGTTCCATCCAGAGGAGACACTTTGGTCTCCAGCTCCCGCATCAGGCCAGTCATGCAAATCAGACTGTCTGCGCTTCCCTGTTTTCAGTCCACTTGTATCATGTACTCTTCTCCATTTGGTGTTTCCACTTCAGGGTTTGTTGATAGCCCGAAGTTGTTTAGGAATTATGTCTACTTTTCTATTCCTGTCTCCTGTGTTTCTTTCCTTGTAATTAAGCTGAGAGAATATTTACTTAAATTCTAACGCTGATAATCACTAGGGGTTAGGGTGGTCTAAATCACCTGATGGATTCTCATCTAGCCTGCAAATGGAGGTAGCTCCTAGTGACGCTGAGCAGGCTTTCACTATGCAAAATATTTAGAAGTTGCCCTCTTGGCCTTGTGGAAGCTGGTGTTCCCTTCTGTATTCTTTTTCTTTCTTGCTTCCTCACTTGCAGCTTGTTAGATCAAAGGTTATTTAATCAGTTGTATGTTTTTAGGCTGATAATACTGAAATCCGAAGATACAAGGGCTGTCTGCTTCCAAAATGATAGGTTAATGTATTCTGCTGCTGAACAGTCAAATGCAGGATAGGTTATAGAATGTGAATTTTGAAGCAAAATAGCTTTTAAAAGTGCTTACACTGCAATCAAAAGGATTTCACCTTTTATCATTAGTGTAAACTATAGTACCTTACATTAAAACCAGCTCATGTTATTTTTCTTGCTCTATGAGCACTTGCAGATTTGGAATTACTTGGTTTGCTGTGCCACCTGTGTAATGCCAATTCATTAACTCTTTACAGTTCTGAATTTCTGTATCTTATTCCTAAGGCAATCCATTTGGTGACTTTTAAGCACATGTATTGGTTTGTGTTCATATGTGGCTGAGTGGAAAGGTGTACGAATTCAGATAGAGCACTACTGTGCATTTTGGAAAAAAATGGAAATGTGTACAAAACGGGCTTCTGTGATGGAAAAGCTTTCAAAGGTAGCTTTGTTCCATTAGACTGTTAGCATCACACTGAATGCAACTGCGCTAAATCATCTGTGACACGACTGAGGTGAAATAAATGCTGCTGTGAGTTGGTGAGCGTACATAAATAAAATTATGATTCATAGTTGGAGTGGCATAAGCAAGGAAAATTTAAACATTGCCTGTTATCTTTTCAGGCTTGATGGCTAAGCCTCCCCAAAAGAGAATAATTGCTGAAAAGCCCAGTCCCGGCAGATGGCAAATGGATCCTGCAGGGTGCAGAGCACTTGCCTCACACTGCAATTAGTAGGTGGTGAGGACACTTAACCACTTGCATAAGGCACGTTGCACATTGCAGCGTTAGGCCCAAAATGTTTGTTAGCGGTTGTCTGCTACAGTTAGGGGGTTGCCTTGGAAATACTACACTTGCTAAGCTAAAGTCTGAACCTGTACTTGAGGTTTATCAACTGTGCCTGGGAATTTGAATTTTATAGTACCATTTTTTTCCCCATGACCTTTTCCATTTGTTGTAGTTTCCTGTTAAAATGAAAGTTTTCACCTTTAAGCGCTTAAGATGAATAGGTGTTTGGTAACTGGCTGTATATATTTCTAAACAAACAATTGTTAGACAGTAACGTTCTTGTTCCTTACAGAGTTAATGACTTGTGAGGAACTGCATTCCATATTGCACTTGGTCCTTCAGGCTGGGAATATTATGAATGCGGTAAGTGACGTCCAAAATGGACATAGCTGGTTGACCAAACTTCCTTGTTAGTACTGCAGTCCATTGATGTCACACCTCAGCTGTTTGCTCTTTTCTTTTTAGGGAGGTTATGCTGGCAACGCTGTTGGATTTAAACTCTCGTCACTGCTCAAGCTGGCGGACACAAAAGCAAACAAACCTGGGATGAGTCTGCTGCATTTTGTTGCTCTGGTATAGAAAAGCTATTTTGTTGGTATAAGCATCTGCTACAATTGTAGAGCCATAGCTAATAGACAATAGAAGGGGCCGTGTGCCTCAGAAAAAGCAACTTTTTTACAGCTTTGATCTGAATCTTCCCCTTTCTTCTCCTGCCACGAAATTCACCAGTTCACCTATGTCTGGTCATCTTACCCAGGAGCACATAGAAAACTTAAGCTTTTTATATGATGTAAAAACTTGCCTTCATCTAACTTCCTCATTGTAGTTTTTATTGTCCTGAATTCTGAAACCATGGAAGTGGCTTATTTTGGTGAATACTCATTCAGGAATCCTTTTGAGTCTTTTGAGCAACATTACTGGTAGAGGGTTGTTCTTCCTCTCTCTTGGTGACTGACGTTTTTCTTTTTAAAGCTGTTGCAGGCACGTTTCAAGTTATTTTTCCTTCCTTTCAAACTTTCAGAATTTCATCATTCTAAAGGAAAATTTAAACAAGGGGATTTCAGAAGGGAGAGAATTTAAATGCCTCTATCTGTGACTTGGTTATCTGTGTACAAACTGGCTTAACAGATTTCCAGTCCGCTAACAATAGGGTTTTAATTGATGTTTGTGCAGGAAACATAGTATTGGCTGAAACAATGGACATCAGTAAATTGTTCTTTCCCTAACATTCCCTATTAATACATGGCTTGTATTCACTGGCAGAAGCAGCTGTTATTGTACACTGGAAGTGGAAGCTGTTGTTTGAAGTTTCCAGTTCTGATCCTTCCCTATTGTTAAGTGATGTCCTCTGCTCAATTGTGTTAGGGTTGGATGGGAAGAAAAACAGTGCAGGAGAGAAACCTTTAAGTGCACTTCCAGAGGCTTTAGAATTGCTGGGCTTAGGGACTTTGGCATGGTGGTGGAATGTTAATGGATTGTGTGTGTTTTGGTTTTGTTTTGTTTGTTTCAGGAAGCCCAAAAGAAAGATGCTGCTCTTCTTAGCTTCTCAGAAAAAATTAGGGATGTTCATGATGCCGCCAGGTAAGTCAAAAGAAAACTGAGAACGTCTGGTACAACTGACTTATTTGTGTTCTTCTTTCTGAAGCAGTGAGGCTTATTCAGAGAAATAATCTTGGCACAAAACCTGAGATCTTTACAGATGTTTACTATAGCTTTGAGGGCTTCATTTCCATTTGCTAGCAGAAGTATGCCTGCAATGTGCCTTCAGGTATGAGGGATTTTATGACATGATCTCCATGGTTTATTGGTAGTTTTGTCTCTGTCAAGTACATGTACATATGTGTTATTTTGAAGGGATTGAAATAAAAGCATGTTACTGTTTTCCCTTACACTAATTTTCATGTGTCTCTGAGCAGGCTACAGTACTTTTCCAGATTTGGTACCAGGTACAGGTACTGGCCCTGGCTTCTGTTAGAACTGGAACCTAGCAGTGCTGAAGTTCCATTCCCATTTTTGCTACTTCCTTAACTCTTGCGCTTTGGGCAGTCTATTTACATTCTTCTCCCTGCTGTTAAATGGATCCAGTATCTTAGATCTAATGCAGGGCTAAGTAATGTCTGCAGAGGAGACTGAAATCTTCTGAGGGAAGGAGTGGTCATGGAGTTAATCAGAAGACTTTTGAGGGACCACCTGTGTGGCTCTCTGCCATCCAACCCACACACCTTTCTGGCAGTCTGCCTTGTGGCCTTCTGGGGAATGTGGCTTCCCTCAGCATGCAAGCCCCCTGGCAAACAGCAGGGGAGCAGGCAGAATCCCAAACCTGGCCATATTTTTGCTAGCCGCTTTGTTCTTTGATCACATTCGCTAACGCTGAACAACTTGTGTTGTAAATCATGTTGAAATCTGTTCAGGGAATGCACTCTGTACAGGAAAATGAAACAAAATTAAATGCTTGTCTCACCATTGGGCATGAGGAAGATCTTTATTAGAGACAACTGTCGTATACAAGTTGCTCATAAATCCTTCCAATTAGATCATGTTAAAATAACCACCATTATGTTCTTTATTTTCTTATTGTCTTGCCTTCTTTACTTGTGGGCCATCCTCTTTCTCCTTCACAGGCAGAAAAACATAGCCTGTATCTTCTACTGCTTTTCTTATTTGCAAAAACACCCATGACCTGTCCTGAACAGGGAACTAACCTTTGCAGATGAAGTAATCAGAGAAGAAAACAGCACACATTATATTCATCTGTGTGTGCACTGACCAACTTATGCATGCTGTCACCATGCTCTGCTTTGTTAGTCTGCCACTTATTACTCAGCTTTACCGTTTTAAGTCATGCTGCTGGTAAAATGACCTTAGTTAGGAGCATGTTTTTAGTTTTTATCATTTTGGAAGTTGTAGTTCTTCAACTCCTAGGCAAAGCTCATTTCTCTTGTGAAGGAAGTACCATAGATTTAGAAGCGTTTAACCCTCAGACTGAGAGATTTGGGTGGGAGCTCCTGTTGTATGGCATGTGGATCTCACAGGATAAAACTTAGATTACATCAGATCAGAGCTCTTTCCTGTGGTCTTCGATTTCTAAGTTAACTAACTCTCCCCAGGAGCAGCTCTGCTGCTGGTATGTGGTACAAGGATGAATGTTGCAGCTGCTGGGTTGAGACTGTGTAGGCTGCTTAGAAGAACATAACATGCAATTTCATGATGCCAAACGCTGCTGCCAAAATGGGTAGTCCTGGCTGGCAGTCCCTTGTAACCCCTTTTTTTATGCCAGCTCCTGCACTTGGAACAGTCATGTAATCAGCTGGACCAAGCAAATGATCCACCTGGGAGCAAATTGTTTTTTTCCCCTTCCTGGGTTAATTTTCAGTATACAGATATGGCTGGCTATCTAGAAATGAGTGCTAACAGAAGCACCAGGGAGAGAAAAGAAACCACCTGGTCAGAGGCAGGGCGGCATTCCCCTTTCTCATGGTAAAGAGGTAGGACTGGCTGGACTTAATGGAGAAACCACACCCCATGGGAATCTTTTCCGGTTGCAAATAAGAAGAAATCTGCTTATCTCTCTCTTAATTCTCAGTGTCTACTCTGGAAAGATTTCCTGAACCAGCAGGTCTTGTTTGATAGTCAGGTTGCACCTCATGTTAAACATCCATTTTTTGAAGCACATTGTGGATAACCTGTAGGAAGCTTCTTCCCCCTTGATAAACATTCTCTGTATGTGCTATTTTTAGGTTATCCGTTGATAATATAGAAGCAGAGCTCCACTCGCTGTCTTTCAAGGCAAGATCTGTTAAAGACAGCATTCGGCGAGACCCAAAACTCTTTCACCAGATGGAAAGCTTTCTCCAGGTTTGTGGGATATCTGTGTTAATGTCTTACATTGTTGCCTGAATACAGGAGTATTCCTCAGCTGAATGTAATTTGTGTGGACATGTTAATAAACATGTGGGCATAGTAATAAACAGAAGCGTTGTTTTAATATGTCTACCCTGTCAGTTGTACAAAGGTGTTCCAGCTCCATGCTGTTTGTCAACTAAGTGTTGGAAGGGCTATGTTTTTACAGGGAGGGATATTGAGTGTACATCGCCCAAGGCTTGTTAGGCAAGTGTGTTTAATGCCTGTGAAATGACTGGTGAACATCAGTGGTTAAAATAGAAGACACTTTGGATTGGTCACTGGTTTTGTACTTCACAGCTGCCCAAAACATAGTGTCTGCCTGTTGTGTTATACTGGAGCATGCTGGTTTTAGCTGAGGCTGTGCTATGCATAAGAATCCTGGGGTTGGGTGACTGAAGAAATACTGTTAGAAGCTGGAAGGTTAAGAGGCTGTTTTCTGTACGTACTTACCCTTAGCACAGAGTGTAGTATTCTGAGCCATATCATTAGCTCTGGGTGGGTTCTCATTTTCCTTTTTAGTACTGCAGTTGCTTTATAGACATGAATGTGTATAGCACTTAACTTTGAAGCAGAGTTCTTGGTATTTTCCGAGTATGTGGCGATGCCTGAAGAAATACATATTATACTTCAGTTAAATGATTTTTCTGTTTCACACTGTAGATGATTGTTAACAGTAAGAAAGCAGGTGTTGATCTGGAATTTAACCCGCCCTGATTTTCAACTTACAAATGTAGTTAATAGCCCCTGCAGTTTTTCAGGAGATGAGAAGTTGATGAAGAAAGGGGCAGGTTAAGATTGAAATACCTGTCCTCACGCACTCCAAATTGTTGGCTTTCATCCATTGCACCCAGACTCTTTAATGTTATGTTCTAACATGTTTGGGATTTTTTTTAATTCGATAGCTGGTTTTATGTAACACTACAACCTTGTTCAGGCCACATTCCAAAAGAAGCGTTGGGGAAAAAATCATTTTACAAATGCATACCTTACATAAACACTTCCGGTTTTTGCTTCTAAATTACAGGTGATAACCAGGCTGATTTAAAAGTCAGCTTTCATTATCTCAACCCTGTGAATAAATTACTAAAATAAGTGGGAGGAACTAATTTTCTATGGATGCTTTTATCAATTGTCCAGTTTATCTTCAATCCATCTTTTTATTGGGCATTTCTTTTTAAGACTAACAAGATTTGTTCCTATTCTCCTGCCATCATTTGCCAAGTAACTTAAGCAGGGTTGGCTTAAATGGTCACCAGTGCCTCCAGCTGCAGATTCCCACCCTGGTGCTGCAGTGACAGAAGTATTTAGGTGATCATGAGTTAGACGTTGTCAGAGGACAGATTAACTTTTTTCCCTGGGTTACTTTGAGCTACAGGCGGTCTAACCTCTGGGATTGTGTGGGACTGAATGGCTGGTGGTGCAGATAGGGGAGACAGAGGGGCAGCTGCTCAAAGTGCTTTAAGCAGTTCTGCTGCTCGAAGTCTAACCACAGCCTTGTTCTCTTCCTCCTGAATCTTTTTCTACTGATCTACTCTAACCATGACTGTATAGCTCTACATTTATGATTCAAAATGTTACCTTACGAGACGTTTTCTGGATGTCTTAAAATACACATATTTCCATCTGACTGTCCTGAAATGACACATTACCTTTTGTTAGTAGGAGTTATCCTTCAAAGTGTTAATTTCTTGGGCTCTCTAACAGATCCTAGGTTGGAACATGACTTTTATAAGTTCCTAATGTATACATGGCCTGTTGTGACTTTTTCTGACTGGTTCGTGTCACGTATGTTGTTTTGTTGTTTGGTTTTTTTTGCTACAGTTTGCTGTAAGACATCTAAAGGAGCTTGAACACCAGAAACAAGAATTACAAAAGGAGGGAAATGCTCTTATTGACTTTTTCTGTGAAGACAAAGAAACTATGAAGTTGGATGAATGTTTCCAGATATTCAGGGATTTCTGCATAAGATTCAACAAGGCTGTTAAGGTAAGAGCACTGAATGAGATTCTCACACATTGCTTGCATGAATTAAGTTGTTTTTCTGCTTAAAGGGACATTTTATATCTTGTAATATTTGACATATTTGCTTGAATGGCTACAGCAAACTGCCCTCTTGTAGGCATTTCTTGCCATAAACCAGGTGGGAAATGGTCATAGTGCCCAGCACTCTGTGCAGCCCCCTGCTCTGCATCTTCTGCTGCAGGCAGCTAGACCACTGATACTTCAGGGTAGTCTATTGGCTGGCTTGTAATTGGGCTCCTTCCTCTTCTGGTGAGGAGCCTGGTGATTGCTTAGCTGTGCACAGACTTCCTGACTAGTGCTCGCTGTTCAGCCCATGGACTTGTAGTGTTAGATCACTGGAAAGACCTTAAGATGTGGCACCCCATTACATGGGCATACCAGCCTGAATCAGCACTAGCTCAAGCTCTCCCCCACCCTCCCTTACATGACTAGATACACTTGGCCAAGTAAAGTCAGGACTGTGCATTCTACTTTGTTCTTTCAAATACTTACTGCAGGTGAAAATTCAAGAAATTAAACAGGCATACAGAAGCAAGATACCTCATCCGCGCTGTCACCATTCATTTGCAAAGTACCCTGAATTGGTCCCAGATATTGCAAAATATATTAAGATGAAGGAGCAGTATTGGCATTGGCAGCAGTTTTGGCTCAGCAAAGTCTGCCTGTTGTTACAGATATTTTTTTAGTCCTTTATAAACAGCATGAATTAGATGGATCCACATGTCGTTATTTTTCTTCCTTACGCAATCTGCATTCGACAGCACTTTGTATAAGAGCTTTAGTTCAGAAAAGAGAGAACAGTCCTGATTTATAGCAAGCTGACAGGATGTTCAGCTAGCATGCTTGTTGTACCATTAGCTTGCCTAACCTCTACCGCCCAAGACAGCACATAGTTGCGCATCTGTGTGAACATTATACAAACATATAAAACCAAATAGTGATAACTATTGCAGGCATTTTAATGAGAGATGACTTTGTGCATATATGTTCAGTTATTTGGGATTGGGGATTTAATTCATAGTCACACCTTACAAGTGGTTGTTGGATAGATATTACTTTAAGGTCCAATGGGAATTTTTCTTCCTCTCCCTGTAGTAAGTAGTTACACTAAAAATGATAAATTAGTCTCTTACTTGCAAATATTGAGAGGTTTTGCTTACTATGTATTTTGTGGGGTTAAATTCTGTCCCTACATATTAACAGAACAATTCAAAATAAAGATTGCAGTTCTAACAAATGACTGTGATGTGTGGACTGCACAGCCAGCAGTCTAAAATGATGGCTTACAACACAGTGGCCATGTGCATGTATTTCAAATGCTTTAAACATGTCTTTGTATACTTAAAATAGATTTGTTTTTTATTTGACTTAAAATCTCCCAAACATGTTTTGGATGAGGTTAAAATGTGCTGTGTCTCATACGGGATGTAAGAATAATATCTACAACTATTTTTATCCATTTCTCTTTACAATGGGATATTTAAAGTTGAGCTTTAGCATTTGGCAAGAATTCATTCTGTAATTCCATACCTGAAAGAAAGCTCCCTGCCACAGCCATTTTTCCTGCGAGCTTTTGTCTTTATCCAGTCTTAGGTGTTCAGATTTCTTGGGTCTCTTAATGCATCTTGTCTTTCAGAGACCAGTGTAGTCCCAAATCCACTTTAAGAGGTGTAGATTAACCCATTCATCAGGAAGAGCTTCAGCATTAGGCTTTTATTTACTGAAAGCTTTCAGGCAACTTTTCTTAGTTGTGTGCTCTTCTGTTGTCACAACAATGGGAAGATCAAGCTAAACAGTGCTTCAGACAAATATAGGTGTGGGTTTTTTTAAACAGTGTGTCATTGCTCTGAATGGATTAAACAACGTTCTGGAAAATAATGTGATTTTTGAATCCTCTGTCAAGACTGGCCTCCCTCCTCTTTCTTCTGCTACAGCTATGCTGGCTTTAGAAAACCAGGCTCTCCATTTCAGACAAGAACCTGGAAAGTTCAACCAAAGGTTCAGCTAGATTAAATCTGAAGCCTAGAGGTGACAGTTAAAAGGTTGATATTTGCAGTAATCTACTGCTAATGATTTTAGTAAACAGGTGTTACTGTGTTGTCTTTCAAACACAAACTACCTCTTCCTATGGCATCCTGAACCAAAACTCCTTAGCCTGGCTGCCAAAATCTCCAGCTTGCCCTGGGCAACTTCTATGCAATAGTTGCCAGTTTTTGAAGCCAACAGTGAATATGAGATCCAAAACTGGAATGAAGTATTGATTAATGGTCCTTGAGGGGTTCACTTGCAGTCTAAGTAATGATTGTAAGGCATTGTGTAAACTTCTGTTTGCTTTCATGTGCAATTAAGTAATGTCTTTTCACAACATTTCCAACCCATAATGTTCGAGTCAGAGATAAGTAGCACCCTGTAGACACTGCACTTGCTGAGGAACAATTGTAATAAGGGAGGGTAGAAGGAACACATTGGTTGTGTGCTCATCAGACGAGTTTGTCTTAAAATATGAATGTAATGATTAGGTAGAGCTTTACTCACCTGATAAAACTGCTAACTTTAAACTTGTTGGGAGCTTGAAACCCTCCATTTTATAGCAGGAACTCTGTCTGGACTTGACATCTGCTTGGGTTTGATAGGTCACGTTCTTGGTCTCTGCAGGCACTTGCACATTTTTTTCTGATGCTAACCAGGCTGATGTGTTGCCAGCATTAGTTACACAGGGAACTGCTGTCCATACAATGAATGGCTGTGGGCTGTGGGCTGCGGGTGCCATTGTGGTTTCGTTTGTGTATGTGTTAGGGGTTGGGGCAGTGTGATAGCATTAAGAGCTAACATTGATGGGAAGAAATAAAAAGGAAGGTAAAGGAGTGTGACTTGTTCTCATGCATACGACACTTCCTCTGAGATGTGTTTATGCTTTTTCTCATCAGGAAAATAGGGAACGAGAGATCCAGGAACTTCATAATCTGCAAAGGCGAAAGGAGCTGGAGGAGAAGCGTCGATCCTGGGCAGCTGGAGAGCTTGGGAGCTTTGGGCGGAGCAGCAGTGAAAATGATGTGGAGATGTTGGCCAAAAAAGGACTTGAAGAATTTCTTCCCTTCTTGCAGCAGAGATCGCAAAGCCCTTCGTACAGAAACCCCAATTCTAGACGCTCTCGACTTTCTTTGGGGATTACTGCAGACAGGGAGTTGCAGAGTTTCCTAGAAATCTCAAAAGATGAGGATCCAAACAAGTTTAACAGCCTTCCTCGTGCAAATACCCGACAAGCAAGACCAAATGTAGCCTGGACTGAATCCAAAGAAACAAGAGATCTCAACTTAAATACATTGCACTTAGACCAACAGTCTGAAATTGAAGTGAAAAGTGGTGGCCTACTCCAGGTTCCTCCAGCTCAGCCCAGTCACTTCAGCAGCTCAAGCGGTCCTGGTACCCGTTACTCACAAAGAAGCACCGACTACAGTGTGCACACTGCCAATGTGTCCTGCGAGGAGTCCACAGATATAAATGCTCTGGCCCTTGCAATTGAGGAGCGTGAGCTTGTTAAAGGATTACATAAATTTGATATTCAAGGATCGAAGCCTGCAGAGGAAACACCTTTAATCTATTTGGAGGATGCTGGTGGAACAGACCTGGAGACTCTAGATGATCTAAGCTTTCATTCCCTTAGCACTGCCGATGATGACCTGCCTCCAGCTTGCAGAAGTTCCAGAGAGGCCCGTGACCATAAAGCCAAAGCAGTGGGTTGCAAGAGTGAAGCTTCAGAGCCCAGCAGTAGCAGCCCCGTATCTATGGATACAAGCGTTTCAGGAAGCAGGGAAGATGGGCCGATGTTCTATGTGTCAGACACAACAACTGATTGTTCTTTGACACTGGACTCTGAAGAGGGAAATGACTTTAAATCTGCAGGCAATGAAATAAGAATTGGGGCTGGCAAAGCACGCTCTTCTGGGAATAATGCTCAATACAGGGCTAGAACATTCTTCTCAAACATGAATTCTGCTTCTGCCAAGGATCTTCACACTTCGGCAAATGATAAGGATGATGCCAATAGCAAGCATGCCCTTCCTAAAGAAAAGCCCATAAAAAACAGAGACTCAGCAGGACCAAAGAGAAACTCTCTGAAAGATAGATCTCCAAGCTCCTCGAAGTCCAGTGGCACTCGCTCTAGCCACACAGCTCCTTCCAGGCCTGTAAGAACTTTGAATGCCTCTGAGAATGAAAGTATGAGGAAAGTGGTGCCCATTTCTCGGTCAAACAGAGCACCGAGCAGTGTGAAAAAGCCAGAAGCCAAGCCAGCACCTCGTGAAACTAGCACAGTGGAAAGCCGGCTCTCGCACCGCAGCTCTGTCCGAGGCACAACAGACACACTGCCAAGAAGTCCTTACAGGCACAGCATGTCAGTAGAAGAGCCAAGGTTACAAAGAGGCACTTTCACCTCGAGCAGTGCCCATTTTGAGAGGGACAGAGTCTCTCTTAAGAAGCCAAGCTCTAAACCTGTTAGGAGTAATGTCAAAGCAAAGACAGATGAAATAAAGATGTGTCGCTCCAGTGTAAAACCCCAGACCCCTACAGATGACACCAAGGTTGCCACAGTCAGTGTTCCCAAAACACCATCTGCTGTCCCAAACTTTGCAAGGAATACAGTGGCTTCTTCTTCAAAGCGTGCGAAAGTGGATCTGTCCACCTCATCCAGACCTCCAACCATCACAAGGTCTGTGTCCCAGCGGCTGCCTAAAGCGAAGCCAGCAGTGACCTCTGATGATCCAAGTCCAAAGGAGAACAATGTGAGTACCTTAAAGAGAGCAAGTAGTGCCAGAGTGGTTGGAAGAAGCATCCTGCAGGGAGAAGCCGTCAGCACTAAAGTAGAGCCTGCACCGAAGGAGCAAGGAGCAGGGGAGAAGGCCTCTCTTAAACTGAAAGATGCAAACCGGACTGCGATTGGTAAAATATTGAAGCCATTACTGAAATAAGGGAGAGGGGTTTTTTGACTCGTGGAATGTGAACTCTTGTTCAAGCACTGGATGTCTGTATGGTGAAATTCCTTGAAAACAGTAACACTGTTGCTAAGCATCATCGTGTGCTCTTTGAAATTCAGCACACCGTTGGAAAAGGGCAAATAGTTGTGTTCTGGTCTAAATCCTTTTTTATGAATCTGAATGTATTTGAAGCTACTGTGATGGAACGCGAGCGTACCAGCAAATCTGTGCATATTTGTCATACAGAAGGTCACCAAAAGCCAAATTTTTTAAGAAGTTAAACTACAAGATGAAAAGCTTTGTGACAGGAAACATGGATAAAGGCCAGTTTTTGTGTACATAAGATTCTTCCTAAGACTCAAGCCTTTGTGAGGGTTGGTTCCTTATTCAATGTCAAAGTGAATCCTGTGGAA
Organism: Pezoporus occidentalis; assembly: GCF_034315485.1. Taxonomy (NCBI): domain Eukaryota; kingdom Metazoa; phylum Chordata; class Aves; order Psittaciformes; family Psittacidae; genus Pezoporus; species Pezoporus occidentalis. The sequence goes on along the minus strand of NW_026915866.1, from coordinate 991,086 downwards.
CAGTACTGAAAATGAACTTAGGTGATTGTGTTTTCCTTTGCTTTTCGGTTCCTTGGATTTGGGAACTCTTTTTGCCTGTTGCGAAGTCCATTGCTGGCAATTGGACAGACTGAGGACTGCTGGCCAAAAAATAGTAAAACAAAACATTTGCTGTTTGTGGCTGTCCTTAACCTCACTGAAGAATTTATAGCATGTTGTATGAATGTATGTGTGTCTGGAGAAGGCTTTCTGCTGGACAGGAGGCTTATTCTCCAAGAATGTGGCAGCGTTGTCTTGCATGCCCAAGTAGATATGGCTAGTGCTGCATCGAGTAGCATGGCTGGAAGCTGTGCCTATTGCAGGGCCATCAGTAACCATTGGGATAATGACTACTCCTGACCTGTTTCGGTCACAAGCAAACTCGCCAGCTTTTGGTCATACAGAAGTGCCATATTTATGATACATATCAAGGATGTTTGCAGTTCAGCTCTGGAAGGCTGCGATGTAGTGCTGAGCACTTTCTTACCATTCCATGTTTCCACTGGTTTATCTACTACCAAATTACTTGAATGTTGCAATGGCTCTGATTGAGCCATGAGTTTCCCTGCCTCCTCGTCCTCCTCTCCCTGTCAACATGAATATTTAGCATGAAACACAGAGCTTATGCATGCCTATGTTTTTGTAGACTTCCTTTGTTGCTTCGAATGTGGTTTTTAATGTTTTAAAGACTCTAAGGGATGAATTAAGCTAGTATTTGATAAGCTTTTTACAAAATAAAAGCATCTCTTTTTTCCTGCAGATACAAATTTTAACTCCAGTCAGACTAAGGTACAGAGAATGAGGGAAAACTTGTTCAGCATGCCGTGCATCTTCCCAAGAGAAATATATGTAGGCGGGGAAACTGATTGCTGTTCTCCCAAGCATCCTACTTAAAGAGTTGCTTTTTCATTCACTTATGAATGAAGCCTCATTTAAGAATAAAATGGAAAATAAAAGGAAAATCTCTTTGGACAAGTGGCATTGACTTACTGTGGTCAATCTGTTTGTCTGCTCTATCCCTCAGTGCCAGGAGAGCATAACTCAGTGAGAATGAGCCATTTAATTGCTCACATGTTTCTCATGGACTAGTATCAGGCCCAACTAACTTTGTGATTTGAATCTGGTAAAGGGCCTTTAGCTTTTCCCACATACCAGCAAATTTGGATGCAGACATCATACCCAAACCCTGCTAAGTATTACACAGGGCCTCTTCTTTGAGACTGTCCCACAAGGAAAACTTACATAGCCCACTTTTCAGCAAGGGCAAACCTTTGCTTGAAACCCTGTAAGCTTTTTGGATACTGCCTCCGCTGTGGCTTAGATACAAAAGCATCTCCCTTATTTGTATCTGTGTGTATGTATGCACATCTGCAAGAGCAGATGATTGACTTTTTTCCCTTTTTTTTTTAACGAAAAAAAACAAAAAATTATTGGTAGCAAGCTTGAAAAATAATTTAAATGTGTTTGGAACATGTAAATAAATTTCTATAAATCTGTGTAAAAGAGAACTGAATGTATTTAATGGAGCATTTATACATTTCGGAGTAACTCAGTAGTTTAATAAAGTTCCCATTTACTGGGTATGAGGTTTGTATTTTCTCTTTCCTGTTATGCTCCTGGCTTTAGTCCTGGAGATGTCACACAACTGGAGTCGGGGTGTAGGTCACTGTGGTAAAGTCCCAAAAGGAAGGACTTTACAGCAGAAATCCTGGCGCTTCAAATGCTAGGTTTGAGGGTTGGTTTTATACTAAGACATGCAGTTTAACTTCAGTTTCTGAGCAGGACTTTCTGCACAGGTTTGGGTATAGCATGGAAGGCATTAGATTGGTAGATGCAGCACGCTGTGTACACGTTGTATGTTGTGGCCAAGACAAATGTTCATGGCACTAACAAGTCTGGATCTGTCGCTATCTTCATGCCTTTTAGCTGAGCACACTTGATTGAGAAATCTGGGTTTACAACTCCCAGGACTTTGGAAATAAAGAATAGCCTGTTTTGCAGGAGCAGGTGGTGACTTTTACACTGCAATTCTGAATTTCTCGTTTTCACCCAATTCTCCCATTAGTTTTCCTTCTTTACTGTGTACAAAAGAATATCTATTCAGCAGGAAAAAAGCGAAAGCCAGCCCAGCCTCCTTGTCCTCAGGGAGCACTTCCTCCCCTCTGCTATGAAAATGTTTTTTGGACTGGAATTGCTGCTATTTGCAAACTTGTTTAGCCCCTGACTTTTCTTGTTTGGTGAGTGTGTCTCCCCGTGCGGAGTGGCAAGCACCTGCTGTCTGCCAGTGCTGAGTGATGGCTGCTGGTGGAATCTATGTGGGAAAGCCCTTCACCATCAAAAGGTGTGTCTCAGGAGTTTATGTTCTTTTAAACTTCATTTTTATTTCAAAAGGGTTTATAATTACCAATTCATTATTTAAACTACCAGCTGTCAGAGGCAGCGATGCCCTCTAGGTTTAATTTCCCATGTCATGCAAGTTTCTCAAACACTAAGAGGCCACAGGGCTAGCGCAGTTGCAGCCAGTTTTCAGGAAGCAGCAGAGACCTTTTCTCCAGCTTTGTTCTCCCAAGGGCCGATGCTTCTAACTGTCACTGGGGGCAGATGGGGCGCATCTCTCTCCTTTGGTGGCTGTTGAGGTGGCAGTGAAGTAGGGGGGTCCAGGGGACCACGAGGGGATCTGGAGCTGTGGAGACTGGAGATTGAGAGATAGGCGAAAGATCTGTGGGAGTAAGAGGTGCTGATTCATACTTAGAGGAATTTAATATTCACATCTCATGTGGGAACTGCATACAAATGAGGGGCTCAATGTATCCCTCATTACAACAGCTCATTAAATTATCAAGAAAGAGTTCTCATCACACCTCCTACAGTGTACAAGTCTGGACTATGTCATTCAAAATAATCCATCTGTATCTTTCTAATCTTAGGGTATGTCTGCGTGGACGGATGCAGACAGCCACACGTTGGCTCCGACCTAACCAGACCTGAGCCAGCTCCATGCTGGAGCTATGCAGTGCATTAGCTGGGTGCTGACCCTGAGCTCATATACTGTGACTGTAATTGCACACCTTCAGCCAGGCTCGCTGCCTCCAGCTCAGCACACACCAACCCCAAGGAAGACCTGCCCTCCAAAAGCCACCGCTGCTGCTGCTACACATGAGAATGTAATCCCTGCAAGAGAAGCCCAGCCAAACATGGCTCCTTTCAGATTTGGCTGCTCAGCCTTTTCCATTAACCTGATCCATGCTGTTTACATCCTACTGCCACCAGTGCCAGAGATAACTGCCTTGGGAACAGCTCCCTACAGGTATTGTTAACAGCTGCTGAAAACAAAGGAGTTTGTTTTAGCCACATCACTGTCCAAATAGCCAGAAATACGTTACTTTTTCATTACTCGTAAGCCAGTATTAAAAAACCTGTCATGTTCTCCTGGCTGAAAGATGCATTTTGGACACCTTGTATGCTGTTAAAAACTGGTGTCTGCACAAATATCCTTGCAACTGTAGAAGAAAGTGGCACTGAGGCAATGAACGTGTGAAGGGTCTTGTTGAAGGAGAGCATGTTTATCTTCCCAACGTGTGGTCACCACCACCAGTGTCAACTACCTGCACTTGGAGAAAACTGTTTCCAGCCAGTGGTTGTTCCTTGCTGTGGGGTTGGTTTCTGTGTGTTTTCAGGCTGAAGGCTGACAGTGCAGTCACAGTTTGCAGCTTGCTCTGATTAACAGAAAAAAAGGGAAAGAAAAATCCTCATTAGCCTCCAGCTGCTGATGTCCTTTCTACTGGCACTGGCCCATTAGAGCACACCAAGGGGACCTGAGCACATTGGTTTTAGTGGTGGTGTTCAGGGTGAGGTTTGTGGTGGCCAAGCAGATGCTCAGCAAGGGTGGCTTTGTCTGCACAGAGGGGAGAGGGTTACATGCGTTTCTGAGACTGTTGACCCCATCTGAAGCAGAGGCTGGGGACAGGCTCCCTTTGAACAGGGATGTGTCTCTTTGCTTTTGATCAGGTCTGAACAATAGCTCCTTTTTATCCTATTCCATCCTTATTTATTGGGAAGAGGAGAAAAAAAGAAAGGCAGAACACTTTGATGCCGCCTCTTGGGTCAAGTGAAGGAAATACATGAACTCTACTACTTCTTTTCTTTTTAAACAATAGGATTTTGACTGATAAATAGAGGTGGTAGCTTCAAATATCCCTCTGCTGCCCAGAGGCACCACATATTTTCAGTGGTTGCAGTGATCCAGAAGAAAAAACATGCATAAGAGCAAAAGCTCTGTTTAGTTCCAGAGCACATCCAAATGACTCTTTCCTCTATTTTGAAATATAAATCCTATCAACTGAGCACAGGCAATGTTCATTCAGGCACCCAAAAGGGGCTGGCTAGAAGGTATTGATACTACTTCTGGATTACTGTTTACAATGAATTTTAATTCCCATTACTCATCCCGTTTCATTGTCATTAGGAGTAAAAGCTGCCTTCAACATAGAGCAGTAAAGCAGGGCTGATGGGTGTAAACACACTCCACAGCTAGGTTGCTTCTCCTGGGGCTTAGCCCCCAGGGCCCTGTCCTGTAGCCTTAGGGAAACAAATGAACTGCCTATGTGCATGTTTGATAGTTTCTTCCACAGAGTAAGGTTTTCCATGTTCCTGGTGGGCTAGCACACCTTCTGGGAAGGAATTGAGCACAGTAAAATGAATACAGGCACGACAGGTGTTACGAATTACTGAAGCCTGGTAGCTGATGCGCCTATGGAAATTAGGAATGTGTGCTTACAGGGAAATGTGATGGTGAAAAATGGGTAGGCACAACTGGAGACAAGTTTTCAAAAGCCATATGGGTACTTTTCTCTCTGACATTAGCGTCATCATGCTTCCCTGAGTGTCTGCTGTTTCTGGTAAACCCAGGTTTAAACCTTATTCTCCAGGAGAAATCAGGATTCCTCCGAATCACTGCAAGAAAGTATTTGACTGAGAACTGCTGGAATCGCTTCAGCTCTGGGGCTAAGAACAGGACACGCTGCTAGCTTTGTGTTTTGGTTTCTGGTGTTTCTCACGCAGCATTTTAAACTGATTCAGACGTATTCCCTATGCAAATCTTTAATCTCCTTTCTTAGGATGAAAAATGGGTGTAAATGTGGTTTTGATTTTCCCCACCCTTTTACAGCTGTATCGGCCCCTATTGCTTCCTCCCACTCCTATTTCCTCTATTATAATTTTCCATCATCCCCTTAAATATTACAACCTCCACTAATAACTCATCCTTCTCCTTTATCTCCTTTTCACGTGGCAGGTTTTCTGCACTCTTCCATCCACTTCATCCCCCTTTCTGTGCATTTCTTGACTCCAGTGGCCCTTTTGCTACATCCCTTGCTTTCTTCTTTCTGCCAATGCGAGTCTTTCCCCAAAAGCCTGTCTGCAAAATCTGCAAGCTGAGCCTTTTTGCTGCCAGCTTCCAGTGAGATGTGGGAAGAGAGCAACAAAATGGACTCAGTTTTTAAGGTTTACGTGTCTGTACTTCGTAGCTTTGCCTTGTCACAGTGAGCGAGTAGCTGGGGGAGGCTATCGCTGAGCAGAAGTGCATCTTTGCATCTTTTCCCCGTGAACGTCTCTCACCCCCTACGCCAAGCAGCCTTTGCAGGGGCAGGGGGAAGAGCTGGAGAGCTGAGTGCATGGGGTGATTTTGCAGAGGTGGGTGAGGAAAGTCTGTTCAAATAAAGGTGTGAGTAATTTAGCTTTGCGGTGTCTAAAAAGCCCTAATGAAAGACTGTCGACGACAGCTTAAACAGCCGTTTGGCGAAGTGATTCCTGACCCCACCCGTCATCATGGTACCACAAGCAAATAGATTTGTGCAGTCAGTGCAGTGCCGATTCCTGTGCATCAGAGCAAAATAATTGTGTTATTGTTTCTTAACTTAGCACGTAGCTTTTCATGGTAGGGGTTAAGGCTTCAGTAGATTTTGGTTTCCTCTTACAGTGTAAGGACCAAGACCTTTTTACAACAAGAGATAGCACTTGGAAGCCCGAAGTTGGTTCTTGGAGAATATGTACTCAGTTTTCTTTCTGCTGGAAGTGATTGGCCACTGCATAAACTGGAGAGTGCTTAGAATGTGTGCATAGTGGATTAGTATAGGGTATGCACTGTTCACGTGTTCTTTCTAACAAGAACTGAATCCTCTTTAAGACAGTCTTTTCTCCCAGGAGGTTATAGCCTAAGCCACTGACTAGTTGAGCTGAGAAGGAGGTCACCCAGCCCAGCCTCCTGCTCCAAGAAAGGCTAACTTCACACCTAGGTTGCTTTGCTGAGGTCTGTAGGGTGTTGTTCTTAGCGCAAAGTGGTTATGAGAGGGAGATGTGATTTTGCTCCTGAAATAAGGGTGCTGAAAATGGAAAACCACTAAGGAAATGCTGGTCCTCTGTAGGCTATGGATCGAAAAATGTTCAAGACTTAGTCCAAGGAATATATTGCAATTTTCAATGCTGGTCTGCCTTAGGTGGCTGATGGCAACGTAAAGTCAGTAAAGCAAGTAAAGGCAGGAGTCAGGAAAGAAATTTGAGAGAAACCTCAAAAGCAGGAGGGAACCTACTCGGTGCAAGAAAGGAAGAAGTTTGTGGCTTAGGAGAAACCAGAGGGGAAAAAAACACTTCAGGTTGCAGAGGCTTGTGGGAAAGGGTGGTTATCTGCAGTTTGGATGAAGAGAGAAAAGAGGTGAGAGATGTTCATCAGCCAGGCTGTGAATTGGCCCAGCACTGTTCACCTGAGCACAGATTGGTTATGGTGCTGGAGCTGCAATCATTGGTCTGTGGGACACTGAGGAATGACCCCCATAAGCTCAACAGCTCAGCCCTTCCTGCAGGATGTTTGTTTACCCTTTTCTTAAGGGAATTAAGAGCCAGATAGAATAGCAAGTTACCGTAAGTATTCCCAATGACTGGCTTGTGTCCCTCAGGATGGAGTGCCTGCTTATGTGGATGCAGCTAAGCAGCAAGTCTGATAAATGTGATACTTTTGATGCATGCCTTCTCTTGCAGCATGACTTTATTAATGAATCCAGCACCCCCACGCTTCCAGTAGCACCACTGTGGTCCTCCCAAGTAATGCAACTGCTCATACAGAGTGTGTAGAGCAGCAGCTAACTGCTAAGCCTACAAATCTAGCAAATATTATTTTTTCATTGCAGCAAAATGCTGCCTGGCTTGCTCTGAAGGATTCAATGCAATCTGTTACTTGTAACTCAACTGGATGGAGTGTGGGCTGGACCACATGGCAGCTCCTTTTGGTGCTTTTAGTGGCCTCTGCAATATCTGAGACCATTTCATACCCCCATGGAGATAGTCCCTGTGGAGATCAGAGCTCATGCTCTCAAGGTCCTCATACTGAGCAAGGAAAGCATGAATGCTGAAGCCAAATCTTAACCAGTGCCTCCCCTGTGTGCACCTTGCAGTAGAGGTGTAACCAATTTTTGCCAGTCACTTGGACGCACAACTAAATAAAACCACCAGCCAAACCAAAACCTCTGCGAGACTACAGATGAGTTTCCAGCTGAAGATCCAGCACAGAGGCAGGGATGAGCGGCCGGGAGCAGGGAGTTAGCAGCAGGAGCTCCTAATGGTGAGAAATACCCCTGAAATCATGGGCAGCAAGCAGAGGAGCGAGGCCACCGCATGCAGCCCTGTGCCCCACGAGTCCCAGTGGCTGTAGTGTCCTCACCCCGCACAAAGACAGTATCTGGAGTAATGTGAAACGTGGCATAAGCAACATGTGGGAGAAGGGCATGTGGAAATACAGCAGGAGACATTTTGTAACTGTAGAAGCAACTAATGGTATTATAAAAGACTATAAAGCAGAGATTTGCAAGAATGCGTAGCTTGAAAATGCAGCATGAATTGGCAAAGTGGGTCCATGACTAATCACAGAGGTCCATTGTACGATCAAGTCTAATCTCTTGTTTAATGAAAATACTTCTCTGAATGAGTCTCATTTAAAGTGCAGTAAATATCTGTGAATAAAATTTCCAGCCTTAATATACAACATTTTCAATGACAAAGTCACCCCAACCTTTGGTAAATACTTTGAACAGATAATCAAGCTCTCTGTTTAAAACTGTCATAGTATTTCTAGCACAAATTAATCGGGGTGGAGTGTCTAATTGCTGGTAACTGGATCTGTTACAATGCTGTGTGCCAAACTGGCAAGCTCTTATTATCAGATTTCTGCTTCTTGGATTAAGCCTTTGCAGGAAAGGAGCTGTGATTTCCCCTAGTGAAGACCCGTAGCAGCTGTGGGGCCAGCCAGTGTTGCAGGGGCAGTGTGGGGTGTAGAAATAAACACATGGCACCATGCAAGAGGGTGTCCCAATGTGCTCCCACTACTAGGTGGGGACAGGAGGTACCTTGTTCTTAGTGGACCATGGTTAATGCTGGCATTGGGGGCAGTTTTCCTGGCTCTTGGCCTCTGGCCTGTCCCTCCAGAGATGTACAATCTGTACCCCCAGGCGTGATCCATAAACCTGCTCAGCGTTCATTGTGACACAGAGCAGAAGCTCTGGAAGGCTGGACCTGTGTTGGCTGCAGTGGTTTCCCAAAACCACCCTTGCTAACTCAAGTTTAGCCTCTGTCACATTAAAAATGTGACTAACAAAAGGGGCTGGTTTCAGAACGACATGGCGGTTGTGTTTAAATGTTTATTTTTAACATCTACTATCTGGCCAATTACAGAGCAATGCTGCTGGAAATCACCAGGACTCTTTGGTCACACCCACTCTACTGGCCGTTCCTTTCTCCCTGATGGAGGCAATGTGGATGCTGATAAACCCTACTGACTCACCCCTTGTGTTCTGCAGCTGGCCTGCAACTCTTTGGCCTTGTCCTGCTGTCCCTTAAGCTAGGAATATACATTTTTTAGTAAACTTCTCTTCCTTCCCCCTTGGGGCTGTGTTGAACATTCTGTAATTAAGCAAACAGTGATAACATCAAACAATTCATTTACTGACATTCTTTAAAAAGGGAGCTCTGAGACTGCCCCTCTTCTGGGTTTCCTTCCCCCCTTCCCTTACCCAAGGCTGGTGAGGAGCCTGGAGCTATTCTGCAGATTAAATGGTGAGGATGTCATTTACTTCTCAGTTGACCATTTTTTGATGGTGTTGACCATTTTCTCTATTTAAAAACTTCCTTTTAGAAAGAGGAGACTCTTATTTATTTTCCATTTTTTCCCCAAGGTTTTCCTTTCTGAGCCGCACCACTCCCCGATCGCTCCTGTTTGCTGTGCCATGGAAGCAAAACACCTCTCTCCATTGAGCACAACACCTTTGCTGCAGTGCCTTGAGCGGGCTATAAAACAGATGGCCTCCTCCTGGGTCATTTTTCTTTATTGATGTTATTGTGGAGCCCTGTGCTATGGCAACCAAAGGAGCTGTAGTCCTCGGAGCTGGAGCAGGGCGGAGGGAGGAAGGACTCTGCAGTTGCAGTGTGGGACCAGCCCTGCTCCAGCACCCTGCCAGCTTGCTGTGACGCGGGTGTTTATCCAGCACGGCGGCAGTGAGTCACGGAAGGGTGCCATGCTCCACCAAAGCCACCTCCGGCAGCTTCCACGTGAATCACTGCAGCCTGAGAAGACTTGCAACAATTTCTGGGCCACCAGAAGGATGATCTCATTGCCTGCTGGGGTGAATAAGGATAAAGTCACGTGGAGCTGTGCTTTCGGAGCCGGGGAAAACGGCATCACAGCAAAGAGCTCGTAGGTGACCTAACCGGGCATGTAATTCAGTATTATGGTACCAGACTGCACAAAAATCCTTTTTGCACGGAAGGAAGGAAGAGACTGCAAGATACACACAAATAATCTCAGGTGGCTTTCATAACAAAACCTGTAAGGGAAGGAGGAATGATATGGCACAGGGTCCACAATGGACTTAGTTTTAGTATTTCTCTTTGCATTGCCTGTTTTCATTTGCTTTTATGATTTTCTAAGTGGCATTGCCTATCCTGAGCGATCACAACGTGAAGTGCGATGATGTAATCTTTGCATACCGTGCCCTGCCCATGGAGCTCAGTTACTGGGATCATGGTTCAAACCGACTTGCCAAACCCAGCTGAAGGATTTACAGAGTTTACCTCCGTCTGAAATCAAGGGCTTCTGCCTTTTCTGAAAAATAAATTCACAACTGTTTTCTGTGTCCATTGGATTTGTCATTATTTCGAAGAGGTTGCCAGTTTCTGAGCAGGCATCGAGTGGTCTTTTCACTTCTCCTAAGGCAAATCTGGAAATGCTACGAAAAGTGCTAGTTACTTATTTAATATGTGTGAGCTTGTAAAATCAAGACCAGTGCAGATATCTGTAGATTAATTTTTTTTTTAATGTCTTGAAATTGTACCAAACTGAGAATTTTACAGACATGAAAAGTTAGCTCATGGTTTGTTAAGAAAGTCTGGTGGGGTGGACCTGATGAAGCTGGAATTTGTCTCTGTGACAGTGAAGCACCTCAGAGCTGCTCCTTGCCCCTGTTGCTGGCAGCTAGAGCTCAGACCTCAGGAGAAAGAGGAGAAAATTTAATCCCAGAGCTCCCTGAGGCTTCAAGGTGCTGCAGCTGCTGGCTGAGGCACGTACCCTCTCTGCAGGAAGCCAGCGGGCTGCAGTGAGGAGCAGTCAGTGGGGACCAACTCCTGCATGCGCTTGCTCCTTGAGCTGTGTGCAATAGCCATTATCCCTCTTCCCGGGCAAGGCATTCCCCTGTGTCAGTGCTAATTGCATAGCGCTGACAATATCCAAAGTAGTATTTTGTCAGCTGCTTTCAATTCTTTGGCTCTGTTAGGTGTATGTTGGTGGCTAACCACATTTAACAGCACTGGTTAGAGAATGAAATCACTGGGCTACGTGCTGATAGGAGAGAAGAAACTGAAGAAACTGATCCCACATGGGACTTCTTCACCATAGACCATCAGACTGTGCCACCAAGCCCACCCCCAGTCACATCCATGAATTTTCCCTTCCCCAGGCCCAATGTTGCCATGTGTCACCAAAAATCCTTGTGAAAATCTCAACTGAGTTTGAATGTGGTGGTTCTCAGTGTCACACTGGTTCAAAGGTATCAGGCTCCACATTGAAAGTACCTGGGAAAACTGGCCAGGTATGTTTTCCTCCTTCCATTCAGCTTCCCAGTCTGTTTATAACATTTGTTCATCCTGGGGCAGCCTGATTGCTTCCCTGGTGAAAGCAAAGGGTGGCTAAACTGCAACAAAGGATCCCTCTGCACTTGCAGGATGCACTGCATGACCTGGGAAGCTCTGTAATGATTTTGCAGGTAAGATGGAAACTATCAGATAAAAGGCTTTTTGTCCTTTCCAGACCAGCTGCTTTGTTAGTGCAAGCATGGATCCAAGCATGGCCCAAGCCAGAGCTGGAGCACCGAGAGCACTATTTGCATGGCCTCCATGATTACCAGCTGTTCTGGCTTGCAGGGCTTTAAGGAAGTGAGCTGCAACCATGATGACATCAGGCAGCTAACACCAAATTCGGGCTCAGTGAACTCTGTGCCCGCTCCTTGGAGGTGAATCTGGAGCCTTTTGAAAGGACTTTCCTTAGGTGCTGCACTGCTCTCTTGAGTCATACCCGCACCGTGCGTGGTGCTGCCCGCGTGCAGCAAATGATGCAAGATTTGCTCTTTGAGAGAGGTGTCTCAACAAATTGCAGTGCAGTGGGTTAGGTAATCTTGGAAATACAGATATGTTCCTATTGAGCAGGTTTTAAAAAGACAGAGCACCTGTGCACGGGAAGGGGCGCGGAGTGGATGCTGCTCTCTCCATGCCACACTCCTGTGGGAGCCAGAAGTGCGGTACCTGTGACTGGCCCTTTTCTCTGAAAGCTTTAGAGATGAGGTAGGCAAAGGAGCTAAAATCTTCGAATCATGGCTATAAATGGAAGAGGGTTTTATGAGATGTTCTCCAGTGAACTGACTGAAAGGCAAAAGTGTTTGGAAATGTTCTGAGTGCAGAGGAAACAAGTTGTTTATCGTCCCACAGCTCTCTCTCAGGGGTGCTTTATGCACAAATATGGCCAAAAAAGATTTTTGAAGAGCTACATAGTGATGGGGAAGGACAAAGAAGCAAGATCTGTTGGTTGGTTGCCCTGCTTGCCGGAGGGGAAAGGGGGTCCCAAGGGCCTTGTGACAGGGAGGGGATGTTCATGGGGGGACTGCAGGCAGAGAGATGTGAAGCACAGCTCATGTATCTCTGATATTCACCCTAATACAGCCAAAGGAGCCTGCTCTTACTCCTTCCCAGATGCCTGAATTTCACCTGTAGCCTCTGGGCTGCCTGTTGTGCCACCAGTAGCTGGTGTGTTAGCAGTGACCAAGCCAAGGCCATGGTCCCACCAGGCACAGGAGGTGGTGCAGCTCCAGCCTCTGCTTTCCACAGCCCTGTGTGCGCCTTGTTTTCATGAACAGGAAAGCTCAGCGTGTCCCAGTATTTTTTTTCTCCCCCATTTATTCGTCATAATAGGATTATGATCATGTTCATCTTGGCCTAAGCCCAGGGGTGCCTTGTATCTGCTGGAAACAACCAACAGCCACAGCCAAGTCTTCCTGTTTCAGGACAGATATGTAGGGCTGTGAGAACTGCACACCTTAAAATTAACTGTGTGACTCCAGGACTCCTCACTGCCTGAATGATGTCTTAATTGCTGTGACTTCAGCATAGCCCAGCATCTGAACCGAGGGCTTCCTTTTGGTGTTCACTGTAACTAGTGAATTGTATTTTGTATGCCTCACGGTACAAATCAGAGGCCTCCACAAAGCACTTTACAAGCACTTTGGATGAAGGAAACGTGCCACATGGATAAGGTATCTAATAGAAAATATTCTAAAGACACTCTCCTTTCTTTAGAGTGTCTTACGTCATCTGCTGTACACAGAGCTGTGCTGCTTCCCTGGCAATTCTTGATATTCCACCTTTTGAAAAGTAGGATGTTGATGCTTTCTGGTGAGGAGTCTGGCCCTACTGCCACTCACTGAAAATGAAGCTTTGCCATTATTGATTTTAAAGTAAGAGAGAAAGGAAGAGCATGAGGTGTGAGAAGAGTGAGACAAGAAGAGCCAAAGGTGTCAGTGGGTAGTGACCAAGAGGTGTGAAATGTCAGCAGGTAGAAGCAGGTGCCCGGTGTGATTCCTTGCAGAGGAAGCTGCTCCAAGGAGCAGTCGGGTTGAGGCATGCACCATGTATGTGGTGAGTTGTTCGTTATTACTCAGGGGAGCAAGACAAATGAGAAATCAATTGAACATCAAACCATTGTTGCTGATTGCCTATGTTGAAAATAGATGATTCATGGAGTGCTTTAATTGATTCATATACGTGGCAAGGAGTTCCAGTCTTGATTTATGGACCTCTTCACCAGTCAGGCTGGAAAGTCTTGCTCCCACTCACTTTATTTGTGCAACACGCATCCCTTCCTCCTGGCACGGATTAAGCCAACCCACTTACAAAGTCTTTTTCTCTCTGATTGTTTAGTTTGCCCTTAAGTGATTGGTGATTCCACTCACTTACATGGTGCTTTTTTTTATTATTTATTTTTATTTTATAGCAGAGGAGCCCGGAAGGGATGGGGATGGCTGTGTGCAAACCACTGGGCTCTGTGCCCAGCAGGGCAACCAGATGACCCCATCCTCAGAGAGCTGCAGTCTATAGTGTACCACGGTTTTACAATGTCCACTGTAGAAACGGAAAGGAGGCGTTTGGTGACTTAAAAGCCTTTTGTAATTCTTCACACAATATACTGTGGAGTACTTTGTGTCTTCAAATCTGTATCCCCTCTGCAGACATAAGCAGTTGCTCACAGGGGTGAGCACAGGCTGTGCCTCCTCCCTGCTGCTGTGTCTCTGTTTACCCACCAGCCTGAGGAGGAGGTGTTGGAGATCTGCCTCTGCTTTTCCATGGCAGTTTGATAGGGTCGTCAAAACAGAAGGGAAACAACAAGGTGGTATTTGCTGTAGGTGAGGGAAAGGGACGGGAAGGAGGTGTATCCCGGCTTGTGTAACTGGTGGGTGGTACCCTGGTGGGGAAAGGCGTGAGAAGAGCTGCAGGGACAGGGTCAGGGAGGTTCCCCCTGGCTGATTTGGGAGGCAGGTCTCTGGCAGTGCTGGTGGGAGGAACACAAGTGGGAGAAGGGGGAACAGAAATTTGATAGTTGTCTCAGAGTTTATCAGGGGGTAAAGCAAAGACAGCCTCTCCTCACCCTGTGTGTCACCAGCTGCGCGAAGGGGAAACAACCTGCCAGCCCCTTCACCACCAAAGCCTTTGACTGCTGTTGCCATTGGGTTGTGTGGTTTGGCCTAGGTTTCTCTACATGCCCTGAGGCCAGGCAGCAGAGAAGCAAATTATCTTCTCCAGTCGAAAATACCATAATCAAAGGATGGTTTGGAAGGGACCTTAGTGCCACCAAGATCCTTGATCTGCCACAGCCACAAGAGAGACTTCAGCAAACCGGGGCTGAAACAGCAAGAGAGAAAAAAAGCCCAAACAACAACAAAACAATGTCAGCCTCTTGCAATTATTTGCCACTAAGTCGAAGAGTCATAACTCAGTTGCCCATGGGCTGATTAAGGATGGAGCCTGTTGACACAGCCTGCAGGTGCTGTTATAGGATGAACTTGATTGCAGAATTTTCCTGGCTAAGAAATAATACTTTTCACCAGGCTCTTTTTCAGCTGGACCACCTTTTTCCACTCAGCTTTTTGCACCAGGGCTTGGGCCAGTGGAGTGGGAGAGGCAGCACAGGAGATGGAGCAGCAGCGTGGGCACGAGCTGCTTTTTTTCCTGTAACTTCACACCATGGTTACTGACAGTACCTTCATCAGCCTGGTGTAAAGGGTCTCTGGCCTCTGTACACACAGGACTTCTTTGTGATTTGTGATTGACAGAGCCTTGGGCAACATGGGCTAGTGTGAGATGCCCCTGCCCATGACAGGGGGGGTGGAACTAGACGATCTTAAAGCCCTTTCCAACCCTAACCATTCTATGATTTTATGTTTTGATTGACTGACTTGTCTTGGTCTATTTGGCAGTGAAATGGCTAACAGTGCCATCATGTATATTTGTCTGCTTTTTAGATGATACATTTTTGCATTGTACTGGAAAGAGTTCATATCCTGTGTCAGTCTGCTCAAGGGAGCCTTCACACATGAGAAGAATATGCATAGAAACATCTCCTGGTCTGCACCCAAGCTGCCTCTGGTGATTGTGAGCCTGACAGTGTAGCACAAGCCGGTTACCTTCTTTCCTGTTTCCATAATGAAATCATGAGTTCTGCAATACTTAGACATTTTGATAGCCTGTAAGGGAAGGGTCCAAGCCCTTTGCCCCCCACCCAGAGAAGCTGTGCAGGCAGGTGCTGGTGGGATGGACCCTGTACTGCATCTTGGTGCACGCTGGCTCTCTGGCTGCAGGAGCCGAGGTGACAGCAAGCTCTGTTGAAGCTGGGTCTAGTCGTTCCTCACTTTGGTGTGCAACCTTTCTCACTCTAATGTTTCAGAGAAGACAGCATGGATTGGGTATAGTGAGTAAGAGAAGGAATAAGGATTGAGAATGTTTACTTCAAAATAGTGGTTTTTTTGGGGGGGGGAAGTAGCTTGGGAGTTCAGAAAAAGCAGTCTGTGGAGAACAGAGAGTTGCTAAGGATGGTGCCTGACAGATAGACATTGTGATCATATAGCCATGGACAGGGACCAAAACATGGAACAATGCTGGTGTGCTTGTGCTGCTTGTCATTTCTTTTCTCCTTACTGGTTAAAAGACAACAGAGTAAATCTGGGGAGGATTCAGTGTTCCGCATCTGAAGGACATATGTTAGCAGGGAAGTGCCTCTGTAAGCATTGCTTCAGTGCCGGTTCTGCAAAGAGGTTGCAGGAGCTCATTATTCATGATTTTATCTCGCTACCTGAAATACATAAATAGCCTAAAGGTTCCTCTGGTGGACTTCTTCCAGCTCTTTGATGTGCCAAAGATAATTTCTGTACATACTCCCTCGACCTGTCCCCACTCCCTACCTAAGGTTTAATGTTTCTACTTGTTATGTTTACCTGTCTGTACTAGACTGTAAGCTCTCCAAGGCAGGGACCTTGCCATCTTTCATGCTGGAGTACCTTGAAGGAGTTGTAATGCCAACATCAGCTATAAAGTGTGATATAAATTATCAAGGCACCATCAGCTAATACAGTTCAACTCTTTGGCCTTTTCTGTGCCAGGGGAGCTCCTGTGGGGCTGCCGGCTGCTCCTGACACTGACTTGGTGTGATTGGTGCCAGCAGTGCCGGCAGCCCAGCCCCAACAGGCAGTGAGAGCATGTGGTGCCCTGCCAGTGAGTCCTGTGGTCGATGAGTAGGGTGATAAAGGCTGTGCCCGCCTGTAACCGCGTTCCTTATGAAGTCCCAGCAGCAGTGAGGCTTTTTGGAAAGCCTCCACCTGAAAGAAATCACATTGTCAGCAGCAGGATCCCATGCCCCCCTTTGTTTAAAAGCTCAGGACTATGCTCCAGGACTCACGGCACTCTGGACTTTAAGTTCCCTTATGTGAGACTGTAACAACAGAAGCAGACAGATGCACCCCTTCCTAGAGAGCTAACGAGAGAAATAGGCAGTCCTTCCCTGCCACAGCTCTGACATGATCTCTAGAGCATCTTCGGGGCTGTAGCCACCATTCCACAGTGTTTTTGGGAGCTTGCCACTTGGACCCACAGTCCACAATGCACTTGCAGCGAGGTCTATCTGTCTTTCCCTTTTTTTTGGAGCCAGTTTCTCTGTGCAGCCTGGGATGTGTCAGGGAGAGACCTTGTTTTTATAACCTCCTGCTACGGCTGGAGGTGATGCCTCTGTGGTGACAGCTGGGGAGCAGACTTTGATCTGGTGCATTGATGCCTCCCCTGGGAATTCAGGCCTCTCAGTCTTATTTGCCCTAGGCAATAGTCAAGAGGATTTCCCTTAAGTAAAGAGCCATCAAACCTTATCAGCTGTCTAGCTATTCTTGTGTCATCACCCCTTGAAGACAGCATCTGCCATGGAGAGGTCAGGCAGAGAAATCTCTGGGTAAAAGTCCAGTGTGTGGCCCAAAGCAGTGCAGAACTGGGGGGACACATCCTGAGACTGGGCCAGCCCCATGGCACCCCCAGCAGCTCAGGGACTAGCAGCCAGCAGGACAAAATCCCAAGTCTCAGCTAACTCCCTGCCAAGCACATGGCCTCTCTGTCCTCCTTTAGTTGGTGGCACATGTGACAGGGGTCTCACCAGCATTGGATGGATCCCACACACCTAGGAAAAAACACATGCAGGGCCTCCTAAGCCCTGGCCAGCAGGCGAGGGGGCAAGCTGGGCTGAGGCTGTGATGAGGCAAGTGTTTGGTCCTGCACGTGATCCCCAGCACCCACTGGTAACAATCCGAGGCTGTGCTGTGCTGCTCTGGCATGAACAGGGCTTGCATTTGGATTTTGCAGCTCTCATCACTACAGCATCCCAGAAATCAGAGAAACGGGGCTGGTGGAGGAGTGGGGTCAAAATTAGGGATGAGAAACTAGGACATTCAAGTTCTGCTTCTGGCTTTACTACACACCCTCACTTTCCCTACCTGTAAAACCACTAATGCCTTCATGTTTTTTAATGCCAGTTTCTTTTCTGAAGATTGACCATGATGTTTGGAGGTAAATTGCTGGGCTATAGTGCTCTTGCACATACAGGTTGCTTTTCTTCTTCAGAGAAGTTTGTCTCTGAAGCCAGGGGAGTGGCATGCTGTTAAAGGCCCATAAACTGGTTCACGCAGGCAGCCTTGCTCAAAGCTGGCACTACCTTAGACCTCAGAAGTGCCTGCAGTTCTAGTTACTTTTGCACATCTGCTTCTGCAGACTGTTCAAGGCTCTTCCATATTTCTTTCAAACAGAGCTTTTATTCCACTCACCCAGGCCTGCTATTCACTGATGAATTGGTTGCTGTTCATTGCAGCTTGAAACACTATTTTGCAGCTCTTAATGCTTGCCATTCATTTTCTGCGGCAAATGGATTCATAACAGCAGTTATGCAGCTTTCATTGATACTTGATGCAGCAGCAATACCCTCAGCAAAGGCTTTTTTGTACATAGGGCTCCAAACCTTTCAACCACGCTATCATGGAAAGCCGTAATGTCCCTTTTCTGCAATGCCCTGAGCCACCTGCAGCCCCTGAAAGAGCACATTGTTTCACCCATTAAAGAAACAACACGGGCAGTGTCTGCACTGGATACAAGGAAGGACTCTGGGTAATCCCTTTTTCCCCTACCCCCATCCTTCACCCGTGTCACATCTCCATTTCTGTTTGAGGCCAAGTTTTGGCCCCAGTGCTGTTTAAAACTAAATGGAAGAATATTTGCAGGGTGGGTTATTTTAGGTGCTAAAGGAGCCTCCTGATGTCACGCTGCCAGGTGGGGCTGATCCTCCCAGGATGGCAATCTTGCCAGGAGCGATTCCTGGTGCTGGAGTTCTGCATGAACAGCCACAGTTTGCTGCTTCTTTCTACCTCTGGAAAACCATATGGCTGTAAATGACCAGTGGGGGGTGAGGGTGTTCTCTCTTTTCCTTTTTTATTTTCATAAAAAAGTGCTTGTGTGGGGAGAAGATGCTGTACTACCTTTTGCTCAGAGAGAAGGAGTCTGACAACTTAGCACTGCTCAGAGACAGGGAAATTACTTTGTCTAGTGAATATTCTAAAGAGATAAAATAACAGGGCACAATCAAAATCCTCTGTTTAAAAGAGGAGCTGCCTCTGTCCTGCTAAGCCAACAGTTTCATTGTTGGGCTCAACTTTCGCAGAATAACCTTGGAGAAGGAAAGGTGGAAATGTCTGTAAATGTTTTTTTTTTGCTAAAGAAAAGGAAGATTCAGGCTGTAACCCATGTTGGCAACCAGAGGAGAAAGCTCTGTCCCAACAGATAAGTGTTGGTTTATTATGGACACATCCTTGCTGGCACTTGCCTGTCTTACCTACTAAAAAGGAGTTGTCACCCGCAGCTTGGCGCTGTCAAGCGCCACCCAGCAGCAGCAAATCTGCCATTTGGCGTGGTGAGATACCAACCCTTGCTTGTTTTCAATAAACAGAGCTATGTTTTGAAGGGAATGGCAATGTTGTTCGAGAAAAACATAGACTGCTTAAAGGAAGATGGACTGTATGCTGAGCTAGAAAAGTGACAGAGATGGCAAAGATAATCTCCAGCTGGCACGCTGCAGCTCCCCCCCCCCCCCCGCTTTTGTGCCACTGGGAGAAGTGGCTGACAGGTTGTTATCCCACAGCTGAAGGATATGGGGAGGTGCACATAGTATTTTGAATCACAACTTTTTCTCTGTTCCATATTTTGTCTTTCCTTCTTATGGCTATCTTGGAGAAGATGGAAAGCTGGAATCATCTCTGCATCTCAGGAGCAAGAGAAAGTCACCTTCCATGCCCAGCCCTTGTAAATATCCCCTCCTCCTTGCAAAGCCTGTGTCTCCGTTTTTGTCCTACTGTGCTTCAGAGCAAATGCTGACATGGAGCAGGCACAAGCCTGGTGTGCTGGGCTTGGGTAAAGGGCTCCATGTAAGCAAGGGTTCAGTGGTATTGCTCTGCTGGCAGGGCTGCTGTGGGAGGGTGAGCAGAGAGAAGACCATCCCAGCCTCTCTGGCACTGCTCCTGCTAAAGCCCTGCAGAACAAACCTGCCACAGGAATAGCTCACCAGGATTCTCCTTTCCTGCTGTTCCCCTCGAGGGCTAAGCCACTTGTTTATCTTGTGGGAGAAGTCTGCAGCCACAGTTAGCTTTGCATATTTGATCCTGTCTGAGGTAATTTCTTTTCCTATCTGAAATATTTCTATTGCAAGTGCCTATAATGGTTTCATTGAGGCAATGCTTACAATTGCTCAATGAACATATTACCTCTATTGTCCCCATGATCTCAAATACAAATGTTGTGGCAGTCACCTACTGTTTGTGGGCTTAGTGACAGAGGTGCCAATAAACAAGTGCCAGAGCAGCCATGGATGGCATGCCAAGAGCCACTGCCTGCAGGAGCCCTGGGAGCCAGGCTTGGTGCCACCACCCCTCCACCAAAGGCAGGGTTAGCACCCAACATCTCCAGGTCAGCTGCTGAGATGGCTGTAGCCAGTTTTGGTGCACAACCCACAGCAGCAAATTTGATGTTTTAAAGGATACAGTACTTAATGCCTTTGATTCTTACTGAACAACCTCAAGGTTGTGGGTGTGTGGCACTCCTGAAATTCAGGCTCTACCTGAAAGGGAAAAGGCAGAGAGATGTATGACGGGAATGATCAGAGATGCATCATGCTGGCTGTATGAGATCTGAATGAACCCACTTCAGCCTAAAAGAGAGAGGACTCTGGGCTAAAGCAGAGGTCTACAACATGACAAATAGCAGGAAGAATGGCAGCAGCTGCTCATAACACATGAACTGAGGGATGTGAAATGAAATCATCAAACAGATATTTTTTAATGTAGAGAGCAGGAAGTCTTTGTTTCACACAACCATAATTAACCAGTGGAGCTCATTGCCATGGGACGCTTCAGGTGCTAAAACTATACATGGGTTCAAAAAGCAATTAGGCAAATTAATGGGACAGAGGTCTATGGAGGCCTGTTAGAGCTGCTGCTGCAGACACAGCCTGTGGCTTGGGAAGTCCCTGACCTGCCAAGTAGTGGGGTTTGCAGGGTTGGGCCAGGCTTATCCCACTCTTCCCACCATAACCCCTACAGGCCAGAGCCACAGAACAGCTGTAGTGTGTCTTCCCTTCCTGGAGCTCACTGTGCCAGACTAGAAGTACTCCCTCTGTAAGGGTTTTTCTCGAATATAAAAAATCAAAGGACTGGAGGACCGGAGGGGAGTCTCCCAGTACCTCACTATGATACTTGGGAGAGCTTGGTAGCTCTCATTTCTCTGAGGTGCATTACTATGGGAGCATAAGCAGGCCCAATTCAGAGAGCTGTGTTTTTGCCTTCTTCCCCCTCTCTGGCTTCATGCTGGCAGTGGTGTTGCCTGACCGAGAGCCCCTGGGAAAGGCAAGAGGGTGGGTGCTGACTTGGGTATGCGAGACTGTGGGGGCAGCAGGACAGAGAGGGGAGATAGGATCATGTTAGCTGCTCTGGCAGCCTCACATGCATTCACCTGGGCACTTTGTCCTTCACCCTGGCACACTCTGTTTACTTGTAGGATGTGCAAGTGCCACTTGATGCAGGTGTAACATCAGGAAATTGTGAGGAAACAGCCCCTACATATACACAGATGGAGAGAGTAGGGTAGTCTGCAGGCTGTGATTAAAGCTCAGTGCGTTTACATTTTAAATGCTTCAGTACTCAGTTTAGATAGCTTAATCTTTGAGAATTAGATAGCTTAATCAGACAGAAATAGAAGCTCCACAAAGAAGGCTCTGTAAAACCCCAGGGCTCTGGGTATGTGAGCCCCAAGCTCAACCTCATTTTTGTTTAATGCAGCAGCTTGCAAGGCACTTTAGACAAGTATAAAGACAAAGTGCCGGAAAGAGATTTCATGTGCGGAGGTATGTAAAACAAGACTTGTGATTTGTTTATTATATTAAAGAACACAGACGGAGCTTTAGGATAAAAGTATATAAAATACATGGCATGGGAACCCAAACAGCAGCATTTTTTGCCTGGCAAAGAGAGAGGTAGGACACAGATTGTGTCAGGTTGCCTCTTCTGCACCTGCCTGGGATTAAAGTATTGCTAATGTTGGCCCTAGGTCTGCTCTACCCAAAAGTCTTCTGGTGCTGTACAACGTGTCACAGTTTTGGGGTGGGCTTTTTTATGTGGCTATGCAGACCCACTGTGCATGTAGGACATGGGAAACCCGATGGTGTGTTTGCTGTGGCTCAGTGGGCATCCCTCAGGGGCTATAAGTTTGGGGTCATAAGGACATCAACTATCTGGATAAGGGGCCAATTAATGGATGTGATCTAGAGAGAATAAATCCAGAGAGACTCCAAGGCTGTTTACTGTAAACCAAAAATTACCTTTGGAAATTGGCCTTGGAAAATAACAGAGGTGACAGCAGTGCTTACTTGTATCACAGCATTCCTGGGCTCCCATGGAAATTCATGAGCCCTGGTGTGTAACCTGGTCTCTTACTGCTGGTTATCCTATCTTGATCACTTGGAAAAACTGCATTCACCTGGGAAAAATGTACTTGCCCCAAGGTGTGCAAGCATGGCATTATTTGCCAGTGCAGTGGAAGGGCACAGCTGCTCCACTCAGGGATGGGCAGTGTGTGCCCTGCAGGGAAACCCTGCATGGGATGCGGAGAGACCATGCTCAGCCTTTCCACCACCGGACACCAGTCACTTACTTCACAGAACTGAGAGTAGTTGTGAGAAAACACTGAAAGGATCTGTAAGGTATAGGGGCATCTCCTATGCCCTTTACTCATCTTTTGTTTTTTTTTTGTTTAACCTCTGCATCTAGTTAATATAATACTTCTTCCTTCATTGCTTCTTCCCTCTGTTTATTCTCTTTTTTTTTTTATCTCTTTTTCCTCTAGTGATGCTTGAGAAACACCAGAGAAACACTCATTTCAGGCAGTCTCTTCCCCCTTGTCCTTCTTTGCTCCCTCCGAGTGCACTCAACGAGGCTCCCTCTCCTTTCCCTTTGCCTGTTTTGTGCTTTGAGGATGGCCCCAGGGTTTGTATCTACAAACAAGCCACCTCTGGCAGGGTGATGGGAGCAACTTGGGATGCAGCACTGCATTCATCACCCCCCCTGCCCTCTCCTTGAAGCTGCACTTTAAGGCCTGAAGCAAAACAAAAATCTCTGCAGTTTCAATCCCCAGCCAGATAGCACAAGGCAGTGAGGAGGGAGAGGCTAATCTATTCAGGTCATTAAGACGTGGGCAGAACTCAGCCTGTCCTAATGATCCCCTTTGAAATCCTATATGTATATAATTCATCTTGTGTTCCAGTGGATCCTGCCTGAAACTGGTATTGCAATTCTGTTTCTATGCACCTGCTTTTGTATTCAGTGCTTTGAGGTAGTTTACATAAATGGGTGGCTTTAATTTGCGTTCCCATTGTAAGTGCCTTGAAGCTGTGTGGGGCTAGGCCCCCTCCACCCAGTTTTTGACGGAGCAGAATTACTGAGGGCGTAAGGGGCTGTGGTTCTTGGCCCGAGGCCTCCAGGAGGTACCAGCAGGCACGTGCTCTGCACAGGGGATGGGGCAGCCCTGTGGTGCCCTCACTGCCACTCAGAAGGGTCTGTGCCACCTTCACCATGCAGAGTGGGGCCACAGAGGTGATGATGGTCTGTGTCAGCCAGTGAGAGACAGTGAGAGCTGACTGGAATAGCTTTCAAAGCTAACTGGCTCTATTTGTACAAGGGTTTGTTTGATTTCCTTTATGTGTGATTTTGAAGTATCAGATTGTTCCCAGAACATGTCTTCAAGTCTCATCACATTGCCATTAGCCATGGCCTTTCTTGCAGCCAGTTGTTGGCTCCCCTGGTCAGTTCCACATCAGGTTGGAAATGGTTTGTGGCAGGGTGTGGGACTTCCTACACCAGCATATCACTCTGCAGCATCTACCACAGCACTGCTCCAATCTTGATCTGGGGTCTTTCGATGTGACCACAACACACACGCTGGGAGAGGCAAGGCAGGCCACTATTAGGCATGAGCATTCCTGCTATCAAGAGGCACCAGCTTTATTTTGGCAAAGCAAATTACATTGCAAAGGCAGGACAGCAAGAGGTTTCCCTGACAGATGTCCTTTCATCCTTACCTAGGCGAAAGGGACCTAGGAAAATGACACTATCCTGCTGCCTGCAGGGTGTTTCACATTGCTCTAACCAGCATTAATTTCAGCAGCTTAGCATAACTCTGTGTGTGTGTGTCTTTCATGTCTCCCTTTGCAGTCCAGCTTTGGAGGCTTTGCTGGAGTTTGGGTCTAAAGCCTGAGTGGAGAGCAGAGGAAAATGAACAAATGACAGGAATAATTTTGATAATTGAACACTTCATCCAACACTTAAAGCAACTGCATTGATCTCAGCTCAAAGCTGAAGCTTTCACTGTGAACAATAAATAACAGATGCTGGATTTACAAATAATCTCTTGTCCGTCCTGAGAGGACACACAACTCCTTTGTAAGTGCAGGAAACAGTCCTGGGGATTACAAAACAGAGAAGAGGAGGAAGGGAGGAAAAACCATCACCACACCATGTTTAGCACTGAATCTGTGATGAACAGTGTCAACGGGCATATACATCCAGAGAAAAGTACCTTTCATTCAGCTTACTGTGGTGGGGGACATGTCCTGTACTCAGCTGTACTGTGCTATGTCAGTGAGGGTCTCTGGGTGGAAAGAGAGATACCAGCTCCCTGCATGCTGCAACTCTCCAGCTCTCCTCTTTCATTCACCACCAGAAGCGCAAGACAAAACCCATGAACAGCAAAACTGATTTTTATTATTGCAAGCAAGGTGTTGCAGCTCATAGGCACGATTGCCTTTTAAATGAAAGCTGATCTGAAACTGGCTGTCAGAAATCCTTCAACTGCTCCCTACCATGTCCCCAGTGCAGGTGCCAATCCCCTCTCCATTCCCTTTTTCTCTCTCTCGCCCCCTTCTTCCATTTCTCACACTTTAATCCTTGGCCACACCACACTGTATGGACTTGTAGCAGGATTAATGTGAGTTGAAGCCTGAGGCTATATTCAGCTCAGATTTATGTCAAAAGGCACAGGGTCTGTGGTGCTGGAAAGCAGGCTGGTTGGCAGTGCCTAAAAGTGCTTGTGGTCACTACTCTAGCATGGATGTGTGGAAGATAACATCAGGCCTGAGGAGCTGGGAACTGGGGATCCCCTGGACAGCACACACACATGGGTCTTCCTCTGGGTCAGTGCCATGCTTGCCACTATCCCCTTGTGTCAGTGAGGATGAGGGAAGATCTTCATGCGCACCATGAACTGAGGCTGAACTGAGCTTTTGGGTTCCGAGACCCCATAAAACTGGGGAATGCAGGAGCCAGACACAGTCCCCAGAAAGCACAGGGCTAATACGTGTTTCTAACAGGGCAGAGGCACAGCTCACAACCCTCCTTGGGCCACGCCTGTACTTCGGGCAGACTTTAGCACGCTTAGCCCTGCAACCTGCATGCTCTTGCAGAGTCACTTGGGCTGCCTGCTGCCCGGCTTGCTGCCACCTATGTCTGGCTCCTCCAGCACTGCAGACTTGATGGGCTAGGCTTGCATGAGGGTATCTGAGTTTTCCCTCTCCAAAGGGTGCCCCAGGGGAGCTGGAAGTCCTGACCGGAGGCTGGTGTGCAAGCGTGCTGGGTGGCTGACGAGTCTCAGCAGGTCTGGAGAAAGCTTCCCTGGTGGCGTGGGCAATGGTGCAATGTAGGACCTGGGAAGTGGAGTACCTCTGCACCTTTTAGAGGACAGCCAAGGAGGCTTTAACAAGACAGTGCCACATCAGGGTACCATATGCCTAAGTCAGGTAGCACAGCTGAAGTCAAAGCCTGAACTAGCCTTGGCTAAGGATGCCGTTGAAGTTTGCCTAAAGCCCAATAGGGTAGAAAAAAAAAGAGTTTTATTTTCCAGCTTCCCAGCATCAAATTTCAATTACAGTAGACACTGATTTGCTTTCCAAAGACAAAGTTAATTATCAAATTAGATTAGAAATCATTAAAAAGCTATTTCTGTTCATTACAGTGGGCTAATATACGGCTAGACTCTTGAAAATTATCAGTCTCCTCCAAATTGTTCACCAGGGAGAAAGGGCCCATTTTTCTGCGGCTATAATCCTACAGCTTCAGTTCTGTGTGCTTCTTGAAGCCTTCTGTAAGGCATCAGTCACAGCACACTTCAGTGCCTGCATGTATCAAGACCTGCTCATACTTCTGTTTAGTAATAATGCAGCCACCAAATGTCACCTGTCACAGACAGCTGAGCTATGTGACACTGGTGACTCACCCCACGTTCCTGGGAACACCTTGGCCACAGACACACTTTTGTGAGCTTACCACACCCTTTCCTGCAGCTTTCAGCACACCTTGACTGAAACATCTTAGTATTGTTGGTTTGAGAAAAGGGGTCCTTGACAGGTTAGCCACTTGGCTACCATTATAGAAACCTACTGCTGCATGACCTGCTTTGCAAAACGTACTGTTAAAACATCTTAGTGGGGTTTGCCTGCAGACATTTGTCACTTAAGCACCTGGGATGCAGAAAGCATTCATTTTATAATAATCTAAAGCTGAGGTTACCACAATATGACACACACATGGAATAAAGAAAGTGAGACATGATCTGTACTGTATCTCTGTAGATGCATTCCTTGATTAGGCAGATACAAAGCCAGCCTTGTTTTGGATAATACATTTAGGCTTGTACAGAAACAGCATTTTTTGATTCATCCAATGATTTATTAATGTTTGGGTTTTTTTTTTCCCCCCTACATGAACATGTAATCTGTATAAGTGCTTTGCAAAGTTTAAAATCTGATTCTATTTTCACATTGGTTTCTCTGAAGTTTGTATTAGACCTACCATAGTTCAAATTCAACTAATCCCTATTCTCATTTCAACACATAACCTAAATAATGTCAAATGTTACCAGCTGTGGTTCTGTTTGCAGTTTGCTCTCAGCTCATGGCAGTCTATGATATTTGTTAACAGATATAATTCAAATTTAGCCTGACAATCCGCATCCAAACAAATTTTTAAATGTTGCTATTACCTGATTTGCTAAAATTTCTACTTTTTCCCAGCTTTGTTGCCACATTTGTTTATATCCTCTGCTTGTAACAGCTTTAAGTAGTTATAAGCAGATTTCCTGCCACCATAATTGTTTAGATACAGAAGTGTTTATAGGTAAGTTAGTATACAAAATAAATGGGCTGGTTTTAACCACCTATATGGTGGGCTAATCCCTTCTCCTGTGGGGATCTGAGCACACTTAACTTTGGCTGCCTTTGAAGAGATGAAGACAGATTACTGCCAATGCTGTGTGTAAACAAGACCTGGCAATGTCACTTCTCTCAGGTGGGGCATCCCAGGGCGGTACATTTCCACAGCACCAGTTTTCAACTTCTTGGCACCACTACCTGTGCAAGATGAGAGTGACAGTTGTCTTGCTACCAGATGCACCTTCATTTTTATTGTTTCTCTGAAATTTCTGCTCTGTCCAGACCATGAGGCTTGGTTATTATTTTACCACTGCTCTTCCCTGCCTTTTTTTCTCTCTGTTGCAGTAGCCCTCACCAAGGAAGACAGGCAGCTTTGTGTCCAGTTTGCTGTCATTGGATCATTTGAAAGGTTGGAGGGGCAACCATGGGGAAGCAGACATGCTTCCCGCCTGTCTCCCAGGCTCTCAGGAAGCTGCTGATGAGCACAAGTGTTTCAATCCCATCGCAAGAGCTGTGAGAGCCCCTGTTCCCTAGATAACCAAAAGAAGTGATTCCAGAGGAGGCTTTTCCATCCCACAAACTGTGGGGCATGCAGAAGCCCCTCCTTTCGTTTTCCAAATTCATTTCTGGCTGCCAAATCTACCCGGACTGACATCATCCTCTGCTAAGGGTGAATCAGCGCAGTTGCGGAGTATGGTTTTGCAATCTCTTAATGACAATTCACCACAGCCTGTCCCTGTATCAACTGGCCAGGGAAACAACATTAGTGCCCATTAAGCAAGAAACATGTTTAAACCCGCGGCTTGGGCAATGCGGCTGATGCTGCAGCTGTGCACAGGGCCTGGAGGAGGAATTTTGTTGCTCAGCTCCACCTAGTGGTACGGCCTCTGGAAAGACGGCTGCGGCCGTGGGAGGGTACACGGCCCGTGGGGACGGTGGGTCTCCATGAGGCGTATTTAGTTGCAACTTTTCTCCTTTTGGATAGACGCATGAGTAAGCGTGCATTTTGGTGTGGATCTCTATAATAATACATACACAGAACCGTGCAGAAGAGTTGGAATGATGCAGAACCACCCAAATTAGGCACAAAGCTGCTCTATGTAACCCCTTGTTCTCCTGTAAAGTGTCTGCTTTCTTTAGGGAATGCTTTGCTTGGTTGCTGCATCTGGTCTCAGTCAGAAGATGAGCTCTGGGACCACTATGGGGTGTGCTTGGGCAGCACTTCATGATACAGGTCCTTAATCCTGAACTAGGGTGCTCCCTGCTCTTGAAGTACAGTAACTAATAATCCAAAAGAGGTGGTGAGGTATGAGAGCAACTGAAGTAAGCATGATCCTAAGTAGCGTTTGGGCTGGGTCTCAGCTCTGGCCCCAGAAAGGACCTGGCCAACAAACCTGCATATGGAGTCACAAAATGCTCTTTATTCCTGGCTGGGAATCAGCTGGGCTTCAGTGAAGCTTGGAAAGTCAGTTCAGGTCCAGGATCCAGAATGGATAAGATTCATGTCAATCTGTTGGCAGCTTGTAACACTTTTTCTTTCAATACTTGTATTTCCCATGGCAACTTAACGTAGGAGAACCAGAAAGCGAGAGTGACTCAAAGCAATGGAGAAGAGATAATGCCAAAATCAGCAGGATTGTGAAAAGCCTATTTGCATTTTTCCCCAGGGATGCTCATTTTTAATACCTCATTTTTGCTTGTTTTTAATATAGAGAGGTGCTAAAAGTAAGGATATTTTCTTATAATGACATGGGTTTTCCTAATGACATCCTTGAATAGGAATTTCTTGGACATACTATTCCAGTTGGAGATCAGAGTGTATAGCAGGGATTCGCATTCTGCACTTTGCTGAGTAGAGGCATGTTTTGTATGGCTTTGTAAGTCTTCAAGATCAACAAATCCATATGAAAGTAATGCTCAGCTTTTACGTGTTGCAGAACCTTTCAACTTCAAAGTGCTTTTCACACATTAACTCATCTGAGATGCGTTCTGTCATGAAACTGTTATGCCTTTGTTTTTTTGTACCGCACTATTATTATATATATTAACCTGATGCCTAGAGGCCCAACTGAGCTCAGGGCTCTGCTGTGCACAGATGGAACACGAAAACAGCTTCTCTCCAGATGAGTTCACCATCTACAAAAGTAGCGATGGGTGAGAAAAGAGAGCAAGGCATGGGGAAGAGAAGTACGCCTCGTGTCACTCAGCCAGCTGCTTGCAGGGTGCAGGCTTCCTGAGTCTGAGGCCGGCACACAATCCCTTGGCTTCCCTGTCTCCTGGTAATGTCACAGTTGGCAAGAAAGCTCAACAGCCATTTTGTTTCCAGCTCAGCACAGGCTAATACAGACAAAATTGTATGCGACACCCTTCCGCTACTCTTTTGCCTGGGTTGTTTCTTTCTAGTCCCTTAATCCAAACTAAGGGTTATTCTCGTTGCAATCACTCTTTATATATCATATATATATATACATAACCCCAAACCAAACCAAACCTTCAGCTATAGTGTCCACTGTCTGTGACCTCAGCTGAATGACTCGTACATCAAACTTGCAGGTTTGTGGATATATACATGTCCTGTAGTGGAGATTATGTCAGGTCTGAAATGTCTTTGCTGTATTACCTTGGTACTTGCACCACAGTGTCTTGAGAGCTTGGGCACAGAGCAAATGGGTGGGTTTGTGAAATCTGAAATGCTGCTTGAAGAGCTTTTCTAGCAACTTAGATACTTAATTTGTTCAATGCTTTGAAGATACATAAGAACAGAAAAATAACAAATGTTATTATTACTAGCATTACTTAGCAAAAAGAAGAAAAGGAAAGAGAAGGAAAGGAAGAAGGAAGAGATAGGAAAGAGAAGGAAAGGAAGGAGAAGGAAGAGACAGGAAAAGAAAGGGAAGGGATCTGCAAGTACAAATAAGTTGTTTGCAACCCATGTGTTGCAAGTAATATCTCAGGAGACAATAGGTACAAAAGTATATGTCCAGATATTGGGTATAAAACTGCATACATGGTTTGGAGACTTGCTACCAGGGCCCTTGAAGCGGGTGGACCATTAGCTTCCCAAGAGTCATTCTGTTGAAATCAGCCCTGAGGATCAGGTAGCTCCAAGAGCTTACTACAGACTGGTGACCTTCCTGTGGGAAATAACATTGGCTTCGAGTTCCATAGCAGATCTCTGGAGGATGGCACTGGGGCAGTATGTAAACACTGGCATTTCAGGCTACCCAAGTAGACACTTTCCTTTTGGAATAATTTCCAGTGTGGTTCAGAGTATTATCTTAACCTCACTTCCACAGCTACTTCATTTATATTTTATCCTCCTCTCTCCTGCCTTGTACAAGGACGGTAGAAGTCTTTTTGGGGCATAGACTTGTTCTGCTTTTACATGCCTAACAAAATAAGGCCCCACCTTCAGGAGCCCTAAGCCCTGTCCTAATAAATAAGATTAATTAATTGCATGATCATCTCCTTTAACCATGTGGGAGGAATAATGTTAGTGGACCTTTTTCTTCTTGTGTCAGTTTTCCAAAGTTTGCTTTGGACGTTCATGGCAATTCAGGCATGTGCCACAGAACTTGCCCATGCAATCTGTCTTGGTGAAGAGCCCCACTCCTACAGCTTGTATCTTCTCTGGGGATTGACACAATTTTTCTTTTGAAGTAGTCATCTGCTCTGGTAATTCAATTCCTTCTGATGGCTGTCCCTCTGACCAATTTGACACTGGCTTGTCAATGGCAGTCAGGAACAGGCAAACAGCAAAGCCACAAATTCTCTAAATTGTGGAGAAAACAAACGCATGTAAAGATTTTGCTTCATTTGCATTTTGCCTTTATGTAATTTATTGTCTTTCAACATCTTGCCTTCACTTTTTAATTACTGCAACCCTTCCATCATTTTTGTAGTTTAAAAAAGCCAATTATATGACAATCTTGATTGCTTAATAGTCATAGTAAAATGTGCCTGTGTATAAGTAAGGATGATTGTTCTTTCTTGTTTGTTTTTGTACTATTCACCTTTCAAATTTCTCAGTTATATAATTGTTCCTTTTGGCTTGTAATCAAGTTTTCAGATTAAGGATGTCTCTGCTGTAGTGCACTGGGGAGTTGACATATGGCTAATCCACCTGACAGGCTCTAGCTCCTCATTCCTTAAAAGCATGTGGATTTTGCTGTTAAAATGACACTGCCAGTCATTTAGGAAGTGAAACCAAAGTCCCAATCTCCATCTTTAAACCAGTGCTAAGAACAACAAGTTCCGTGCTGGAATACAGTGCTATTACTCCTCTTGCAGATGGCCTTGCACATACGTAATAGTCTCAGCTCCTGCTGGCTATTGGGGGATTATACATGCTTACCAATTCTGTATATCAGACATATAGAACCCAAACACATCTTTGTTTTCCACAAAGTAATCATAATCAGAAGTCATCCTTTCAGGCCCTTCTCTTACATATGTAGGACATATGATATTTTGTGTCCTACCTCCAGAGAAACCTTACTGGTGAGGTTTCTATGCCTCAATTTATTACTTGTTGTTATGTGTATTGGCATAGCATCTGGCAGACCTTTCAGCAGGCTGTGACAGCAAATTGGCAAGCACTGAATAAGTAGAGATGACAAGATGGCCCATACCCTTTAAGGAGCATGAAACTGAGACAAAAAAATCATTCACAATGAACACTTATCTTAAGCATATCTGAAGACAACACTAAAATGTAAGGATATGACTAGGTTGCGCCCACAGGTATTTGCAGGAATGCAGGCCCAGGTCCACCCACACAGCCCACCAAACAAGGTTTAGTGTGGGTATAAGGTATATGTGCCCATTAACAGCAATTTGCAAGGGAGAGACCTGATAAACAGCTCCTTTGATGGATCACTGACACAATAAGCTAATAGAAAAACAGCTTTTTAAAAAATACTTCTTAGATACCCCAGGTGGTTCTCCTTCAGACAGAAGGATAGACTGTTCTGGAATATGTATTTGCATTCCACTCCTCAGAGGAAAGATGCTTGCAGAGTTCAAAAGAGAAGTATTAAACAGCAGTGCTAAGAAAAATGCCACTTTCAGGACTTGGGGACCCAAAAAAGCCCTGTCATAAAAATTACGAGATATACAAAACAGAACAACTGGGAAACACGGAGAAGTTGTCTTCTCTGTGAATGACGATCAGTATGTTGGTATCAAAACACAAAGCTATGCCAAAGTGATCCTGTAGCATACAAAGATAGAAGTATACAGTAGTGAGAAAAAATAAAGGGAGGAAGGAAGAATTTTGGCTTGCTCGGTGCGGGTGGTGGGGAAACAGCATGAAGGCAGAGGATACTCCAGGAAGAGACAGGAGAAGGAGTGAAAAAGACAGAGAACAGGAGTAAATTCAGACCAAGTCTGAAGTCTGCAGGTTAGCCATCATTAGATTTTATAGCTTAGTTCCTGAAGATGTTGAAAGTCAAGATAAAGGGTTGAGACATTACATTAAAATTGAGTTAGTTCACCTACTGTAAGCAGCAGCTCTGTCATATAAAAATGCTTTCATTTAGCTCATTGTATCAGTTAAGTGGTTGAAGGAGGCAATGCATTTAAGGACATCTGAAGGTATTATTGTATATCTTTGTTGCACCCACTTCAGTGTGGTCCTACCACTAAGCTTTGGCAGCATTTCTTAGAATAAAATTGCATTTTTAAAAATTATATAGCAAATTTGCAGGCCTAGATCTCACAGCTGGGGGCAGAGGAGGGGCTGCCTTTGACTTTTTCATCAAAGTTGGGTTGGGTGCTAGAACTGAACCCTAAATGAAGTTTTCAGTCTGCTTTGACATAAGGGAAAAATCTCAGAAAACCCAGGCTGGCTGTTTTATGCTTAGCAATGGGCAAACTTTCAAACCTTCATCCTTCACAGATACAACCCCGCATAAATACAAGCAGAATTTCTTATGTACAGACCCCTCTACAACCCCCCCAAAACCTATAAATATGTGGACATGCATATTCCTCATTATTTGCCCCCTCTCTGCATAGGTCTCTGAAAACTCTGAAGGACTTCCAGCCCAGCGCAGCCATGTGATATGTGGAAGAGCTCCATCCCAATGCTTCATCCCAAGTTCTCTTTTCCCAAGTAACAAGGGATAGGACAAGAGGTAACGGCCTCAGTTTGTGCCAGGGGAGGTTCAGACTGGACATTAGGAAAAATTTCTTCACTGAAAGGGTGCTCAGGCACTGGAACAAGCTGCCCAGTGGAGTGGTGGAGTCACCATCCCTGGAACTCTTCAAAAGCAGTCTAGATGAGGCCCTCAGTGACATGGTTTAGCGGTGGACTTGGCAGTCCTGGGGTAAAGGTTGGACTTAAAAGTCTTTTCCAACCTAGTTGATTCTATGATGGAGTAGAGCATTACTTAGCAGTAGTTAATGTATTGTAATGTAATGCAATGTAATGTATGTTACTATTGCTGCTTCTAAGGGCTCTGGAGGGGCATGGGGAAGCCCATGCTCATTGCTGCCCCGGCAATGCTGTGAAAAGCCCATGATCAATGACTGTGGCCTCAGCAATAAGAAAGGTCACAAAGAGCCAGCAGAGGTGGCCATTTCATATTGTTTCCTGTTGACAGATGGCACTTCTGGTGCTCTTTACAGCACTTGAGTGCTTTTTCTCTTCCTGCTCTTTAATGGTTTGATTAACAAAGGGTGTGGGTGGCTGCAGCTGAGCTCCATTCCTGCTGGCCCAGGGCGGTGAGTGGGGCTTTGCTCCTGTGGTAAATCCTCACAAATGGGTCCTTGTCTGCTCTGTGGGGAGATGCTGCCTCATATAAACGGTGAGGATACAATCTCTGCAAAGAAAATACTGCGAAAGGGGGAGAAAATGGAGTGGAGTGGAATGGGAGGGGAGGGGTATAGTGGCTCTGCTAACAGGAAAGCCGACTTCCTCCTTCCCTCAGGGTCTAAGGGAGGAGGTGCAGGATTTAATCCTTTCCGCGGCTCTGCCCTGCTCTCTGGCTCCGGGGCTGGTGCCCCGGATGGAAAGGCCGTGGCCAGCGGCGGGTTCCCCACTCACACCGGGGCCGGTAGCGACGGCACACGGCACCCGCTGGGTGGCGCCAGAGGCCTCCAACGGCCGCGCCGGCAGCTGAGGTGGCGGCAGCCATTTCCTTGCTGCGGGGCCGTGGCTGTGCGCGGAGTAATGCGGTGTGCTGCTGGAAGCGGCGCCCGGCAGTCGTTTAACGCGAGCGGCCTCCCCCTGGCGGGTGTCGGAGTGGGGTTTGCGCCCATGGGTGGTGATTTAATCTTGCAGCTGTAGGGTGAGCCTTCGGGGGAGGTCGTGTGTTTCTGCGAAGTGCTGAAAGAGTATGTCGTGAGGCATGTTTTGGCCTTATGTTTCAAAACTGGCGTAAGTTGCTTTACAGGAAGAAATCTGTCTGTCAATAAGGGATTTGCAGGGTGTGTTTCTGAAGGCTTTCTTGCCTGCTGGGGCAGAGGTAATGACCAAGTTATGAGGGAGGATATGATCTAATAACAATAAAAAAAAAAACAAACAACTCATTTTAGTGTGATCCTGGGATTTATCTTCAGATTAAAAAAGGAAAAAAGTGTTACACCAATTTTATTTGGAGGGAGGGAGTGTGGGACACATGTATTGGCCTGGTACAAGCTATGCATCTTTTAGCCGCAGAGGAAGAGATGAGGTCAGGATTGAAAGCAGTTAAAAGTGTGTGTTAGGGATGTCTTACAACTATTCATCATGTAGATGATATGTATTTTCCCGAGTTTTTAGATACCTGCTTGAAATGTTACTTTTTCTTTCATTACATATATTAAAAATGGTTATGCCTACTCTTCATCCTGCTTAAAGATAAGTGTGGTATGTGTAAAGAAACCTGAGACATGGTAGTGGGGAAAAGTGAATCTTAGCTGAGTGCAGGTGACTGGTAAAAGACATGGATCTCAGCACTGTGAGAGGGATCATTTAACTTCTGAAGTAAACCATGGGCAAGCCCCACAGGCTGAAAGCTGGTGCTTTTGGCAGTTTCAGTTTTGTTTTCTCCTTGATCTGAAAAGTCAGGCTAAAGCTTCTGTTCTCCATTAAAGCATCCTGTCTTGGTTTGGAAACACCAAGCAAAGATGAGAAAAATCTTCCCCCAGGTGCTTTGATCCTCTGGTTAATCACCTTGTAGATTACATCTTTGTCTGATTTCACAAATTAATTCTCGTGGCTTAAATCACTGGGGTTTTGTGTGTGTGTGTGTGTTTCTCTGCTGCATGAAACATCTCTTTAATAATGTTAATTTTCTCATTTCAAAGGATTCATGCACTGTAACCAAGTCATCTTTTTTGTCTTATGGTAGCCTGAACAGCTGGAGCTCTATAGGCTTCTCCTGCAAAGCATCTTACTGAGCTCTCACCTCTTCTTTGTGGCTCTTTCTGCCTCTTTCCTGGTTCTTTATCAAAGACCTGAGAAACAAGCTCCTGCACAGTACAAACACAAGAGATTGTACTTGCTCATTTTGCTTCCTCAGATGTTTCTGTAATCTCTTAATTTTGTGTAAACCTGAATTCTTTCCAAGATCCTTGCTTTCTTGAATACACTCTTGTCCTGTGAGGCCCATTCTTGCTATTCTTATATTTATTGCATTGCTTTTGCTTGAGTACTGTGTGTTACTGAGCTGAATATGCTTTTGATCAAGTTCTTTTACCCATTGTCAGTCTCAGTATAATAAACATACACGTGTAGGTATCACACACACACACATACATGTTATGTTATACATCTGTCTTGTACAAGAGGGAGGTAAACCCCCACCTTTATGGGCTGTGTACCTAGAATAAAAGCCTGCAGAACCCCGCTACAAACTTCCTCAACTGATCATGTTTCCCCACTGTGAGTTCACCAGTTAGCCAGTTGTTAACCCATTTATTGTGCTTTCATTGGTGTAGGGTAATAGCTGCCTTTTAAAGTAGTGACCCAGCAGCTCTGTATCAAGTACTCTACTAAAATTATCGCATTTTCACAATTATCAGTAGCAGTCAATCCCATGGTCTCAGGGAATGCAGTCAGGTTTGTGAGTCAATTTTCCATATAATCAGGTAGACCAGCCCTACTTACATTCTCATCCGTCCCATATAATCACGTAGACCAGCCCTAGTTATGTTACCATCCATTCCGTATAATCACGTAGACCAGCCCTACTTATGTTCCCATCCATTCATTCTTTATTGATTGCATTGCATAGTTTTTGCCATTATCTTGCCTTGCACTGAGGGTTACAATTACTGAGGTCAACCCATTCTCCTCAGTGGGGAGACTATGTATTATCAGTACAATGCTCCAGTCTTCTGGCACGTTCCCAGTTTTTTGAAATCTCTTCTCAGCATGATCAGAAGAGGTATGAAATTAGGTATAACAGCAGCCCTTAAGTCTCATGAGCTGCTTGATGCCAAAAGCCTGGATAAACAAAAAGTAGTCATGACACTGATACTGTTCTGTCAAATACCCTAAGGTTTGTTGATTCTCATGAATGCCTTGTTTCTCTAAATCTCCATTTGACCTTCATGTTCCAGTATATTTTATGCTCTTTAAAACTGTAGTCTGGAAGAGCAAATACTGTGGAGCAGTGTGTTTTGCACAATCTCTAGCATGTACTGAAACTTGGATTTCATTCTTAGGAATGTATTTTAGTCTCTTCTCATAGATTGTGAAGACTAACTGGAGGACTGTCTGTATCATTTTACCATGCTGTGATCTTTAACTGGGTTGTAACCAATTAATCTGACTAGGAAGAGACACAGTTATCAGAGCAAACAGCCATCTGTTCATATCCTCCCTTTTAGCCACTGTATGAAGTGGTCTGGAAGATTCAGAGCAGGAGAGAACAGGCAGATAAATTGGCCTCCAGAATGTTCCTCCAAAGCACTTTATCTTTTTTTCTAGCAAGAAAGGGATATAGATTGAATCCTCAAATCACATTTGTAAAGAGGAGTTTCATAATTAATTTCTTAGTGCTTTGCCTGATTCAGTGCAGTTGGAGCTGTGCCTTTTGCTAACTGGGAAACCTGCATTTTGGTGGTGTGCCCTGTTTCCTATTCCCAGACCCTGTGGTTAGATGCAGGCAGCCATCTTGGGTTCTACAGTACTGTTAAGCCTTATCCATTTATATCTGTAAAAATAACTTGAGAGTTTTGGAAGACAGACGATTTTCACATGCAGAAATCTATTTAAAAAGAGAGGAGGTATTTTGTTGGTTTGTGGGTTTTTGTCTTCTTTTTTTGAATGGGATCAGTTGTGTTGCAAAACTGAAGAGACTACATCTACACTGAGTCTCCCGAGGTGTGCACCAGTGTGATGTGTATGAGGGGGTGCCTCTCCACTCATGGTTTTTAGTGATGAATGTACTTGTGGATATACCTCAGAGTCTGGAACAGGAGCTAAAACCTTACTGACTATGGACAGCTATTTCGTATTGATTGAAATAGAAAATCTCTTTACCATTAATCTGCATAATGTGCTCAGTGAACAAGAGCAGAGGGGCCTGATTTCAGTCATGTTAGTAATTTTGAGCTTTTTCATTTAATTCTGTGATATACCATGTGATTTTCTCTGGTGTTCATGAAAGGAATAAGTGTTTTGTATGACAGGTGATTCATGAACTTAAAAGAATAAGCTTATTCTTCACCCTCCTCTGATTTTCCTGTTATTCCAGTCCTAGCTTTAAGTCCTTCCCTGAAGCAGAGACTCCGCAGCGTTGCAGATGCAGGGTTGCATGGTGACGTCAGATAATTATCTGTGCATTAGAGCCTTGAAATGCAATATTAGCTATTAAGTGAGGCTCTTGGCTAAACTCAGTCTTTAGAACTGCAGTTGTTCCCTGCAGTGGTGATGTCCCTTTGGTCTTGTACCTGTATGGGCCCACTCTTGTCGCTGCTCTGCATGCAGTGCCTGTGGTGATAGTTCTGCTCTGTCACTCAGAAAAGCCCAGAGGTGCACAATGAAAGGGTAAGGGGCAACTGTGAAATGTTGCAATAAGGTACACGGGGGGGGGGAATTTCTTCCCCGTGAGAGTGGCAGAACACTGAACCAGTGCCAGAAACATGATATCTCAATCCACATTGAACCTTGAGTGGACAAGGCACAGGATCTCAATATTGAATGTGAAGTTAACCCTTTGTAGAAAAGGTATTTGGAATAAGTGACACCTGCCTGTGTTCCTCATACCAAAGTTTACTCTGGTTGTGTATAATAGAAGTCACTTTTTCACCACAAGATGATTCAGAAGTGTCATTATGTTTCTCCTCTAAATTTGCCTTCCTCCCCCCCCCCCCCCCCATCTTGGTGGCCCCATCTCAGAATTCCCAAAATAGCTGGATTCTTGTCTATTTTTTCAGGTGTGGTGTGAGGCCTTACTGTGGAATACAAGATCTAGAGCATAAGGAGTTAACAATGGTTATTTCCCTGCCCTTGGCAGAGGGGTTAGAACTAGATGATTTTAAGGTCCTTTCCAACCCTAACTATTCTATGATTCTGTGGTTTAAAGAGGTGATCTGAACTCATGTGCTTGTTCTTCACTAATGTATATCTCCCATTTACTTACAGTAGTTTAGGATCCAAATAGTATATGTTTCTTTAAGACAGTTGAAGCAATAGCTGTATTTCTAGCTTCCTTACAGGGACTTAGTGGCTTAGGTTATTTTGTTCCTTGCTATTTGGAACATAATCAGCAAGCATTCATTCCCCATACAGCCAGCATATAAAATTTGCAAGAGCTGCATACTGTGCATTCTCAATCAGTGTAAATCATTTAGCAGCCCACATGATAGATGTCTGGCTATTGGACTAAAAAATCCAGTTGGAAACACAGGCAGATGAGTCATGACCAAATTTTCCAGTTATATGTAAAATGATTATATTCGCAAGAGACTCTGAAAGCTGAACAGGCTTTAGTTTCCAGCCACTAGAAGGGGAGGTGAAATACCATTGCAGTATTTTCATGCGTTCTGAATGTATATTCAGTGCCAAGATGTCTTTTTGCTGCACTTAATAATTATTACTGACATAGCCTAGCTGTAAACACTTGAGGGACTGGGTGATTCTTTTCTGTTCTCTCAGGGCTCACGGTAGTGGTGAACACGTTACCAGATCTGTCTTGAAAGTAAGTTTGAACTTTGCACCAGTGTTTAATAGTTGCAGAATCTTCCCTTCCTGAATCAGAAGCTAGGGAATCTTCTCTGTGCTTGAGGAGCAGTGTGCCGTTGTTGTGGAAGTCAGAGCCTCAGCTAAATAGTTCAGCAGAGATTTCCTGGGATTAAACTGTCAGAGTATGGCCCTCATTTAGACCACTGACATCAGAGTGGGAGTGTGTTGGCTGAGTATCAGCAGCTGCAAGGGATGGAGATGATGATGATTTTTCTTTGCCAGTATATGTCGAATCCCTAAACGTTTTCACTCATTCAGTATTTATTTGCTAGTCAGCAAATGCTGTGAACAGTAAAGTATAGATTTGAGCTCAGTTTTTCCTTTTTTGAATAGCTCCTTTGTACCAGGAGAGTAAATGTTGCCCCTTTACATTGCATATCCCTACTCTTCCTTTCAATGTTACAACTTTACAGCTTATTTGAAATGAGAGCTTATTTAGCCCCTCCTGTAAGACAAGAACTCTCCTCATTTTCAATTGTCTTACCTGGGTTTTGCCTGGATTCTTGCAAAATAATAGCCTCATGACTGCATCCTTCCATCCTCTCTCCTGTGCTTGTTTGTGCACCTGTATCACAGATGGAATGGACACATCTTTGTAAGCATGACCTTTAACTGGTTTGTTGCAGAGAGTAGAATGCCGTGGGTCAAACTTACTGATTCTTAGTATTTGCTTGATTTATGTTATTAAGCAGGACTCAGTCCCATAAGTCCTAAAGAAATAGTGGTTAGTTTTTGTGTGATATTTTTCTTGCAGGTGTGCTTTGTTTTACTTTGGGGGCCTCTGTGGTAACCTTAAAGAAAAAGGCACTGATCAGAGGTTTTGAGTTATCCTTGAAAAGCCTGGGAAACTCTGTAACTTACATTAATTATTAAAGAGAAGATGGTCTCTTGGGTTTTAAAATGTGTGTACTGATATTGTGCACTTGAATATCCAAGTGCTCCTTAATGATAGTTAGTGGGCAGTATCTGCTGCTTGAGAGATCTTGCTCCTACAGAAAATGCAGTCATGGAAAGCTCTGTCTTTTTAATGCTGTCACAGAAGGGCAGAATGCTTTACAAGGATCTGGTCTACTCAGACCTACAGCTCTAGCTCCAAGTAAGATAAAGGTTAGCAATTGCTTGTGGATGTAAAAGGAGGATGAGGAATAAGAGAGCATGGATTATAGATCAAAGCTGTAACATTTTATAAATGATATGTGAGAACCTCCTACAGGCCATGGGTCCTTTTCATACAATTTATCTTTCCTTCCTGACTGGCAGATGAGGCTCTTCATGCATATTCTGTTTCTCCGTTTGTCCCCTCTCTCTTCTCTTGTGCCTAGAAAACCTTGTTGCAGATCAGGGTGGTGTGTGAGCTGGCTGCTTAGCTGCTATACAGGTCAGGAAGAAAAGGGCCCTTCGTGAAAGGGCTGATGGGTGATTTGTTTGAATCTCACTAAGTCCAGCATCTAGTTAAGTTCTTCTTCAGCACTAATGGAAGTAACTTCTCATTTACATGGACAGAATGAAGATGACAGTCAGACTCAAAGTTGCCTTTTAAAAACTTGTAGGGTTTGTCCCTACATGTCATATTTGGACATGATGTGTAGCTAGCTGCTAAGGAAAGTCTTCCTGGAGTGTTCCTGGCTACTGACCTAGGCTGGTTGTGGAAGCAGTTCATACTGAGGTGACTTCAGCATCTCTGCCCTTTCTTGCATTGTGCAACAGCTTCAAAGCACCTAGTAACAACAAACCTGGAAGTCTCTAGGGAGCTAATGAGATTAAAGTTCACTGAAAAACAGAGAAGAAAGTCTCTGGTAAAGCAATTGATTAGATTAAAACCTGGCCATGTGTCTTAGTTCTCTTTCTAAGCATGGAACAAAGAAAAGACATGGGCTTTTATTCCAGAGCAAGTCACTCTCCAGTGAGACAAATTCTCCCCAAACTTTGCTAGTGACAGAAGGCAGGGCAGGGTGATTGATGAACCATCATGAAGATGTTTACAGAGCTGTTAAGATTGATGTTTGAAGACTATTCAACCCTTGAAGATACAGTGATTTTTATTTATTTTTTTTTTTTTTATAAAGAAAAAACTTACAGGTTAATAGGAGATAACCTTCTCAATTTCTGTCAGTGTAAGCTGGTTTCAGACCTAAGACTAAACTGCAAATGACTCAGCTGCAGTTCTTGGGTGCTATAATTCTCAGTACAATAGACTAGGCTATTTTTTCTACATTATTATTTTTGCTGGAAATAATACATACAAGTCTATAACTGGACTGATACAGGAAGATAAAATCAGCATGTGCAATAAATATGACATGAGTCCTGGCATATACTGTTTGAATGTTCACATTTAAATATTTTGATATTGAGCAATTACAGTGTTCATGTGCCTTGATTTGATGTTTTATGTATATGTGTTTGAGATTCTTGGTAGTACTGCCAGGGACTCTGGTATCTAAAGGTGCAAATAGCCAGCATGAGCTTTCAAGTATCAGGCACTACAGCAAAGGGATGTTTATGACTTTCCTGCTCTGAAAGCAATAAAGGGCTTGAAGGAACAATTCATATGGAGCCTTCAAATAAATACAGTAAAAGGCTGTTTTACTTTGTGTGAACATATTACAAAAAGAAGGAAGAAGAGTTCTGTATTTTTAGGAGCCTATATAGAGAGATAGTTGATAAGGTCTCAGTGTTTTAAATTAGTCTGGTGCTGAATATGTATCAGCTAAGTAAGGAGAAAGATGCCATCTGTAAGCAAGAACAAAACTTAAAATTTAAACTTTAGTGAATTTCTTCAAAGTAGTTACCTTACTTTCACTTTAATTCTTGACAGATAATGTTATACTAAAGAAAATAAAGTGGGATTATAATGGGGTTGGAAGGCTATACACTTTGTGGGAAACCAGACTATTAGGATAAATTTTTCCACTTGGCTTAACCAGTTACCCTGTGGTGCTCCTGTCATTAGAGACTGAGGTAGGCCAGACTCCCTCACTGAATTGCCTTCTTGTTCCATCTGAAATGTGCCCTGCTCTTGTACCTCCCTCTGCTAAGGTGTCCTGTAGCTATTTATTTCCAGGCCTTTTCCTTACATAGACAGCAAAGCAGGCTTGTGAAGTTGACTGAAAGTAGAGGGAAGATCTCTTGATGTTGTGCCATTATCCCAGTTTTTAATGACATGTGCCCATCTTGAGACATTGTGTCATTTCTGTACTGCTTTTTAAGGTCACTGCTTAACCAAGGTGAGATGTAGTAGATGGACTAGATGTTCTAACACCCAGATCAGCTTGTAAGATTCATAAATTATCAGAGAACAGGTCCAAATCTGTCTGAAAAAGTCACTGAGATTAATTGTGAAGATGAAGCACAGTATAATACTACGTAGTACAAGCCAAAGCAAGGCGAGGTTCAGAGAGTTAGGCAGGGCTCTTACATCAGCAGTGAAAGCATACAGAGTGCAAGTCAGAGGACTTGCTGAGAGGGCAAGAGTAGGCAAATGCATTTCATTTTGTCCACAGCTTGCAACTTCTTACTCAAGGCTTACTGTTTTTTTTTTTGTTGTTACTTGGGTTTTTGTTTGTTTTTTTCTTTTCTCTAGGACATTCATTAGAAAGAAAAAAAAAAGTTTATCCATTTTTGGCAGGATCTTTCACCTTTTTTTTGCTTGCTTGTAAGGGATCTTTATCTTCAGATCTCTTACAATGGCACACTGGTTGTACACCTTTGTGCAGCTGATGTAGTGTGGCCAACTCTACCTACTTTCAAGACAACTTTATTCAAATTATGTAGGGAATGGTGTACTGAATGGAGGCTTTTTGCTGTGTGAAGAGTAGTGGGTTGCATTTTGGTGTTAATAACATGTTCTGTTAAAAGGCAGGAGTTGAAGAGATAAAAATGTAGTAGAAGGCTCAGCAATGATGTTTAGCTGTTCTGGGATTCATACAGGCAGAGACCTCTGGCACTACGGATCAGGCTGAAGGCCTAGGTAACTTTTGGCCTTTATTACACACTCTGTTCCCCTCCTCACTCTTTCTGTTTCAGTCTCTCTTGTTTTATTTATTGCCAATTAACAATTCTTATTTGTTACATGATGCTGAATGTAGGCTGTTTAAACCAAGATGTGTGTCTTGACTTGTCTTTAGGAGGTATCTGGTATGTAAAGTAATTAACAATTAAACTGACAAGTAGAGAAGTCCTGGCATAAAGACATAATGCAAATATTGATTGCTCTTATTTCAAAAGCAGTGTTTTCTTAAGCCATAACAGGGAGTAGATGTCATTTAGGGTACGTGAGTAGGTTACTCAAGACGCATTTTGACAGTGACACATGAATTTAACTTAAAAGGCTCAGTGCTGTGTGTGATAAAGGACGTGGGTATGTGAAAGCTCAGCATTGCACATCTGGCCCTTCAGGGTAGAAACTTCTACCTCCTTGTACTTGGGTCAGTGTGTGGATCAGCAAGTGATTTCCTGGACACATAATTGCAAGATGCAAATAGGTGTCTATGGGATGGGAATTTACAGAATGCTGCATATGAACTTTTTTTCAGAGTTGCTAATGCAGCTGTTTCAGTCTGGTGATTGTTTGGATTGTAAGTCTTTTGGGACAGGGAATGTTTTCTTGTTTAAAAGGCTCCAGTGTTCTTCAAGGCCCCATAGTCCTGTAGAAGAGTAACCTACAACATGCAGTTTAGCTGCATTGTGGCTATGCCACATGTGGAATCGGGATGGAGGTGGGGAGAAGAAGTAGGGGAAGCACTAATGGTTTTTTCTTACTTTGGACGCGTGACCTACTTTAGCTACTAATGGTGTTGATAAACGGGGGGAAAATGCGTGCAGAAGTATTTCTTCCTCTTTGTCTATAAATACCATGTCTATAAAACCACACCAGATACATTTCTGCATGCTTTTTTCTTTTCCCTTTTAATTCTCTGCAGCACTCTCTCCTCTGTGAGCATATAGGATTATGCATTAAGACAGAATTAATCCCTTGTTGCAAAACACACAGGCTCAGCATTTGCCATGGCTTTGCTCTAAAAAAGGGATTCAGACATTGTGGTCTCCATCAAAGAATGGCAGATTCTTGGCAGAACTTTCTTCCATATTTTTGGTGAGTAAAATAGTTAATAAATCAGTCATGCATCATTTAGCATGATTAGCAATCACACCCCCAAATGCTAATAGCTGTTCTCACTCTTTCTCCCAAAGATTACTCTTAAATCCTATCAAAGGACAAGATGCCTTTTGCCTTGCCTGGCATTAGCACCCTAGTGACCTACAGCCAAAGTCAATAGTCAGTAAAATAACTCTGACATGGTGAAAGAACGTGTGCCTTGACCAGATCCACTGTTTCTTAAGATGGTTTTTATT
Organism: Pezoporus occidentalis; assembly: GCF_034315485.1. Lineage (NCBI taxonomy): Eukaryota > Metazoa > Chordata > Aves > Psittaciformes > Psittacidae > Pezoporus > Pezoporus occidentalis. The sequence goes on along the minus strand of NW_026915866.1, from coordinate 946,633 downwards.
TCTCCTGTCAATGCCTGCACTTTTTATTTTTTCGTTTGTTTGGTTTTCATTATTTTCTTTTCCGTTTTTTTTTTTTTTTTTTTTTTACTCCCACCTCAGCCAGTCTGGCCACATAAACTGAAGCTGAACAGAAGGAAGTTTGCCACAATGAGTTTGTTGCAGGGTCACACATGCTGGGGGAGTTTTGAAAGGCTGAAGACTGTTTAGGAGCTGGAACCAAGAAAATGAGGAGAAGGTAGGTTCTTAGCAAGGTCATTCTTTCTTGTTAATAGAGCAGATGAGCTTCTTTACCTTTTGTCTGCAGCTGAATGTTGTCTGTGACACTGCCTGCTCCTCTGGGTCTGAAAACAGAGAAACAGCACTGGAGACAGGTGATAAATTGATGAGAGAATCCATGATCTGTGAACTCTCCTTGTCTGCATTTTTAAACAAGAGTTGCTTAAAGTTGGGTTGTTGGGCATAGAAAATATTATAACATTTCTTTGATTTTGCAGTGCCCACCAATGAAATGGCTTGGCTTAGCAGGGACTCCTTACTTTACCTCATTACTACTTCGTGTTTTTTTTTCATGGTATTTGTTCATTATCACTGGGGTTCATTTAGAAATCTATAAGTGATATATTATTACTACAAATATTCTAGTATACTTACACCTATTCTTATAATTTCATTATGTTTTACCATGTTGAGGATTAATGATAACGTATCTATCTGTTAAATATTTTTCTCACAGCCATATGATTTTTTTGCTAATCTGTTATTTGATATAAAGGATGGTCTGGAGATTTTAAATCTTCTTAGTACACAGGCAAAGATAACAGGATATAAGCTGAAAGGTATAAACAGTGTTTGAACTTTATCTTGAACACATCAAATGATGTATGGTTGTGCCAGTAACTGTTTCAAGTGCTTCCTAGTAAATAGGCAACCCCAGTCTGTTTGCAGACTTTCTGGTATGATCAGCATAGTTATCTTTTAGAGTGTACTGTTAGATAAAATAATAGGCTAGTATTCAGATCAGGGCTCAGTGTGCCTGGGTCTAGCACATCAGGCTGTTTCATTCAGAACTGTTATGTCCTTGAATTGGAAATTTCCTTTCCATCACAGAATGAAGTCTTTACCAAAATTCCAGTTTATAATGTTTCTTTCCTAAAGACTGCAAACAAAAAGGGTCCAGGGGGGAATATGGGTAAGGCCAAGGGGAAAACAAAGACCAGTGCAACTGGACAAAGAAGAGGGGTTACATGTTTGAGCGTAGAATTGAAAAGGGAAAAATTGAGTTGAACTGAAAAACTATGTGTAGGGAGAGCAAAAATGTAAAAAATAATATTTGGGAGACATCCAGGCTGAAATAAAACTTTGTTTTGTACCAAGTACTCCCTTAAATAAAGACCTAAATGAGCCAACTCACTACCGTTTAGTCCTTTGCAGTTGCCTAATACTTACTCCTCTGTGGAGAGTTTCAGCTCACAGGCTACTTTTATCTAAATGTAGAAGAACAGATACTTTTAACTGAAAATTCAGGTTACAGGCTTATCATCGTGAATGGAGTATTTCAATGGCTTCCGAACCACCTCTTCCCTTTCCGGGTTTCAAACTACATTTTCTGGCTCTTTAAAACTCTGCTTCTTGTGTGCTTACTGACAGACCTTCTGCCTAGCTGTGACTGTTGATCTCCCAAAAGCCCATGTACATGGTCCCCATTGCTGCCATGCAAAGCAAAAACCATGTCACAGGAACCAGAGGGCCCACATGACATTCCTGTAATGCTGGGTTGCCCTCTTGCAGCTTTAATAACTTGCTCTGCGAAGTTTCATTTATTATCTTTGGTTTTCAGCTTCTCAAATGTGCTTAGATTTTTTTCTTAATGTATAAAAAATGTGGAGGAAAAGCAGTGCAAGTGCAGATATGATTATATAGCAGCTACTTGGGATATGGTATAACTGTTTTAGATGAAACATGATTAAGAAAATGGAAGGCATCAAGAGTGTACACTGGTTTCAGTTGTACTCTAAAGCTATGAAACCGTGTACTGTTCAATACCTTTGATATTCCCTTCTTCCGTCCCGAACCCTCTTCCGCTCATCCCCGAAAACCTTAAAACTCCTTGGCTTATTTTAAAACAAAAGGAAAATTACAGAATTTTTCTGATAGTATATCATTGCCTTACACCTGTCTTTTAAAAGGAAGAAATTAGATGTGCTCTATAAACATTTGTATCTTGGCTTTTAAAATGGCATGCAAACCTAGTGTGATGTAAGGAAAGGTTGCTCAGAGAATAGTAGACTCTTAAGCTTTGAGGCCACCAGGAAAATGTGAATTGAGCTCCTGCTCTGCCACAGATCTTCTATTATTTTTTTTTTTTTTTTTTTTTTTTTTTTAATGACCTTGAGCAAGGTGCTTTGTCAGTAAAGGTCTCTCAAGACCAAGGCTATTTCTACACACAGGGACATTGCAGTGATGAGTATGTGAGGGACAGTGAGCTGTTTCAATATTGCTCTGATGGGAACCTTGTGAGTACCTTCAATAGTCACCCCATCTTCCTGCAGAAGGCCCTGCCCTGTGGAGAGTGGCTTTGTATCTGAATAGATGCTGAATAATATTTTAGCATTGTGAGCTGGTCCCCAGGCTAGTATTCAGGACAACTGGAAATCATGTGTCCGCATAGAACCAAATGTGCGTTGCTGAGCCATACTGACAAGCTGGAGAAAGATGCAGTGCTTCCATCTTGTGACATGTAGTGTGTCCTCCATTATGTTTCTTCATCCTCCTCAGCACTGCCTCAGGACACTAGAATCTTGAGCCGTGGTTAGGTTTTAGAGGTGCTGCAGTAATACAGACACTATTGCTGCCACTAACCAGCTTGATTTTAATAGCGGTCTTCTCTGCAAAACCACAAATGCAAGTTAATTGCAGAATGCAGGGAAATGTGGAATTACTACAATAATTAGATGAGGACAGCATCCTCAGTCCAGAAAAACAGCTTTAAGCACAGCTGTGCTGGAAAAAGTTCAGTCCAGCTCATTAGGACTAAATATTAAGATCACAGCTAGCTCCTGAGCATTCTTTTTAAAGCTGCCTCTCTTCCTGGCTACTGTTGTCTGAGGAGCGGCACTGCCTCTGCCTGATAGCATCTTCTTTTACTTTCTGGCCCAGCCAAGCTGAGACCAACAGCTCTTGGCTAATGGTGACTCTGTCCTCTGCACCTGCCCTGGCCTGGAGGTCAGAGGTTGTAAACCGCCTTACATGCTCTTCGGAGAATTTCCCATCTAATGTGTGCTTGTGTGCTGGTTTGTTTTGAAAACATGGGTAGAGAAAAACATATGGCTGTCATTGGGATTGGTAGTTAGTTTATTTACGGCACCTTCTAGTTCTTTAAATTCTCTGGGACTAATGGATATCTTATGTTCCAGTATTTATTAGCTCTATCTGCAGAAGCTGATTTTCCATTTTTTCTCCTTCACTTGTTATTAGTACTGCCCTGTCAAGTGAGATACCTCCTGGATTTTACACATGCTGCTCCTTTGGCTGTTTAGAAGCTAATCAAGATAAGACTACTATGAGGCTGCCATAGCAAAGGACTCCTCACAGGGCTGAGGGTAGACTTTTGAAGCAAAGAAAATTTGTAGTCACCCAAGTTACTTCAATTGGAATGTGATTTTTCAACTGCAGTTGTTCTGAAGATCGGTACAGGATTAGTAATGATGAAATGTTGTAATACACGATTTCTTAAATCTTCTAAGAGCAGGTTGCATCCACAGTGGCATCTCCTCAGACTCACTGTGGGACAATTTTGGGGCTTTGATGTGTGTCAGTTTTCACTGTGGAAGGACAGTGATATCCCTTTTCCTGAATGGATGTTAACTTCAAACAAGTGAATACAGTCCAGCTGTCCACAGCCTGTGAACTCCAGAAATAATTTATCAGTTTGATAGTGATAGGAGCAGAGGAAGGTCATACAAGTCTGAAAAGGAAAAAGACTGAAAGAAAAAGGCAGGGGAGTGACTTGACAACTGTGTGGAGATGAGGAAGGATGCCTGAAGAAGAGAAATAAGCGATGTCTGTGTGTTTCTTATAAATGGGATAAATGAGATTAAAGAAACCCTAGGAAAGTAATAGTGAGGAAATTTAAACCATGGTCATGTATAGTTATTGTGAGTGTAGCGGAGAGAGCCTGAGAGGAAAAAAGAGAGCAAAAAAGAAAACATAGAATGAAAAAGCTTGCTGAGCTGACAGAAGAATGCACTCTGAGGAGAAGAATGCAAAACTATGAAGAACTAAGTATCATGACAAGCCTGAGGTGAAACAGACCCTGACAACAAAGGGATTTCCTTCTTCGGAAGAAGGAAAAAGTAGATTTTTAAATAGAATACAAACTACACACATTTAGAGTTAATTTTAAGTGGTATTCTATCAAAAGTTGATTGATCACGTATCATACTGAAATGCTTACATTTTCATTTTCTGGATAGAAAAATCGCTGAGAAATTTAAAGTACTGTAGTTTTTAATAGCCTTTTCTACAGAAAGTTTCATGCTTTCATTACCACAACTGGATGTTATGGTGAATGACCCAGAGAGCCTGCCACCCCAGGACTTCAATTTTTAACACATCTAGCTTCCTTGATATGGGTATGCCTGCAGAGTGACACACAGAGATGCCCCAGATAGTTTGAGACTGAATGTAGTTATTGTCACACTGTGGTTGAAGCAGCACAAACCACATGTCTGAGAGCTGAAACCTGTGCTGCTGTTGTTGCTCTTTTCCTGTGTACATCAATGACAATCAAGTGCAGGACTGTATTGCAGATGTGTCTGGATGGAACTTCATCATAGATACGAGAGCAACATCAACATTTATAAAACTTCATTGATCAACACATTTAATGTTCTATAGAGTTGCTTCTGTCTTTCCACCTGCTAACACAGCTTTATGTCTCGCTAGTCCTGGCTACTGCTAGGAAACTATGTGCCAAAAGAAAACACCCCATATTAACAGGGCTGGCTGACTAGGAAGGGAAACCTGAGATCCTGAAAGCTTTCATTCACTTTAAATGGAAAACGTAATCTGGGCAGTCTAATTTTTGCTGTCTGGAGCAAGAATACAGATCATCTTATCTGCCGCGACAGTGAAGGTCATAAAAAGGATGGTTTTGGAAATTATTTTCTCTGTAGCTGAGGAATGATGTATCTTACAGAAGAGGACTTGCTTTATTGAATTAAATTTTCATTGAGGCCAAAAGATTAATCTTCAGGTAGCAAAAACCTCTTAGTATAATTCTAAAAGTATCTTCTCAGAACAAGACTTGGAATATAACTTAATATTGTTTCAAGTAAAAGGGTTAAAAGTGCCAGTCTAGTCCTTCATGAATATAGTAAGTTGTGTTTATTTGTTTTAGCTGTTTGAAGTGACTTCTTGTGCCAAAACACAGCACTGTACCATTTACTTGGAAGAAAATTAACTCTATCTCAGCCAAAACTTGTTTATAAATTTTTACTTTTGAAGCCCTGATGAAGGAAACAAAAGGATCAGAGAGGAGAACAGAAGTTATGAGGTGATTGAAATAATATATATACACACAGGGTGACAAAGAATGCTGGTAAAATAAAACCCATAAGTTGAAACTGGTAAATTTTCTAGGCCTAAAATATTCCTGAAAAGTTACAAAGGGAGGAGTAGAACAAAAGCAACTTCTGTTTGTTTCAGATCTTTGGAAAATTTTATTACTAGCTTTAAGGGTCATTGCTGCAAGTTGAACCAGGTTAGAGAAAGTGTTATTTGTTCCTATTTCTAACAAACCGCATTTGATGAGACTCTGGAATACTGTCATCATAGTAATCCCCTTGTGTATTAACTTGTTGTATTTCTACACAATAGCTAATAGCTTTTTAATGTATTGTCATGCCAGCACATGTCTTCATGTTGAGAAGTCCTCCACATACAAGTCAGTCTTGCTACTTTTGTTGAACAAACAAGCCATGTGGTATAGGTTGTTCCATTTACTTGTATTTACACTTACTCTGAAGGAGAAACATCTTCGAGAGTTATGGAATTTGACTCTGCTACTGACTTCTTGTGTGACTGTGGTCGTAGAGACAAGTCTTTATATTCAGAAGTGTTGTTCTGATCCAGGTATTTAGCTAGAAGTGTTAACCTCCGGGCTCTGGTAACATTTTCAGAAATACTAAGTGCCTGCAGTGATGACAGGATTGTTCAGGGGAACACCACGGCTTCTAACAGTCTTTTCAATTGCTTAACCCTGGACCAGAAACATTAGGGCCCTCAAAGAAGCCCTTTCGGGGAGGTGGGGGGAGGGAAAAAGAGAGATTTTTATTTCCTTAGTGCCTCAGTTGCCTTCAGTAGTGACCAATTCTTACTGGTCACTACTTATTCTTCAGTAGTTCAGCCAATTCTTATCAGCCGCCCTTGTAAACCCTTTTAAAAAGGGTGAATGAAAGTCTCTGTATAGGTGCTTTGTCTTGAACGTGATAGTAGCAAATATTCATACTGTGTATGAACTATGTACTACTAAAAGCAGCTTTAATGCAGACTTTCATGGATGCACATGATCAGTAACCTTACCCAAAGCTTTGTTGCAGCCAGGCACTCATTCTGCTGTGAATGGCATAGATATTGTAACTAAGGGACTACTCATATGCCTTTTTATTTTTATACATACCATTTGACTGAACTGGGAGCATGGAGCCATATAGATCTTGAGCTTGAGTAACAGTATGTAAGCTCCATTTTATGTTGATATAAATTAGTATTTGTACCCTTGACCATCCTTTGTTGTCATTTCCCTTTGGTTCTTATAAATCAAGTTCACCCTTAGTGCTTTGGAGGTCTAGAGGGTGAGCTAGATCAGCTGTGCTAGATACCTGATGCATTCTGTGTTCAGGTTCCTGGAAGGCAAGCAGCAGGAATCTGGACATTTGCAGTAGGCCAACCTGGAGATACCTGAAGATCTGAAAGGAATATGGGTGCAACTTCCAGATTCCGTATCAGCTGAAGGTGGAAGGCAAGCCTGTTTCTCGATGCTTTTCCTGCAGGCCATTAGCATGATCTGCTGGTGTCTTTTTTTTAGCCACTGTTGCTATGGAATAGTGGTTAAGGCTGGCAAAACAGTGGAAAAGGGAACTCTTATAATAACAATTAAATAATTTTAATTCAACATTCTTGAAGACCATGGTGACTCTGCTATTTGCCAAGCTTTAATATTGGTACAGTGGTGGAACGGTCATGGAGATGTTTGCACATCCCAAAGGATTAGTCATGGAAATCAACTCTTTGTTTGCTATCAATTGTTTTTGTTAAAAGTTTCAGCCACCCACTCAGCAAAAAAGGCAGTGGATGAAAAGCATACACATAACTTGAATAATCAATAGCTGGTATGTTTGTGAGCAACCAGAATCTGAAAAATAGGCCACCAAGCCATTTGGCAGAAGCATAAAGGGACAAAATGTGTTTCTCAGCAGTGAGAAATATTTGTGAATGATTGTGAATTAGAGAAGATCAAAATTAGTGTCAGCTGGTAAATAGTATTCAGCCAGCTCCAACACTGGCACTTAAACTCTCAAAGAAGCTAAATTCCTGGAAGTGTAGAGAATAGTAAATTGTCTGCTTGTAGGAGACATAGCTTATAGAAAGATAATGTCTCTTTCTAGTCAACTTTATATAGACATGCTGAGATAATTCAGCCAACCAACATAAAAAAAAAATACAAAGTCTAATTTTCTGCAGCTATGCAATTTGGCCATTTGCATACAAATGTCCATCACTATAGACTGGAGCATCAAAAGTAAAGCTTATTATTACCTAAAGAAATCTATGGGGAAAACTGTGAAGGCTACTTCAGTAAGGTTACAGCAAGGTGCGTCATGTCAGTTTGATGCTGAATCAGTGTAATGTTGTTTCAGCAATGGGATATGACAAAGAGATAAAAGCAAGATTATTTTTTTTTCCTAACAAAGCAGTTGCTGGCAAATTAAAGGCCAAGTATAGTATTGGGAAAAGACATGTCATATGTAGGAGTACCTGTAATAGACCTCTTTGGAGGTCTTCAGACATCTGAAATCATTGGCCTAAGGTAGTATGTAAAGGAATTACACAGACCCTCTGTAGTAAGGTGATTCTCACCTTAATTATAACCATAATTGATATAAAATTGATATATATGATTATAATTGATCTATAGGGACATGTAGACATGCCTTTGTGGTTTGAAGCCCTGGTGCCTATATTGATTACTGAATAGAAAAAAGCTTTCTGTGATGTTACAGCTTTTGTATTTAGGTATTTTACAGACTATGGAAGTTATATGTAAATAGGATATCAGAAATACACACATCTTGAGAGCTACAGTGTCTTTATCATACTGGATGTTCAGCACTACGTAAGCACAATATAAAAATCTGCATATTGCAGACAGGGCTGTTCTGTTTCTTCTCTAAATGTTTCATTGCTTGGCTAAATTAATTGTACGCAAGCACAGCATGATGTTCCTTAGCTGCTTCCTTTCAAGCTGAGGAAAAATACTTGATAAAGGACAAAAAGACTGATTTGCAGCAGATCAGCCAAAGCAAATCCCATTTTAATTGGAAAATGTGAAGGCATTTCCTCTTACTTAGTCATCTTGCCTGCCAGACTTGTGCCTTCTGTCTCCAGCCATTTGATCACAAGACTTTTCTACATTGTTTGTATGTGTATATGTTTAGAAATGGAGTGTCTTATATTTATTTTTCATACTGCAAAGTTACTGAACTGCTTTTGCTTAGATTTATTATGTTTTTTAAAGACTAGCTGGAAATTACCAGCTAGAAATGTGAGTTTCAAAGCTCTTCATATGTGACACTATAGTATTATCGGGAAATAAGGAGAGATGAAAGGAACTTTAGAATGTTTATTAATTTTGATTCTTAAAGTAGTTAATGAAATTGTTACCTTTGCGTTTTAGTTATCTACAAGGAGGACTCTTTCAGTAAGGGCTCTTTGCTGGCTTTTTGGACATCCAGGTAGTTGTCCCTGGGTAGTATTCTCTCAGTAGCTTCCACTGGTTCATTTGTCTTCATTTACTGGAAGGTGCCTTACCCTTACTTGTGCTAGTGTAACTAATTTCAAACCTAGATCTGTGAAATGGTCCATTTAAAATGAAATAAATTATGCTCACATTTCAATAGGGCCAACCCATTTTTCAAGTCTGCTCTGGAGAGGTATTGGATTGTGCTATTAACTTCTGAGAAGGGACTGTGGCTGTGAGGAGCAGAGCTAGAAACCTCTCAGTGGATATTCTGTTGAAGGAACAATGACAAGGAGCAGCAGCCTGAAAATACAGATTTTATTAGAATTAAAAGGGCAGTATTCTTGCCATTTCTGCAAACTCTTCCATGAGTATTTACTCCCTTACAATGAAGGAGGTAGTCCCTATCTTAGGTACTTCCACATTCCAGTTTTGCTACAAGTGTGTTTTACATGTCATGCATGTCGTGAAGGAGTTGAACTGGCTGTATCTAAACTTGGAAGAAAGGATGCATAAAATCATAACTATTTTATGATTCTATGAAACACTTTTGCAAAGGATTCCAATTGTCATATGGCTCAGCCTGATTCCTTTAGGTCCTTCCAGCAGTGTGACTGCTTTCATCTCTTTGCCTAGCTTTGCAATAGCCTGAAGCATCACAAAATCCATCAACCCTGTGCCCTTTGTTGTATTGAAGTGCATTCTTTGACAAACTGGCTCGAACAAACATACTTCAGCTAGCATTGAAGTCTATCTAAATAGGAATGTTTTGTGGTTCTTTTGTTGCTGCTGTTCTTGTTTTGTGTGGGAGGATGATTTTTTTTGTTGTTGTTGATTTAAGATGTTTCTGCAGTTTTAGAGACTTTTTAGTGGTGCATTTGGTGTTTGAAAGCCGCTGGGTTCTTTTATCTCTAAGCTTGCCAAATGGAATTTATTCCACAAACCCTTTGGCATTTTCCAGAACATGCTGCCAACCCTGACTTTTTTAAATAACTATATAGCTTTTTTCTGTTTTTTTTCTTATGTTCTCTGTCATCATGTTTTCCAGGTATTTTTGGTATAGAATAAAAACTTCAAAACGTATGCATAAAGCAGGCACATTTCAAAAAGAAGCCTGAGTTTTGAAGAAAAATGAGGTGAGACACAAAGGCATATCAGAACATAGGTCTGCCAGGCATTTAAGATCAAATGTAGATCATCACTTTCATGCTGTGGCGTGCAGAGAAATCTCTGAATTCAGTTGTAGCTGGTAATTGAGCACATGGAAATTGTTTCTGTGAGAAAGGAAAATCACGAAGTACTGCATTGCCCATGCAGTGAACACTGCTGTGTTGTGGATCAGTTTTCTATGCAAATGGCTTTTATTTTATTTGGATTGGTCTTTTCAGTAGGGGTCTAATTCAGAGTTCCCAATGAAATAGGAAGGAATCCACATTCTGAACATTTGGAATGTCACCACAAATATTCCTGTTCAGTACTGTAAACAGGAAGTCCAAAATTGTTCAAAAAGAATTCTCTAATCAAATATGATGCAGAGTATATACATAGCTGCAACTCATGAGCCCCATAACATAAACTTTCAAAGTGTTGTTTTTCCATTCATCTGTATGTTTGTGTTGTATTGATAACCTTAGGAAAGAACAGTGATAATAAACAGGCTGATAATTCACTCTAAAGAGGTGAAGCCTGAGGAATTGCCTGCATCAGAGTGGTTGTGGTTTGATGACTATTTGTTCAGAAGGAGAAGCACCTCTTGTCATTGCTGTGCAAGGAACAGGAACATTCAATACCAGGGGATGTTCAAAACATTTCTGATGCAATTTAGGAATATACGTGTACGTATCAGGTTCTTGCTCAGTGCTGCCTGGGCCAGATGGAGTACTACAATATGAATCATTGAAGAGGTCTGGGTGATAACCAAGGTCCTGGCATTCTCCCCATAGGTTTCTTGTATGCTGGGATATCTCCAACTGATGTTAATCAGTGGGTATGACATTTCCTCCACAGTGACACTGGCACTCTGCACTGCCAGCTTCCCAGCCAGGCAGAACAGCTTGGAAAAAGGAGGTCCTCCTCACTTTTTATGCTGTGTGATTACTTGTGGTAATATCCTGGCACCTTGAAAATGGGTCCAATACCCATGTCTTAATGATCATCCACACCCAGCAGAGCAGAATGTTTTATTTGTTGCCAGCTAGCCTAAAATCCCCCATAACATAAAAGTGGAAGGATAATTTATTTGCATACGCCAAATATAGACAGCAGAGTTAGTAGGTGCAGAGGTGAGCTGAAAGAAAGAAAAGCAAATCTTTTTATCTACCTGTAGCTCTTCTTCAACTAACAAAGTAGTCAGAATACTTTTTTTTTTTATTAAATCATTGTTTCCTACAGTTCATTACCTTCTTAGAGGTCAGTTTGAATATTCTCATACAGTACAAGTGACAGTTCACCTTACTGTAGAAATGCTCATGCATTTCAGATGTTAGCTAGGGAGAGTAATCTCCTTCCAGGTGGTATACAGGCTGTTTGCTTCACTGGACTACAAACAAATCATTAGTTTAGTGCAAGATAATTTTTCTTTCAGCAGATTGATGACGCTCAAACTTCAGTATGTAGCTCTTCACAAAGCCATATCCTTATAAACTAATATGGGGTATGGGCATGTAAAAGACATCAGAAGTTAGCTACATTACCAATTCTTGATTATTCTGTCGGTTCACCGTGCAGATAACCAGCATCTTTTGTGAGACAGTGGATTTGAAATCAAGAGGTCCTGGGGCTTGAGAGACACAATGACAATTTATTTCCTGAACCTGCAGACTAAAAGGAAAGGATTTACTAGTGCAGTAACTTAGGTGCTGTGTGCAACTGTAGAAACATTGTTACCAGTGACAGAAAAATGTTTTCTTGCTCTATTTAAGCATGCTAAGGATAAAAGTAGCTTCTAGATAATTCAGGGAAGTTGAGGGATGAGGTCAGAAGGATTGCTTTCATTGCTGCTGAGTAGGGAATATACCAGTTTATTTGCATACAATGTGACTTTGTTGAATTATTCATCAGTAAAGTGTTCTTTCCATCCAGCAGGTGTGAAAGTTAGATCTGTGCACTGGGTTTTCCGGTGTGAAGGAGTTAGCTACTGTAGTATCGTGGTATATGGTGGTGTACTGCAAAGAGGATGTGGATCAGAGTTCAAAATGAAACATAACTGTGAAGATGACCCTTGACCACTACTTTGTAATAGCTCCATTTAATAATGCTACATGTGAAGACAAAGATTTCTTTGAATTAGTAGTTCTACTCTGTCCTTTATTATCAAATGTAATTTCAGCTACACCAGAGGGACTATAGCCTCTGTGTGTGTGTGTGTATATGTCTATATTATTTTCCAATTTCTTTGCATGTCTGCATAGATAAATTAATGAGAGTTGCTTAAAAACTGTGTATGGTACAGCATAATTGATAGGGAAAATTGTCTTATGAAAAACTTCAATTTTACCCATTACTGTTTATTGTAACTTTTGTTGTTGTTGTTTGTTTGTTTGTTTGTTTTTTTTGTAATGGAAAAAAAAAATATTACATTTCACCTTTGATCTTGTTCAGAACACAGACCCACTTCTTAAATATTATGGATGAAAGCTCAGCACCATGGAGGCCTGTAGCAAATATCTCATTGACTTCACTGAAACCAAGATTTTGCCCTGAATTTATGAAGTGGTAAAGCACTACCAAACCACACATGCCACAATGCACACCCAAAATGCCAGTGGTTTCTTTTCAGGGATTGGCAAAAATGCTGTTGTGAGATCATGGGGTATTAAACTAGTGTTTCTGTTGTCAGATAGCCAACAAAACCTTATTTGGTACTCAGAGGAATGATACTAAACACTCCACTCCCAAAACTGTTCTTAATGTCAGATGCACAGTATACATTTTTACATGTTACTTTTGGATTTTAAATACATTTGTCTATTTACAGTGCTTTGGAATTTGCCTTGGAATGCATAAGAGTCATCTGCATTTGCCTAAAAAAAGTCAGTATTGTGTTTACCATGGTTTCAAAACTTCACAATTTTGTGTATGAGCACAGTGTAGGATAACCAACCTCTGAAAATCTGTTAGGAGCTTCTCCAATGTGTTTGTGACTTGTTTCAGAAGAACTGTGTCTAGGCATATCTGGAAGAATCCTTGGTACTAAGATAAGGACACTTAACTGTAATTAGGAACAAAAATAATTTTTCTATAGATCACTGTACATTTCAGAAAGTAGTACTGTGCTTCACTTTGGAATTAATCTAGATATGAACTACTCATTGAAAATCAAAGAGTTCATAATTAATACCAACTCAAATCCATACTGATCTGCTCAAAAGCTGTCATACAGATGTAAAGTGCCAGAGGAAACATGGACCTGTAATAGTGAAGCTGCATCCAAACATTTTAGTAGGACACATGAAATAGAAATAGATGCACTGTGGCTGACACATTTAAGACTGTTGATGTTTGTATGTTTTTTTTCTTGGGTATATGTGATTTCCCAAAATATGAGCCTTCTTATGGACATGTTCAAAATAAGTTGCTTTTTGTAAAGGACTCAGCTCATAGACTACACTGTTCGTCTTGTGTCTCCATATTTAAATGGATTTTTATGTTTCTTTCACTGAATTAAAGATTACCTCCTGATGTGACAGTACAGAAGGGAGACTCTCTAAAGGTGTAGTTCTCCTTACAGTCAAAAGATGGTAGTACAATTTCTGTTCCGAGCGGCAGAGCAACAGAGCAGGAACTATACATCCATTGTTTGCATTTATAGGAAGGCAACAAAAGAAGGGTGAATCCATAAATGTGATCACAACAACCACTTGTATGTCAGGCAGTGGTTATGATTATGACCTTCTCTGGTAGTCAGTAATTCTGGATGTGGCCATGATGGCCAGGTTTATTTGGTTCTAGCACAGCTAGGCAGCAAGTTTAATTAGGCTTAGCTATTGACTAGTATAATGTTAATCTCAAAGTATTTTTATAGCGAGATACAAATAGTTCATAGCAAGAAACTGGTGCTTCTGTGGAAAATAGCACCAGTTTCCATAATCTAAAAAGGAGAGAAGTCACTATGCACTAACTGCCCAGAGATTTAAGACAGGCTTTCCCTAAGAAATATAGGCTCTTCCCATCACGTTTTACTTTCTAGGCACACAAAGCAAATAAGGTGCTGATGCTAAAGAAAAGGAGCTATTTATCTGCTTTTTCAGCAATGGAATTTCAATCCCATTTGGTCTGTAATCAATCCTGTTAGAGCAGTTGTTTGCTTGGGCATGCTGTTAATTATAGCAGAACCTGGAAAGCTTATTTTACACAAGGGATACATGATCTTCAGCAAAGTAAAAACGTTTAGGATATAATATTCCTAACCCAAAATATTTCGATGTGAATGATGCTGCACCTGAGCTGAGAAAGCAGGAACATGGCTTCTTGCAGTGTGTGCAAAGACTGTGATGGAATGTTTGTATCCTTGAATAATGTAGCAAGTACTTCTGTACACTCTGAGATACTACCATGAATTTGCTTAGAAACAAGACTAATAACTTGAGATCCTATAATAAAAATGCTCTACTTTTAGATTTGCAAGATCTGCCTCAAGAATTCCAGTTCTGTACTGCAGTGCCTGTAAAAATTATGCTTAGTCCTAACAGGTTACACCTAGGCACCAAAATTAGGCACCTGTGGAGTCAATGAAGAGCCTTCAGGCTCAACAAAGAAGTAGCCAAAAGAAAATGAGCACAGGACTTTGTCCAAATTTTCTTGCTTTCTGGAACCAAGGTGCAGTTGAAAGCTACTTTGATGACTTTTTAGTACCAAGGCTTCCCTTACAGATGACATCTACTGCAGCAGGACTCTATTTGGACAAGGTCAAGCAAGTGGTATTTTCAATTCTGTGGATTCAGGTTGAAGGGTACAATGAGACATATTGCCAAAAAAACTGTGCAGGTCAAAGCAGAAGCCTGTTTCTGGGGTTGATGCGAGAGCATTATGCTGCAAAATGAAGGGTTTGTTTTCTATTCCCTGATTACAGGCTCAGCCTGGGAACAGGAGGAAGTTTGCAATTCCTGGAGTCAAAAGTTAAGTTCCAGGCACTGGGATTATCTGATTTTGTATGGAGCAGACTCACACCTTTGATTCCTTCCCATACAAGCCATCACTTGTAGAAATCAGGAAACTCTGTATATGGGGAAGGACTTCTGCAAAATCTGAAGGAGAGAAGAGATGCTGCTAGCATACATCATTGCAGCTGTGTCCTCCCTCTTCCAGCAATCTTCGTCTTAAATCACAGTGATTTCTGCAGCATTCTAGTTGTCTGTGGGAATTTGTTTTTTCAGGCATGGTATAGTATGTGGTTCCTAAATTATAAGTAATCCACTCAACTGATTTGGACTGGAGTGCTGGAAAAGATTGCTAACAAGTGTTTTGAATGAGTGCTTTCATAATTTCCATTCCACTTGGAACCTTCACAAGCCCAGAAAATTGCTCAATTCATTCTAAATTGGAGGTAAAGCCATAAAGAGGTCTAACTAGCTGGATGTGTTGGTCACATTGGAATAGAATTCTCCTGGTGGATAATTTTGGTTTGTGTGTTTTAACTTGTTTCCTTGTATTTAACAAACATAAAGACATTCCAAGTAAGTAGGGCTGTTTGTGGAAAGTTCCCTCTGGATGTCCCTGGAGTGTGGAGGCATCCATTTCAGTTCAGAACTTCTAGGGCACAAATGATATCTCAGGAGGTGACAGAATGTCTCTGCATTGACTTGATGAAGCAGGAGAACTAAAGGTAATTATTTCTTACTCTTTTTTGAGCTTCCTTAGCTAAAAGGGCTAAATGAAAAAGTTCTGAATGCTGGTTATGGTGATGGTGTTGAGGTATTAAAATGCAGGAAGGAAAAGGAAGATGGATGAGGCAAGGACCAAGTTGTGACACCAGCTGCTCATTTGTCTCCCAAATAACACTACATTTGGCTTCCCTTTTACAGAGACATCTTCCCATTTGTATACCAGTGCCTCAGTTCCACCTGCTCTTACCTGCTATCCTGTAGTAATTGTAAACCAGAAAAATTTGTATCATAATAGAGGCAGGGTAGACCCCTGCAAACAGGACACTGTGTTCAAGAGGCTTTTGCTAGATTTAACATCATTAAAATGTGTCCAGTTGTTGCTGAAATCACTAATAGCTGTTAAAGGCAGAACCTGCAGCACAGATCTTCCATGTGACACTAAATCCAGGAGATAGCTAAGAAGCTGTGCTGTGCTTCCTGGATGCAGTGTTCACTGGGTATGAGCCAATTCAACAGCACCTTTTTCCTCTTCCAAATCTGTGACAATAGATACAGTCCAGACCTCAGTGAGAAATACGGAAACTTAGGTAAGTTTCTTTCTACTCTGTGCATTTTGCATCTACAAATCAGATCAAGACTGCTGGCTAACATTCTTCTTTTGAAGTTGTGGGGATTTATTGATTGATTATCTTTTTTGGTTGGTTTTTAATTTCAATTTAAAAGCATTTGGTTTCATAAGCATTTTATTTGTGTCTGAATAAATGTTAAGTGTCAACATTTCAGGTAGGATCAGTTTTATTTCCTTTGCTGATGTAAGAGAAAATCTGGAAGCATTTGGAGTATTCTGGGTTGAAAAGGGAAATGGTATCATGCAGTCTTTGTCATTAGAAACTTACAGATCCAGCAACTTGTAGAGCAAGGAAAACCATCAGGTTACAGTAGATAGTAGAATTAGAAAGGTGTTTTACATCCAAGACAACCTTGCCACAGACACAGACAACTGAGAGAGTTCTTGTCATTCTGATGTGATAATCCTTGACCCAGTAAATGAGGGTCCATTCTCATATTTCTTGAAAATATAATCTTAAATGATGAATGCTCTGGACTTTCCCTAGGAAGAAGGCCAGGCATCCTGACTGGGATGAGTTCCTACACTGGCCTTTTGCAGGTCTCTTGATTATTTTTTTATTTTTTTTTTCCCTACATTGCTCATCCCTCTTAGGAATAGACAGACTTGTATTTAGCTGTTCACAAGGTTTATTTGAGGTGAAGCACCTTGTTTAGACATGGTTGTTTTGCATCTTACATTGCTGGAATATGTAATTTTACAGAGTAGTCTATGGTTCACTCTCCAGGCAGTTGAACATCATCTCTGCTTCTCACCCTAGGGAGTGACTAGTTCATTGGCCATGTCATGCAATCATGTCACAAAAACCTTGGGGACCATCAGTGTTTAATCTGCCCTTAATGAAGCCTGCCAGATCAGTTTACACTATTTGTCACTATTTTCTGGCCTGGCTGCCAGAGGCTTGGCAATGATTTCTGCTTCTAAAACGAGGAAACAAGTAGGCAGGGCTTCAATTAGGAGCATTAACTGAAATTGAAATCCATGAGAAACCCAGGCAGAAATCCACCTTTGATCTGTTTCCTGTGTGTTCTAGACTAGATGAAATCAGATTAGTTTTAATCCCCATAATGATTATTTCCTTGGCTGAACTCGGGCAAGATCTGTGAAGAGACTGAGGCCAGATGTAGGGCCTGACTACTCTCTGGGGTAGATGAGTTCAGGAGCCCTCAATCTGGAAAAGTCACAGTGGAGTGCAGCCTTGTACACAGCAGTATTGTTTATCAGGGACCATGTACAGAGCCAGATTGTGTGTTTCTGCACCGAACTCCCAGCATTTCTGGTTTCTGAGTCAGTATGCAGATCCCTGCCAGCTCAGGTGAACATGCTCCCACATTGCGTACATGGCCTTAAGTATGTGGTGGCCACTTCAAATGCTTCAGGCAGAAATGTAGGCCTTCAAAATCTGCCACATAACCCAGATGCCTGGAGATGCTAAGTAGCAGCAAGGGTTGGGCATCTCCTTATATCTAGACATGTCAGGACTGTCACAGAAGGCACTCTGTGCCTGTCTTCTCTGAAGCAGTTAGTTTGGCATTGCTCGGAGGGCACCTGTTGACCCCAGAAGAATAGCTTATGCCATCAGGGACACAGAAACCTGAGTCTACTCCTAATGAAAAGTCAGTTACTGAAGCAGAGATTGGACTTTCAAGGTTAGTGTCTTAAACAGCAACCAGACTACTGTTCTACATAGTGGTCTTTGTTGTCTTCCTCACTCCCTTCATTATTTAGTAGCATCAGGACAGCAGCTTCAGAAGGATTCCTACCTTAGAATAACCTAAAAAGACATGATTAAATAAGGGAATGTTGGTTAAACTTTCATCTGGCTGCTAGTAGATTTAAACCCCAACCTGCCATCTTTTGAGTACTGTAGTTGCCTCTTGTCTCTTCCCCAGTCAGTTTTGTGAGAAAGGGAAGTCAACTCAGGAGAATGGGTATGTATGAATTCCAGTTGGAGATGGGCATTTTTCTCAGCTCAGTTGAGGATGCCAAGGATGCATGAAGTGAGCTTAAGATCTTGGCATTTCATGGCAGCTGAGTTAGGCAGCTCTGCGCCAGTGTGCTGGCTTTTGTGGGTGTCATTCCTGTGGATTGCTTAAGCACAGAACTCTTGGCAGGGGCATCTGCAGACTGCAAGGCACCTTGTGGTTAGGAACTGACAACCCTGTCTGTGCCTCTCTGTGATTCTGTCTCTCCCTTTATTTACTGCTAAGATCTTTTTCCTCAACCAAAGCATGTCAATTGAGCTAGATAGAAAGGAGGACTTTTTGTATAGCAAATAATAACATAGAAGAAAAGAGATTGCAATATCAAAAGCAATATATGTCTGATGAGCAGTCAATACCCTGGAAATATAAGTAGCTTGTCTATGTAAAAGCCTACCATGGAGTTAAGTGAGGTGTGTCAACTAGAGATTTCTTTTGGAATAAATAATGTAATACTGTACAAAGGGTATCTTTTGACACTTTTCTCTACCCCTGAGCAAAGCCATATGTAGTATTGTGTTGCTAATATATTTTTTCATAGGCTTGATATAATGAATGGCTTGGGAAAAGATGTGGGGAACATACAATAAATACTGCTGGAATGGGTGGTTACCATTTTAAATAACCACTGGAAGTCTGCCTTTCTTAGCTGTATGCTAGGCTGTAGGGTTGCTGTCATGTTCAGTGACGTGTGCCAAACCATGTCCAGGTCGTAACAGCTCAATTACTTATTTTCCA
The DNA here is from genome assembly GCF_034315485.1 of Pezoporus occidentalis. Lineage (NCBI taxonomy): Eukaryota > Metazoa > Chordata > Aves > Psittaciformes > Psittacidae > Pezoporus > Pezoporus occidentalis. The sequence continues at coordinate 927,442 of NW_026915866.1, read as the reverse complement.
AGTCTATTCTCTGAGAGACCATTACAGCAGATCCTGTCAAGAGAAGCTTGGACTTCTGGAGAGAGCTAAGTCCCTCCTGGAAGGAAACTTAACAGTAAGTTCACAGGTTACAGCTGCATCCCTGTGTGTCTGAGTCCTGCTGTGAACACAGATCTTTCTTTTGTTCGACTAACTGCCTTCTCAGCAGTATCTTGGCCAAGTCCCTTACAGTGTGACCAGAAATCTGGGTAACTTGGGATCCCCAGGTAGCTAAAGGCAGAGTTTGAGGAGAGAAATATAAATGCTTTGTTAACTAATGGTAATAGTGAGATGCTCAACCCTGAGGTTGGTCTCCAGACACCCTGTGTGATGCTTGAGAAAGCCACAACTGTCCATGAATTGGATACACACAGAATATTTACATAGATAAATGAGGAGGGATCCAAGTTCATGCTGCTTCCATGCTGAGCTGGCTAGAGGTTACTTAGCTCAGTCCAGAAGCTGTGTAACTATGTTGGCTTTCATTGTGCTATGCTTTTCTGTGTTGGGAGCTTTGGCACAGCTATGATAAGTAGCTTTTATGTCATTTTATGTTGGGTATGTGCACCTTTTTTTTTTTTAATAAGCTATTAACTTCATTGCTTTACATTGTTATAATCTTCATTCCTCAATTTGTCCCTGTTGCTGTCTTTGTGCAATGTACTCTCTGAAGTTCAAGGTTTTATGCAGCAAAATATCAGAACTGCATTGAGTTTAAGTGACAGCTTAGCTCTTTCTAATCTGCTTAAGGAATCTTTTCATTTTAGTGCTTTTCTTTTGAATATATTGTCTTTTCCAGGGCCACTAAACATGTGTTTCACTTGACATTGTCCAATTATTTTTTTAATTTTGGGTGTAAGATTAATTCAGAAGTGGATGTAGATGTTCTGTTGAAAATATTTTCTTTTTTTTTGTCAGTTTTGGAAGGCAAAAGATTTTAACACATTGTGGTAGTTATGTCCTGTGGATAGAACATGAGAACCATGGGGTTCAAAGGGAGGCCTGACTCCTGTGTAATGTTTGACTAAGAATGTGATATTCGATAAATCATAAAAGTTTCAGTCATGTAGGATGCAGAGTGTGTCCTGATAGTGCTGAATTTTCTCAATTGAATTTAACACTATGCACTAAATCTCTCTTGTTTTTTCTGGGTAAAAGGAGATAATGTTCAATGCTTTCACATTTTCATGTAACACTTGAGTTTTACAGACAAAAAGGTGTGTGCACAGCCTCTGACAAATTACTGCTCTGTGTGATTGTCAGAGGAGGTCTCCTGTCTAGGTCAGTTTGGATATTCGATGCAAGCTATGGAGCAATTTTGTTCTGTAACTTAAACGTCAAACTTTTCCCAGTATACGGAAACCCCTTTGGAGGATTTTGTATTAGAGAATGTCTCATCACTCATGGCACCAGCATGGTTTTTAGCTGGTGAAGCTAAAAAGAGAAACAGCATCCCAAACAACACCTCATTTCAGGCAGCATGAGTCTTATTTGTAATTATGTCTCTGCTGTGCAAAAAAGGAACATAAACATGTGGGGTTTGAAGCAATGCTTCCTGCCTGCTCTGTCCCACATGGAAAATCCCTTTGCACTGTAGAGTGTTGGAGGACCTCATGTAAGTTTGGGGGAAGTGTTCTGATGCTCTCCTTGTTCATCTTCTGAATAAGAGTAGAGAAGAAAAATCAGTCCCATGTATATTAATGCAGTTCATGCTAATAACAGTTGCTAGACTGGCAGGTCAAGAGAGATCTTGATCCACTGAGTCACAACACAGATACTGCAGACAAGTTTTGACTGAAGTTTCCCCAACAATATTTTTCAAACTGAAATCACTGATTTTGTGTAGAGGTAAACAGGCTGTTAAACTGCCTCCTTAACCATTTGACTTTTGATTTATATTTCCAGTAAAAGGGTCATCTGCAAGGGTGGCTGCAGATAGGGAGGGGGACATCTACCTACCCATTTCACAGGGGTCACAAAACATCTGTGATGTGACTACCCCTTCATGTAATTCCCAACCCAGGCAGGTCTTCAGCTGCTGACTTAGAAGGCAAAGTCCCCTCACCCTGCCCAGTCCCATTACGGGGGCCCTAACCTCCCTGTCTTGCCCGATATGGTCTGACAGATCTGCCCTCCCCACTGTAGCTGTAGGCACACTTGTTTCCCCTGTGCTGAAAGTTGTATAAACAGCAGTGTGCCTTTTCTGCCTCTGCTCCACTGCACGCTATGCCACACTGACTCATGCAGCTCCTTTGAGGAGCTTCCTCGAGTTTTAACGTAGCATGATTTCATAATGTAGAGTAAGTGATTTTGATGTTTCAGTTTTGAATGGGGTAGATGTAAGCAGAATTTGGGCTTACATCAGTAAGTGAAGTCATGGTTGCTGGAAGAATAAACACACAGAAAAAAGCCCCACTCCGTAAGATGCAGTATTGATTCCTACATTGACCCAGGATGTCAAGTAAATGCTTCCCTTCCGCCTTGCTTACCACACATGCTAAATAATAGACCTTGTTTACTGGAATTCACAAATTATTTTGTCTTTTGTGACTGATGCAATGACAGTGCCCCCTACACGCTCATTTCATTTGTAATACCATTTGTTTTTTTTATCCTGCATTTGTAATGCAGTTTTTAAATAACTATATTCCCCCCCTCTCCCTCCACCTGCTCCCCAGTCCACTCTAATTTTATAATGAGAATTTCAGTGCTGGATTATTTTAAAGGAAGAATCTAGGCCATATACATTATGTAAGGTTGCCATAGTAACATTTTCTCCGAGGGGAAAACTGACTGTCCATAGTTTCCACAGAAACCACTCCCCGCTGAGACAGGTGCCTCCGAGGGAAGTGGAGGGAATATAAATGAGAGAGAGGAAAAAGACGCGCACAGATGTCATATGATCTCTGCGGCATCCCCGCACTGTTGCAAACTCAACCGAACATTTCTGGGCTTATTTTATTTCAGTTTTCTGTTTTTTGATTGTATCACTGGCACCTTCTCTTGTCACATAAACTCTGTCCACTCTTCCCTCACATGGAACTGGTTTTGCAGCTGGAGGTACGGCAAATGCTCCACCTTGGTGGTGAACTGACCACATCAGATGCTAAAATCCAGTGCTGTAGGAACCACTGCACGTGGGAGAATTTAAATGGTAAAGGAGACTCTTCCCCCTTTTTTATTAACTTGTATTTTTCCTGAAAGAGGACAGCAAAGAGAGACAGGTATGGAATTCCTTCCATCCAGAAAGGAACCAGAGAGGAGTGATGCTCAACTGAGTTGTCAGTTAATGTTTTGTTATTTTGGGGTACAAGCTTGCACTGCTAGGAAAAATGTATTCTGAAAGATCAGGAGGTAGTAAAAAGGAATTAAGTCCTAGGATTTACTAACTGAGGAAAAAAAGGAGAAATGTCTCTATAATGTACTTTAATGTCACAGAGGCAAGTATGGATTAATGTTTCTGAAATCCTTTGCACATTTATTTCACAGATACTGTTGATTTGTTTAATTTTTTCCTTCAAGGGCAATAAACCCGTGACAGTCATTCAAGGCTTAGTGCAGCCATAACTACAGATTAACGCACTGGCTACTTCATCCTGTCATCTCTCTGCTGCTTTAAGGGGAAAGCAGGCTGACATGGTTATTAAATCTGGCAGCTGTGTTGTATGCACATGGGAAGCAAGTAGAGCACAGCATATAGAAAATGAGTAGCTTTCAGATAACAGCCTTTTTTTCACTGCTGCGAGGCTTGAAAGGCAGCCCAAAAAGCTCTTTCTCTTCTTTGTAATCACCAGTCGCTGGATCAGTGCGCAAATATCACAAATACAGTTGCAAATGTAAGTATTCTTTGCCTGCGTAGTGCTTTCAGATTGCTAATTAGGGTTTGTACCTCAGTCTTCTGCTTGAAAAAGCAGAGAGACGAAGGCTGAAAACATTCTGACAGAGAAAGCTTCTCTGCAGTATTGTTCTGCCTTTCAGTGGAAGAGCTACTGAGGGGAGAGGATGCATGAAAGCTTTCGGGAGCAAATAGTTTGCAGTTGTGTTTGCTTTTTGGGATGTATGCTTGCTGCTTTGTGAGGAGAGAAGCCAAGCAAGTGCAGGAGGGACTTCTAGAGGGGTGTTTTTCTGCTTAGATTAGATTAATATTAGAATTAGTGAGAAAGATACTTCAGCAGTGATAGGTGGCTTGTGAGCGTATGGGAGAGAAACCTGCCATGGTAGTTTTCATCTGGAATCTTCTCTTTAAAAATCCATAAATGCAGACTTGGACTTCTCATTAAGAAACTCAACAGTACCTTATTATCAGAAGCACAAATAGTCATCATAAGGGGCACCAGTAAGTCTGCATCTGACCTGATTAAGGACGATGAACATAGCATGGTGAGCAATGCATGTTTTTCACCGATCTCACTTTGTCTGTACATGAAGGTGATCTTTATCTGCTGTGTGGCTGAAGGCAGGATAGTAAGGTGGTTGGGAAGAAGCAGAGTCGAAGGTTTCTCAGTGTTGTGATACTGTAAGGAAAAGAATGGGTAATGGGTATTTGTTAGTGTTTTTTGGTCACATAGCACTGAAGGAACAGTGTATTGGCTTTTATTCTCCTTTCTAATTGAAAGCTTTTATAGTGTCATTGTCGTATTGAGTCTATAGTTAGTGAATTCTTACTGTGCTGTGAATGAAATCTGCTTATTGAAACCAGCCTGTGATCAGTACCAAGTAGAAATGTCAGATTAATTGCACAAGAAGTGCAGGCTGTAGCCAGTTTGTGTTGCCATATCGCATTTCTTTATTTACAGATCTTTTCATTTCTTAGGGACCACTGTGGTACTGTAAGCCTTTTATGAACCATGTGAAAATGTCATGATCACAGTTAACAGGTGACTGCCATTAAATGACTGCGGGGAGACTGTATATGTTGTGTGGTTTGCTACACATAGACAGCTAAAGATATTAATGGTATAACCCCCTGATAATGCTTTTATAACACAGGTCTGTTTGGTCAATCTGTTGTTTATAAGCTGCAATATTTCAGCCTTACAGATTTATATGTAGAAGTGCCTGCCTTCATTGTAGCAAGTGAAAGGTGATTTTGGAGATTCTCTTTCCTTCCTCTTGTCTCCTTTTCTCCTCATACACAGTCAGAAATTCATAGCGTCCCTGAAACTTAGCTGTGAAAATGGTCATTTTTTTGATGACAGCTGTGGAACTAAGTTTCCCAAGGCTGAGTGGCAGCCAGCCAACTGCTGAGACAAGTGGTGACCTTTCAGGATAATGTCTCTCACAAAAATGTCAAAATATTAAAATGGCAGACATCAAATGCCATGTGTGTGGGGAAGGACTGTCAGCTGGCAGGCTTTCAGCTGAAGGCAGTTAATCCACTGCTTGCCTGGATTAAACATTGAAAACCCCTGCCTAAGTCTCCAAAATGTAGAGAAATTGCTATTGCTGTAGCTTCTAGGGACACTTTTATTGGAAGGTCGCTGATCTAGGTAGTGTATAGAGACAGAAGGTCATCCGTGGCCCAGATTGCTTACAAGCTATATTAAAACAAAGCAAAAAGTTTACCACCTTTCTTGTTTTGGCATTTTATCTGAATTCAGAATACAGATGTCAGTAGTAATATGTTATAACTGAATTGGTCACCAGGATACCAGAGTTTGCCTAGGCAGACTAGACACGGGCTTGAAATTCCATGGAATTGAAATAAGAAAATAAAATACACTTACTGTGACCTTATTTTAAAACTGTCTTACTGATTCACTTGGAGTATCTCCCTTAGGCTGTTAATGTTTAGCTATTAAGTTAATGAAGTATGTTAACTGAAATTATCTCAACTGACCAAAGCATGACTATAATTACAAAATAGTTGTGGGCCACCAAATCAAGAAGACACTATTGTCAATTACTAAGTTAATAAGACTCTTGATAAAATTAATTACTAAGGCAATGATGTTAATTATTAAGTTTAATGAAGCATGTTTACCTGCAGTTATTTACAGGATCTAAATTTCAGTGTTAATTATTGACATGACACACAACCATCAGACAGTAATTGACTCATCATGGGTCATGTACTGTGATTCAAGCAGGTGAACAGCAGGGATCATAGTGTGCGATAAGAGTCTATCTGTATTTTCTATAAGCCCAATTTTTTCCCATCTCTCTGCCCATCTAACAAGTACATTTAACATCACCTTTTTGAACAGTGTGGTGTAAGGTATGTGGTATTTTTATACCCATAAACTAGGACTGAATCTGCCATCTGAAATCAGTCAAAACAACTCTACAGTTTACAAAGCCATACTGTAATAGACTATTCCATTCTGAAGGTATTTCATTTATTCACTTCATACACTCTTCAGATCATCCTTCATGAAGCAAGACTGTAGCATAGGAAAATAAGCTATAACTTAACTGAGCATTGTCACTGACAAAATTTGGAAAAAATTCACAGTTGTTCTTTCTGGAAATTTCTATTGTGCAAGCCACTATGGTTTCTAAGCTCTGATTTTATTATGAGGTCATATACCTAGTTGCATATGCAAGAATAAAAAAGCTAAAGGATCCCAGAGGCCCAAGCTGCAGTTGGAAAGACACAATGCATTGGATTTCCCAGGGTTTTTTAATTTCAGTTTGAAATTGTGCTTTGCAATAGTAATTTTTTTTTGCATTGACACTGCAACTTGTGTAACTGTGGTGACATATTTAGCACTAACAGCGGGCATTGGTGTCAACCAAAATTTAAATATATTCTGATAACATCACTGTTGTCCCTTCCATAAAGCAGTTGAAAGAATCTAAGTGAATGCAAGCTGCCAAACGTGAAGGGCTATTGTATTCATCAAATGTCTTTTTTCCCTGTTTTTTGTTTTTCCATACAGAGAACAATGAATGAAAGAGTCTGAAGGATTATTTGCATGCATGCAATCAATCATAAATCCAGCTTGATCTGGATGGATAAAGCAGTAGTTTATCAATCTGGTTAGCTAGTACTTTGAGAGGATTTTGCAGAACTCATTAGTTCAGGAATATTAAGACAGGTACCTCTTTTTTTTATGAGACAATAATATGATTCCCAAATGGGTAAGCTAGAAGGTCAAAGGCAAAATAATTTATCCTGAGGAGTGGTACGGATTATTGTTAAGAACATTCTAAAATCCTCTCCTATCATTCATGTAGTTCAAAGCATTCCTGAAAGAAATGACCTAATTTTAAAGGCAGTAAATCAGAAATAACCAAATCATCAGAGCTTGTTTGTCATTTAGAAAGATGGGTAACCTTAATTTAAAGGCTTCAGTTCTTTTGAGACCCCTTTAGATACCTAGGGAAGTATTCAAAAAAGTTAAATACTTCTTCTGTCCCCTCCTCCTCTTCAATTCAGTGGGAATTAGTTCATGCAAGGGGTCTTTTTGAGAACTGAGAGAGCCTACATACCATGAGCTACCTCTGTTGAATACATTGTAATGAACCAGCTTCCATTCATCTCTGGATGAAAATAGCTTCACTGGAATATATGCCTTTGGCTCTTTCTTGGCAGAATGCGGAGTACTTCCTCCAAGGTGGCAGGGCTAGGTTTTTGGACATACAGGACATTGACTCCTTTGACATTCTGAGTGTTGCACTACTAACATAACCTGAATCCATAGATTGTTACAGCTTTGTTGCAGTATTTGTAGTCCTCAGACTGATTTTAAATTAGCCATCAGTTAATGCTGAGGCATTAGGTAATTGCTATGTAAAAGTAAAGCAGTGAGGCTGAAAACTGATCAAAGAATTAGATCAACTAACACCCAAATTATTTTAGCATGTTTGGAGTTCCAGAACAATACAGACATTAACCTTGGGCTAAGGTGTAGCCATCCTAAAAGTGAATCTAACTCATACTGCATATTCTCATGGCAAAATTTTACCCTGAAAGCGTTTCCAACTGTCAGTGTTCCTACAGGAGTGATAGCCAGCATGCTCTTTTTCTCTATGAGATCAAGATTGTGCAATTTAAAATGAGAATGAGATTAATTTGTTCAGCTTTTTTTTAAGAGCATATTGAGAGTTAACAGAGTGAACCTGTAATATGGGTAGCTTTCTGTAGTGCTTATAATGAGTACCATGCTATGGACTTCAAAGGTGTTCTAGCAATCAATAATTATTGATGGGAAAAGTAATTATTCATTGTAATTATTAGGAGACTCATGATGGCTTCCTTTGTTTTTGACCTTGATTGTTCATGTACTGAAATAATAGTCACAGCTAATTTCTTTTTCCAGAAATGCTCATTTCTTGGTCAGCATCACAGAGTGTAGGTAAGGGAGGACTACTATGCAAAACACTTATATTTATTTCTACGGAAATATGAGTTTATCCCTTTGGGGCAACAGAAGACCACATCATTGGCTTAGGGCGATGCTTTTAAAAAATGGTTCTCTCCTTAAAATATCTTCTGAAAGGTTTTGCTTTGCTTTATTCTTGAAAATGTGAGGACAGTTAGACACAGAGGGGACCTCACCTTATTGCAAGTGCTCTGGAGAGCAGAAAGAAGAAAGCTCTTTGATACTCACTGATCCTCAGCCAGCTAGCCCTAGGAGAAATCAGAGCTGGTGTTATGTAGCCCTGATTTATGGAGAAACTGCAAAATGATTGCTTAGATCCTCCAGTCGCAGAGATCCCCACACTACTCTGACCTTGTTGTCTGGAAAGCCTTTTCCAGTAAATATGCTTCCGCTCTGACAGTGGGGAAAGTTTGGGTGTTGCCAGAGCAAGAAGTGCCACAACATTACTATGTCATCATCTGTGCTTCAGGTAATCTACCTAAATAAAGGTGTTTATAAAGGGAGCTCAAGAGAGACCTTCAACTGATTGGTTTAATCAGGTATGGCGATTAAAAGTAGGTGTAGGGCTGCCTATCAACTCACAGTGCAATTCTCTGGGTCAGTGGATTGCTGTCTCTTTACAGAATTGTCTGTCATTGTGTATGTGTACAAAGAAGTCCACAGTGGTTTGTTTATCTACTGATTCAGAGCAGATGCTGAAATAGCACAACTTCCATGACGGAGGAATTGATAAAGAGTGCAGCTGGGATGTGGATGGTACAAGAAACTCCATCATTTTCCAAAAGGCATGATGAATGGCTTAATTGTTGCCACTAACAATTGTTGGCCATTTTATTTGCTATAGACAAAGTATGATCCCACTAAGAGCCAACTTGGAGAAATACAGTGATAGGGGAGTCTTTTCCATTCACTTAGCTTCATTCACAGAACAGAGTCCACTGGCTCTGTCTGGGTAAAGCCCTTCCACTATTACTCACCTGCAAAGTACAATTCTTGGCCACTATGAGGTCTTGAGGTGGCTAACATAGCTGCAAATAGGGAAGGCACAGCCCTGACAGTGAGGAAATTGTGTTAGCACAATATGCAGTAAAAAGAGCAGTATTTCATGTGGAGGAATTTTTGCAGGACGATATGTAAAGTTGCTATCTTCTAAGAGAGCTGCCTATGGGAATACTTCATGCCAGAGAAGTTCTTCCAGTGCCCTGTGAATTTAATCTGTCCTCTTTTGTTGAACTGGATTTGATGTGTATTGCTTAATATCTTTGTCTGCTGCAAGGTTTATACTTAAGGCTACCTCTGGTGCAACCCTCTATGTAAATTTGGCTGCAGTACTGATATCTCTGGAGGACTTTACAGAGTATTTGATTTTTTTATTTTTTTTTTTATTTTATTTCTTGGAACAAATTATCTATCTAAATGGGGTTTCTTGTTTTATCTCTTCACATGTTATCACTCTTCTCTTTGTAATTGTTGATTGAGGCTTGCTACATGAGAAAGGAGAAATCAGACTTATAAACGAAGAAGAAAATACTTTTCACAAAGGAAGTATGTGTCTTGTTTGGTCTCACCTAATTTCTTCCATTCTCTTTGACCAAAAAATTTGCGCCCAAATCCAGGTGTGTGTTATTCTTGTATTCTTCTTGTTATATATAACTTGACCCATTAATTGTTTTTACAATGAGGACAAAGTCTTTCATTGGCATCAAAAACTAGCATCCCAAAGCAGGCTTTCTTCAAATATGAGTACTCTTGCAGCAAAGAAGGTGAGTGGTACCATGGGCTGCATTAGTAGAGGTATTGCCCACAGGTCGAGGGAGGTGATCCTTCCCTTCCACTCAGCAATGGTGAGGCCACAGGTGCAGTGCTGGGTCCAGTTTTGGGCTCCCCAGTATATGAGAGAGATGGGCACATTGGAGAGTCTAGCAAAGGACCATGAAAATGATGGACTGGAGGATCTCTCCTGTAAAGAAGGGCTGAGAGACCTGGGACCATTTAGCCTGGAGAAAAGAAAGCTCACAGAGAATTTCATCAATGTGTACGAATACCTGAAGGGGAGGTTGGGTAAAGAAGATGGAGCCAGACCCTTTTCAGTGATGCCCAGTGAAGGACCAGAGGTAATGCGTACAAACTGAAACACAAGAGGTGCCATCTAAATATCAGGAAACAGTTTTTAACTGTGAGAGTGACCGAGCAATTGCAGAGGTTGCCCAGAGAGGTTGTGAGGTTGTGAAATCTCTGTCCTTGGAGATACTTAAAACTTGACTAAACATGGTGCTGGGCAACTGGCTCTAGGTGGCCATGCTTCAGCAGTGGGGGATGGATAACTCCAGAGGATCCTTTCCCTCTGAACCATTCTGTGGTTCTGTGATTCTGTAATTCTGTTAATGAGTGTCAAATAATAAGACTAAATATAAGAAAAAAGAAAGGTACCTGTATCACATCAAAAATTTATCTCCCACATGGGTATACATCAGGACACAATGAAGTTAGTGTACATATCCATGTGATTTTAAGAAAGACATTTTCTGGAATAAAGCCTTTCCTTATTGTTACTGTTCAGGCTCCTACTGCAGAGTGGAGGATTGTAATGGTTCCCAAATAAAAGCACTGGAATTTTTATCCTGCAAAGCAATCTGATTTTTTGTCTTGTTCTCAACTGATTTTTGTCTTGTTCTCAACTAACTCAATGATTTTGGCTGATTTTTTTTAATGATGCAAATATCTAGCACAAAAAATATCATCCGAACCATAAGACTGTCAGCCTATTAACTGCTGAAGGCAAGGTCACTTAATGGAGACATATGAAATTACCATGTATACAGGTGGTGTTAACAAAATGCACTAAAAATGCACAATTGACACCAAAATGCATCTTTGGGCAGACCTCATGGCATTCAGTTACCTCCATATAGCAAGAAGGTTCCTAAAACCATAGCTGTAACAAGATTTCTTAGAAAAACTCTGAATGGTAATTAATTCTGTTGAGGATGGTATTAAATATCTCTGTGTGTTCTTTCCCATTTAAGAAGATAGATATACTGGAGCTTGTTGTAGAGGCTGAAATTACTGTAGGTGAGGACACAAGTGAAAGACAAAAAGACTGGTCTGTACATCTTCAGCTTCATTTTTTTGAAATGCTGCTGGGAAAATTTAACCTTTTCCCTCATTCAAAAGTTAAACAGATTTTTGAATCTCAAAATATTTCCTTTACAGAGAGCCTGTGTCCTGTTGTTCTGAATTGTACACATTACTGCTCTTGAACCTTCTGGAATATCAAGGGGTTCACATGTATTTTGTTTTAGGTATTATCATATCTAGGGATTCCAGTGGGATTGACTGTAAAATAAGCTTCCTTTCTGGCTGACCTGTGCTTTTTGCTGTTTCTAACCTCTCCTTAAAATGTCCAGGAAATACGGCTTAGAAATTACTGCATTAATCCAAGCAATTGCTTAATTTTAGCAATTATATTGTAATTATCATTGCCTCATTCTCTGAGGTCTTTTTCAGCTCCAGTCAGAAAGCAGCCAAGAGCAAACAACAATCCTTTCAAAGCCTCCTTTAAACATGGCACATTGCTGATCTTGACAAGCATGCAGAAAAGCACAAGTGAATGCACAGAAATTTTCAAGGCCTGCGTTTCATCCAGATACTGGGTACTATGCAATATTGCTTCACAACTGATTTTGTTCCTTGCATGCAAATAGAATCACAGGATGCAAGCTATAATTTAATCTATGTTGTAGGAAGCGTCAACACAGGGGCTCTGGTAGAGCACTGGGCTGCAGTCAAACATCTGTGACTGTTTTAACAGAAATCAGGGAGCCTTTGCTCAAGGAGTAAGTTGTCATATTCACTACTTTTAGAGCAATAGCAAGACTGAAAGCTGAAAGAAATGTGTTGGTTTTGTTTTGTTTTTTAAATGGCAATTAAAAGCACAAAAAGCAAACTGGGATGGAACTGATTTCATATTACTATAAAAGTATAGTGATACTGGATCCAGGTTATAGAAATTAACATTTATTTCATTCTGTCAAAGGTCTTCAGAAAACCTCTACTGATTTATATAGCAGTGGTGTTGCTTTTGTGTATACATTTTTCTTTATTTGCTTGAGATAGAATATACAGTATCCCCACACTTCTTTGCTGGCTGTGTAATATTTCAAAAGACTGCAACAAAGTTAATATTTGCAAGAAATCTATCCAGGCATTTTGTTTGCAAATAGAACTATACAATGTAGTTGATTTTAGATTCCAATTAAATACAAAATTAAATGTCATGTTTAATTCTCAGCCATGTCCCTTATCCTTCCATATTAATTACGAGTATGTTCTTATGTAGATTTTTCCCCCTTATAGTTGCTATACAAATCTCATGCAAATATTTTCTCATGGAGAATTTAAGTACATGCAGAACTCATAACAAAATACATATTTCTGAAACATTTTAGCATGCCATGAATTAATTTTCTTTTCAAATCAATGAGAGCATATTGAAAAGAACTCAGTTCTTTCGGTATGCATTAGTTTAGTAGTTTGCTTGAAGTCTGTAGACCAGACAGAAATTTGTGATAGCCTTGGTGTTTTCACTCTGCAGTGAGCCATTTGTCTATAGACTTGTTTGCTGTTCTTGCCATTATTAAGAATCTTTGCATGCTCAGTCTGCTGCTACTGTCCGTAACCATTTTTACCCAGGATCCTATATGTGTACTAGACTGAAGAATTACTTTGGGATTATTTTGATCCCAGTTCAGTTTTCTTAGGCTGCTATAAAATGGCATGACATAATTAAATCCAGACATGGGGGTGGTTGTTCTGATTACATGGCAGCTTTAGCCGTATGCTCCTTGGATCAGGGGACTTTTATATTTTAATTGGGTTCTCCTGCACGGCTGAAGTTTGTAATGTCTTTTGATATTAAGGTCTTCTTCCCTTTCCTACTGTTCAGAATATCACCATAACAGAGCTTTGCTTGAGAACTAGTGTGGCCCTGTTTTTATAGGGGAATGTGTAATCACCAGGAACCTGACATGAGAACATCTGGGATTCATCAGAATTCCCACTTACTAGCCTGTTATACAAGGATACTGAAAACTCAGACTGTTGTGTTTGCTTGTAGGCCTCTATAAGTACACATTGCCATCTTTTAAAAGCATTTGCTCTTTCAAGTGAATGATTCTGACCTCTGTTGTGCCTCTGCAGTTCCATTTCAAGTGTTTAAATCATTTAAGTGTTTCCGCATGCTGGATAACTAGCACACTTTCTCTAGGCATGCTGGGTGGAAAGGGAGTGTAGAAGTAAGCTGGGTATAGCATTTGTCTTGGTATCCCCTTCACTCGAATTCAGCAAGTAGGCAGACATAAAATGCATGGGTAATCTCATTCAAGGAGAGGTAAACTGCTGATCTGCATTGGGAGTGAGGAGGGGCAAGTCACATCTGCAGCCTGAAGCACAGACCACTCTGGCCATTATTCAGGGTAAGTGTGTGTGAAGGGAGTTAATTCTTTTTAGTTCCTGGATAAATCCATGGCTGACCTCATTGATGTGACAGTGAAATCAGCGGGAGTTCTCATATGCTTAGAAGGAAGGCACATATTAAAGTGCTTTCTTTGAACCAAGGTCACTGCGTTGCTAATCTGAGCATTTTTCCTGTGATGAGCAAATACCTCCTGGTCTCTGAGCATCCTTTGCTCTTGCTGATGCAGAGGTTTAATTCTGTGCCAAAGAAGCAAGTGGGATATTTACTGCTGAGTTCAAGATGAATAGGGTTTATAATGGGAGCATGAGGCACTGTTATCTTGCAGGCAGTCTTCTAATTAATCATATCTATTTGTTTTCCGACAGCAAGTTCTTCACAAAAGAGTTCTTTTGAATACCTCCCTTGAGTTCGTCTGTGTGAGCAGGGCCATCTCAGCAGCACAGGGAAGTGTGAGGAACTGGGGAAGCTTTTTCCTCGTGAACAAGCCCACATTGCAAAGGCCATACCTAGTAAGGGAGATAGTATCTTTTTTCATACCAATTTGACTGTTCCGGAGATACTGCTGGAAATGTTTTACTGTTATCTAGAAAAGGGCTCCTTGGAGACGAGTCATATTGTAATTTGAAATTAGGGTGGAGTGTGTGCTGTTGGTATCAGTGGCTCTTTGTGGAAGTAGCTGACACTCTGAATGTAGGTCTGCTTCAAAGCTAAAACATTCGTCCTTCTGAAATATTTTTGTGAACTCTAAAGCTAATCATAGCTGAGGGGTGTTTCAGCACTGTTTGAGAAATCCCACAAGAAGTTCATGAATCACTGAGCAGCAGTGGAATTTAAACGTTATGTAAATGTTGTGTCTAGATTCATTCACAGAATTTAATAGTGAAATGCCTGTAGTGTAGTATAGAACACCTCAAAGTAGCTTGTAGCCAGCTTGGGTATACAAACTCAGTTATGGCAGCATGGTGTCCAAGACAGGCTAATTTGCTTTGCTTCTTGACTGAGTTCTCTAGTACTTCAGCAGCACAAATACCAGACAGCTATTTTAGACCTAACTTTGATATTTCTGGCTACCCTGCTGTCACAGTGCAGTCTAGACAACCTTGAGGCTCAAGAACTCTCAGACGACCAGACTTCCAGGTGAGATGGGAAATTGAGGCCTTTAGTCTGCAAGAAGCTAAAGCCTACACCTGAATGACAAAAGAAAGGCATGTGCAAAGAGTAGTTTGTACTTGAAAGGCCTCCTGCAAGCTTTGTGGCAATTGAGGCCTGTGAACCACCTCTTACCAGGACACAGGACTCAAGGAAAAATAGGGAGAAAACTTGCAGAGATGGAATTTAAGCTTATAGGTTTACTGTGCTCTACAACCCCAAAGCTAATTTTTACCAATGGTGCATGTATTTTTGGAGGCGCCTCTCCTTTTGTTAGTGTATTTGATATGTTTGGCATGAGTGACCTTAGAGGTGGCAGGGAATACTGAACAAAACTTACCCTGCCAAAGTAGTTAACCTGTTTATTGGCTTTTGAAAGATGTATTTCTCAAGTCAATAATGAAAGTAGTAACAGTTTTTATGTCCAAAAGTTCTTCAGTGAAAGCTTCAAAGCATTGTAAAGGTATCTGCACAGTACTTCTGTGAAATAGGTAAGACATAATATTAGCACTTTACAGCAGGGTATATGAAATGAAATCACTACTCCAGATCTATCTAGAACATCAGTGATAGTCAGGATAAAATAATAGGACAGCTGTTGATGTATATCAGCTATCTAACCCTTCCTTCTTTCTTTCCATACAGCTTTTAATGCTATGTTTGTATTTTTGGTTACAGTTACAGTTTTATAATAGTCTGCTGCTTTTCCATTCCTGTAAAGTAGAGAAGCAAGTCTCTGTAGGCAGTATGGCATTATTTACACTATTAAGTTCAGGCACGTATCTCTCTTTGATCTGATCCTTGGTGTGGCATTACTGATGAGTTTGGAAGAGACATGGCAAGCCTTGAAGAGAGGCAGATTCTTCATGGGGAGCTGGCACATTGCAGGTGGGGAGTGGGATCCCAGCCATCATTCAGCAGTGCAGGAAGGAACAGTTGTAAGCCTGACCTTTTTGTGTAGAGAGCCATGAAGAGTGAGGTGCCGACAGCAGATGTTTCACTAAGCCGTGTGGAGCACAGGGATATTTCCTGTAGGCACATGTGGCCTCCAGGGTTTTTAGACACATCCCCAGAGTCTTTTCTGGCATTTGCTACACCTCATAAGGCACCACCAAAGGGTTAAATAGTCCCACAGTGTGTTACTCACTCTCTAATTAGGAAATGATCCAGAAGCTCAAAGTTCAAAATGCACATGGCCTGAGCTGGGACTTAAGCCCAAGTTCCCATTGATTGCAGCCCCCTCTGTTAGTGTGCTGTATCTGCACATGGTCTCTGCCTTGCCATTCTTGCCTTTTTTTTTTTTTCCTTTTTAAAAATTAAAATGCAACAACTCATCTACAGAGTTTCACTTCTTTTGTCACCATCCCCACTCTTTCATTGCTTGAGCTTGTGTGCTTTCTGGGAGTAACTTGTGACCCACTTTAAAATCGAAACCAGGCCAGTAAAACATGACAAAAATCTTCCTGCTCCACTCCATTCTGCAGCATCTCTGGCTACTGCTGGAGAAGCAGGAGAGGTCTCCTCCCAGCAGAGGCATAGATACAAACCGGTCAGACTGAGCCTCAGGAGGCCTGAGGTTCCTTGTTGGCTCCCAAAGGAGAAGCAGAGGACAAAATGGCATCCAGCTGG
This sequence comes from Pezoporus occidentalis, assembly GCF_034315485.1. NCBI lineage: Eukaryota > Metazoa > Chordata > Aves > Psittaciformes > Psittacidae > Pezoporus > Pezoporus occidentalis. Next base: position 910,843 of record NW_026915866.1, on the reverse strand, counting down.
GACTGTGTTTTGAGAAGAGGAGCAGAGTGAGGCTAGGCTGAAGCCACAAAAACAGAAAGGAAAAAAAAAAACAGTTTTACCAACGAACAATAAATGTAAGAAGCCAGATGCATGGATGGCAATACATAAGGTGGCAATCAAAATATTATTGCATGGAGCCTGAAACCTAGGGAGTAGGTGAAGTTCTGGTGATTCATAACCCAAATACTTTATGGTTCTGGATGTAGAAAACTTAAATGTTACCCTTTTTTTGCTCATCAGAAGCTTCCTCCTATCCAGATTTTTTTCCAAGGAAGTCAGATGATTGCTGTGTTCTCAGAAATTTGCTTTTCAGGAAAATAAAATCTCACTTTCCTTTGGAAAATACGTTTCAAAGAGACATTTTAGTGCACTCTGGAAATCAAACAAGTGGCTACAGGATCTTTTAGGACCTTGTGTTTGAGTGGCATGCTTTTGGGGCTCATAGTTTTAGGTCTTACCCCAGAATTGCTAATAGCTTCTGGGGCTGACAGCCAGCTTTCTGCTTATGAAAAAGAGGTTGGTGATTCTGGTCTCCACCTCTTTCCTTCTTCTGCTTCCAGCCACATGTGTTAACTGCTTCCCTCCACTGGTTCTTGTGCTGTTTAACGTGGCAGGGAGATGAGTCAGATCATTAACCTGTCTGAAAAACATCCAGCAAGATGAATTTGTTCTGTGAGCTTCCAAACCATTATTGGAAGATGTGTAAGGGAGGGAGCAGATCTGGGCAGCTGGGAATGGTGGTGAAGGGAGGGGGCAGGATGACCCTTTAGGTTGAAGTAAGCTGTTAAATCAGCTTGGCTTTCTCACTTAGCTGGTGTCTGGGTTGGTACTGTTGGCAGTGCTGGTAACAATTTTCCTGTGCCATGCAAGGCTCAAGGACAAAGAGTCAGCTTCGTTCTTGGCATAATTCTACGAGTGGAGCTGCAGTAGTTATACCCAGGGTGACTTTGTCTGAAGTGTGCCTTTTCAACATAGTCCACTAAATCAGCTCATTCTTGCTCTCTCTTTTGTTTCTTTATTTGTGCCTACACTGAATTAGCATCTTAAATAAATTGCCATGGGAATCAGAGGTGCAATAGCTAGCTTGCTTTCTCCTGTGCATCTACAGTCAGTCTTTTCATAGCAGGCTTTTCACAATCTCATGTACAGTGTTTGGGCACTTGATCTATATCCATCAATGGCTTTTGATGCCTATTCTGTTCTGTAAAAATATTAACAGCGTAAGGTGCTTGACATTTATATGGCTGATAGTTAGAAAATTTCTAGCACATGTTCATTTATATATGCAGTTGGAATATCTCTCTGGAGTGACTTGTCACCTATTTATTGCTCCTCACTATCATTCTGATACGTTCATTCCTTATTTTCTGACATGTGGATTGTAGAAAAGAAAGAAGAATAGATAACTTGGTTTGATGAAGCAAGCATTCTCTACATAGAGAACAAGGTAAAAAAAAAAAAGAACAAAACCCCCAAAAGAGAGCTTTGTAGGAAGAGAGGAGGCTGAGAAGACAGGCCTTGTGATGAAGGGAGCTCTGGGAGCAGATCAGTAAGAAAAAAGAGTCTCTGAAAAGGCCTTGAAGCTCAGGACAAGAAAGCATGGCTTTCATGGGAATGTAGGCAGTATGGCTGGGGTATGGAACAAAAGACGACCTCAGGTGCTGAATTTTCTGTGTAGAACAGTGTAGGTGCATTGGGAATAAGATCTAGGCTTAGTAATTAGAATAATTAAAGTAATCAAATACTGTGATCACATGGTGGATCTGGGCACAAATTTACATATTAAAAAATACTAGAGGAGAGCTCTGGTAAAATGGTGTTGTTCATGTGGATACCATAGGGTTAACAAAGCAGAAAATCTGAGTGAAAGTATGAGCGGTGTAGGTTATATGCTTGGGTGGCAGCTGAAGGAGCCATGCAATGCACCAGCATGTCAGATATCATTGAAGAAGGTGCCTAGTATGTCTCATTGTGAAGAAAAGCTTGCAAACGTGACCCCAGCACATTGTGATGCAGCAATATGTGCCAGAACTTCTGTGCAGCCTGTCAGCAGAAGACTGAGAGCTGCGATACGCCTGCCCATCTGAACGAGGTGCTAACTTCAGCATCTGCTTCTGCAGAGGGCTCAGCTCCTTTACCAAAGCAGAGCATGGGGAAATGACTCGTGCCAAGTAATGCAGTAATGAATGTGGTGTGATTGGATTGCTTTATTTGCCTCCCAGAAAAGCATCTTAAAATTAGGAGCTGTCAAGGCATTTAATACATAATACCTAAAACATAGGGTAAAATGCGGGATTGGAGAAAGGCAGAAAGCTGAAAAATAAAAATGCATGCTTATAAATCATTGACATAAAAGTGGTACAGGAGCCTGCACAAGCAAATAATAAAAGCTGGATAGACTATAACAAGAAGTAGGGTGCCTTGGGGAGTGTGAGAGAGGAAGAGGTAGGTGCGGAGCAAAGAATTAATCAGAAAGGTCAGAGACAAAAAAAAGTGAAAGCCAAAAAGATGACATGGTTTTTATGGACGATTTTAATTATTCCCAAAGCAGAAAAGTCTCAAAGAGGCCGAGGCTGAAGTACAAAACATGATATTACACAGGGAGTTACTATAAGAGACCTGTTGAGACTGATTTTGGTGGCAGACAGGCCTCACAGCCAAACTAGAGGCACAAGAAAGTAGGACAGAGCTGTAATGAAATGGGATCAGCAGCTGTAAACAAGGTATTCAATTAACTAGGAACAATTCAGTTCAAACAACAAAGGAGAGAGGAACTTGGGGAGACAGGTGGGATCATAGATGAATGAGGCAAGATCAGAAGGAGCTTAAATTTCAGGGAGTATTCACTCCATGTAATACCTCTTTTGTCTCTTTAAGATCACTAAACTGGCAGAGAAATACTTGCTTCTGTGTTGTATATCCTTTCCTTGAAACGATGGGAGGGGACAGACAGACGGGGGACATGGTGTGGTGCTGAAGAGAGTGGGGTCTCAACACTTACACTTTTGACAGTAGTAAGTTGCTAGATGAGCTTGATTGTCTCACAGAACCTTACCATAAGGTGCTTATATTGTGATCATGCTCTTAGGGGGAGATCAGGACCAAAAGAACAAGTGGTTAAGATGGAGATGAAGAGAAACAATCATAGGAGGATCAGTGAAGATTGGGGGGGTCAGGTTAAGAAGGTCAGGGTAAGATGTTTGTGACAGTACGTTAGGAAGGAGAAGAATAAGAAAAATCACAGACTTTGCAAGTGAAACTTCTTTACAGTGAATATGGGCTAAACTTATTCACAGGGGTTTTGTTTGATTGATTGGTTGACCTAAATGGAACAATGCACTGGGGATGCCTCTGGGCATTCTAAAAGTGTTTGTATGACTACACTGCAAATATGTGCTTTTCCTAAAGTGACTTACTGAGTATTTTTTTCTTTCCACCTTAAGCATTTCACTGCCCAGCAGTAAACCGTCAAGCACCAGCCCTTCCCAGTCAGTCCTTCTTGTTCCTCTACTTAAGAATGAAACACAATATCTTGAACACACAGAATGCGAAGAAGCTAATCATTGGCTCACATTGTGGCTGGCAGGGCAGGCCCGCCTCTTTGGCTTGTGCTGACAAGCTGTTTATGTTTGTGCAAGGCCACCCTTTAACTCAGCCGCCTGATGGCCATAATGGGACCAACTGTCTGAATGCTGCAGGGAGCTAAATCTTCTGATCAGAGGCACAGTGAATTTCAGTCTCTGATACTCCTGCGTGGACTCTATGGAACACTAGTAAGTAGCCTTCTGTCTTGTTGTGGCTTTTCTCGTAAGACTAAAGGCATGTTTTAGCAAGGCAGGTAGGCGCTGTCATTCAGAGAGGCAGCTATTATTTTCCTGTGTCTGAAGTAAAAGAGCAGCTACTTTGTATGCAGTGTCATGACTACAAGGACTACGCTATTTCAATCTCAAATGAGACCTTCCTGGGAGGCAAGAGGGAAAAAGTTAATAGGGACATAACCTATTTAAACTTGTCAAAGTTTTTTTCTTTATATGACTTTAGTTAACTTGCATCTAGTTTTCATTTTTAGCTGCATTTCCAGTATTTGATCATCTGGCCATATTTCAAACAACAGAATTTTTTTTTGCAAGGTCATAAGTAGCATTGTTCAGAAAAGTTTGAAAGGGCTAGAAATGGGATACTATAAAATGAGTGCTCCCCAAAATGCTGATAGGTACTGCCATATTTTGAGACATATGGCTAGCAGTAGAAAAAGTGAAGTCATGTTCAGAGATTTCAGTCCTTTTTGCTGGCTGCCTTTAGGAAATGTTCACAGCTCCGCAGAGCAAAAAACTGCAGAGATGGAACGAGCTTGAGTTTTTACATCTTTAACACATCCTTTCTAATGCTCAGAGTTTTATATAAAATATTCCATGTTTGGACAGTATTCTTCAACTTACTCCTGCATTGCAAATATTGACAGACTTTTCAGATGGGGTTTTTTGTCCTTTACACCGGCAAAGAAAATTTTTATGTCCCATTCAGAGCTGGACACTATGCAGAATCTCAGAACTAGTCTGGCCCTGAACTTTGGCAAGTCTGTGGCAAGATTTCATGTGGCAACTAAGGAGCTCATCTATAGATACCTTTCTATAAATGAAGAAGATAAAAGAGATGACAGATGAAGTGGCTTTGGCATGACCATAGAGCAAAATAAGTGTCAGCACCCAACAGTCTGTTACTAAGGTCTCTGTACTGTATTATTTCTTCCTTTAATTTATTTTACAGAATCCTATCAGACGATGCAAGTAGTAATTTCTAGGGATGACTGTGTGCACCTCACAGTGTACAGATTGGCTGAGAGAAAAACCTCATGAGTTGGCTGCTTATCCAAAACACTCTGAGCTCAGAACTGGGTGGGAGGCCTCAAGCAGAGTAGGCTGTAGCAATATATTTATTTCTTCCTTCTTTTGGCATGGCTGGAAAAGTCCAATGCGGGACCATAGCAGCACTTCAATATTGCCAGTGGTCCTTTCTCCAGGGTACTTCATCTCTCTCCAGAACCAAAAGTGCCAGGATCCCCAGAAAATTCAGCTCAGACTTTGAGTTCAAGAAACCTGGGGGATAAAAAGAAGCCATCATAAATGTGTTCATTATGCCTCTTTAAATCACAGGAATTATCTTACTTCTGAATTTCATTCAGGTCTTTGTTAGCCTTGAGTCATGACAAAAAATAAAAGCAAATCTGAAGCATCTTCTTTCCAGCTTGTCTAACTTGCCCCCTCTGGATATACCAAATAGTGGGATGCCCTGGGGGCTGTGCCCTTGCCTGTCATGCTGCTTGTGTTTTGGGGCTCTGCAGACCTTCTGCAGACAGCCCTGATGCAGTCTGGAGGCCTTTGGCTCAGCTCTCCTACTCATCTATAATGCTTTTAAAGGACTGCATCATTCAATGAGTCTTGAATTGCAGAGGACCAATCAAGCGATATTGTATGTGGGGAGCAGTGACTAAGAGACAGTTAAACAGGAACTTTCAAATAAAAACTGGTCAAATTATGGGCAGCTACTGTACTTAGTCCATTTTAACTACATGGGTCACAACACTTGCAGTTTAGCTCTGTGACTGAGCCTCCTCTACAGCAATACACTGCATGCATGGCAGTGTATGAACTAAAGCTAATAACAGCAATAAACTGCTTCTGTGCCAGGCTGTGAACACAAGCCAGAGCTTTTCAATCACGCATTCTAAGTAGAACATAGATACCAAGCCTTGACTGGTTAAAGATGAAAATGAAATTGTTTTTTGTCTAAGATTAAGAAAGCAGGAGCTCAGTGCTTAAATAACAGTGGAAGCAATGAGACACACATAAATACACACCTAGAAGCTTTTGCTGTGCTCTCTCAGTACATAGTAAGGAGTAATCAATATGCTTACCACATTGTCTCTCTCTTGACTAAAGAAAGAACTCCCTTGTGCATCACGAGCTCAGCACAACATGGCTTGCTCTGTAGGGGCAGACAGTGCCTGTTTGATTTACATTAGAGTAAACAGGCAGAAGATTAAAATTGATTTGTCTTCTTCCCAGAGAGATAATTTTCAAGATGGATTCACAGGGCTCTGAATCAACATCCTTCATAAAAAAACCCTGACTGCTCTGAACTGCATATGCTATAATCGTACTTTCTGATTCTGAGATGGTTGGCAGTTTGTGAAAACAAAATGATTTTCTAATACTCATTAACTGAGCCTTCAGATAGGCTGAGAAGCAGATAAGCATATCATCCTCAAACTACAAAAGAGGCAAATGAAATCTGCAAGAAAGCTGGAAATAGAACTAAGATCTGCTTCCCAGGGCTGAGTTTTTACTGCAGTTGATTTTCTTCTCCTGGCTGTGTAGTTCTCTGTAGCTGTATGTTGACTGTGGGATCCCTTGCCAACATTTTCCTGTGGCTGAGTCTTTAGTCTGCAGTCATATTTGCAATATAGCTATTGCTCAGTTCTTCAGCAGTTAATGGAAGGTACCAATTTGGGGTTGACCGAAACCCTGACCTCTTACCAGTAATTCCTGAATATACTTACAGTTACCAGATTACAAAGCTTGTAACATTCAATCTGATCTACTAGGTTTCCCCTTCTTTGCCCCTGAGAATGTCATACCAGCTCCCCAGACTGAGTTATCTCTCGAGGAAAGAACAGCTCTCTAGGTTAATAAGAGTTTTGAGTTACTGGAGCTGTAATTCACGACACTGAGCATTTGAATTCTTAGTAAAAGCAGGAGGCTTTAGTGGTGCTTTTCATCTCAGGGTTTTGACTTATTAGCTGGTGCTCTGCTGATGTGTTCTGTATGCTTAAAGAAGAAAAAGCAGGAGAGTTATAATAATCAGACCTTACTTATACATTAAGAGCAGAGGGTCTCTTTTTAACGTGTGCATTTTAGTTTGATGCTATTACTTGGAGAAAGCACTGCACTTAGGAAAGAAAAGGATTGCAAGGGAGGTTATATATGCAAAATTCATCCCAGGAGAAAGAGGAAGTTTCTCAACCAGGAATATGCCACAGGGCCAATTCTGAAGGGTGGCCTGCCTGGAATATAATAGAAAACTCAGGTCAAGACAAAAGGGATCACTTCCTACCTTCCTGGCTGTGGCTAAATGGTGTTCAGGTCTGTGCTGCCTTAAATCTGTATATACGAGAGCACTTTTTTTCTCTCCCTCCTGATAGACCTGGCCTCTCAGCTGGCCAGTGATGCTGCAAGAAACAAGCATCAGTGGTGTACAGATACATGTACTGGCTGTGCTCTGTTCCTATGCTGGGTTAATGTGCCCTTGGACTCCATAGCCAAGCCCAAAGCTTTCTTCTTACTGGAATTACTGGCTTACAGAACAGACTCTCTGTATTGCTGCTTTGATAGCATGGAAAAGGCACAGCCTTGCAAACAACCTTTTTTAGGGTACATACAGGACTGGTATAAAATTAACTGCAGCCTCCAGATGGCCTACCCAGATTCCTCTCTAGCTCACCTCTCTCAGGCCCAGAAAGCAAATTGTATCCCAGTATGTGCTCAAGAAGGCAGGAAATATTATAGATGCCATTGCTCCTTCCTTCACGAAGGAACTTTTCAGTATTTCAGTTTCTATCCTTTTGCCTGTGTAGCTGGACCAAAGGTCTAAGAAATAAACAATTTAGCTTGGAGCTTAAAATGTCCTTAATTGAGTGGGTAGCTTGCTGTGTTCTGTCCTTGTTGCTGCTGTCTAAAAGAATTATCACAGCTGTCGTCAGCCATTCCCTCTTATCAATGCTGGTTCACAGCATGTCCAGCTGACAAGCATAGTACCTGTTAAGACTCAAGGATTGTTCTGTGGTTTCCCTCATGAAATCAAATCATACTGGGGGTCACTTTCTTCCTGACACCTTTCTCCTTACACAGTAACTTCAGCTGACACTTTACCTAGTTCTCCCTAATGTATAGTATAATGTCCTAATGTACCATAACTGTCAAATGTTAATGTTTCTTACAGTAATATCCTGGCATGGAATTCTGCAGGTCTTACTCTGCTAAACTCACACTAAAAGCAACAGGGGGACTAGTTACTTAAGGGCTGAAATGGGACTGTGAAAATTACAGTCTTTTCTCACATGTATGGTTTAGCTTCTGCTTCTGATTGGGATGCTTTAAAGCCATACCTTTGGCCTTCTTTTTAATTAGTTTTTGAATGTGTAAGAGCAAATTGATAGGTATTGGATGATATAACTCCAGCACTGCAGTGGTTGAAATTTCAGCATATTTTTTTTCAGACATTGCCTTCATGAGACCATTTCTCTACAGAAATCTGCCACCATAATTTTCTCCAGAGATCCATTCTCTGTCGCTTTGAAATTTATGCTTGATACTTATATATCCAGACCTACATCAAAACATTTCCTTTGTTCACAGTGGCTATGGAAAATGTTTTGATGTCATATTGTAGTACATAGATGGGAAAATGTGACCTAAGGCTACTGTGGCTCTGACTGCGAAAGACCAAGAGTGGGAAGAAACGATCATGTGGGTAGAAAGAGCAAGAGCAGCATTCTTGTGTACGTGTGCAGGTACGTAAATTAGGGTATTCTCAGTAGAGATATCTGGTATTCCCACCTGGCCCAAAGCCCTGCACAGCCTCAAGCCTTTCACCCTTTCACTCTTGCCTTTACTGTCTCCTAGAATGAGGTCCCTCATTCTTGAACTGGGCCTCCAGCTCATGTGAGTGTAGTGCATCCAGCTTTCCCCTGTGATTCATGCCCCCCTGCCTCAATCACATAGTTCACAGCCTCATCTTTCAGCCACAACTCCTCTGCCCATCCTAGACTTCTCTTTTTCCCAGGCCTCCCAGATCCTATGGTCCTGAACCTGTGAGCTACATACATTCTCCCTGCCTGCCTTACAGTCTTGTAAGTTTCCCAGGAGCCCTTTGCTCTCTGCCATATTCTCCTCCTACTCTCAGTTGTCCTCACTTATAGCCCAGTGTTTGCAGTCTGAGAAACAGGGGGCTGTTTCTTTTCCCCCAGTGCCTCAGGTTCGTCAGTGCAAAGGTCTCAACATATCTCTTTTTCCTCTTTCTTGCTGTACTTGAAGACAGGAAAGTAGGGCAGGTCCAGGGTAAACCAGGCACATAGTAGCCTTTTGTACATTGTAAGAATGGATAGCTCCAGGCAAGGTCAGCTAAAGACTAAGCCAAGAAAGTATAAGCATGGTATATGTCTTAGAAAGTGTAGCCCTTTCTATTTCTCTTGGCAAACAAAGTGTCCAGTATTCAAGACATATCTTGTGAACCAACTTCAGGCCCAGAGGTGCCTTTGAACTGTTGGCTGTGATTTTTTATGTATTCATTTCTTTGTGTCACTGGTCACATGGTAACATTTCTGATTCTTGGATGAATGATGTTTTCAAACAAAAAGAGGGATTTGGACACATTACTTTTGGTTCAGAACTTTTAATGAATGCAGCCATGTGAAAATGTATTACATCAGTGTTTCCTGGATACTTGCTTTTGAAAGAAAGCTTACTTACATGAATGAAAGTTTGTGAAAAACAGCAATTCTGAGGCACTATGATTTTATATGAGCCAGGGCTGGTGGTTAATTTTTGTGAGGAGCAAACTATGATTCAGGGCAGTACAGAGCAGAAGCATGAGCCTGGCACAAACTGAATGTGTGACAGTATTTAAGAGTCATGGTTGCCACAGAAGTGTGACTTAGAGCTTAAAGTAAGCTTACTGTTAGGAGGAGCATGGGGCTTACCTGCTGTTTTGTGGTATGTTTTCATAAGCAGCTTGAGCATTTGGCTCACAGTCTTCTTTCTTCCCCTGCTCTGGTCTTTGATGCCCCATGTCTGTGTTAGCAGCAGCATCCAGCAGACCGCTGTGAGCTAATTCACCTCATTCACCTTGCAGAAAAGCGATGCATTTTGTCATGTGTCAGTTTTCTGTCAGGCAGTGAACTGTGTCTGTTCACTGGGAGTCCCAACAGGTTCCTCATTGCAAGGTAAGAAGTGGGAAGGTATAGCTAGAGCCTTTGAAAACAGCCTAATGTTTACCTTTTGCGATTCCATCTTTCCAGTATTTCACCTTCCCTGGTGAAAACCACTGGGAAATACACGTTGCATGTTGTTTGCTGGCTCCATACTTAGAGAATACAAAGTACTGTGGGCTTCAGGGTGAGGAAAAAAGGGACCATCGTGCCAGCTCACTTTTAAGGGAAAAAGTGTCTGTCTCTGTCAACAAAGAACGCAGAATGAGATCATGTGTCCCAGGCAAACCCAGATCCCTGCAGTCACAGATGCTAGTGAGAGTTAATGGGAAAAAGTGGCTTAGTGGGCTGGGAACAGCGGGGCTACTGCAGGCTGTCGTGTAAAGAGCAGCAGCCACAGGCTTCTCCAACAATGACATCAAGGTTATAATGCATTATGTTGTTGTCTGAGCTGCATGTTTTCTTTCTGTGGAAAAGAAAGAATACATTATAAAGCAAGATACAAGTATGTGAAGTACAAGCTTAGCATTTGAAACCAGACCTAAGATATTCCATGTGCTGTCTTTAAAATGCTGGTGATAAAATGATTTATAATAGCACAGCTAAATCATTTTTAAAATTGGATTGTTGTCAGTGCTAAAATCTACATTATTTTATTTCACGAAGAGTAAGTGAACTGAAGCTTTGCCTTAAACATCTCCAAGGGTTGATCTGTCTCAGTTTATCAGACTTGTGGTTTTTCAGTCTGCACAAAGCCTGCCAGCATGTTTGCATCAGAAAATTCATGTAGGACTTAAACTATGACTGACTAGAAATCTGCATAAACATATTTAAGATCATGTGCCAAGTAGACTACTGCTAAAATGAAAGGTGAACACATAGCTTTGGTGCATCTCTGGCTTGTTAATCTGCCATCCTGAGCTTCTATCATTCAGGGGATTTCATGGGTTCAAATTAAATGGCAAAGTGCATCCTCCACCAAACCCAGGCCTTTCACCTGTCACAGTATTTAGACTGCAAAGAACAGGATGGAAAACAGTTTGCTTTCATCTGTACCTTTGCCATTCAGCAATCCCAGTACAACCACACTAGACCTGGTAGGAGCAGAATCCTGACCAAGAGAGATACATATTCTGACATCTACCGTGCATCACTGCCTGTCCACGCTGACCAAGGAGAGGCACCTTTTCCTTGCTTTAATGAATGCACAATGAGGTTTAAAAAAAAACACTTTCAAGAGCCTACATACAAAGCTGCATATAATCAGTATAATTAATATGTAAGCTGCATCCTACTCCACTCTTGTCCTACTCACATCACCAACATACTTGATGTCAGTGAAAAATCACAATTGTTTTCTACTTAGATGGAAAATAATAAGGTTGTTTGTAGCTGATATTTGAAAACATCCTAAATGGAAGCTGCTGTTTTTCTGAGAAGGCAAAGTACTCTTAGCAGGTTGTTTTCCATATCACAACTGTTCTTTGTTGCAGTCTTTATTATATGAAGCTTTCTACAGTAAATTTTCTCTTGCCGTCAAACTGATGAATATCTTCCATCTCCATTTCTTCGGAAAACATTTGTACTAGATAGGCATATGGTGCTTGACTGCCTCAAAGTTCATGGAGACACAGTGTGAATAAGTGGGCTTCAAATGGTGCCTTTGTAATATCCAGGCAACAGTGCGGGGACGCACAGCTGGCCTGCCTACAGGCAGGAGCTATCTATGGACAGCAGGATTCTAGTGCCCCACATGGATGGTACAAAAGAGGAAGTGAAGACTAGAAAAGAAGGGAGAAAAAGATGATGAATAAAAATGATCCCTGGAGCATGGAAAATGAAAGGCCATTTAAGATGTCTTCTATTTTTTAATCTTGAATTTTCTTGACATTTTCTCACAGAGTTGATATTTGTGAAAGCAGTCTTTGATAAAAGTGGACTGTTTTTTTTTAGAGAACATATATATTGAAGAGTACCTGAGAGATCAGCGTGAATTAATGCATTTGCTCCTTGGGGATAGAAAGCTATTCAGTCAGCATGAGCATCACAAGCTGAAAGTTGTTATTTACACCTACTCTCTGCTTTAACATCCTGTCTCAGAAAAAAAAGAGTTCTTATTCCAAAGATAACAGTGATTTTGCTGTCTCATAATGTGATAGTACAGCGGGGAAGAGAGACTACGTGTGCAGAAAATCATGCGAAGGCTACTCTGTTGTACCCCATGAAATAATTACTGACATCAAACCTGGAAGTCTGCTCTACCAGGATCAAATTCTTTGATTTAATGGAAAATATCAGTCCTGATGAAAACAAGATGTAGTCAGTTCACCCTACCTATTTACTAAGTGGGAGAAGAATAATTCAGCTGTTAACAAGCCTTGTTTACTGCTGTTTAAAAAAACAATATTATTTGCTTCAGCTGGTAGCTGATGTCTGCATTTCAAGTGTTTTGCTGCTTACTACTTTATGGAAGAAGAGAACAGAAGAGAGGAAAAATGCTAGAATGTAGGCCAAAGACGCACAACTGCGGTTGCAGCTGAGCAGTAGGGCACATGAAATCTGCTCTCAATGTTTGTGTGGGGTGCTCTGGTGACTAGTAATAAGACTGAGTTCATGTGTAGTCTTTAACATTGGATCACTGGATCGCATTTCACTCATCTGGAGGGCTGCCTGTTTCCACAAAAGCTGTAGCAATATAATGCCTTGGAGATCTCTAGCATTCTACCTGATCTGATTGAAATTATTCAATGGGTTTATACAACTATTGGAAGGAATTGTGATAGCACAGGCAAAAATACATGAAAAGAAAATTGTTTCATAATCTTCTCCTTTGCTTCTATTGATTAGTCTTTATATATATATAAACTATATGTATTTTTTAATAATTCAACTGCTTTTGATATTAGCAGTCCAGTCATGTCAATCCTGGATCCAGGGATCCAGGTGCAATAGACAGTGAGCACAGTCATAACTGTGCAAAGGTGAAAAACTGAGCAAGTGACAAGGCTCAGGACTTTTGGGCAGAGTGCTTACAGCGGTATTTTTGTTTTGTTAATGACTCAGTGTACTGATTCACCTATATTTTAATGAAAGCTGTCTCACTGTTAAAATAGAATAAGATTATTCCCAGTGGAAAAGCTTGCAAAAGTCCTCTGGCAAAACTAAAGACTAAATAAATTTTAAAGTAAAAGAACATGCAGAGAACAACTTTAGCTTTGAGGAATGTCAAAACTTTTTTTAGCCACAATTTTGACATTTAAACAATGTTAAAACTTTTTTTAACCACTGTAAAATTGGTCTCCCAGTTTTTTATTGGGAAAACAATCTTCTTCAATGCTGATTCAAAAACTTTGAGGTATCCAAAACTATAGGTGACCTCTTAAGCCTCTGGTACCTGAATTTAGCCAGGGCAGTAGACCTTTAAATAGCTGAAAATAGGGACTGGAATCGATGTAGGAGCTTCAAGCCATGGACTTTCACAGAGTGTTTTTAAAAGTTCTGCTTCTGGTACTTTTGGTAAAATGTTCATTCCTGTAATTAATGGATCAGATCACCCCAGAGATTCTCTATCAAACAACCATCTGCTGACTCTGAGAGTTGTCTCGTTAGAGACCTTCCCCCCCCCCCCCCCCAACCTAACCAAAACCTCCCAACACAATAGATCTGCTTCCCACCTGGAAGCATTTAAAGGATGTAAGTGGATCAGCATTCACTTCCCTGTTGATAAAAACCAGGTTGTTCAAAATGACTTGCTAAACTGCTGAACTATTTCAAGTAATGCGCTGGATTTTATCTACCCTCCTTGCCTTCCAGAGAGGCTGTTTGTGTTGGTAGGGAGGGCTGCAAGGTTGGTTTGTTTCCACAGGGTGGGGGTGGGACCCAGCTGCCACCTTTGTGAGTGGTGTGTGTGGTACTCTTGGATGCTGAGGACTGCTGGGGGAGCAGTCAGTCATCTACATATGGGAGACTATCCCAGCGTGGGGCTGGCTGTTTATTTTCAAAGCCTTTGTACCTCAGGTTACTTGTAAGGCTGGTGTTTGGGGAGTTCTGCTGAAACTGGGCTGTATATGTTCCCTGGTTTGCCTGTGATTTGCAGCTGATGGAAACCAGATGGATGATCCTGTGCTCTGCAAGTCAGTATGGGAACAGGAGCTTCTGACATCAGAGCAGCTTTTACAGAAAACACTGGGTTAAGATTCAGGCTCAAGCTAGATTGCTTCTTCCCTCCCCCCCCCTTTTGTCTATTTTTACTGCATCATTGGTATGTGTCCAAGGAAAGTCAGCCATATCATTCGGAAATACAAGGGGATAAACTTTTGACTGTCGGATCTCTTCAGGCTGAGAGACTCCAGAGTAAATGAACTGGGGGAGAGAGAATTAAAAGGAGAGCTTTCTTTAGGTGAACTCTTTCGGTTGTCTGCTCTGTCAACAGCAGTGTAAAATAACGAAGAAACTGCAGCAGTCCTTTCCCACTGTCTTTCTAAATAATGTAAGTTACCCTTTCACACTCATCTCTCTGTCTGCTTTTTCTGCTTTCGAGTGTTTTGTGAGAGCAGTGGTTATACAGCAAGGGAGCTCTTGCCAGGAGCTATGCTGTGTGATTGAGGGAATCGCTTTGTCTTTCTTTCTCTTAAGTCAGATCTGTAGTGGGGAAGCCGAGCAGCTTGACACCACATTTCTTTGACAGTCGTGCTAGCTCGACTTTAGATGGCTGTCAAAACCTTTAAACCTTTTCAGTGTTTGTGCAGAGATTCGTCTGTAGCTGGCAAAAGACAATGGCAAATGTTCTGATTGAACTGTATGTCAGGCTTGCCGTAAGAGCAGGCATTTCAAAGGGGATTGTGTGATGCTGTGCAAAGAGGACAGGATGTGACAAATGTTTCCTGCTCTTTAATATTTAAAAGAAATAATTGGAACAGAGCCAAGCAGTTTGCCTAGGGAAGAAATAGTGATGCTTATTCAAAGCAAAATAACAACTGTGTAAATCTGAGAGGACAGCACCAAGGTCTGATTAGGGGAGTTTAGTTTTCCCAGGTGCTCAGGTTTTTGAAGTTAGCAGTTAACATTCATGTTGCTGTACTCTGCTGTGCTTCTGTGAAGAGTAACTTGAGCCATTACCTGGTGTGTAGCTCTTCGTAAGTCACTTACATTGGTTGGCTTCCCTCCTTTGAGTTCATGTTACTATTTTCAACGTGCAGTCTAGGCAGGCTGTCAGGCAGATGATAGGTTTAAGTGAAAACAAGAGATTATAATGGTTATGTACCAGGTAATATAATAATAATAATACAAAAATCACCCTGAACTCACTCATTAGGTCAAAACAATTACATGAATGTTCATTTATATATGGGGACAAATAAGAAAATTGTGGTGAAAGTACAATGACTTAATGAATATTTCTTAGATAAGGATGTGGCATAAGAAAAGTTGCTTTCTGTTCCAGCCTTGGATATTTTGTCTTTGAGGGCAATGGATTTATTACCCACATAACGTTCTGTGGCCAGCTATTGTGATTTAATAGTCAGAAGTTTTTGTCTTAAAGTTCCATGTTGCTGCTTGTGTGAGAACTGAAATTAAATTGACTAGTGATACCAATGAGAGTTTCTAGACTATCTAAGTATTTGGAATAAACTCTGGAATATAAACTGTAGGGTTTGAAAAGCACATGAAAAGGTTTAGTTTGTCAAAATCTGTATAAATTTGTTTATTTTAATGCTAGTCCCATAATTTTCTGGAAGATAGGCACATGATATCTAAAGCCTGGAGTAGTTATATAGAGAAGGTACCAGGAAGCTGTTGTACCTGGTCTTGGAACCGCATTGTCCTGCTAGAAAACAAAGCCAGCCAAAAGAGCAGGTTAGTCTCTGTTTCCAGACAGTTTTTGAGTGGCAAATCATTCAGTTGGCTGACAAAGTGAAATAAGGCTTCTGTGCTTTGGCTGTCATCTACTGCTTACCATAAACCAAAGGTTTCCTTAAACTTCTCAGAAAAGCATTTGAGAAACTTGAGTTGTGAAGAAACATCCTTGTCTGATCTGGACCTGCAGTACCCACAGATCGGCTGTAAAGGACAGCTTGGTGTTTGCTTGTTTGAGGGCTCATTTCAGTCCCTGAGATTCATCCTGTTTAATGAGAAATGGCTTTGATACACTTTTAATACACCATGGCTTTCCTCTTGGAGAAGGCTAAACAGAACTTCTTTGTTGCTTCGAGGAGCACTGTTAACACATGCTGCTTGAGGCCCAGAAGGAAACACAAAGCGGGTTTTATGACAGAACCAGTTCTAGATTTGATTATAGGGTTTCTGGGAAGAAGGAGAAATTAAAATCATGGAAATATTTATTTCAGCCAACTCGTAAAAATCTTCTGGTTTCTATGTGTAATTCATAAAGGAAGACAGCAAATGTATCATGCCATATGCAGAATAAAAATTAGAAGCGTATATGTTTAATGCCTTTTGGAGGTGCTTAGATGTTTGTCTTTTTCACGGAAGTGATTTTCCATGTACTAACTAGAATATCCCTCACTGTGAGTGTGGTCAGACACTGGCACAGGTTGCCCAGAGAAGCTGTGGATGTGCCGTCTCTGACAGTGTTCAAGGCCAGGTTGGGTGGGGCTTGGAGCAGACTGCTCTCGTGGAAGGTGTCCCTGCCCATGGCAGGAGATTGGAACCAGATGATCTTTAAGGACCCTTCCAACCCAAACCATTCTGTGATATACGAGTTCAGTGATATCTTAGTTTTGAGGTTAAGTTTGAGACAAGCAATGTCCATAGCCTTACAGCACATGTGAGTGCTGTCTGAATTCTGCTATGTCCAGGAGCATGCATAGTGTTTGGAAAATTAGACTTTACTTGGACAAAGATAACAATACTGCTGGGGGATTTCCTTGGCCCATGATACTGTCTTTTTCTCTGGAAATACCAGTTTTAGCTTGAAGGCCAGGTTGTTTACTGGAAAATCCCAGATAATTTGTGCTTGAAGCCACCATGAAAACATGCTGGGCATGTCTTTGCCTGATAATGGAATTTCATTATCTCATAACAAAACAAGGATTTGGACAGCTTATATAAACACAGCAGTGCCCCTGATTCCTTTGAGGAAAACTGAGGAATTAAATGAACTGGAGAGGTTTTGGGTGTCCTAATGTGAAAAACTAAGTCTTGCGCATTATGATAGTGAAACTGAAATGTAATCATCTGCATAAAGTATTAAACATACACAGTTCTGCAGAAACACGTAATACTACATCTAGACACATGAACTATTTCTACAAAACCAAAATCAGGTTAGGATAAATCCTTGAGCCAAATGTAAAAGAAATTGGGTTTGATCAGCTGGCAAGCGTATTGTCTCATCAAATTAAACATGCCTGAAGATACAAGTGTATCTAGTTTGAACTATTTGTTTATACACAGCAGCAAACATATCTATTCCTCTAAATAATAAATTCAGTTTATAAAGAATGATTCTTAATACAATTACATCATAGAAAGGATTAGGTCTTCAGATTTAAATAGCTGTTTTAAGAACAGTGCAATATGCTTTGTTATAAAGAGCCATTAATTCCAAAGAAGCCTTAAAAATTTTCTCTTGGGATTTTGCCCATCCATATTTTGCAGGGTAACATTTATGAACTTGCTTTGTTTAGTCAGCTTTCAGGGACCACGTTGGAAAAGTTCAGTGACTGTCAGACTGAAATCGACTACTGCAGATCCTACACTTGGCTGACACCTTCAACCAAAATTAGATACACTATTTTCAGAGACTACAGGTTGTGGTTATGTTATTGCTAATGTTTGTGGGTTGAATAAAAAAAGGGGGGTATACAGGGAAGCTACATGAAATGTTTGTCATGAGTTGTTAAAAAAGCGAGGACTGAAATAAAATCAATATTTATTGAAGGGGATAAATGTTGGAAAGGAAATGATTGTTTGGAGGTTTCTAAAATACTAAAGGGAATAGTGCAGGACTTAGCCTTCACATAAATAGACTTCACCTCTCTATACCTCCATTTCTGACAGATTATTTCTCAAGACATGCTGCTTCTGTTAGAATTGGGCCTGCTCTTGTATTTCTTATGTGAGATGAATGGATAGGAGGCAGTCTCTTTCCTCCTATAAGTAATGTGAGGTTTATGTTAACATGTGACTGCATGGTTTGCATGGTTAACATGAGCTGCTTGGTTGCAGACACTTAGCAAATGTAGTTCGGAAAAATTCGTGTTTGTGAGAAATTGTGTAAGATTTCTTTCTCTTCTTTATTTTTGATCAACTGGAATAAAGCCCACATCCCACTGAACAAAACTCCAGTTGATCTTTGGAGAGATTAAAATGGCATTTCATGTCAAACTTTCTGTATTGTTTTAGTTCTATTTCTGTGTTTTATTTCTGTGGTTTAAATAACTAAATATTTATTGTGTAAATTCTAACATTAAAGGCATTTGTCTTTGTTTTCTACCACAGACTCTCTAGACATTTTCTGTCTCAGAATTTGTAGGCGTTATCTTCGCACTGCATATCATTCCTTCTCATAATTGGGGTAGTTTGCTATATTTGGATTAGGCATTGCTTATTTTAAATGGTGAATTAATTGTCAGTAATTTAGTTTGATCACAGGAATAGCAGTTTGTAACTGGAATAGCATGAAGTTAAATAAATTATTTAATATGTCACACTAGTGTACCGTATGGGGACAGCCAAGGATGTAGTCAGCCGAGAAGCCTGCTGGCAGCCAGGCAGCCTTCCCACTTCCCAGCTGGGCCTTAGAGCAATAACTCAAAAGCAAATCCCATTCAAAAGGAAGAATTGAAATAGAAATTGGAATATGGTTTTTGAGGTGCTGAAGAGATAGAGTGGCAGGTGAATGTTGGCTGGCTCCATCCATTTTGCTACTAGTTAGTTGCAGTAGGGTTAAAAGAGGCACAGCTAAATTAAGAAGGAGACTAATCACAGACATGTGAAAAATGTTAGCAGCATGTATTCTGGCACTTCTTACATTACATGGTGATCCCGTTAATGCAAGCATCAAAATATATCCTGTATAGCTGGACTGCTATGGTAGTTTACAAAGAAACTGCTGACAGAATGGCTATGATGGTTTACTGTTAGATATTAAATCCAGGCTATAAAAACTTTAAGAATATGCCCTGTCACTGGGAAAAGACAAATGACTTGAAAATGAACTGTTGTGATGCATACCCTAAATGTTCCCCTGGAAGAACTGCAGACAACTCTGCTTCTTATGGTCAGCACTTTTGCTCATGAGTAAAAGTGTTATTCATTCTCTCTCACTTTAAAGCCTTCTGAATATTGTCAGGTTTGGATGTATTTTAGGAGCAAGTAATTAGGTAGATGGTGATCTTCAGTCCTTATGCCAGGACAGACTCTCTCTATGAAAAGGGCATAAAGATTGGAGTAGATGCAGTTACTTTTGATCAAGTTCTAAATGCATGAGATGAGTATTCAGCAATCTGCCTGCTCCTAATCCCGTATGGATTTATTTGTCTTGGTGTTATTAGTCTGCCTAAACATGTGTATGATCAGTTTATTTCTGGGTGACTTTCTGTTCTTTTGTCATGTATAGCTATTTGTTCTGTGCTATATTGATTTTCTATTGTTGATTATTTTTCTCTTTCAATACTGGAAATATAGAGTGGCAATCCTTTCTTTTTCTCCTGTATTTTTTAATGTGTGTGCAATGCTAGGCTTGAGGATATCCCTTCACTGAACTCATAATTCAGAAAATTGTCATCTATACTGTGACTGCTTCCTTCTACATCACAATTTAGTGGACGTTGGTTTATTTGTGAGTTTTAAAGGTGTGTGGTATTGACCAGTATGTTTTGTGAAGTATTCAGGAGTTGATTTAGCAAGGAAAGAGCAGTGGCTGGATTACTCTCAGCTGCGTAACTCTGACTAGTATGAAAATATAAATGCAAGGATGCTTCTGCACCTTGTGCAGAGCAAAACCCCTCCAAAATGGTAATGAAATCATGAGCAAACACACATGACATGATTACTTACAGAACAACCAAAAAAGGAGATTGCACTCAAAAGATTTTGCTGAACTTGGAAGTGCTCTTGAAAAGATCCGAACAATTACGTTTTCATGTGCCTCTGAATGCATTAATCTCCATAGTGGTCCTTGGTGAGAGTATGTGTACCATATTTAGCCCTAGCCATATTTGACCCATGATTTATATTAGAGAACTTACTTACTCTGTAAAAAACAGGATGTCCGAAAGAGCAGATGTCACCAAGTTCAATGATGTCAGGTGTCTTCAAGGCCACCCTGGTTCTTCTGAAAACAGCTATGTGTTATAAACACTGTGAATCAGCCTGTTTACAAATTCCTCAGGATCTAAAATAACCCCTAGGAATGATAAATCTGGCTGAGGGACAGGCCTTTTGCAGCATACATAAACTGTTGAAGAGAGAATACTGCCACAGTTTGTCTGTATTGCACAGTTGTTTGTTTTTTTGCCTCCTATTCCAGTGAGGAAATGTTATTCATCTAATACCCTTCTACAACTTTACTCCCGAAATCCCTGTATTGGTGGAAGTGTTAGTATAAACCTTCAGGGACTAACTTCCACATGATAAGCTTTCTAATTGCACTGTACTGAGGTTAGGAAATCTAGGGCCCAAAAGTCAGGTAGAGCCACAGCTTGATTTCATACCATGTAAGTTTTTTTTTGTTCTGAGTGTTACTCTGAGACAATATTATGGTAGGAGTTAATGTGTGGTCTTCCCAATGCGCTAAAAAGGCTTCCTGGACACCCCACAGGAAACAGGCTCTTCTCTTACTTGTTTACTTAATCTGCTCTGTGTAGTCTTGGGACCAACTGATCTTTCTGCATCTCAGTTCAGAAAACATTTTATAAGAAAGAGATAAAATTAAGTGTTGCACCATGAAGATTCCATGCTATTTCTCAAATATGCGGTGGTATTTTTTTTTGTTTTGCATCCAAAATAGTTGGAAATAAATTTTGATTGTGAAATACAAACACGTTCTGAGATACTTCATTACTAATTAAAGAGGAATAATCTTCCATTCATTCACAAATGTAATGCTTTACTTAAAACCTCTGTGGAGACAAGTGCAATCTTTTATTATACTGGAAACAGAAGACAGTATGTAACAGAGGACTTCCATGAGAACTGTGCTACATGTTCGGTGTAGGCGTAGAACACCCTCATCCCTTAGCTTCCTCATTCTAATTAACTTTTTTACTAGTCCCTCCTAGAAAAGTAAAATAATGATTAAACCCCCCAGACCAGACTAGTGCATGCAAAAATGTTCCCATAAAAGAAGGTGAATTTGCAAAAAATGAGTGGTTCCATTTTCCTGTGCTTGCAAAGTCCACAATTTGTGTGTCTTATCAGCAGCTGACACATTGCATAGTCTCGAATACAAGTAAGTAGAAGAGCAGGAAAGCTTCTTCCCAGATTTAATTTTTTGGTATGGATCTTTATCTGAGCTCCTGAATGGTGCCATTTACCCTCTGAACAATCACCGGTTTCCCTCTGGGATGTTCTCTTGCAGAAGGCCTGCTTGGAAGGTGTGCACCTTCTGGAGGGACCTCTGTTGAGGAAGATGGACAACTTTTAAATGAGGAGAACCAAGACAGTGATCAAGGCATGATTTCCCCATGCTCCATGGCATTGCTTTTAGAATAATACAGAGTACCTCTGTAAAGAAACAAGACAAATGTCACTCTTATGGAAATATCTCTAAAAGTTTCCTTTTTTTCCTTCTTGAAATTAAAGTAAATTTGAAAAGGTAGGAGGTACTGGGGAGATATGCTAGGTAAGTACTGTATTCACTGTGAAAGGGTTCTCTGCTTGGGGTGATGACTAGTCAATTTCCATTCATTGTTGTGTGTCCTGTTTGTATGACTTAGAAATGGGTGTAACTGCTAAAGTGGCATTTTTCGTGCAAGAGTAGTGTATTAAGGCAGCTGTGTGCTGGATTCATTTCACCTGACATCCCTGAATGGCAGGGCTCTGCCAAGTGATAAAAACAGCCTTGTGGAGCCATTAATGTCCATTAACTGTGCCAAAAGGGAGTGGCTATTATGACAGCCCTTGTGATGTCTACACTGAGTATTTTGAAGGCTTGTCTGGACCTAATTAGAAGTAAATCTAGCCTAGCCTTATAATTTGGATGGTGGCTGACGGTGAATGCCTACAGAAGGGCATCTGAATAGATCACACATACCATGGTACTCTCCAGAATGCCCTTTCATATTCAGTGATTTGTGCTTCCAGTTCTGCTTCTGGCAGAGGCGGTGTCTTTGTGTTTTAAAATCTTTAATCAGTTTATCCAGCATGAATTTGTACTTCTTTCTGGAATGCCTGTGAAATATTAACAACTGTAGCATCCTGGGGCAATGGTTTTCACAGCTCACAGGATGACAGAATATCCAACACATCTATGGACAGTAAATAGGAAGAGTAAAAAGCAGTAGATCTAAATTTTGACTAAAACTTAACTCAGAATACAGCATGCTCCACCTAAAAAAAAAGTAGTGAATGCTGTTTCATCAGGCTTTCAAAAGCATTTAACTTACGTGAAATACATCCTAACAGCCCCTCACTGTGGTATCTGAAGAGAAGTAATTCAGTACCTGAGATAGTGCAGACTCTGTATGTCCTGCTCGTAACAGGTTTTCTGCTAGGATTTCTCAATTACTTTTAACAGCAATGCCCAGAGCTGGTTTCTTTACATGCACCTCAGATGGGTTTTATCATTTACTCATATAACCTGTATCAGTAACAACATGGTACATCTTGTTGCAGTCATCGCAAGAACTGCTTCTAAAGTGTCAGGTAGTTCTTGTATCCTTTGCAAAGGGAGGAGGATTCTAAGATCTGCTCCTGTTCTCTGACTGCAAAAGATTCAGGCTAAATAAGCCACCGTCTTGCACCTCTTTCTTCACAAAAATAGTTGTTATCCAAATTAATGGCTGGCTATGACAACTTATTTCCTAGTGTAGAAATGGTTAAATGGTGTGTCATTTAAACCTAGTCACGGTTAAACGGTGATAGCTGAATTGCGTGAGGCGTTAAGACATTGGCTACCTATGCTTGCACAGGATCTGTGTTCTGTGTAGCTGGTGCCTATCACAGTGGGATTCTGACACTTGGAATATATTTCCAGGTACTATCACAATCTGAATGATAATGTGGCTGGTTTAAGACAATTTTGTTCTTAGCTATCCTGATGCCTGTGTTTTTTCCAAGTTTTTTTTTTTCTTTAAAGAGATAGCTGCATTCACATGGTTATTGTTTCCTGGACTGTTTCCTAATTTGATTTTCATGTACCTAAAAATGTATTTGTTCTATTGTAAGGTCAAATGGATGTGTTTTTATACAGAAATGAATGTACTGTGTACCCCAGTTCAGCTTGGGAGAGTCTTTAAACTGTGTCATTTAAGTGGTTCTACTTGCCTCCTCTTTCAATAGCTTCTGCTTTGTAAGTTGTGATGTCAGTCTAAAAGATGGATATTCATGCAGGCAGTTATGTATAAGGGTCTTCTGAGAATGTAATTTTTGCAGAAGTCTGACCTATATCAAGTCTGGCAATGCCCCTTGGGCATCTAGCCTGAACCTGCTTGGGCTGAGAACCTGGAAGAGATGTCTAACAGAAAGCTTAGGAGAGTTATTTTTGGAGATGAAGGATAGAAGTGGACACGTTTTACTACTGCTCCTCTTTCCTGCTTGTGTCAGGTATAAAACGTTGTCCCTCAAGCAAGAGACTTGAGGGAAACCTGGTCTGAGTCGGAGCATCTGCTTGGTAGGCCCTGAGAGAGGGTCACTAGACTGTCTGCCTGCTCAGGGATATGGTGGTTTTGGAGTCAGATAACTGCATCTTACTGTGGCTGAAGTGAAACTCTGGAGTGGAAACACATACTGGGAATTGATGCATTTTGCAGACAAGGCACGAGATACGGGGAATGCTTTGTCTCTGCTGTAGAAAGGTTTTGGCTTTTTCCCATAACAGCAGTTCTTTAAATAGGAGTGCTGGCATGCAATCAGCAAACGGTTGTCCTTGCTAAGGACTGGAAAGACGTGTTTACTGGGTGAAGTTCAGCCATGGGGTGTTTCCAAGCTTTGAATTGCTGGACATGACTCCTGCTAAGTCAAATGCAGTGACCCTGTGAGTGCAGAAGAGGAGGACAGGGCATTGCAGCCTGCATGCTCAGGCTGTGTGCTTGGAGCACCCTGCAGGAGCTGTAGGTGGCTTTTTGTTACTGTTGTTTGATCGGTTCAGCTCCTGTGCCTACAAGCATTGTTAAAACCCACAGAGCTTCTTTTGCCAAGGTTGTTCTGACATTGCTTCTCACTATTGCTGGTGCTGCCAGGCTACCTGCTGTATGCAGCTACGTGTTTGCCTACTTGCTGTGAAAGTTCAGTGTTGCATTCTTGCCAACTTAAAGAGCCTGCCTGGGTAAACTGCTGCCTGCCACTTTATGCTTGAGCAAGGGTTTTGCTGAACCCAAGGACCATATAAACATTTAGATATAGTGCTGTGTTTTTGAAAGACGTATCAGTTCACAAGAAAACTTAGCAGAGAGAAGGTAACGTCGCTGCTGTGCTCTGGGCAAGAAAATGAGGTGGGTACTGTACACAAGCCAAGGTAAATATGGAGGTGCAGCAACCAGTATTTCATCTTTTAAGCAATGGAAGTGCTGCAGAGGATGAGAGCCTGAATTCAGCCTGCTTACAGACTGGAGGGGGGTTGTTCCTTCTCTCTCCTTCTTAATTTCTATCCCAAAATTTTTTTTGGCAGAAACCCTACCTGCTCAGGCACCCTATCTGCTGTGTGCTGTGCACTAAGAAGACATGAGTTCCTTTGTCTTCTGCCTCCATTTTTTGCTGTTTTAACGCTTATATTCTGTCTGCTGTTTCTTGCTGTGAAACACCTATTTTTTTCTCCCGATTTACTTTCCACATGCTGTATCTGCTGGGAAGTGGGGTTGTGAAGGCTGCAAGAAAACAGTTCTAAAGTGCTGTCAGTCTCTAAGTTAATTTTGTGAAGAAGTTCCATGGTATGTGGTGATTGCTGGGTGCTGCCTTCTCCCTTGCTGACTTAAACTTTGTGCTAGTTCAACAAAATCCTACTGAAGTAAATGGAAACAGAGGCAGATGAACTTAACTTTGCAGTGATCAATAGAGAATATATAACTAAGCTCCAGTACCCAATGTATATCACCTCTCCTAAAGGGAGAATTACAGAACTGTAAGATCAAGTGGAGGTGCAGTGCGGGACAGATCCAGAGGTGTGTGTCAGGGGCGACTGAAGAGGATGGTCTCTGAGCAGTTCAGCCTTCACAGCACAGCTCAGTCCCAAAAGCACTGGGCATTTATTACTTGCCTCTATTTTTCTTGCCATTGCTGATCAACTCTGAAGAAGATGCCTATAGCTTTTAAAATACACCTTATATATTCCTACAATATCTAGGAAAGGCCAAGGACATCTTTCCAAATAGATTCCTGCTCAATCTTCTGCTTTTTGTCTGTACTACTTGTTATCCTGTGCCTGGAGGGATTAACAGTGATTAGTATCAAGTCTCCGTGGAGCAATTTTATTTCAACTAGCATTTCAGAGCAGATGTTTATAGAAGCAGCAGTGATCTGATGTGCAGTTTTAATTATTTGTCAGTTCAGCTTGGCTTTATTTGAGCCTGTGCTTATAAAGGCTGAACAGAGACCTGTCAGTGTTAACAAAACAGGTAGGCCCAGGGAGTCAAAAATGTACAGTTGTGATGTTAACAGCACCTGGTACTTAACCAGGGTAAGGGGCTTTTCCCTATAGGTGCTCTGACTCACTGCTTTGGACAGCAAGTATACAATTTTAGATCCTTCTACTTGGGCTTGTACAACATCTAGCTCCTGAAATAATTACTTGGACCTACCACACTGCAGATTGTAATGGCTCACCTGAGAATATGTCTTTTTATTAAACATGGAAAGAGCCCTAAATGACAGCTCTGAGGCTGTCATTTAACCTGATATGTGATGATTTAATCCTGTCATTTCCCTCGGCATGCCCTTTCCCCCTCATTTCCTACCCTCTTTCTCTGAAACTTCATTTGTGAGAATGTTGGTCATTTAGCTGGGGATTCATGGACTTCCACTGCAAGCATTCAAATTGCCCCTGCACATGCAATAAATCCAGTGTTCTCCAAATGTGGTGGAATTTATTGTGCAAGGTTCTGACCCAAGGTGAGGTCCTGAAAACCTCAGGCAGACAAACAGTCTTGAACTAGGTATCATATCTCAGTTGAGTGATGACTGTGTGACCATACAAGCTCTAACTTCCCAGTCTCATCTCTTGGTGTGTGTAGGGCAGCCACCAGCAGGCCTTCTCTGTGTCCAAGGACTAGACAGCTAGGAGGTGGGGTTTGTGGGGATGGAAGCAGGACTATTGCACCACCAAAGGGTGGTGAAGGGATTCTGCAGAGGCAGGCAGAAGCTGTGGGAATGGGGAGAGAGAAGAAGAGGGTGTATTAGATTCCACTCATAACCCTTTCCTCCTCTACAAGAATATAAAGCATTAGTATGTTGATATCTTACGAGGCCCACCCCTGTATTTCAGGTGTTCATCCTGTTATAACCTTTGATTACAGACTAAGGAAAGGAAGGAGAAAAAAGCAACAAAGCATTAAATATGTAAAACTATTAAGCAAGGCTTTCATTTATAGCAGTGGCTTCTTTTCCTGTTATTCCTGCCTTTAGTGGTTGAAAGCTTTTAGAAGAAACCTTGTTCGTGACATCAGAATCTGACTGGTACTCAGGGTGAGCCCATTGCTGTGCAGAAGAAATGCCAGAATGCAGTCACCAGAGGTTGTTTCTGGTGTCCGTAGTGCCTGGCCTTGCAACCTCAATGGCAAATACCCAAAAGGGGAAAGAGAAAAAGTAACACAGAGGGGAGAAAAGCAGTTGGTGTTTGGTGCTGTCTGGCTTGCAACATCAGTGCCGGGTACAGGCAGGGAATGCAGTCACTGCAGCCAAGCTTGGGTTGGCTGAGCCAGGAGGCCAGGCTGTCCCAGCCTCGCTGCAGTTGTGCTAGAAAAGCCGCACCTTGGCAAACTAAACTACGTGTAAGCAGAAGGCAGAAGGAAATAGAATAAGGTGGCAAAGGCATAAGAGGATGTGTGCTGGGGGGGGCTGGGAAGGTCTCCAGCCGCCCAGCATTTTATCCCAGGCAAACCTTTCAAGTTCTTTGCCTCCCAGGCTATGACAAGCCACGTGTTGGGTCACAAGCTTCAGGGAAGAGCATCTGCTCCACTGAATCACAACATGGGATAGGGATTGAGGGCCCAGGCTGTGGCTGGTGGGGAGGAACCAGGACCTAGCAGAGTTCCTTTTGGGGCAGATGGGCCCTTTAGCTACAAACCCACAGTGGGAGGAAGCTGTGGCTCTTCCCAGGCCACGTGAGCTACAGCCTGGGCTACTGGAGACTGTGGAGTTGGGGCTGGAAGCCGCTCTGTTCTGTGGGAGCTGCTGCATCTGCATGGGTAAAGAAAGGTAAAGGTGCCTCCACTGCTGCTGTCTCATGAGGATGACAAAGGCCCCTTTATTCCTGGTGTGGGCATGGTCCCACAATGACAGAGCCTGGTGTTTTCAACCCACGTGCTTTCCTGGCACCACGGTCAAATTAAGGACGTTGGAACTGGGCGATGACTGTAACAGCCTATCCTTTCCTATATTTGTGTTCCCAAACTAGCCAGCATTCGCAGCATATCAGCTTTGGGTAATTGATTTCTGGTCTCTCACACTTCTTGTTTTCCAGTCAGTCTTAATTGCCAGGACTTTATTAGCTGGCCATTTAAGCTGGGTCAACCCAATATTATTTTTTTTCTGCTGACCTTACGATCTCTTTCCTATAGACTGATTTAAACTACTCTCCCTTCAGTCAGTTTATAGTACAGGCTTCGGTGCACACCACTAATTTTAACCTGGCATGTTTGGATGACTTATTTAATGTTAGGAAGGTTATACCAATACCTATCTTCCTATAGTCTGTAAATTAGCTGTGGGGTTTTTTAGAACTTACTGTTAATGGGCTCCCTAAGAATATGAACTGAGGTTGTGTTTGGAACAGGGACAAGAATAATGTTTTCAAAACCCATGATATTTACAGGGGCTAGATCACTTCCACGACACTATGAAGATGGCATATGCTATGTATTTTCTTCTCCTGAACTTTATTCCTGAACTTTAAGGCAGCAGTGATGCAGATAAATCATAGAATCATAGAATGGTTTGGGTTGAAAAGGACCTTAAGATCATCTAGTTCCAACCCCCGCCATGGGCAGGAGCACCTCACAGCAATGAGTGCAGCAAATCTCTGAGGGAAAGTAGCCTGTTCTTTTTAAAACAAAAAAGACAAAACAAACCACAAAACCAAAACCAAGCACATAACAACAACCCTCACTCCCAGCTCCAAAGACATATACAATAACCCTATTTGAAACAGGCTGGTAGTAACTGCTATGGGGGTAAAGTACACAACTATTCGCTCAGCTACAAATCCATTTCCTCTTCACTAGGGAGAAGAAAACCATGATTCAACATTCAACATGTAAGAGCAAAAATCACAAGGGAAATTCTAAGACTTTTGTCTTATTTTCCTTGCCACAGTACCACATTTTTGTTTTGCTGAAGAAGCAGGATTATTTGCAGAATATCAGCTCCCTGTCAGCAGGCAGTTTCTCAGAGTTAATTGCAAGAGAATTGCACTTTGAAGCAATCTCTCATTTGGAGGTGTAGACCTCTGTGAGAGTGCCTGCAGCTGTGGCTCCTCCAGTCTCCTTTGGCCATGAGGTATGTTATGGGATCGGTTCTGATCTGAGGGGTACGCAGCCCTCACTACTGATTGTAAATGGAAATAGTAATTTGAGCAATACTTGTCATTCTGTTTTAGTGGATGTAAATTTGATGCTTGAAATGAGCAAGGAAAGCAAGCAGCTATGTGGTGCCTGTATGCTTCAGTCTGAGAGTTTTCACTTCGGGTCTGGGGTGGGGGTGGGGGGACTCCTGAATTTTCCCTCTTGATTTTTGTTTTACGTGTGTCAGTGTTCCAGTGGCAAAAACAAAAGGCCTTGGATCTCCTTGTGGGAGTGAAATATGTGGCTTGCTGTTTGCAGTGGGGGTTCTAGGCAGCTTAAAAAGCAAGCAAAAAAACCCCAAAGAAACATAAAAACCCACCCCTCAAAAATGTGCCTGAAATCTCTGCCCTTCTTTTGAAACTGTGAACCCTGCTGTGCAGATGCCTGTTTCTTCTGACCTGCTGAATGCTGGAGCTAAAATGAAACATACTTTGTTCTCTCTCTTTGACGGAGTTAGCACATGTTGAGAGAATCAGAGGAGCAGTATTTTGGCACAAGCACCCAAAATCCTAACACATACACACACGCTGCCTGATGTTTCATTTCAGGTTATAAACTGGATTACAACATGCTTTTACCCTGTGGGCATTACCCAGGGAAACCAGGCTGGATCTGCCTGATGCATAAAACAGATCTGGTAAATGATTGCCAAGTGACAAGCAAATGATGTGTGAGGAATCTGTACTTTTAACAGGAATTTAGACTACTCTTCAGCCATGCTAAATGATTATTAATACTATTTACCTCATTGGTGCAAGAATTGAATAAATTCATTCTTTTTTGGAAACTGTGCTTGAAAAACTTAGGACAACATTTTAAACTTCTGAAATAACAATATCTGTTCTAATTAAGTCAGAGTAGCACAGACAATGTTTAAACCCCACATTTTTTGTTCTTGATGCAAATGGACCTTTGTGTCCTTTTATTTGTGGGAAGCTTTGTTAGCCTCAGTTAGCTGAAATACTTGCATATGATTTGCTTTTTCAAAAGAAAAGATACACTGTATTTAGAGATGCAAATACTACCTAGTCTGCAAAACCCACCAGCTGTTATACTGGAAGACAAAGCTAATTCTCTGTTGCTTTACTTCAGTAACGTCTGCGTATTCACAAGCATCTTTTTAACAACCTTCTCTGCATAGCTGAAGAATACCAGACACCGAATTGCTTTAGGTAATAGCCTAGTTAAATCTGAATTGATCTGTGATTTTACTTTTTTTTTTTTTTAATTTAAACAAGTAAATAGATTAACTAAGACAATACACCTTTGCATTAATGTTTGTAAAACAGTTGGGCTGACTGTTAGCTCTGATTTTCACGTTCATTGAATATGAGTTTACTAATTGCTGCCTTATGTATTTGACTTGAGTCTGAGTCAGGTCAAATACGCAACTCTGTAGTAGAAGAAACTGCTGATGGTTTGTGTGTCAGTAGCACAGCTTTCTGAAGGGGTCCTTTGCTGCTTCTTTAAACATCTGGCGAGACAAAGAGCTCTTGTGGGGGTCTTTTGTTGCTGGAAGTCGAGGCAGGGAAGAATTATATCCTGAGAAATACTTTGAATCCTGACAAAATCAAGGTGTAATTGTTGGGTGTTAAACTTTGTCTCCTTTACAAACGAAAGTGCTTTCGTTTCTTCTGTGGCGACTGTCCTGGTAATGGGCGTTACGTAATATTTACTCTCCCCTTCGGAGTTAAATCCTTTTTCCGATTCCCAAGTAATATTTGCATATGTATTTCTTAGCGGCATTGAGATGCCAGATGCACAGCGGTAGCCGTGCCTGCCTGCTAATCCTGTAATAACATTCTGGTGACCAAATTCAATGGCCCTGCGCGGAGCCTTGGAACAGCTGATTGCTGAGTAGGGAGGGAAAAAACCCACCCAGCGAATCTCGTCGCAGCTCTCTGCTGCATCCCTATCCCACAATCCCTTGCACCGTTTGCTGCAGTCTTTCTACACAGGCTGAGTGAGAAAAAGATGTGCTAAATAAAGATTGATTGGTTTGAATCCCGAAGGGGTCTCCCCCTTGTAAATGACCCAGAGGAAAAAAAAATCATGACGACTTCTCTGGGCCTCCTCTTGTTCTTCCATTTTTCTTTCCACCTGTCCTCTCCGTGGAATGGAGCGTCATTCCTTAGAGCACAAAATCTGTCATGCATCTAATAATGACTGTGCTGTGATAGGGATTCTGAGACAGTTTTACGCGTGAGGCTTGCAATATTGACAGATGATGGTTTGTTCGTTTGGATTACTGCGGAACTGCAGCTCCGTCCCTGCAAGGATTTTATCCTCAGCACTGCACTGATTAAGCTATTTTTCTGCAAAGATGGGTAGGTCTAAATAATGCTCAAGTTCTCTCAGTGTTATTCCTGGTGGCTGCTGCTGCGTTGCTCCTTCTGTTTTGGCCACCAGTCGTTCATTACGCTTCTGCATGCTGTAAGAATGAAGAGGGTTGCTGTGTTTTAAACAGGGCACCCAGCTGATGGCAAGAGTGGGAGAGAAAGGAATGAAAATTTAGCTTATCAAGCCTTTTACACAAGTGGACTGTGTGGAGGTTATGATTATTAATTTGCGTGGTGTGTTGGCTAGTTTTGGGGCTGGTGTTAGAATCTGTTCTTTATTCCTAGAGAGTCTGGACACATGATATATCTGTTTTAAGGACTTTTAAACCTCAGCTCCCCCATTCCTTGGATCAACAAAATCGAGGTTCCCCACCCTTTCTTACAGCTCTCAAGGCCTAACCGTTCCTTTGGAAATGTTGCCATTGGAAACCTATTCATTTATAATACATGAATAGACCCTCTAGGTTGTGAATACCATCGATAAGAAGAGGATGAACAAGCTGCAAGCAATTTGTTCTCCTCAGCCTGTACTTTCAGGCTAGTTGCAGCTCTGTCTGGGTGGAGTTCAGTGATGGCAGTGTATCAGCAACAGGGAATTCTGCACTTTTAGGAATAAATCCTGGAATTGAACAGACAGCTTTAAGTTTTCCAATGCCTTTTTGTTGGCTGAGCCACAGAAACTAATAGAGAATTCAATAACTGTTGGGAAATTCCAGAGCTCATTTGAAGATACCTGTAGGAAGAGTGCACCTTCCTATTACGTGGCTCTATCTGAAACAGCTCGTGTTGAACTGTTATTTGCTGTACCCTAATGTGGATTTTTTTCCTTTTCTAATGCTATAGGAAGTTCTTTTCATATGGGTGGGGCCGCACCCTGACTTTGGTTCCTGAAGGCATGCATGCATAACAAGGCAAGGCTTTCCACTAGCTTAGAGAGCCATTGTGTTCTCCTTTCTTTGCTGTATGGTATATTGTGAATGAAAATTGATAGTTGTATCTCCAAGCTGAAAGAAAAGAAGTGTTATGTTTCGGGTGGCTGGAAAGATAACAGTCCTTGAGCTTCAAAGGGGTAACAAAGGGTATGCATTTCAGAACCCTTTTCTGCGCTTGATTTAGCACACATGAACTGGGTTTCCAGTGTGTGCTTCTTATAGATAAATGGGTGGGGGTTTATGTCTTGTTTGGTGCAATGTTTCATAAACCTTTGATTTTGCATGTTTAAATTATGAAGTGTTAACTATACAGAGAATGGATTCTTAGACTTGGTTTCAGAGCTCATGCTTCAGCTGTTCTTTATTAGATTGTGAGGCAGGATGAACATCCAAAAGAGCTCTGGCAGTTTCCAAGCTCAGAAGATGCTGCTACAAAAAAGAATGATCTTTTTTTCGTGAAACTAGTGTTACTCTGCAAAATCTCCCACTGCTAATACATCTGAAACTTAGGTTGCTGTTTCCAGGAACTGCTGTGAGCACTGCAGTAAGTCAGAATACTGTCTTTGGTGAAATTCAAAAGACAGTATTCTGATTTAGATGATGAAAGCATCATGTAAAATCTGCAGCTTTTTGTCCAATGCTCTTTTATTATACAGTTCTTTCATTGAGTCAGCGGGTAAAATCATCCTCGTGTAGGTACATCACATTCATCAAAATTGCATCAAAGGTGGAGTTGGCTCAGGGAGGCTGCAGAATCCTGAAAATTCCATACTCAAACCACTTTTTAATATGAATCACCTGTGAAAGACGTTGTTGTACCAGGTAGTGGTACAGCTTGAAATGTGCTGATGGAACTGTATTTCCAGGTGCATGTTTTGAGCCTGATTTATGTGAGCACAGGGGATAAATGACAGTCATGGCCTGCTGTGTTCCAGACAAAACATCAGATGTTGCAAGCACTTACTTCTGAATTGTTAATGATTTCCTCCACTGACAAAGCTTAAAGTGTGAACATTTGGAAATTAAAGTGGCTGGCATGAGCCTTGTGTATGAAACACCAAGAATCACCTGATTTTGCAATGAGATTGGGGAAACGTAAAAAGCCAAGGTGAAGATCAGATTAAATGAATACGATGTTTTTCAGGCAGCAGGAGTTTTCCTTGTGTAAATGCTGTTTCCTGGTGTAGCTGCACTTGATAGCAGCAAGATGAAATCACAGAAAATACCTGATTGCTAGAGAATTTTCTTCTGTTAAATGACAGGCAGCATTCACTGCAGACCTATTCTTTCATATGAGTAGAGGGTTTTTCTCTCAATAGTCTGTACTTAGTCTGTAACAAAAAATCTACACTGTTTGTAGTGTATCAGTGGCCAGTTCGGAAACTGTGCTTTTGATAAGAAGTCTTCCTGCTTCTGATTATCTTCCCTGCTTTGTTTGGTCCCCACCCCTAACTTTTGGGGGTACGATCTATACCTGTATGGGAAGCAAACACAGCTGCATCCGTGGTGAAGTGACACTTCTTTTGCAAGACATCAGGGAAGTTCCACGTGTTATGCTGCCAAACGCACGGACACGTTAGTGCATGTTTGAGAGTCTGCTCTTTCTATTCCCTTTTGTGAAAGCTATATATTTTATTTCCACTGCTTGTAAAGCCATTTTTAAAGCAAGCTTTTAAAAAGTAACACAGATTCCCGGTTGATCTCCTAAGGTTTATTATGTGTTATTTATGGCATCTAAATAGGTAAAATTAATTTGTGTCTATGTAATATTTGATTTTACCTTACTATGGAGGAAGAAATGAAAAAAAAAAAGAAACATGCTCAATCCTGAAATCATGCATTTTTGGATTGTGAACAAACATGATGTTTTACAAGGATTATAGCCATTTTTAACCTTGTGGATTCTCCCTTCTTGGAAAAAGAAAGGAAACAAAAGGGCCAGCCATAAATGCTTTCCTCTGAATTAAATGTCAGTTACTGCTGTTGGGTATTTTTAACTGTGAATAACTTTCTGCTGCTCTATGTGCTAGCACAGAGCTGATTCATGAGGAGCCTGTTATCAAGGAAGTCAGTACAGCCTAATCCATACTCACTGTTATTATCCTAGAAATAGCCACTTGCTCAATGTAGTAAGTAAGCCATACCTGTATGGCAAAATACACAGCTCAGGAAGAACAATATGAGTTCAACTCTGCCAGATTAGTGTGCCGTGCATTCAGCACAGGAAGAAGATCTGATGCAACGCTGCCAATAAGATGCTACAGGGCATGCAAATCATTGTTGAATTGAGTGACTTTGAATGAGGGTAATCAGCACCAAGGCAGAGGGCTCCTTATTTCTGTCTTGGAAAGGCTGAACTGCGCCTGAGCCAAATATCAAATTGTCTGCATGGCCTCTGCTTGGCAGGTTTTCCTAAACTATTTTAGCAGGAAGTTTACTTTTCCCTGAGATTGCTTCCTTCCTTTTCCTCCCGTCTTCTCTTTCCACATATGAATTCTGTTGGCTAGAATTTGTACCTCCAGCTGAAAAGAAACTTAAGTTTTTCTCTCCTCGTGCCTTAGGTGCTCCAATCCTGCTGGGATTCCTTAACCTGTAAGTTTAATTCTGTCAGTCATAGACTTTTTTCTTACCCTTCTATTTCATGCACTATATGACAGGATTAATAAGAGTCCTAGAAACATGATTCTTACTACTCTTTCTGCCTACAGTGGTATTTTTCTTGCATTAATTATTTTGATGTGCTTTCATGCATCCTTCACCCTACCTTTGCTGATTCTTGGCACCTATTAGTTGCCTCTCCTTTGCTCAGTTTCTTATATCATGAGGATTTTCACCTATCTCACCTGCGTAGCTGATGCAGAAATGGAGCACAACCTTTCCAGAGGCTGACTGGTTCTGGAGGTTCCTTTCTGGGGACTTCCTGGAGTCAAAACCTGCCATATCTTTGGCAACACCAGCACTGATAAGGAAAAAATTGTTAGGCTGCGTCATTTTGCCTGTGATGCGGCCCTTTGACTGCCTGGTACGGTTCCAGTCTAATCATTTTGCCAGCAGTACTGTAGATATAAGAAATCCTGTGTTTGTTACCACTGACTGAAACTACTGGTGCAAGAACATTTATATCATGGGATTTTTTTAAAAGCAGACAGCCCTGTAACTCCATCAGTCCAGAGGCAACATGCCTTTCCAGAATGCCTGCTCAAACAGAGGTGTTACATGTTGTAGATATGGCTGCTTCACAAGTTCTCACCAGCGATAAGTCATTTTGGAAGTTTAATTCTTCACTGGTTTGGTTTTAGAGGGAAATATGAATTCCTGCACAAGGATTAAACATCAGTGAATTAGCTGTTGATCTTGTTATTTCATGGAGTTTATAAGCCATTTTTCTTCTTTTCTTCTTTTCCCCACCCCACTCCAGCAGCGTGCAGGGTAGAAGGGAACAGGACGCATATGTCAGTAGTCTAGGATGGCCAGTGAAGGCTCCAACATCCCAAGTCCTGTGGTCCGCCAGATTGACAAGCAGTTTCTGATTTGCAGCATATGCCTGGACCGTTACAAGAACCCCAAAGTACTCCCCTGCCTGCACACTTTCTGTGAGAGGTAAGTCCTTTCCTCAAGCTGGTAATGAGGTTTTTGTGTCGTGTAACAAGCACGTGGATGGGGACTTAGTTGTAAAGGTCATACCAAGGCATGATGAAGTCTGGGAATGCTGGAAAGTCAGGGATGAGGAAAAACACTGTTATTTGTGGGAGGCAGGAAGAAGAGATGGCAGTGGAATATTTGGAATACATTCCCTTTATGGAAGGGTCAATAAAAAGTAAATCTAATGAAACTAATGAATACAGTTACAACCATGTGAAAAGTGTTGGCATTCAGAATTTGGATCTCAAATTAATGGCCTCAAATTTATCCTGATTAGTATAATTAGAAACAGTAAAACCCTTTCTTTGTTGATTTACTAAGCAGAGAATTAATTATCCCATCCTTTAATGTCCAAGGGTTAGACATGATATATACATTATTAATAACCTGTGATTAAATGTCTTCATTATTCTGCAGCTTGGTTGACTGAAGTGGAAAAGCTCTGAAAAGAGATGTGATAAACCAGAAACCTGGCACCTACTGTGTTTAGCTAAATTAACTGAATATCCATAGTGATAATACTATATTATCCATCAAATGCTGGAGAAAATACAGTATCTGCAGAAAAGTTAGCTGATGAATTATTTGTTAGAGTTCTTTACCCAGTGATGTGATTGAACTCTTCGGATTATATGTTGAATGGCATGAGGATTTTAATAAATGATGTTTTATGTGAACATTTAGTTCACAAGATTTCCACTTCCTAGAACTGTGGTGTGCATATTGAACTTTGCAGAGGGTGCAGGAAAAATTGTGGATCTCTGAGTGTGTCAGATGAACTGGTCTTTTGTAGAATAGGAAACCCTGACTTTACTGAAGTCAGCAGTGAAACTCTCACTGAAGTCAGGGAAATCAGAATTTTCACCATCATGTCTTAAGTTTCTTGACTTCAGTTCATGTGTAAATCCTAAGGTCAGCTTCTGGTTTTCACTGTAATCCTCTTATGCTGATCTGGTTATGGAGAGAGGCTGGAAGAACTCTTCCACTGTATTCCTGATGTGCAAAGCCTAAGCTCTCCATTCACAGAGCCCTTACTGGGGGGTCAGAAGGAGAGCTGCCATGGGAGGTTTGGTGCAAGAAAAACCCTTGGAAGTGGATAAGAGCTGTGTGGCTGTGCAAGGTCACACTTTCTTGGTTGGCATCTCTTAAGGAATGTGGTGTAGCACTGCTCACATTAAGGACTGCATTCTGCAAAGCTTCCTGTGCTTATGGGACTGTACTGAATTGCAAATTGCAGTTGGATGTTGCATGCCCAGCAGCCATTAACTTTTCAAGACCAGTTACCTAGGCCAGTCTGCTGCATATTGTTGATCACAGAACTTCTGTGTCAGATTTACATTCTGTGAAATATAATTTTTCTAAAAAGCCCCCAGCAACCCTCTCCCCTCACACAAATCAAACACAAACAAACAAAAATCTCCTCCAAAACTCCCCTGAACATAAACTGTGATAACCCAGGCTGTGCTTCTCTATGTAATGAAGACAGCTCTGTTGATTCCGGCTAGCTGCCAAATAACTTCCCCAGTTGAAATAGATGGAAAAATTTCCATTGGTTTCATTGGGACCAGGTTTGAGCTCTGAAACACTAAACCCACAAATAAAAGTTAATAAAGGAGATTCTATTGGAAAGACAAGGGTCAACCACCGGTTAGGCAGTTAAAGACACAGGCTCAAATGCTTGATGCAATAACTTCATGTCTGTCAAACTTTGTCTGGTAGGCTATCATTCTTACTAGCCTGTGAATAGGATGCAGTAGATGTTTGGAAGTGCAGATCCCCTCTGCATAAATATATCAAAGGCAGGCACATAACTCTTACAGTGATGCCTGTTTATAAACCTTTTCTTATGTGGCAGAGGAAAAAGGCTTAAAAGAAAAAAAAAACACAGTAACCACTTTTACTTCTGAAGCCTGGTGATGTACCTTTCCTTTTGTAAGTAGGGGTCAGACCAGTTCTTCAACTGAAAGGAGTTTTTTCC
The DNA here is from genome assembly GCF_034315485.1 of Pezoporus occidentalis. Taxonomy (NCBI): domain Eukaryota; kingdom Metazoa; phylum Chordata; class Aves; order Psittaciformes; family Psittacidae; genus Pezoporus; species Pezoporus occidentalis. The sequence continues at coordinate 873,047 of NW_026915866.1, read as the reverse complement.
GTCTTTGATGACACTTTGCCTTTCTCTCCCCTTCCACCTCCTTTCCCATAGGTGCTTACAGAATTACATTCCAGCCCATAGCTTAACCCTTTCTTGCCCCGTGTGCCGCCAGACCTCCATTCTGCCAGAGAAAGGGGTTTCTGCACTCCAGAACAACTTCTTTATCACCAACCTGATGGATGTCCTGCAACGAACGCCAGACAACAGCATTGAAGACTCCTCCATCTTGGAGACTGTCACTGCTGTTGCGGCAGGCAAACCGCTCTCCTGTCCCAATCATGATGGAAATGTAAGTGAGATGAACTCCTGTGATGTGTACAGTTACTGATACGTACTGGTCAGTCTGGTTTGTCATAGCTATTTTGTTCAAAAAAGATAGTGGGGAATTGTAATCACACTAGTTCTTTGATTTATAATATGCCGACAAAAGACAAGTGATTCTTATGATTAACTCAGATACTTTCAGTGGAGCATTTTCAAGTAGTCAGGATATTATTTCATCTAACCAGTCATCTTGGATGATACTGTCTTTTAGCACATTTGATCAAAATTATTGTCCTGTAAGTGCCGAACCTTGTGCTTTTGCCACTATGTGATGGGTTTCCGTAACTCTTTTGCTTGTAGAATCAACTATTGTCATGGAAGCCTATGTGCTTGTTTAGTCAGTATGTGGCAGGGACCTTACAAGCTTAACTGACCTGCACACTGAGGCAGTACCAAAAGCTGTGTGAGCATATTACCATGGAGCCAAGGGCTCAGGATGATTTGGGTCAGCGCAGGCTAGAAACAGAGAGCTTCTTTTTATCTGCAGTGTTTTGTGCATCTCATGTATCAGTTCTTGGAGGATGCTTTATTTTTTTTCCTCCACCTACTTTTTTCACCCAGCATCCCTCCCACATACACCCTCAAATTGGATCACCGAATGCGTCGGCAAGTACTCCCAACTGGGTAAGTATTCCTAGATTATTATAAGAACAGCTCTAACAACTCTGCTTACTTAAAAATTTTCAGTGTTAACCTGTGTGGCTTCATGGTAGGCATGTGAGCTCCTATCTTACAGCCAGGCTTATGCAAATGTGTAAGTGGGCAACACTGCAAAGCTGAGTGATGCTGTGTTATGAACCGAGTGCTGTGCTTCTATGCAAGCCAAGAAATACGTGTTAGTATTTTAAGACAACTTTCAGGGAACTGTTTTATTTGATGCTCAGTTTAGGTATAGCAGTTTTATAGGAATAATTTAGCTGATAATTAGTGATTACTGTTATAGAGGAACAGCTCAGTTCTTTTACCTTTACTGACCTGCTGGAATGAGATGGACTTGTAGGATTGATTTGCTGTACACTCTGATTAATGAATAACTGGTATAACTTTTGAATTGTGTGCTATACCTATGTGTGTGTAGTGGTTACTGGTTAATGCATTCCTAGTTTTTATTTGCATTTTATTGTCTCTCCTTAAAATGAATCACAGTTCTTTTCTGACACAGCAATCATGAAAGGGATCATTTAATTGTGAAATGCAGAAAATGATCAAAATGAAGATATTACTTGCTTTGCATTTTACATTTTCAGCTGATCATTCTTTGGGTGTGCTTAGAAAAAACTTTTCTCTACAATTAAAAATGACACCTTATACCACTCTGAGAACTTTCTAGGGAAAGGTGTTTTTATAAGTCCTCCAAACCCCATGTACTTGTCTGGCCTTGAAAAACAGTATGCCCTTTAGGATGCTGAGTAGTGTGTGCTGGGAGTATCTTCTTGCTTCAGTAAGTATCTGGGGGGGTTGGGGATAGGCTGAGGGTGACTCCAGTTTAAAGCTTTGTGGAGCTAGGAAATTAAGAGCTAAAGTGCACACATTAGTCCTTGTGATGGGAGGAGCTGAGATAAGCTTTGGAGAGAACTGCTTGAGGCTGATCAGTGGGTCTGGCTGAAGGGCAGGGTGTGCAGGGCAAGGTGTTGGGCACATTAGACCTGACTGAGGAAACACATTTCTGCTGGCTTCATGTGTACACAGCATGAGGGCACTGTATGGCAAGTGCCTGGCTGCTAGCACCTTTGCTGGGGGCTTTAGAGGGTGAAAGAGGATTGAGCTGGTAGCTGAAGCAGAATGCCTCTGCTCTCTGTTAGTTTTAATGTATTGCTTGGGGTAGGGCCAGATCCATTGTATTTTTATTATCAAGGGTAAAAATTTACATCCAGTATAATTCATCTAAATATTACCAGATTTTCTTTGCATCAGCTTGGAAATAAGTTTCTATTTAAGTAAGTTTTTTCAGTCTTTCCAGCCATGCTGGATTTAAGCCTCTCTGATTAAAATCAGATAGAAAATGATGTGCCAATACTTTCTCATTGTCATGCCTTTCTGCTTGTAACTTAGCCTTCCTCAGGCCATGTACTTTCCCTTCCAGTTGGTCTCTTACTCCCATCACTCATATTTTCCATATGTGTGTGTATCCTATTCCTTCTGCTCACAACCTCTCATCCTCTGTTGTGGCATCTTTGTTGTGTGTATTCTTACAAAAAATGAAACTTCGCTTGTAGGATCTTAACACAAGAGATGGTTTCCTGTGCTTGAACTATTAAGAAATGCTTCCTCATATGCACCCAACACAAAACACAAATATATGTTCTTGTTAAACTAAGGTAATAGGGCACATACATGATAGACCTTTTGAACCTAACGGAAGATTCTTATCTTCTACCTACACATTAAAATAAGATTGGCTTTATCCTCAGCTGCTGCAGCTCTTGTTGGAAGTAAGCATCCTGGTTTGCAAACATTGATCTACAATCATTTAGGGGCAGGTACAGCAGCCAGGACAGGGAAGGCTGTGAAATTCTAGGTCCATTACTTCATAATATGTAATAAGTGGTGTAGCCTCTTTGCAGTCACGCATCCTGAAAAGTCCATGCTTGGGCTTTGTTTGAATTTGAGGTGAGAGCCAGCCCAGAGTCTAGTATCCATGCTTTTACAGGTGCAGTGTATTTTCTGCCTATGGAGTGTAACAAGAGAGCATACCCCATATTAAATTAAATGCTTGTAACAGGAGAGAGTGCCTTATCTCTGACTAGCTTTTTCTCAAAAGATCAGTGAATAGCTTGGAAATTTGACAGGTATAAGATTTTGTCTAGAAAAGTATTTCCTGAACTTGTTCAGCTGTCGCTTACTGCCTGTATGCTTCTGTTAGAAAAATAAAGAAGTACCTGTCCTTGGTACTCTGATGAAATGACTTCATAACAGACCTTACAAAACCTTGCTTTTTCTCTTCACCTCTGTACTTCCCACCATGGCACTTAGCTGTGTATCTCATTGTGCAATACTCAGTGTGTCATTGAGGCTAAATAAAAAATTCAGGGTATCAGAGTTAGACTCTTATGAGCATTACAGCTAACAAACTGAGCTCTCTGCTGGCAAAATTTTGTTCTGCCTGTCACAAAATGGGATACCCATGTTGGACATAGAAGGAAGAGAGCAAAAGCCAGTAAGACGTGTCTGTCTACACTTGGAAATGAATCTCACCTGATTAAGAAGTGGTACACAAAATCTTAGGGAATTGGGTTATCTAGGCACTTGAAGACTGGATGGTATTAATACTGGGTTTTCTTTTTCTTCAGCTATGGCGCAAACCCCAGATTTTGATGCGAAATGAAAGCTGCTTCACTCAAAAGATTGTAGTTTGACTGAGGCAAAGATGACTGTTTCTATGCAGACACACACATTAGATCCTTGTGGGTTTCAAGCTGTTACCATTCTAGCTTATGTGATTGATTCTCTGGTGCTTTAATAAAAAGGAAAGAAGTTTATTAGGCTAAACTTTAATATGCCAATGAGATGCTTTCTTTCCTATATATATTGCTGCAAATATGTTTATTATGAATCGTTCAATAGGAAAAGAAATATTAAATTACTCTAATTGTTGTATCCAAAGATAAAAATATTTAATAAAGGCTTGTTAAAACATCTTGAATCTGCACATTAAATTATGAAGAGGCAGAAAGCTGAACTTTTGACACTCATTCAAAAGAAATGAAATTTTCTGACCATATAAAAAGACAAAAAAAAAAAATCCTAATAAAATACATAAAATGTTGCTCCTTTTGGTTGTTTCTGGTTGCAAATTTTTGAAGCCTTTGTAAAGAATTTAAAGCATAAACTGTTCTTAACTCATTTCCTCTAGGCACAGTAAGACTGCATCACATCTTAGTGCCTACCAAAGTAACTGTCAGGCCTTGGAGGATCTACTAATGTGAAACTGCTAAATTCACAGTGACCGGAGTGGTGTTGATAGGGATTGTCATTGTTTAGAAGGTCTGTTTTGATTTTGTTTTGTTTTCCTGGCTGATATATTTGATCTTACACTGTTTATTTGGAGCAGCTTTTAAATTTTCTGTGAAGTGGCTTACACAAATGGCCAACAAATATCTTAAACCCTCATTGTGTGTGAATCCCATATCTTGTGAATGGAGATAGAGAAGAATGGGAATGAGACAGAAAGGAGCTTACCAAAGGCAAATCCCTATTAATGCTGATAGCCACAGTCTTACTTCACCCTCTTAATTCTCAAGATGTCTTGGAGTAGCCAGCTACTTTGCGTGGTGCTTTTACAGGTTCCTCTGCTCACCTGAAAACAGCTGTTTCTACACAACCATCTTGTTGTCAACCAGCATCTCCAGCCCAGCCATCTTTGTGTGCAAGGTCTAAGTGCCAGAAGCATCAGCTGAGTTATTCAAGAGTCTGATGCTATGCTGTGAATGCAAGAGAGCTGCCAGTGTCTCGCTTTGAAGCATATACTATGAGCTTCCTTATGCACTTTTAATAAGCCTAAAATGCTTTGTGCTTGAGGACTTCCTAGCTGTAGAAGAAAGTCTTATGCCGAATTTGCATCTGTGTGCATTATTTTGGGCACAGCACTTTTCTCTTTCTTTCTCTTCATGAACATATTCAGAATTTAGGGTATTTATTACATGCAAAGATCTGGTTTTATCTCCAGAGAGCATCTTACTGGGTACATAACAGGTTGAAAGAATCTCTTCCTCTTTCAAGTTTAGACCAGCACTCTTATTATAATCTCAGATACGAGGTTTTGATGGTTTTAAGGGATTAGTAATGAGATATGGAGATTTTTCTCTGTAGCACATTGATTCATTTAGAGTGGTTTTCTCTAGCAAAAACCCATGCTGTTTGGTGAGTGCCATCAAGGTCATGTTCCTTGGGTGGGCTGGTTATGAAAAACATCCTAAGTCTACACTCTTTTTGGCAGACAGGATGGGGAGACTAAGGATTGAGTTAGTGAGGGGACTTGAATGCCCTATTTTTTCGAGTTGTTTCAGAGAGCAGTTGAGAGAGACACCAAAACTTACTATTACACAGTATAAATATGATGTTAGGGACTGCCTTGAAGTACAGCATTCTGTTTCCCAGGCTGCTGTTGTGACACTTTCTGATGCAATGAAATGCATTTAAATCAGCATTTTGTTATGAATATAGAACAGCCATCTTTTAGGCAGGAAATTAGTGGTGGCTAAGAAACGAGAAACTTGGTCTTAGAGCTTGGATAATAACAGGAGTTCAAGACCCACTAAGATGTCCTTTGAGTGATGTTACTGCTGCGGTGTTTGAATTTAGAGTTGTGCACTTTTCCAGCTGATGGAGTTTTACTGCCAGTCCTGTGAGACTGCCATGTGCCGAGAGTGTACAGAAGGAGAGCATGCAGAGCATCCCACGGTACCCCTCAAGGATGTGGTGGAACAACATAAGGCTTCCCTCCAAGTCCAGCTGGATGCTGTCAACAAAAGGTATGGAGACTCCACTGATTATTTTCTATTTTCAGTTCTACTACTGGATTTCTGTGTTACCCGGGGTAGATGTGCAATGGACTTTTGCCTAGAAAACAGAAATAGTGAGGCTAGCATAAGGAAAAGAAAATCCTTTGAGTGCAATGCACTGAAGGGTCAGAGAAAAGTGCTAAAGATTTCAATCTGTCCTTCACAAAACAGAGGCCAGTAGAATTTCAAGTGCCCTCCAAATAAGGGGCATAAAATGTTAAGGAGAAAAGTGCTAGCCAGTCATGAATTTAATGATAAATAAGTAATATTGGATGCTTAAAAGACTAATACAAACACTATGGTGGCAGAAAGGCTAAAAAAATAAAGGTGGAAGTGGGATAGATCTAGTTATATTTTCCTGAGCAGATACATTTGCATAAAGGACAAAGGATACAAGGCCTCATTGTTAGAAATGCCTAAAGTCTAATGGATTTCCACAAGGGAGGGCCCTGGCCTAGCTTTACTTTATGAGACCAAAATCACTGTGTGGTTGTAAAAGGAATGAACTTACTTCTGGGAAATGACCGAGTTTAAAGCCAGCCTGCTGATGAGATGGTTTCATCAAAGATATCAGAGCAAGGGCCAATGTTTAATGACTTTTGAAACAGCAATCTTTGTAATTTAATCCCTCCCTCAGGCTTCCAGAGATCGACTCAGCACTTCATTTTATATCTGAAATCATACACCAGTTAACCAACCAAAAGGCTAGCATTGTAGATGACATTCATTCCACTTTTGATGAACTCCAGAAGACTTTAAATGTGCGAAAGAGCGTGCTGCTTATGGAACTGGAAGTGAATTATGGCCTTAAACACAAAGTAAGATGCATGTTTTGTTTCAATAGAAACCTATTAATTTAACGAAACAAATTTTACAAATGATGCAGGACACCAGTTTGACCAATTGTGTCTCAGATCCAGGGAAGAGCTTTGTTTTCCTGAAATCAAGTGCTGCAGAGCCTTGCTTGCGGGTGCCCAGCCTTATAAATGAAATTGAGACCCTGTATGGGCAGGTAGCCCTTTGTGCATGGTGTGTGAGGATCTAAAATGGCCAATACACTAAGTAGACATCTGCTTAAAGCCAGCATACTGATGTATAGATGGCAATAAGAGAACACCAAAGGAAAGTCTGAAATCCTTGTGCTGCAATCCTATGACTCCCCACCACCTCCCTTCATGAAGATACATGCCAAACAATTTCTCCTGAAGAACTGAGAAAGGCTTGCTGTTTTGCTTTAAGGCAGTGTTTTCCTTTCAAGTGCCTGCTAACGTATATCGTGTTAGATGTCACTCATTGGAACACATAAAGATTGGAGGGACAACTCACTTTCTCAGGGGAATGCAGGCAGCAATAGATTCCAGAGCTGTATTCACTCTCTTATTTCCTATCTGGATGATTGAAGATTGTGCTCTTCCCCCTGTATAGTAGACTAAGCTTTGAAGGAAGAGGACAGAAATCTGTGCATCTGTGAAGATGAGCTTGTAGCCTGGTTGTGTAGGGTTCTTGTTGAGAATTAGTCAGTCTGAATCAGGCAAATGAAATAATTTAGTCCTTGTGTTCCTGGGCATCGTTTGTCTGCTTTATATAAAGAAAGATCTTTTCCCTCAAAGCCTTCAAAGAAAAGTAGCATTAACAACTGGAGTTTCAAGTGTGCCTGATAATGTTGGGCATTCTCTGCAATTACTGAGCAGCTTGAGCATCTCCAGATGTCTGAAGCTGAGGAATGCTGCATTCCTGGATCTGGAACAGGCTAGGTCATTAGGAAGGTATTGAACTGCTGAGCCTGTGAATATGGAGGAATTCTAACATGTGCACAAGATGTGTACTTTCAGGAACACACGGAGCCCAAAACCCTCAGGGCACAGAATTCAGGCATCTTCAGAGCTAAGCAGGAGTTGTGGAGCTTTTAGCATCAAAAACTTGGACGTAGATCCCAGGTTCATCTAAATGTATTCAAGATGTCACAAAACCTTATTTTTTTATCAAGTAAATATACTCAGGGTATGTACGAAGTTCACACAAGATGGAATATGACATTAATTTATCTTACTGGTTTTTAAAGGGATTTAAAATAGTTTGAAACCTATTTTGGGCATCAGAGAACCAAATTTGTACAAAGCTGTAAAGCAATAAAAGAGGCATCTCCCCTGTTTGAATAAAAAAGAGCTATTGGAATTGGATTTTACTTCTGAATAAAAAGTGGTGCTGCAAAATAATGCAAACCCAAATATTCTGTTATTCTGATCACGTACTTTGTAAAAACATAAAAATGAAAGAGCTGCACTTTACTAGAAGAAAGTTGGTGATTCAGTTTGAGTTGTGCAATGGACTGAAAGGGGCCTCGTGTAAAATACTCTAAAATACATTTTAAATATTAGCTATGGTAAGATTTAATATTTTCCATCTTTGTAATGAAAGAAAACTATTTTGAGAAAATAATGGGTTTAAAATGTAGCTGCAAATTGTCTTCCTCCTCAGTTTGTGGGTTTTTATGCCAAGCATATGGGGTTTTGTCATTCTAGGACTTTATTAGCTAAGCTATCTGCTTAACTACTTGTGTCCTTGAATAAACACAAAGCAGATTAGAAATGCCCTGTATTGAATCCTGAGACTTGCCTAGAAAAACAGATAACTTGAAATTTCAGTGTAGTCTTGAAATTTGTTCATTCTGTTTTGCTTGACAAAGATTCTGTGTTATCACTTTCTCATCAGCCTGGATTTTCTCCAGTGGGTGAAAAGCAGACAGCTTTGTAAAAATCAGAAGAAACATGCCTTTAGAACGTGGTGTCATTACATGGGGTGTCTCCGCAAGAGAAGCCATAGCAATAAATACACCCAGTCTCCAAGGTTGCTTTAAAATCAATTGAAAAGTTTTGAAAATATTTACTTTACAGTGATAGTCAACAAAATAACTTCTCTGATGCACAGGAATGTCTGTGCCCTAGTTCTTCTCTGTGGGGAAAAACGTACCACATGTGTGACTGAGTACTTTGGTTTGGGGATTTCATCAGAGAGTGTTGGGGGTAGCTGGAACATTTGGGTTTTCCTGACTGTCGTGAATTTCTCTGCTAGGTTGTTATAATTCAGGGATCCTTTTTCCAGTTCATTGCAAAATTGGTTTTAAACAAAAAGTTAGCCTTGTTCCCAGCCCACACCTAACAATTTTGAGGTCAGTATTGTTTTGAGGATTTTACACCAAGGGACAGAACCAAGCCTATAATAAAAGCTCTTCCTCGGTCTTAAATACAGAGTAGCTGCTTGCTGCCCAACAAGATTTCAGGCTACTCAACTCAACTTTTCCCAATATCCACAATCCATCCTTTACATTTTGCTTTCCTGTCTGCTGAAACTAGGGAATCCTTTTACCCACTTCTGCTGGAGAGACTTCCTTCTTCACTTACCTAGATCAGGAATCACACTTTTCCTCAAGATGGATGTATAGTGCCTTCTTGTCTGTCTCCATGGAGGAGCAACCCAAGGTTTCCCTGGGCTCTGAAGAAATTTTCAAGAAGTTTCTTGCAGCCTCCCCTAGTAATGGACCTGTGACTCAAAAATATCTCTACCCCTGTGCATGCAGCTCAATTCCAGTAATTATCTCACTAACTATGAATACTGAGAGGTAGGTGGAGCAGGTGGGGCAACTTAGCGTGACAGTGGATCTGTGAAGCCTTGAAAACCCAAAACAGGGCACATGTTTTTGTGTTGCAGCATGTTATTCCAAGAACATGTAGGGGATCAGTGTGGTACTTTTTCAGAAATGAAACTTTAAAATAAACTCTAAAAGCCCTATAAATTGGGTTTCTACAAGGGTCTTCAGATATAAAGCATGCTACATCTTGCTAGGAGACTTCCTGTAACATAATGCTAATCTGGTGTCTGGTAATGTACACAGGTCCTCCAGACACAGCTGGACTCCCTGCTTGAAGGACAAGAAAGCATTAAAAGTTGCAGCAACTTTACAGCCCAAGCCCTCAACCACGGCACTGAAACTGAAGTTCTGCTGGTGAAGAAGCAAATGAGTGACAAGCTGAATGAACTGGCTGAGCGGGACTTCCCGTTGCAGCCCCGTGAAAATGACCAGTTGGACTTCATAGTGGAAACAGAAGGCCTGAAGAAGTCCATTCACAACCTGGGTACTATTTTAACCACCAATGCTGTTGCCTCTGAAACAGTTGCCACAGGTGAGGGACTGAGGCAGACAGTGATCGGACAGCCCATGTCTGTTACCATCACAACTAAGGACAAAGATGGGGAGCTGTGTAAATCTGGGAATGCTTACCTCACTGCTGAACTGAGCACGCCTGATGGGAGTGTAGCAGATGGAGAAATACTTGACAATAAAAATGGCACTTATGAATTTTTGTATACTGTTCAGAAAGAAGGGGACTTCACTTTGTCACTGAGACTTTATGATCAACATATCAAGGGTAGCCCATTCAAACTTAAAGTGGTCAGATCAGCAGATGTGTCCCCTACCACTGAGGGGGTTAAGAGGCGTGTTAAATCTCCTGGCAGTGGTCATGTGAAGCAGAAAGCGGTGAAGAGACCTGCGAGCATGTACAGCACCGGCAAAAGAAAAGAGAATCCCATTGAAGATGATTTGATCTTCAGAGTAGGTAGGTGACTTGTCTGCTTCCTACTGACATATCTTAAATAGTTCATGGAAACTGACTGAAAAAATCTGGACGTTAAAGTATTTTAAGGTTACAGCTGTAAGGAGAGCAGCCTGACAATATCTTTAGGCCTCTTGACTTTTGCTCATATGTAAATTTTAAAAGCACATACTTTAGAAATTCTGTTTGCAGCAATTATTTAATTGGAAATTGGATTGAAAAATGCATATGTCTGATTTGGGATACAGTATTTTACCACCTCTTCTGCACTCTATTGGGCATCCTAAAATGAAAATATAAATAAGATCAATGTTTTAGATCAGATTAAATTACTTTAAAAAGAAGGGAAGTGGGAGCTCTCTTTCTCTAAACCTATTGCCCTAGAGATTAATCTAATTCACTGACCTAGAACTATAAATGATAAATCCTGTGGTCATATATAGTTATTTCATTATGTCAGCACAGGAAAAATGATGGTTTATTTTATTTTCATTTTTCCCCAACATCTAAATATGTTTTGGTTCTTTATATAGTGTAATGTTATCTATGGACTTCTAATTCTTGGCAAAAATGTAACATCTTGGTGCCATTTACTGGGATTTTCTGTCAGGTCTCTTGATATACACTTGTTTTAAGCTATATAATAATAATTCATCATTTTAAAAGCCTGTACCATGGGCTACTGTATTAATATAATATCTACTTATACAGTTAGAAAATACTTTTCATTTTGCAAAATGTGAAGTAATAAAATGTTTTCTAAAGAAAAAAGGCAGATTAATTTTTAATATGTACAAATCAGGATTTCAGCAGTGTGTGTTACCAAGTCTGACAACCAGTGAGTAAGGTGGCTTCCTCCTTTGTAGCAGAGAACTGATGGTTGTTAATCCTGGAGGATTTATTAATCATTTTATTGAAAATTCATGTGGGCACCATTTGTCAGTTGAATAACCCTGTCCATCTGGGTTCTCATCTGTCAGTATTTCTGATAGATTCCTTGCTTTGATAGAGATTACATGCAACAACGTAATGGTTTTCTATCAGAAAATGAATTCAGGAAGTATACTTTGCTTGCTGAATAGGGAAGTGCAACATAAGCTTTGAGTAAAGCCACCCATAAAATTACCAGCTTTCCCAGATGGCCAGTGCATTTCCTATAAATATAAAATCATAGAATGGTTTGGGTTGGAAGGGACCTTAAAGCTCATCCAGTTCCAACTCCCCCGCCATGGGCAGGGACACCTTCCACTAGACCAGGTTGCTTCAAGCCCCGTCCAGCCTGGCCTTGACCACTGCCAGGGATGGGCCAGCCACAGCTTCTCTGTCAGCCTGTTCCAATGTCTCATCACCCTCACAGTCAAGAACTTCCTCCTAATATCATTGCTGGTACTGGTAAGAGAGGCAGAGGATATGTATAAATGTAGCCTAGGTCTTTCTGGGGCCCTGTTTTGAATCAGGGTTAAACAAAATAGTTAAGAATAATGTCTGAACCCTGTTTAGAAAGACAACATCTCTCTAATTTCTTCTGGAATGGTTGTGACATGTTGTATGCTAGACAGAGCTGGATGGACAGATACAAGCAGAGTCTGTGCGTCCACAGCAGGTAGAAGCAGGACAGCAAAGCCTGCACAGGTACATTGTGCCTATGAGTAACAGGAGAACACTGGCTGACACCTCCACTAAGTACCAAGCCCTCTTGTTCACATGTATCAAGTGCTAATTTGTTCCAGTGTGGAAATCATAGATATAAATACTTTAAAAGAAAAAGGGAAAAAAAATTATGTCCTGAAATTATTTTAAACCTGTTACTATTCTTGTTTAAAGCTTTTGGTATGGATTAAGTGTTTTCAGCTTGAAATTTCTGCTTCTGTATCCCTTGTTTCTAGTGAGCAGTTTCTAGCCTGTGGTATGGTTCTGCTTTGGGTTTTGTTGTTGGTTGTGTTTGTTGGATTTTAGTTTTGTTTAACTGCTCTCTGCAACACATCATAAACTCTAGAAGTCTTAAATGTTTTCCAAAAAGTGCAGTGCCCTTCTTTGTGTCGTGATGCAGTCGTGACCATGTGCTTTGTTTTGGAGTTCTGCCTCCTCCCCATCTTCACCATTCTGTCTCCCCAGAAAAAGAAGGAAAAATAATTAGAATAAGAGCTATGGGTGTCTCAGAGCTTTTGTTTGATGAAACATCTCAGGAATGTCCACGTTTGGGATATATGGACAACTGTTTTATTGAAAAACTAAGCTGAGAGTAATGCTTCATCCTATTACATGTTCACTTCTCAGCCATCATTTCACAGAATGACCCTAAATAGAGATGTCCCTCTGGGTTTCTGTGGGCTTATGTATGCATTGTCTGAAAGGTCTCTTAAGCCATTGCAGCTGTAATGCTCTAGGTTTTTACACTCTTCCAAAATACGCAAAATTAATGAAGACAGGTAAAAATTCTGACATTTTCACAGGGATTGTCTCCATGGATTTGAGAGTTTGTTTAGTTCCAGTTTCAGCTCACTTTACATTTTTTGATGAGGTAACATAAAATAGTGTTTATCACTGTTTTCCAATACAACTGCGTATCTATTTTGAACCCATTTTTGAATTCTTCTGATAGCCCTGGCCAAATCTGGATTTGTAGTTTAAACTGGGCAAGATAAATCTTCTATTTGAGCTGCCAGAAGCTCACACAGCTGTGTTGGAGAATCATACTGTAATATTCCTATTGGCATGCAAGTATGCTGAGTATGCTGTTGTATATATGCTGATGTAAGGGCTTTTATGCACAAGTAAATTGATCAGCTCCTAGCAGGAGATTGTTCTTGTGCTAGGATTAACAGAGATAGCATTAATACAACATTAGTACAGCTAAGTGCTTTCGTTCATGGGGCATTGTGCATTGTATCTTTTGCCCATTCTGTTATTCATGGCTTTTAAAACAGCATGTGGCTCTATTCAGACATTTTAAGGTCAAACTATTGAGTGCACATTCATGCATTCATGTAATTAATATTTACAAGAACAGAGTATTTCTTGCTTCGTCCTCTTTTCTCTCAATAGTTTGCATCCTTAACATTTAAATTTTTGTTTTAAACGGGAATAATCTCTAACAGGGTGTCCATGCAATATCTGTGTAGCACGTACTTGGTTTATACAAAAGGAAACAAGAATGCACTAATGATACCCAGAAGATAATTGTTGTGCCATGTTTTTTGCTACCTCTGTAAGTGGAAAGGGAAGGCTCTTTTCCATTACCCTGCTGTTTTGCCTTAGACGCATGCTGAGCAGAGGATGATGAAGCTGAGGGATGTTCACAGTATCAGCAACTTCCACCTTCTCTGGTAAATCTATTCCCTGGTCTCTGAAGGAGGATTAAAAGCTATGGGTAGCATGAGTTAGCTACTCTGTCCAGGACCCCATAGCTCTAGCTTTGCCGTGCTATGCCATATGCCTTGGTATTTTTTCTCTTCTGGTACTTCTCGTGACTGGGTTCTTTGATACCTTTTAGCAGTAGTGGTACTATTTCCCACTTTAACTTGTTTTTCTCTTCATTTATTTATACTTAGGATTGGCATTAGATACAGCCAGATGGAGAGCTGGTTCTCTGCTAGAAAGTTCAATTTTCCTTTTCCTCTGATTGTGTTTAGTTGTCTCTTCAGTCATGTAACTGAGCATCTAAGTTTAGCTGGTACATTTAATGTGGGTAATTCACTCTGATTCTGTGCCTTTAACGGTACCTTCTGTCAGCCTCCTTAGTAGGTGTGGATGTCACCTTCTGGTCTGTTATCAATGCTGAAAGTATATTAGGAACGCTACATAAAAACTCAAGAACAGGGCCTATGTAATAATTGTTTTAGTGCAGTTTAAAAGCATGCTTAGGTGGAGCAAAGGGATTCTTGATCAGGTTTTCCTTCTTTACTTTCCTCTGAAGGCCTCTGCCTGAAGCTCTGTATTAGATTGTCCTGTTTGAAAGGAACAGAGCTGCCTACAGATATATATACTTTTTGAGGTTTTTAAAAAATACAGATGGGTTATATGGGTACACATCTTGAAAAAACATTTTCCCAACTGCAGCTAGCCCTCTTCTATGGACGGTCCAGAGAATCCCCCGTGTGGGTCTGATGTCCTGATGACAGAGACCTGGTCTTGGTTCATCATTCAGGGTTTTGCTGCTATACCAGCGAAGAACTGCTCCTGAGGTTCACCTACCCCAAAGATGTGTGTATATTTAGTTGTGGTGGCAGGGGCTCCGCTGCACAAGGAAGGCTTGGAGGTGGTCTTGGCCAAGCTTTTAGGGCCAGATTCTGTGCAAAGCAAACTAATACAGATCAGCCCGAACTTCACTACCATCAGTGTGTGGGACTACCTGCCAGAGTTTCTACTGCATTATTCATACCTCTTTAAAGGCCACAAACACTGTGTGCCTTCATCCAACAGATTGACTGAATTCTAAAATTTAGGTTTGCATGAGAACTTGGGTTAGAAACATTGACATTTATTTTACAGTAAGCACATAGCTTGTTAACAATCTGATTTGGTACAGTTTTACTAGAGAGCCTTTTGTATTTCAGCTGTGTCTATTATGAGAGATGTCATCACATACTCAGAATGTGTAAGATTTGACTAAATATGGTTTAGTGCTCTGAGGAAAAAAGAAATGAAGGTAAGGAACAAGAAAGCAACTCTTTCATACATGTCTATGCAGTATTTATATAGACCTCTCCATACTGTCTAGTTTCATTGCTTTTTTCAGTACCACATACAGAGCAGTTCAAAAAGTATTTGAACTGGTGTAAGGAGGAAAGAAACTGTACTTACACAACAGGTTATGGCTACTTGCAACTTCCAAAGTCTCTCCATTAATCTGTAATCTTTCTGCAGGGTTCTTGTCTCTCTGAATCCATTTCTTTCCTGCTGGGGGCAGTGACATGGTTTTTCATTGTGTTTTAGGAAGCTGGTAGATCTAGCTCAGCAAGCAGAGAGATATTAGTCATATTTGTAAAACTTGGAAAGAAAAAGACACTCCTATTACTATGATAATCAAAAATGTACATCGTAGAGCAGGTTTGTCCAGATGCCCAGCACTTACAGAGCAAATTATTATTACAGTTGCATGATGTAATTTTTAACATCTTCTGTAAAGTTAATGGGCTTTTGGTTTGGGGGTTGTTTCCCCCCCTCTCCCTTCCTTCTTTTTGGTGAGATTTAATCTGGTTTGTATTGTTCAAGAGTAAAAGATTGAAATTATGAAGCATTTTCCATGTGCTAGATTGTCTTGAGCTGAAAATGGATGCTTTTTGTTGAAAGCATATCTTCAAAGCTAAATTAATTGATTTGTGCAGGCTACGCTCAGTAATACCAGAAGGAATTAGGTAATGCTAAGGCAAATCTGGTTGTTTATTATCTGTATACAAAGATGATATAAAGGGAGCTATTCCACAGGCTGCAGATCTTCTTCCTAATAACTCTGTTCACCCTTGCCCTAATGAAAACTCTGCTGTCCTCTCCCAGTCAGCTTGCCACAGAAGTTGCAGTAAAATGTCTGTCTTTTCCTCCTTTGTGCCATGCAGTAGCTCAGAACAGGAGGGAGGTAAGGCTGGGCAAAGACAGGCATGAAACGTGTGAGCTCTCATCTCTAAATCAGGCTGCTTGGGGAACACTGGCATGAGGATTTTGCAACTATCCTCTGGATCCAGCCCTGTGCATGTGAAATGTTGGTGCCTCCCTAGGCTAAGGAGATGGGTGACTTCCCATGACTGAGAGAAGACAAAGCACGGGGTGCCTTGATACAGAGGGGTGACATCTTGCAGGAAAAGACTTGCTGAAGACTGTCTCTCAGGCAGGTATGTTTGTAAGGCAAGAATCTCTACAGGAAGGAGCTGTTATCGTTTGGCATGATGGGGTCAGTTGCAGGAGCCTGCTTTTCCAGAGGCTGACATACTTTAGCAAAAGCTTTCCTCTCATCATCTGAACTCCTACCACTGCCTATGCTTGGATTCAGATCTTTGCTGGCATAGTGAATTATTCAGATCAGAAAGTTCAAAGTTATCTGTCTTCCTCTTGAACGTAAATTAGGAAATAAGCTGTGTTTCACTAATTTTAGCTTTCTTCATCAGAGAAATTTGTGCCACTGCAGAGGGGACTGTATCAAGGCTTGTGTGCAAATTAGGACCTATGTAATGTGTTTAATAGCTGCAAAGTACTATATAGAAGGACACTGCATGGAGCTGAATTTCATGCACACTGTGCTAATAAATTACTATTTCTTAAACTTACTGTGAAATGTGACTATGGAATTCCTGGGTAATTTGTTCTTCTTTTCCTTTGATGTATGTTTACAAGAATCCACTGAAGATCATTCTGAGTAACTCTTTATATAGGTCTCTCTTATCTTTAAAAATGAAATTCCTTGACTTTCAAGAAGATTTTTCTAAGGGTAAAGAACATACATTCCATATAGCTTGTGCTAGTTGGTTCCAGATGCTCTAGCTTATGCCTCCTCTTTTCTAACAAATGGTTTCCCTTTACTCTCAGTAGTAAAAGGAATGTTTCTGCCTTTTCATCTACTCTCTTTGGCTAAAAGGCAAAAAGGAAACTTATCATTAGCATATGGTGGAAAAAAATTACCGCATGCATCCCTCAGGCACTGCTCATTAACAGAATACACAGAAATGGCTCAAGTGTGGGTAATGTAATTGGTGTGTAACTCGCTGTTCCCTGAATATGTGCTTTCCCCTTACAGTACAAAAACTGAGAAGTATTTGCCTTTTTTAGGGGATGGAGCATTTGGAGTTCAAGAAAACAAGCCATGAAGCGAAGGGACATGCTCACACCACCAAGTGCAGAGGAATTAAATGTTACTTGTTAGGCAGTGACAGGAAATACGCATCCCATACCCATCACTACAGCAGAAAGAAGGGTTGTTAAGAGCATATATATCCCTAATGAAAGCTAAATAGAAATCAGAGGTAATATATATGTCTTATATTGGGCATCACAGTCAGAACAGTTTTAATCACCGAGCTCCAGGGTATTTTGGACTGATGAAAATAAAATGCAAGTTTTTCAGTTAAACCCATATATTGAAACCAGTTAATGTCTGATATGCAGCCAGTGAATGCTTATAAAAATACTTCATCAGGAAAAGTAGTGCTGCATCCAAGACTTGGAAAGAACAGCTTATAGAGAGACTTTTTGTTTCAAAACTCATTCATTCCTTATGAATAGCCTCGGGGTCCAAGATCATAACTGCAGTCTTGTCTAAAGACCCCTGAGCCTCCTTTACAAACAAAGCCGGAATCTGGATATTCTTTCTGTGCTCCAGATGTAATCTGGATGAGCCACTTTAGGGCTGATCTTTTAAAGACATCAGTTTGCTGTGTGACTGTCCTTGTAGCATCTCAAAACAAATATTTAAGTACCGAGGCACCTAAGCTTAATGAACTTTTGTGAAAATTTGTCATTTCTACAGCTCCTTATCCCCTTAAGCCACTGGGAAAAAGACTTAGAGTTTTATGTAAATTACTGTTGCATTTGTTCTGGGTAAAAATGGGACCTCTGTGTGTGTACACTGCTTTATTGGAACAATCTAAGGTCTCTGCCAGAAACGTTCAGTCTCCGACTGTCGGTCCTCATTGGCCCACGTGTCCCAATCATTCAAAGGCAGTTCTTCATCTGAGTTTCGCTTCTAAGGGAATTTTTAAAGTCTATGACTGAGAACTGTGTATGAGTCAACAGGAAACTTCCCTGTCTTGAAATGGCCTCATCCAAAGTGTTCACCAGTATGTTCTGTCTCAACTTTGTGACTTCACTGAGGAGATTTAGATAATTGTACTAAAACCTTGTCATCTCTTCAGGTTCTTATCTTAGCCTCTGCCTGTATGTTCCCACGGTACCACCCCTTTCATTGCCTTCTCAGTTGAATAAAAATCCAAAGTTTAAAAAAAGTCCATCACTTATGAGAAAACATTTTACCAGTTCCCTCACACAAGAGGCAAATCACGAACGCTTTGACTTGTGAAAGCCAAAGAGGTAATTATGTTGATGGGGCTTACTCTTTGGCATACGTGCCAAAGAGTAAGAACTTCTTGTACTTAGAACTGTGGATGGTACTGAGATGGTGCTTTGAAGCTTTAGCAGATACAAAAACTCTTCAAAACAGAAAACTGTAGATCAAGGATGTATTAAATGCATGTATTGGCACTTAGGTGCTACCTCATTAGTCCTGCCTAACCTGATTTCTTATGTGCTTTGTGTTCTATTTTAGGCACCAAAGGAAGAAACAAAGGTGAATTTACAAATCTTCAAGGTGTAGCTGCATCTACAAATGGAAAAATATTAATAGCAGATAGTAACAACCAGTGTGTGCAGGTACGAGGATATGCCACTTCTAGCAGTTTTCTTTTTCTCTCCACTGCCACACCTCTGCCCTCTTTGTAGTCCAAGGCAGACACATTTTGTACAAATCGAGCAGATCTAGAAAATACAGAGGAAGCTCAACTTGTTTGTTATCTATTATAATTCCGTCTTCTTGACCTGCAGCCATCTTTTTCAGATCTACACTATATCTAGTATATATATCAGAGTTAACTTCCCTTCCTTATGATGTTTGGCAATTAATAAAGAAAAAATCTGGAAAAACACCTTTCTGTAAATATAATTTTACATAGTAAATTTATCACTCTATGTTTACAACTATAAATCTATGTCAGGATGCCCTAGATTTATATTTTTATATAATTTCTTAAGCAAATACAAACACATAGATGTCATTTTCAAATGGCTTTTAGTCTACTTAATTGATTTTTGTGTCTGATATCATGATCAAATTTCCTCTTTGGTAGCACACTTGACACCCATGATTTCTTGGCTTCTGTAACCTGTGTGAAAATCAAGCTGTGTTTTTTCATTTGCTTGCTATGTATCTTTTTTACCATTAACAATTTGTCATCACTCTTCAGGCTGCCCATGTGGTAGCAATGAACAAGGCAGCAGTGTGTGGCTTGTTCTTCAGTATGTGGGAAACAGCAAGCCACATGCAGTAAGAATTCCATTCCAGGCCTTTTCAAAGAGGCACACTGTGTAATTTGCAGCCACTTCAGAGGAAGTTCAGTGTCTAATTACCTGGCTTGGGGACACAACCAGTAAACTGAATTTTGTGTGGCTAAAGGATCTTTCAGGAAATGGCCTAATGCTTACCCTGGAGTCAAATTATTAAATTCTGAAATTTTCATTTTGCTTCTATTCCTATGTTTTCTACTGGCTTAGTCTTTGGCTGTCGCCAAATAGCTCAGTGCCTCAGTTTCCTCATTTCTAATATGGGAATAATACCACTTCCTTCCAGCTAAGAGGGGCATTTTGAAGCTTAATTCACTAATGTTTGCTAAGTACTTTGAGATCACAGAAGAAACAGTGCAATGTAAGTCCAGAGAACTTCTTTATTTCAGAATTAGGGTCCAGGTGAAGCCTCTTCTTAAATTATGCAATATCACTTTCAAATATGGACTGGTAAATGTTCTTCATGTTCCTAACTCTCCTTCTGACTGTAGTGTTCATTAGCGACTTGCTAAAATCTATGCTCCAAGACACAGATGATGTTATTATTTAAAATGAATGTTTTCTGTTACAGATATTTTCCAATGATGGTCAGTTCAAGAGCCGTTTTGGCATACGAGGAAGGTCTCCTGGCCAGTTGCAGCGGCCAACAGGAGTGGCTGTGCATCCCAGTGGTGACATCATTATTGCAGATTATGATAACAAATGGGTTAGCATATTCTCATCAGATGGAAAATTTAAGGTACGAAATACCACGGGAACTCTCCGGAGCTTTCTCCATCTTACAAAGGAATGCAAAGTAATGTTGGTTGCTTTTTTTTTTGTCCAGAAACTACATATTTTGGTTGTAACTTAGTCCAAATTCCATTGTTGTGATGACACAGCCATGTTGTGTAATTAATAGGAGGAGGTCACAGCTGTGATGCTTATGTTTTACCAAATAGAGACACTAGGTTCCATTTTACAGTTCTACATACTACATACTTAAATGCCTTTCCATAACTTGTAGTCAGGGATAGCTAAAGTAATCAAGTTTAGTTGGACTAGCTCAACAGCCTTCATATCTTTAGTATTCTCATTGTACAGGAAGGTGTGTGCATATATATGCATATACACACAGACAGACATAAAAACTTATGAGGAGGACATAAGGTTCTCCAGCAACAATGAAAAATAAGGTAGCAGACTGATGATGACTTCCTCTATTTACTCCGTGTGTACGAGCAAATCAAGTGTATAATTCACGTATGATCCTGTTGGTAATAAATGCAGGGAAGGGCAACCAAGGATGTTGTTCCAGTGCTACAGCATAGACAGGAGTGTTTTAGGTGGAGTGATGTGCACCGGAAAAACTGAAAGGCAGTAATAATGTCTTAGGTTTCAGAAATCAGAAGTTCTGAGAAAAGCACTCCTCATTTTCATAGCACCTCTGATCCCTTTAATAGGAGTAAAATAAGAAGGCAGATGCTACGCTACACTGATGCTTGACAACCTGCAATATTTATTTTGTTTGGGTTCAGGTGCAATTCCAGAGAGAATTAGAGGTTGTCTTCCTTTGGTGTGTCCTCTGAATATGTGTTACCGAGTCTGGCGATGCATGCCAGAAATAGTCACCTACAGGAGAGGTTAGCGGTATACACCATTCAGTGAGATAAAGGACCTGCAGGGAAATTGCTACCATAGTTACTTAGTTCTACAGTCTTGCATTGGAGCAAAATTGCCTGTTTGGCTAATTTTCTGGAAGCCTAATGAACAAAAAGCTCAGGCCCAGAGCTGCTCACATGTGTACTAAGAAACGGCCTTCCTTTGAGTAGGCTTTGCAAAGTGACAAATGCCATAGCAAATAGGCAATTGTGCTTGCATAGTCCTCAGTGACCTCCATCTGGGAAACAGACGTGTATGCTTTTAAAAGTATCCAGATCCTGTGTAGACCTGAAGCTAAAATAAAACAATACTAATATACAATGCAAGTGTCAAAAAAAAAAAAAATACAAATCACTTGCATTGGAAGAGAATATGTGATTTTCCTTGTCAAGTAGTTTTGAAAATGCACAGCTACAAAGGAAAACGTTGGTTTTGGCTGAAGTGCTTGAATGAAATGAAAGCAGCAAAACAAAACCAAAGAAAGACATGATTTCGTTAAGAATCTAAAAACCCTGAGTAAGCAAAGTGTGTTTTAAATAATTATTAACATCTTTTCTGTGAACTGGCTTGATCTGGACACAGAGCATGGAGAGCTTATTTTCCTTCCTTCTCAAGACTTGTAAATCCAGCATTTTGGATGGTTCCAGCTCTGGAGAAAAAAGCCATGCCTCTGGAGAAGCCAGGATTTATGTGCTATACACTATCAGCAGGGAGACAGGTATTAAAAAAAATAAATTATTAAGGTAGTTCCTGTGACGTGGAGCCTAGCTTTGTTTTTAGTCAATGCTTTTGTTGGATTGCAAGAGCTGTGTGAAGTTGGCAATATTTGTGTGGTTAATGCAAGTTAATGCATTGGACTTTATAGTTCCTGAGACTAGACGGAAATGAGAGATGAAACATCAATGATATAAAGTACTATTATTAGATTGAATGCAGAAGGCTATACTTAGAGGAGAAAAAATATACAAATGTTTTGTAGAAGCATTTTACATATGGAGGGCAGGCATAATCATACAGTTGAAACACAGGACGTGGATATAACAGAGCTAGCATGTAGGAATCTAGCCAAAGCCTTGTAATATCTTGTGTGTTTGCAATGGTAATTCTTACAGTGGTGTCGTGGTTTAAACCCAGTCAGGTAACTCGTTCGCTCACTTCCCCCCCTTTTCTTGCCCTCCCCCTGCTCTCGGAGGGACGGAGAGGAGAATCAAAAAGAATGCAACTCCCACGGGTTGAGATAAGAACAGTTTAGTAACTAAGGTATAACACAGATCACTACTGCTACCACCAATGATAATAATGATAAAGGAAATAACAAGGGAAGAGAATACATCATCTCACCACCAGCCGACCGATAACTCGTCCCCCCCAGCCCGACCAAGCTCCGACCGATACCTCCTCCAACCCTGCAGACCCCCGGCCCTTCCGGCTAACTCCCAGTTACATCCTGGGCATGACGTGCTGTGGTATGGAATACCTCTTTGGTCAGTTTGGGTCAGGTGTCCTGTCTCTGCTTCCTCCTGGCTCCCCCTCCTCCCTGGCAGAGCATGAGCCTCACAGAGTCCTTGGCCAAACCAAAACATCGCTTGTTATCAGCTCTGTTCCCGAGCTGAAAGTCAAAACACTGCACTACACCAGCTACCAAGAAGGGGAAAAATGACTGCTACTGCTGAACCCATGACATTATCCACCCCTTATTCCATACCATTCACGTCATGCTCAGATCCCACATTTTCAATATACCATCACTCTTATCTCAGTGCACTCTTATCTTAGTGCATGGACCAGTCCCTATAAAGCTGCTGAGTCCATCTGGTCCATGATGTCAGGCTCCATCTCTTCTAACAGTCTTCCAGAGCAGGAGAGACTGTGTGCAGTGTTCACACTCGTGAATAACCTGGGCAATAGTGTCCATTGTTAAGTCCACCCCTTGATCATGAGTCCATCTCTATGTTGCATCTCTGCTCTGATGGCCTGAAGTGCCATGGGCCCACCAGGCTCAAAATAATTCACTGTCCCCTTAAGCAGTTTCTGCAGCTTGTTGCTGGGGACTCCACACAGCTGCCTTCCATCTCCGACGCTTCCAAAGCACTGGAGGGGCCCAGTGGACTAGATACTTGCCCATACTGTCACACACACCCTGCCACTCATGACTCTCCAGCTTTGGGAAAATCCTCTTGGTCCTCCTATAACCTTGTCTAACCCCAGACAAGACCCAAACCTGACTCTGCTTAACTTTTGAGATCAGACAAAATGGTTGTGGGTAGAACACAGTCTGTGTGTGTGCCAACATGCTGATCCCCATCACAATCAGCAGGCAGGTCCCAAGGGTACCCAAAGGCCATTCAAAACCTTCAGAACTCTCAAACGATGCTGCTGTGCTTGCCACTGGGGCTGGTGTAGCTGCTGTGCTTGCCGGCTCTCCCACCGCCAGCTTCTCTTTTCCCGAGTCCAGCTCTTCCTCCTCTGCCTTGCTGGGAAATGCTGCGTGGTCTCCTGCATCCTCCTGGGGCTCGGCGGGCGGCTTCCGGGAAACGCTCTCGGCCGCCGCGGGGCTGGGCTCGGCCGCGGGGCTCGGCTCCTCCGCGGGGCTCGGCTCCTCCGCGGGGCTCGGCTCCTCCGCCGCCTTCTCCCGCTGCTCGGCAGCCGCTTCCTTCTGCTCCTCGACCGCCCCGACCTCCTCCACCAGCAGCCGTCCCCTCGCGGCCTCCGGCCCCGCTCCCGCCGCCGCTTGGTCCCCGGGGCCGCTCTCCCGGGCCGGTTCGGCTGCCGCCGGCTCCCGGGGCCGCTCCCCCTCGGCTCCCCGCAGCCTCACAAAGATGGAGAGTAGGGTGAGGGCCAGGACGGTGAAGAGCAGCCGGACGGCCAGGTACAAGTCCACGGCCACGTCCGTCCCGCCCTGCTGCTGGAGCCCGCCCGTATTACAAGCCATTGCCATAAAGCACAGTGAGACAAGAACCTTAGCCCAGGCCCCATACTTGATAAACACTAACACAGCAAATACCGGCTCTACGTAAGTTACAACATTCTGAAGCTGTGAGATCAAGCGAAACAACTCTGAGAGCCAATAAATCGTCATTGTGATGAGTGACTATTAATCCAGTCAGATCTGTCGTTATCTCAGCCCTTCGTGCCCCACGTTGGGCGCCAAAAAGAACTGTCGTGGTTTAAACCCAGTCAGGTAACTCGTTCGCTCACTTCCCCCCCTTTCTTGCCCTCCCCCTGCTCTCGGAGGGACGGAGAGGAGAATCAAAAAGAATGCAACTCCCACGGGTTGAGATAAGAACAGTTTAGTAACTAAGGTATAACACAGATCACTACTGCTACCACCAATGATAATAATGATAAAGGAAATAACAAGGGAAGAGAATACATCATCTCACCACCAGCCGACCGATAACTCGCCCCCCCCAGCCCGACCAAGCTCCGACTGATACCTCCTCCAACCCTGCAGACCCCCGGCCCTTCCGGCTAACTCCCAGTTACATCCTGGGCATGACGTGCTGTGGTATGGAATACCTCTTTGGTCAGTTTGGGTCAGGTGTCCTGTCTCTGCTTCCTCCTGGCTCCCCCTCCTCCCTGGCAGAGCATGAGCCTCACAGAGTCCTTGGCCAAACCAAAACATCGCTTGTTATCAGCTCTGTTCCCGAGCTGAAAGTCAAAACACTGCACTACACCAGCTACCAAGAAGGGGAAAAATGACTGCTACTGCTGAACCCATGACAAGTGGCTCTGTCAGATTAAATTGTGCAACACTTGCTAAGATACACAGAGAGAGAGATAAAGGTATAATGGTGTTTCCCTTCAAAGGACTGTGCCTGCAAGCCATTGTATATGATCTCTGATGTAGGCAGTCTGCTAGTTGTTAACTCGGCATTATCGGGGACTATTCTGAACTTAACCTAACTATTTTGGGTGGTTTTTTTTTGTCCCCCTCTTTCTACATCTACTTACACCTACTCTGCCTTAGCAGCATTTTAATAGTCATGTGAGCCAGAAGGCAAATTTCCCCTGGAGCCAGGCCCAGGCATCTCCCTGATACAGCACTGGGCTGGCTTACCCCAGCAACCTCTGCTGCCAGGCAGAAACGTGTCACCTTCCTCAGTTGCTGGTAGAAACAGAGCTCAATTTTCTAAGGCTGTAAAACTTGCACAGTGAAGAGGTGGGCAATCTGAGGTTATGCCAAAATATGAGCATCTTAATGAGGCTGTGTTATCTTGTGAATTGTAAAGCCTCAGATGGGGTCTTAGCATTTGAGGCTTCTGTTACTGCCTATGCCACAAGGTCTTGCAGGTAACTAGTGCTCTTCCTTTTCACTTCCCAGTGCTCTATTTTCCTTATCTATAAAAGGCAGGTAACAGTGTTGGGGCTTCCTCTGTAAATTACTCTGAAATTGCTTAAGAAAACTGTTATAGAAGACATATTGCTAGGCCAAGGAGAGAGCACATGGTGAAGCAGCAGCAGGAGCTTCTGTGTCAGTGGTGGTATTCAAACCTAGTGAAGGAACTAGAGAACAGAGCCAAGAAAATGATTCTTAGACTTCTGAGAATTACTTTCTTTCTAGTCTTGAAGGGTTGTATCTAAGATAACTTGTTATTAGTCAAACAGGGCTGCAAGTCAAGATCAGGTTTAGATGAGCGGGAAAGAGGAAACATTTTCTCTGACAGAAAATTCTTCGTGTCTCATTAGAAGAATTAAGGAAGATGGTTGTAGCTGGTTGTCATGTTCAGATAGGAAAATGGAGTATGGTTAAGTGGTTACAGTTGAATTAAGACAGTTGTATAAATGATAAATCCATTTATTGTATAACACTGCAATGTGTGACAAAGCTGTATCTCTGTATTAGGGAAGTTCTCAAATAGGAAGAGAGGGTATGTTGAAAGTCTGTAAATTAATTCCCAACAATTGTGAACCTTTCAGGTAGCAACAAGATTGGTGGAGTTAAAGCCCTAACACACCTATTTCTACAGTGAAAAAGTCTTTATAAATCTTTATAGAGGCTAGCTGACTTCTTTACCTCTAGCAGTATCCCACAGTAGAATGTTTTCCACCTCAGTAGGGTGGCTTTATAAACACGTATTTGAAAACCAGTCTAAATTCATACAATCCTATAAAATAAGGGACATAATGTCCTTGACTGAATTCAATTAAACACACTATTTGTATTAAGGGTTCAGATGATTCATTATACTTTTCTCATTTCTAATTGCAGAAAAGTCTGAAAATACTTCCATTCATACACTTAACAGGAATGACTGGGTTTCATAATGTTCTGTTCCGAATAATCAAACCTATAATTCTAAGAAACCTTCTGAAATAAAAATATACAAAGCGTATGTTCAGCCAGACCCAGTAATGTGTCGTCAGCATATTTTGATCTAAACTGGAAACAGAGATTTTTTGTAAAAAGCACTGCAACGTCTAGCTGGGCTTAATTTATTGCTGCCTGCAAATTATATATGAAATTCTGGCCCAAGAATGGTGATTTTTATTACTCTTCTCAGCACTGAGTGCCCATTAACATAGTACATGATTTATTCATGACTTTTTTCCATATGTATTGACACTTTACTCATGAGACTGAGTCATAGGAATCCTGGAAGTAAGGAGGTGGTGCAGTGCACAAGCAGACAAACACAGTGGCATCCCAGAGGAAAAAAAGGAATATGATTTAATCACACCAAAGGAAATAAATCTACTGATTTGCATTAGCTTATGGTTTTGCTGCTTTGTTGTTATGCAAACCTGAATACATTTTGTAGGCTTGCTCATATCTTTCCCCTGGTGAACACAAAGTCATTTTAATAGTCTTCCCTGGGGATATTTTAGCATGATTTAATTAGGTGGGTTTTTCCTAAATATTTAGCATTTTATAACAGCATATGTACCTGAACATAAAACAGATACATGATCATTGCATATTGGCTAAGCATAGTCTGGAAGCTGCAAGATTTACTCCTTGGAGTTTTCTTCATTTAAGACTGAAAGATGTTTTGTAGTAATGCTGGTGAATTTGTACCAGACAGCATCAGGGAACTTAGATGGCTTTAGTTTGGGATACCTTCTATTTTTACCTTCAACCCCACCTGTGAGAATGTACTGTGGAATAGGAGCATGGGATTTACTAAGGTTAGTTGAGCTCCTTCAGATATCAACATGGGTATTTGCTTTGAAAACATTAGAGAATTGAGGGAAATGAGTCAGGTTATGCATCTTCTCTTGTGCCTTGTAATCTGTCTCACCTTTATAGTCAGTCACAGACTAACAGAGTTTCAGCTGCTCCTCATCACTTGCAAGAGGAAGGGAATAGGGGTAGAAAAGTCAGAAGCATTGCCTGTTCTAGGTGGTGATCTGTTCCACCCTGCAAAGGCAGTGAGGTCTAAGATGGTCTTGTTTCATAAAGGAGGTATCTTAGTATCTACTTCATTTAAATTCTGATGGAAACAGGAAGTTATGTTCTCCACCAAAGAGATCACAGAGCCATAGAATACCAGATTGGAAAAGACCTCAAGGATCATCTGGTCCAACTTTTAGGTGAAGCATGATCTAGACTAGATGTCCCAGCACCCTGTCCAGCTGAATCTTAAAAGTGTCCACTGCTGGGGATTCCACCACTTCCCTGAGGAGATTATTCCAATGGTTCATTGTTCTCATTGTGAAAAATTTTCCTCTCGTGTCCAGATGGAATCTCTCCAGCAGTAGCTTGTACCCATTCGCCCTTGTATTTTCCATGTGACTCCTTATAAAAAGGGCGTCTCTGTCTTCTTTGTAGCCACCCTTTAAATACTGGGACATGGTAATAAGCCATTCTTTTTCTGAGCCTTCTTTTCTCTGTGCTGAACAAATCTGGTTATCTCTGCCTTTCCTCATACAGCAGGCTTCCCAGTGCTCAGTTCATCTTTGTGGCCCTTCTCTGGACCAGCTCCAGCCTGACCACATCTTTTTTTGCTTAGCGGGGACTAAAACTGAACACAGGATTCCAGCACTGAGTAGAGTGGGATGATGGCTTCTTTATCTCTGCTGGTGGTGCCCCTGTTGATGTAACCCAGCATCCTATTGGCTTTCTTTACCACAGCAGCACACTTTTCACTCACATTGAGCTTGTTGTTCACCGGGACCTCCAGGTTCCTTTCTAGAGAGCTGGCCCACAGCTGGGCAGGCTCCAGCCTGTGCTGCACTCCTGGGTTGTGTTTTTCCAGGTGCAACACCTTATACTTGTCCTTGTTTTCTGCAGGGTGGCTCTCCCTTCCGCATTGCCCACTTCCCCAATCAGTTTGATATTACTGGCAAACTTCATCCTTTGATCCCATCACCCAGATCACTTATGAAGACATTGAACAGCGTAGGGCCCAGTATCAACCCCTGGAGATAGGTCACCAGCTGGAAAAGGAGTGATTCACCACGACCCTCTGGTCAGCCAGTTTCCCACCCACCACGCAGACCATTTGTCAAGACTAACATATCAGTTTCTCCAGGAGGAAGCTGTGGGAAACTACCAAAAGCCTTAGAGAAATCCAGGTAGACAATTTCTACTGCCTGCCCCACATCGACTGAGATTGTATTTCTTATGAGTTGTGTGTTTAGACTCAGTTGCTGAGGTGGCAGATTTTCCACTCTAGAAAGGACATACAGAAAGCAGTCTTTATTTTTGATGAAGAAAAAAATTATGAAGTATACAATAAGAGCTGATAAAAACCATCACTGCCTTCTGGGAAACTTTTGATGACAAAAAATGTCTCTCCATCCCACTGTCAGCATGTAATGCAATCTTTGAACTGTAGTAACTTATTTCTATCATGCCAACATATTTTCCTGTTTTGTGTTTTCCCTTTTAGGCCAAAATTGGGTCTGGAAAGCTCATGGGCCCTAAAGGTGTTTCTGTGGATCGTAATGGACACATCATTGTAGTGGACAATAAAGCATGCTGTGTCTTCATCTTCCAGCCAAACGGGAAAATAGTGACCAGGTTCGGCAGTCGAGGAAACGGTGACAAGCAGTTTGCAGGTACACTTGATGTTAATATGTAAATCCCTTTTTCTTGCCTCTTCTGCTCACATTTGCATGATGTTTGAGCATGTTGAAGACGCTATATCCTACTTGTTTCCCCTGGGGGAGAATGGTTCTACTAAACATACAGCTCCTGTTCACCTCACTTTTTAATTGGTAGGGAAGACAGCAACATCTGTTCTGCAAACAGAGCTGAAACCAAATTGTCTTATCTACCTCCGCATGCCTGGAAGCATTTCGGACCAGTGACCCAAGAAAGACTGATCTTAACTAGTATTTTATAAATGATTTGTAATGCC
Source organism: Pezoporus occidentalis (assembly GCF_034315485.1). Classification (NCBI taxonomy): domain Eukaryota; kingdom Metazoa; phylum Chordata; class Aves; order Psittaciformes; family Psittacidae; genus Pezoporus; species Pezoporus occidentalis. Next base: position 843,620 of record NW_026915866.1, on the reverse strand, counting down.
CACATGCAGCTGCTCATGATAATAAACTACACGGTGCTTTGTGTTTCCAGTGATCAGATACACATTAACCAGTCCCCTAAGTGTTATCTTCCCATTAGAAAATGGGTGTAATGAAATAGCGTTCAGACTGAGATCAGGAAGACACAGTTGTGCAAATGCAAAATGGTAGGAAAAGGCATACTGAGCTTTTTAAACCATGAAATGAAATTACTCCTAACTTGAAACTGATATTCTCAACTTGGCTGTTATTGCTCAGAAGCCAAATATAATATTTTGGCAGGCTGAATAACCTTTTAATTAAGAAAACATTTTGATTTAGTGTTGTTATTGTTTATATTTGTTTCTTCCTTTGCATTGCAGGTCCTCATTTTGCAGCTGTAAACAGCAACAATGAAATCATCATTACAGATTTTCATAACCATTCTGTCAAGGTACTGTCAATTAACGGCAACTCAGAAAGCTTCTTACTTTATCCTGGTACTTTCGTGGGGAAAATAAAGTATTGCTAAAACCAAAGATATAACACTGTATGTATGATGTCTGATATAACAACTGCATATTCAGAGACCTTTGCATGCAGTGCATTGCTTAATAGAGATATAATCTGTTGCCTTTGGTGCCACTATAATGTTCTCTAATTCAATTGCATAAACACAAGTTGTACCTAAGATAAATAATATCAATTTAGTTATTAGCTCTCTGCCAAACCTGTTATTTATCCTATATTCTTTCCTATTTTAAGTAAGTCTGGTAACTGCTTTTGAATTTCCCAACAAAAGCTTCCCACATGTCTAATTGAATAAAAGTATAACAAAGTACCTGGCAATCTTTAATTCCATACCTGTTAAATAGCCATGGTGAGATCGGGTGGTATATTTGTTTGTCCCAGTAATAAACCAATGCAAGAATACAGGTCACATGGTGGAAAAAGTATACAAAGAGGTACAGGCCATTTCAGAAATTGCTCACCTTTGCATGTGTGTTTTCAGGCCATGACATTCACTTTCAGTCACTTTCCATGCTCTTTTTCCCTCCCTCAATACACAGCAGCAGTAGGAGGACACGGGCAGCAGAACACTGTCCTGTCCCAGTTCTCAGGACAGGTGCACCGGTCCCATACACCAATGAGATCCCAGGGATTTCATGTAATGGTTGCCTGTTCTGATTGAACACAACGATTGAGGATTCTGATTTAAACCTCAGTCCACTTCTTCACCTGAAAGAGGAAATCGCTGTCAGACCATAGACACCCTTGTATCCTGAGTGGCGCTGAATCATCTAGCTTTTGAATAGCAACTTTACTTTTGTATCCTTTTGGAATTAGAGGAGAATTAGAGAAGAAATAGTAGCTCGTGGTTTGGATTACAACAAAGAAACTAAGCCTGCTGCAGGAGCCCTAAAACAGATTGTTCCTGTGGTTTAGCAGCAGGAGGCCTATGGCTCCCATAAATTACCCCTCCACTAGCAGGGCTTGTCATGGTAACAAGAACGCTGGAGAGGGTTAACAAGGACAACCTAAAATGAAAAAAAGCAAGCGAAGAGATGTAAGAAGTGTGACATCTTAGCAAATTTCTAATTGTTGCATTCTTAATGAGAACAGAGCGTTTCCATCTGTCTCCAGTGTGAGTCAATGGGATAAAAATGTTAGTTGTTACAGTCTGGTACTAACAAACAGGAAAAGATTATTATTTTTGCAGTGTCCTCTAAATCAGTACAGATAATTGTTGGCATTGTGAAGAGTCATTTATAGTCTGGGCGATGTTGTTATCTTTTGTTGGGGAAGAGGAAAAAGTATATTTTGGTTTAAATAATAAATAAGTTTATAAACAAATCAATGTCACTCTTATGGGTCCCAAGGGTATTCCTACCACCTGTGTCTTGAATTAAATATTGTCACCCAGCAACATTACTCTTCCCCATCAACCTTCAAGCATATCCCTTCCTTCAGGCATATTCTATGGAAAAACCTACTCAGTGCAGGCTTCTCTCTCATTCCATCAGTCACCATCCCCGCTTACACCCAGGCAGAGAGCAATACATCATTGCCTGTTTTTTTTAATTAGTTGACTTTTTTTCTACTTCCTTTAATCATCTGAGGCACCAACCTGGTACTTCATTCATTTCTTCCACCATATGCCTTATTTCTGTTCACTGTGGGTGTTCAAGAACAGGATGATTTCCTCACATCTTGCACTTCATTAGCACTTCAGTGTGTACTTGGCACTTGTTGGGTCTTTGCATTTTCTTGTGCAAGCCACAGCTGGGATCTAAGAACGTTGTTGGACCTTTGGCACAGCTGGGCCTGAGTCCAAGATGGACCAAAATAAATAGAGATGGCATGGTACTATGTAAATGACACATCCTGTATCTCATTTGGTCCCACTGGTGCATCCAGGTCACTGGCAGAATAGTCATTGACTGGTTCCATCTTTCTGCTGTCTAAACCTGTTACCATCACAGAGAATTCAGTTACTAAACTGTCTGTACAGACAGCAGCATGCCATGATTCTCAATATGTGTTAGATTATTGAAGTCAGAGTGCATCTGTTCAGTTGTGTTTCTGTAGGACTGACTCCCAGTGCCATATCTGTACTCAGCTCCTCTTAATTCAAGATGCACAAGCTGTAGAAGGGCTCCTGGGGCCCTCCCCTCTGTGTCAGAGCTGAATCAGATCTTAAATGAAATGGAAAATACTGTCTGGTGTAATGGAGCTGGGCACCTTATATGTGTGTGTGTAGGGGCTGTGTTCCTGGGAACTCTTCAATGCCTAGGTTTATATTTGATACGTCATACATAGGTTTTTGTTTTAACCCATACAGGTATTTAACCAGGAGGGAGAATTCCTACTGAAGTTTGGGTCAAACGGAGAAGGAAATGGACAATTTAATGCACCAACTGGAGTAGCTGTAGATTCCAATGGAAATATTATTGTAGCGGATTGGGGAAACAGCCGAATACAGGTAGAAATTTCTATATTTCAAAGGTGCTTGATTAAGAGAACCAATGGATTGATAACTCTGGCTACTGAAGTCTTAAGACTTCCCAAGAAGCAAGATGATAGCATTTGAAGTGATGTGGTTTTTAACACAGCTTTCTATATGCCTCATTGCTGGTCTGTCCACACTTAGAACTGGAGGTGTCAGATGACTTTCCAGTGTGACTGCTAGTAACTCTGATGGTTACTCTGACCAAGGCTTTTGAATCCAAGTAGTTCCCCAAAAGCGATTTGATGATTTAGAAGACTTGCAAGCATTGCTGAGATGATAGTAATTTATAATCACCGTAACAGAAGATTGGAGACATGGTGGAAAACATGAAAAAGCAAACGATCTGGACAGACCCTGGGGCAAATGATTTTTATAATCTTTATTAAATGTGGAGAAAATATTCTGGTTTTGATTTATGAGACTTACGCTCGTTTTATCTTTCAAGTGCTAATCACAAAGCCTGCCTACTTGCCGAAGGATATCTAATAAATAACTAATTGTATGTATTATTTTCACTGAATATAAAAATAAGCAAGCTGCTTCTGAGTTGTTCTCAGAAAGCACTGACAACAGTGCAAACAAATTCCTTGTTTTCTCTGCGTGGGAAGCCAAGAGTTGTGCTAGCCACAGTAGTAATACTTGTTAGGAAAGCAAGGTGTTGGTTGAGTCCTTGATTGAGTTGGATTTATTGTAGTTGACTATTTTTAGAACAAGGAAAAGCTGAGATGCTATTACTATTTCATTGCATGTTTTATTCTTGCCAAAGATTCTGGAAGCTTTAATCAGTTCTTTTAGACAAGAAAATACTTGAATACAAGAATATAAACTTGTATATTATGAGAATAACAAATCAGATTCTGCCCTTGTTTATTCTAGTGTATTTCAACCATTTCAAAAATGAGAAGTATAATGGTATAATTGACAGCAGATTTGTGTCCTCTATTGTTCTTTTTTATTCATAACATTTATTCTGTGCTTTCTCACCCTCAAAGGTTTTTGATGGAAGTGGATCATTTTTGTCCTACATTAACACCTCTGCTGACCCACTTTATGGCCCTCAAGGTCTTGCCCTTACTTCAGATGGCCATGTTGTAGTTGCAGACTCTGGAAATCACTGCTTCAAGGTCTATCGATACTTACAGTAGCAATGAGCTCTGGAGCTGGATATTCGTCCACCCTTAAGAAAAGACTGATCCTAGAGATCCAGTGCAGGATGTCTCCTACTTTGAGTTCCTTTTTAATAATGAGGGAGTCTCTTATGGACTTCTTGTGTTAATTTCCAAATTTACCTTGTTTACACAGGTCTTGCACCTCTTATGTTACTCACTGAACTTTTTGTTGCAAGGGTTAATACAGAAAATACTCTTTAACTGAATTCATAAAGACAATGGGATATTAAACACAAACTGCAACTTATGGAACTGGAATTAACTATTAGGCAAAAACGAGGAAAATTTGGGAAAAGTCCCCAAAGCTTTTTGAAGACTGCGAAGGGTAGCTCCTGCTCAGAGCTTCCAAATTTGAAGAAGTATCATTGTTATGCATTATTTATCCCAGAGGTAATCCTGGGAATCTTCTAGATCTCATTATCATGGTAGGTATTACACTTTTAACATTCTTCCGTCTTACTATCTGTAACAAGTAGGTCCTTTTAGTATAAGGTTAAGTCTCACAAAATCCTTCTAGCTCTAGCTGTCAGACCTAACACAGCTCAATGTTTAGCACTATGAGAATCAATGCAAATTCCTTACTCATGTGGGATTAATGAAGGATTGTTTCATGTGCTTGTTTTCACTCTTCCTCTTGCTCAATGTGCTGGAAGTTCTTTGCAGAGACCTGACATTTCTAAAGCTCTGGAAAAACTTAACTGTAGTGATACATTAGTGAGAACTGAATTTCTGTGTAACGACAGACCTTTTGACACCAAACTAGTTTATTAGGATCAGGGTTATTACAATGTCAGCTCAATTAACCTCATGTGTGCCACTCTTTTGTACGTGTTCTTTGCCGTGTTTCCTTAAGGCAATTCATTGTATTAACCAATAAAATAAAATGCAGCATCACACAGGACAGAAAGCCAGAGAGGTACCCCTATGGAGGACCTACGTTATACAACCAAAGGAACTGTGGTAAACAGAGGTTGTATAGGGAAGCCAAGGGTTACCAAAGCTATTTGTTTTTACATGAGAAAAAATAAATTGCAAATAAGAATGAATTTGAACCAATTCCTGAAGTCCTTCATCAAAGGGAATTTTGTTAGAGGAGAAAACAAGGACTCTGAGATTTGTTCTGATTTGTTTGTATGTATGTATGACTGATGGGCATAATAATAATAAAAAAGTAGGTTATTTCAGCAAACTGGAACATATGTATGCCATTTGTAAATGGCAGCACTCTGAAAACAATGTCCCTCCTCCTTCCTGCTGGATCTCTCTACCATGTCCTTTGTTGAAGTATTAATTTAACTGGAAATGCTTACAATCATGGTTCTGTTTTTAATGTATTTTTTTTTAAAGTGTGAACTTGTCCTTTTTAAAGTAGCATTGGCGTTATTCTTATTTCTAAATCCAGTGGTCAAAGAATGAATTGCTACCGTAGCCTAATAAAGATAGAGTGGTGAACACTCTTAAACCTCATTTGAGGAGCTGGTGAGCTTGCTGCCAATGCCTACAATAGCATGGGAAGTACTGTCTTTCTTTTCTCATTTTTAGGGCCTTGAAACAAAAGGGCATTGGGTCAGGAACAAGGGATTATTTTAAGCATGTTTGCAAAATGGAAAGAAATCTTTATTAAATTACTTGTTATAAGTATTTGTCTTATTTCTAAAAGGTTAAGGTTGTTGTTTCAATGAATTTGAGAAAAAATAATGGTTTTTATGTAAAGATGCATTTGGTTTGTAAAAATGCAGACCCCAAGGTTCTCAAATGTGGAGCTTGTCTGATTTTAATTATTGTTTCTTAAAGATATTTCCTCTTCTTTCCCTTGTTTATTTTTTTGCACATAGAGTCAATTTACAAATTTGCATGCAAAGGTAACTTTCCTTATATCATTGGAATAAATATTTCGTGTATAAGGTTAAAGGGTTGGACTACATAATGCAGCTAAGAAACTGGTGGTTACATTTTTGAAATGTTAAAACTCAAGTTTGTAATTACTAAGAGAACAAAATATCCTCTGCTTGAACTGAGTTTGTCCTAAAATTCTGAAGACTGTATCTCAGTCATTACACAATAAACTGTTGTATCAAAATTTAACAAAGTTGTAGACCAAATTTTCTGATGATCAAGTAATTTCCTTCTAAGTGTCCTTATAAGCAACCTTCTGGCAAATGAACAAATTCTGACATTGGAATGCCTATAAATGGCAAATTTATCAATGAAGAAAAGGTATGTATAATTTTAACTGTATTTATTTGGAGAGAAGAGGTTGAATGGGTTCATTGAGATAAAAAGAAAATGAGAAATATGCTGTTGCTGTTAGTTACAGATAATATGAATCAAATGTAGTTCCAAGTTCAGATTTTTATAATAACATTTTACTAATCTTGCAAGGTTTCCACTTGGGAAAAAATTGACGAATCCCTCTGTTGCCAGGAACTCTGAGAGCACAGAAATCAAACCCTAACCTATTTATCAAAACATATACTTAAGACTCGTGCTATTTAATGTAAACACTTTTCTTCAAAAGATTTCCAGTCCCTTTGACTCGTTATTGTTTACCGGGATTTCATATAACCTGTGTCAATCATATGCATCCTTATCAAATATGGAATTCTGCACACAACCCCCCTTACAACCCAGCTAACAGCTATTAGGTATGGTGTAAGGTTTTTTCTTAAGACTGAATAGTCTTTTGGATTTTCAGAGAGTATCACCAGAGCAGCAGTTACTGCACCTGAAAAATGTCACTAATTTGGAGTTCCTTCTGATAGCAAATTCTGCCAACTCCAGTTTCAAATTCAGTGGCATAGGGTATTCATTTCCAAAGTCTGACCTTATCTGCCTGGCATCGGGAAACAAAGAAACACATTGCTTTTACAGTGTGCTTCTGAAGCTAACTTAGCTAAAATGCTTGGCTTACGAAGCTTACAACGAGCAACCAATGCAGAAATTCTGTTCTAAAACCTGCCAGATTGTTTTTCTCGTCCAACTAAGTGAACAGCAAAATTGCACTACTTATTTTGCTGAGTTGCTACCATTTATTAAAGGTTTATAGGCATTTTGCTGCCAGATTTCAGGTATAACCAAATGTTCCCTTGACTTCCCTGGAATGCTAATTGACTAGCAGCACAGCATGAATGGTGAAAGTATTTGCTTCATTTAACTAATCTTTGACCCAGAAATAATCTCAGAAGGTTATCAGATCTTGTGTAATTGGAGCATTTTAGGACAAACTAGCCAACTGTACCTTCATTGTTTTGTGAATAGAATAAAAGGATCTGTTCAGATAAATCCAATATAAACAGTAGGGGATTTTTACATATGCTAAACCAGCAGCAATGTAGCTGATGAAGGAAAGGAAAATGGTTTAGGCAAGCATTTGCCTAATGTAATGGGATAGTGATTTATTAGAAAATGCTCTTCTCTTCTGTAAAAGCTAGAGGGCTTTCGATTTTATGTCAATATTTTTTATAACTAAGGATCTGGTGTTGCCATAATGAGAACTCTAAGTGCCCAATATGTTGTATTTGCTATAAAACGATTACTTTCAGTTGTGGGTGACAGCTAGTTATGAAATCATGATGTACACTGAAAATTTTCTTCCAGAATTGTGAGCAGCAATTGTTTAGGCCTGTTTGTGGAGAGTGCGCGGAAGGTATCTGTGCTTTGGAGTCGAAGATTCCTAACAGGTTGTGTTATTTCTGATGAATGTACAGCACTTTCAGTTGATGTTTGTGAGCAACACGGCCTTAACCCTGACACTTTTGCTTTGGCTTTGACATGGGAATGTTCCCTAAGCTGCACGGTGTGGGGCTGTAGCCCCTGTTAGAAACCTCTACCAGTTGATAACGCTGCAGTTTTCCACTTCTGGGAATGAGTCTGTCTATTTTATTTTTCTTAAAGGTTTTGTACATTCCATCTTTGTAAGTCAATCTCGTATGTTTTGTGTACACGTAAGCCTTGCACTCTCTTGACACTCACAATGAAATATTCTTCTCACTTGTTCTTTCTGTTGTTGTTTTTGTTTTGTTGTTTGGGTTTTTTTTTAATTCCTGTGAGGCTAAATACAAACTTTGTCTCGTTAAGGTCAAGGATGAAAGATGCACATCAAAGTGTTTGTGTGTATGTGTGTGTGTGTGTGTGTGCGCGCGTGTGTATGTGTGTTTAGCTTTAGCTTCTTGTGTGCCACAGTATTCTTGATGCTTTAGCTGATGATTAAAAAGAATTACTCTGTCTTGGAAATGTAGGAAAACCAGAGTCAAATGTGTACCTTTACCACGCACAAAACTTTCAAACAATAAAAATAAAGCTTGTTTCCTCTGTTACTTTCATGGTTGAGGATTTATTTTTCACGTCTCATACTCACTGTCCCCCAAAAAAGCCCCATAATGCAGGAAGACAGGATGAGAATGAAATGAAGCAGCAGATGCTGCAGAGACTGACCTGTGTGGGATACTCATGGATCGTACTCCTTCCCAATACCCAGCCTCATCCTACCATAAACTGCTTGGACCTAAGAGAAGGTGATATTACCTCCCATGCATGAGCATCTCCTAGAGCTCTCCCTTGTCCTCCATCCTCAAGCTCTATTGAAGCATCTTTTTGCTGTCAGTCATATAGATGATGTGGGAGGTAGCCACAAGAAGCAAAATGTTTGCTATTACTCTTCTGGAAATAAACTGATCTGCTGTTCAAATTGAATTCTTCCCTTCTGCTGAAAAACTAGCTCATGTAATTAAAGACTACACTATGGTGCATATATATGAAAGGAACAAACTTAAAGTAGGACAATTTTAATTCTCCTACTTCCCAACCTTCCTGCCTGCCACTGTTGCTTTAATGTCCTCTCAAAACAGAATTTATGTATTTAATTCAATTACAAGTTTGTAAGAGCAAAATGAAGGAGAGCACAAATTTCATCCCATCTAAGCATATTTTAACACTGACAAAGCAATGTATTTTCTCTGCCTCTGGAACAGAAAAAACCTGTTTTGGCCAGTACTTAAAAGTCTCAGTGAGACACCTAGCATAGAAAATTTCAGCCCAAACTGCTAAAGTTTAAGAAAATCTCAGTGAATGAGAACAGGCTTCTAACAGAAAAGCAGTTAAGAGTCCCCCATACACAGTATTTCCATCTATTATCTTGATTTTATATTATACTATATGACTAGCAGTTTTGTAAAATACCACATTTAGACCTTCTGGAGCCCATTAAGAATGTCAGACCCTTATGTGTATTAGTAGTTTAATCCCCTTTACCCAGGAATGGAAAACTACTGTCACATAACAAAGCAGGAGATACTCCTATATATTCTCCCTCTGTTTGGGACCTCTTCCACCCCACGGCCTTTCAAGCCAGCTAGTTTTGATCTGGTACTGTGAAATCTGGGAGGTGTCAAGGAACCTCCTACTACAAAGTAAGTCAAGCCTAACTATTTGGCCAAGGAAGGGTTTACGGGCTGCCAGTGCACTTGGGGCAGCTAACCCTGGCTGTCCCCAGGGACATGGGCAGAAGAACTTGCTGAGTCTCCTTCCTGCCCCACTGTCACCCAAGAGCATGACCTAATGTTTTAGAGGAGGATGTGCTGGGCTGGCTTGGTTGCTGTGATCACATTAAACTGGTGAGATCAGGAACACCTGCCAGCTGTGGCTCCAGGTGTGTGAAGAGGTTAGACCTGGGTGTTTGCTGACAGTCTACTTCCAGGTGTGATGGGGAGACAGGAGCAGTGCTGCGGCACATGCCTGAAGGCTGCTTCAGAGTGAGCGTCTCTCTGAATCCCCTTCCTCCATCTCCTCTTCCTCTTCTCCCAGCAGCATGTTCAGCTCTGACACCCACTCTCCCCTCACATGTCGCTTGGAGAAAACTCACATTGCAACACGTGCTCAGCAAATGTGGTAGCAACCATTTGCTTGGCAGTGGTAAAGCAATGAGTGGAGCTTGGTTTTATTTTGGCTGTGAAGGAGCAGGAAGGAGCCCATGTCCCTGGGGAGAGGAGGTCGTGGTGACAGGAGGAAAATAACTGCTACAGGGAGCATGGGGACATGCTCACTTGGAGGGCTGGCCAAAGGAAGGGAAAAGTGGGGGAATGGAATATGAGCCCTTGCAACAGATGAGGAGGTGTGCCAGCAGATTTCATTGCCAGGTAGAGAGTTGAAAATGTGGTGCACAAGAAAGTGTGGAAGAAGGAGCAGCTTTGTGTTCTGTATGAGTAAGAAGCTTTGTATTAACAATGTCCTTTCTAATCTGTATTTCACTTTTAGTAATACACTGGCACGCACAATGAGGAAACGGACCATGTGCCAGGTCTGTGTGGAAGAGAACCCCAGGTTTCAGGAAAGGGAGCACCTTGCAAAGGTGACAAAACACCCTCACGGGGACTGCCTGCATATGTTGGCTCACATGTTTTCATCTGCTTGAATTTAAACTCTGGAATCAGTGTGGCAGATGCAAACCCATCACTGTTAAACTGCAGAGCAATTTCCCGTAACTGCTATAGCTGAAGGAAGGCAATTCACCTTAGCACAAGTAATAATTAAACTGTAAGCAACTGAAGTCATAGAATCATAGTCACAGACTGGTCTGGGCTTGAAGAGACTTTAAAGACTACTTCCAACTCCCCTTCCACAGGCAGAGACACCTTCCACTAGACCAGGTTGCTCAAAGCCCCATCCAACCTGGCCCCTAGATCAGCCATCACAACAAACAACTGTTTCAAGCAGCACCAGATGTGGCCAGGTCCTTTGCTTCCAGGGGCAGAGAGGTTTATTTCTCCAGGTCCTGTTGCTCCTGTAATGGGCTAGTCATACAAGACATGTAGACCACTGTTAATGTGTTTGTCTCTCACCTTTGCTGGTAGGCCTCAGAGAGCAAAGAACATGCAGTGCACAGCTGGCAGGGAGGCCCAGGGCCTCACCTCAGAGGTGCAGCCACCCGGAGGCACCAAGCTCCTATCCTCGGGTCTCCAACCCCACCACTGTAGGCAGAGACTCAGAAACAACTATTTTTTACCTGATGATTAGGGCCAATGGTGGTGGGGTTTAAAATTTTTTTAAACTTTCTATTTTGTTATTTTTTATAATTTCCAGTAATACAGGAGATACATATTGAAGATATGGCAGTGGCGTCAGTCAAGAAAAGTGCGCTTTCTACCAAAACACAAAACGGGTAGGTACTGAGAAACACAAGGAAACAAAAAGAAAACTTGAGGGATTTTGCTCTAAAGCCTGGGCTATGCCAAATGCAAAAGTAAACCTGAAGCATGGCCCAAAATCTCAGCACATTCACTGTGACTTGCGCCATGTGTTTAAAAAACCAAACAAAACCCCCCAAACCAAACATGGTATTACAGCACATAAAACGAGAGGAATGACAGCTGCTTTCTGGGCGGGCAAGACTGCTTTCTAAAAACGCAAGGTATATTCCATGGTTGATTGCACCAGAATTCAACTTTATGTGTCTTTTTTCCTCTCCTTTATTGCCCAGAGAAGCTGTGACTGCCCCATCCCTGGCAGTGTTCAAGGCCAGGCTGGACGGGGCTTGGAGCAACCTGATCAAGTGGAAGATGTCCCTGCCCATGGCAGGGGGTTGGAACCGGATGAGCTTTAAGGTCCCTTCCAACCCAAACCACTCTATGACCGCCCGAGGCACAGCCCGCCCGACTCCGCCCCGGCCCCGCCTCAATCCCGCCCCTCGCCCGGCCCTCCGCACCGCCTCAGCCGGGCTACAGCGCACCGGTGCCCCCGGCAGCTCCTCGCAGCGGCCGGGCTTTGCCGCGCCGCTGGGGGCGGTGCTGGGGGCGGTGCCCGGTGCCTTTTCCCTCCCGGTGGCGCCGAAATCAAACCGCGCCGGAGGCGACAATGGTAAGGGGCAGCTGCGGCGGGGCTGCTGCTCTCCCTCCTTCCCTCCTCCGCGCCGTGTCCGGTTAATGAGGCTGTTGAGCTCGCGGAGCAACCCGGCCATTGCCCCTGGTAACCCGCTCCTCGCCTTCCCTTCGCAGCTGCGGCCGCTGCTGGGCCGTGTCCCCTGTCGCGCTCCCCCCGCTCTTGAGGGTCCCGCGGCGCCGGTGCGGGGGGTGCAGCGTGGGCCGTGTTTGGGTTCTTGAAGGGCAATTTAAATCTAAGGAACCCGGAAGAGCAGGCCCCGCAACCGCAGCTCGGGCGGGGGTACCGCTGTGTGGCCGCGGGTGGTGCGGGGGTGAGGGGAGCTGAAGGGGTGGCCGGTGTGGCCGGTGCCGAGCAGCTATCTGCCTGCTGTGGTGTACAGGTGTGAGCACCTAGCTGAGAGGTAGGAGAGCGAAACCAACGTGAAGGTTAATAAAGCTTACCTGGAAAACACGTTGTCACGTTTCTCTGTCGGAGTGCTGGTGTAAAGGTTGGCGCCTGAGGGATGTCAGGCTTTGTGGCTTTTGCTCCTTTTGCTGCAGATGTCGTTCGGGCTGTTTGGGAAGGCAGGGAGAAAGAAGGTGATCAGTCTGTTCTCTGTTCGTGCCCCTACTTGTGTGTATGTTGAGGCTCCGGATACCAATGCTGTGATGTACTGATGTCATCAGAGACAGCTGTGTTGTCAGTGCTGATGTAGGGCATCAGTAGCTAAAGCAGGAGGGAGGAGACTTCAGAAAGTATTAATAGTGCTTTTGTTAAATGTACTGATTTGCTTCTGTTCCTGCCTGCGTGTTACTGTAGCTGCATAAGCTGGTTTCTCAATTTATTGTTAAAAATTTAAGTCAGTCTGGCTGTTTTGCTCCTGAAAGATGTTTTAAACATTGTGCTGCCCTACTGTGCGATTTGTTTAAGAAGGAAGCAATAGTGAAGAAGTAAAAAATGGCATTAGCCGTTAATTCCCTTCCAGCACGACTTGGACACAAGCCCGAGTCATCTTTCTTGAAGCACCATGTTATTAGAATCCTTACTTCCATTGACTGCAGAGCAGCAATATTTATGTTGTTTTGTTTTTCTTTTTTGAGGGAGACCACCTTTTGCCAACATCCTATTTTGCTCTTTCCATCCCCATTTCAGTCTCCTGTAGTCACATGCAGCAGTGCAGGGTCACATAGACCATGAAGCAAGGAGTGGGGCAAGGGGAAACAGTCCTGTTTAATGTTACAGCCACTGCTTTTGGGTTGTTGAGGCGTGTGCTAGATGCTGTTAATAAAACTCCAGTTCTCTGTGAAGTACTTTATGTCCTGATTTTACAGGGGCATGTCAAAATAACATCTCTTGGTTTTGTATTACAGGTAGCAGTTTATGAGTAGTCATTTCTCCCTTTTGCTTCTATTTCAATCCACATTATTTACTGCTCAGTCACACAACTGCAGAGAAAGAAGCATAGTTTTTAAAGTGTGACTTTGAAATCAGAAGGTTAGGTAGGAAGTTTGAAGAAAGATGTAGTACCTTCAAATGTACTTTATCTCCTTGATAAAAACCTAAATGGACTACATCTCACACTAGCGCCTCTGTATCACAAGATAAATAACAGCTCTAACAAAAAAAAAATCCTGAAACAAAAAACCCAAACCCAAAAGATATTCCTTCTTATCTTTCTAAGGACTATTAAACATTTAGGTGAGTTGCTGACCCTTGATATAAATATACATTTTAAAACTAGTAACATTGGAAGGGACCTCAAAGACCATCTAGTTCCAACCCACAGGTCACAGGTAGGGACACCTTCCAGTAGACCAGGTTGCTCAAAGCCCCATCCAGCCTGGCCTTGGTATGCCAAGAAACATGGGGGCTTGAGCTGGATTGGGTTGTGTGAAAGGTCAGCTCCAAATTTACAGTGTAGGTTCCCTCAGTTTGTTAGACTGCAGGTGTTAGCTTGGTGTAATGATTCTTTGGGAAGAAGTAGTTTATCTGAAAGTCTGGGGTTAGTGGTGTAGTATTTTAAAGGACAGCAAATATAACTTAGATGTAAATAGATTTGAATTCTGAATAGATGTTAATTATTCAGGTTGCTGAATGTATTGGTTTGCTGGTTTCTTTTACCCTGTTCTAGTCCAAGAAAAAAGGTTTGAGCTTTGAGGAGAAGAGAGCTCGCATGATGGAGATCTTCTTTGAAACAGTAAGTAACTTGTAATTCTCCTATATTTACGTTGTTGGGAAAACAGGTCCTGAAAGAAGCTTAGCTGTAGATGACCTCTGTATATCCTGCTGTGCATTTCACTGATGCCCTGTGTCATCAATGTATAAATTACAGGCACAGAGCTTGATTCGTACAGCCTCTGATCAGGTGGCTCATCCCCAGGCGGAGCCAAGGCATTCAGATGCTTAGGTGATATCAAATGCTTCAGGTGCTCTCTATTCAAATCTTCTAATTTTGACTTTGTTCTATCAGAGGGATTAGGAACATTAGGAAATACCTCACTGCAGTTTGTGGGAGGAGGAAGAAGACATTTGAGTGTAGAAAAGATGAGGAGACTTGGAAGAGGTCACTGGTGAGACGAAACCAGGGGATCCAGAAGCAGAGATAGAATTAGTATGTGACATAGGTAATTCACAATATTTCACCTATTAAAAAGAACACTGTGGTATCTGAGTACTTGAGCAATGTGGTGCACCTGGTGCTGACAGTGTAACCTGTGCTCTGTCTGTTCTAAGAGGTTTACAGCCTTAACTAGAGACAAGACCTAGGTGACCCTGCTTGAGCAGGGAAGTTGAGCTGGATGACTCAACTTCCATTTGGAATGGGGATGGATGACCGCCATCCCCATTCCAAGGAATAGTGGTCCCTTTCAGCCTCAACTATTCCATGATTCTGTGACTTGAGATCACCAAAGAGCAGAAAAGGACTTGTTACAATAATAGTCTTTTTAAATTATTTAATTAATAAGTGTTCTAAGTCTATTGAGGGATGTGCAGCCTATTTCCCTAGCAAAACATAAATATGCAATGTATTTCCTACTTGCTTTTTTTTTTTTTTGCATTGATTTAGTGTAAAAAACCCACCCAGACTTAGATGATGCTGTCATTTGGAGCTAAAGTGTCTTTTATGTTTTGCACAGAAAGATGTGTTCCAGTTGAAGGATATAGAGAAGATTGCTCCAAAAGAAAAAGGGATTAGTAAGTGTTACAAAACTTAATTCTCATAAGTCATACAGGTCATACAGTGTAAACTTTCTTGGCTACAATCTTAGGTTTGTGATTGTAATGGGGAAAAGTAGCTAGAAAGGGAGACCTGTCAATGGCAGGGCTGTAGATTTAAAAGTGACATGAACAGCATACTGCTATCTCAGTTTACTGATGTTAAATGGGATGGGATTTTTCCTAGGCTCTGAGATGGCTGACTTGCAGTGCACTCAGGTAGTGAACAGAGGATTTAAATGTCTGTCTGTAATGTTACAAATATCTTAAAATGCTAGTCCAGATTTACACAGTCCATATAAGCTTTTCTCCCCCCAGAAAATGGCTGGACAGCTGTAAATGGAAAGAGGTTGTCCTTCAGTGAAAGTCTTCCTGATGAGATCCATTGGTTTAGGATTAGGTCCAGGAGGATTTATCTTATGCTGTTGAATTGTTTTATATGTTCCTGATTCCGCTTCCTTCTGTGCTCATTAACAAAAGGGTGCAAGGCATAAAGTTTGTGTAGTTGCCGCTGTCCTTGACTAGCATGTCTTTATGGCACTGCAAGAGTAAATGAGCTTCTTGGAAGAACTTCAGGCATATGTGAATATTGCAAAGCAGCGTTTTTAAGTTATGTCTTTAGCTAAGAGGGGCACTCACAAGCTTCTGAAGAGATGTGCTGTGGTCTTGATTGGTTTGTCAATGCATATAGTTAATCATAATTTGCAGGAAGAGGATGCAAAACAGTAAATACAAGCAATGGAATGTCGTATTAAAAAATCTGGAATGTAGAGTTTCTAAAACCATCAACACATTTTAATAGTCCACATTCATCCTGCCTCTGTATATAGAGGCATTTAGCCATTCACCCTAGACCCCAGTTACTCTGGAAAGAGCAATGTCTGGGCTGTGAAAATGCCCCCATGCTGGCATCCAGCCTGTAGCTTCCAAAAGATTGGATGTTTCTGATCTGGGATCCCCTTTAGACTTGAAAGTCAGACACTGAAAACCATAAAGTAGCTCAAAAGTCTTTATATCTACAGTGCTTGAGTATAATAACAATTACTTGGAACAGACACAATTTTTAAAGTGGTGAGTTATACCACACATTTGCTAGAAAATGAACAATTACGTTCAGAAATGTTTTGGATCCTTTGACTGCAGTTCACTTTTTGTATTGGAGCTGACTATAATCAAAAGTAAGATCTGCTTCTCCTGAGTTTATAGACAGATGGCTTTGGTGCCTCTGCTGCTATTAAATGCTTTGATAGGCATTACGAAGTGAAATGTAATTGCACTCCTAATCAAGAAATTGTAAATTAATCCATGTTAGAATTAAGATTGCAAGATAACTTCTCAAATACCCTCTCATGAGTTTGTTATGGTTTGTACTGTAATATGCATGTATGTCTTATGATACTCATGAGTGGCGTTTTACAAACATCTGGTAGCAGACTACCGAGTAGCAGCCTTGATGTATAAACTGCTGATCTGAGATTTATCACTTCAAGTGAAGCATCAGGCATGGTGTCCTCTTGAAATCTTCCAGCTAACCGATGCTATAGTAAAATATTCATGCAGATTATTGTAAACTTAGGGTTTGCATAATTTTCTGTAGTTTAGATGCTATGCATTTCTAATTTAATATTTTTGCTTTTATTAGCCTCGATGTCAGTGAAAGAGATTCTGCAGAGCTTAGTTGATGATGGCATGGTGGACACTGATAGAATTGGAACTTCCAATTATTTCTGGGCTTTTCCAAGTAAAGCTCTTCATGCCAGGAAGCGTAAATTAGGAGAATTGGAGTCTCAGGTAAATCTATTTTAAGGAAAGTGCTTGTTTACCTGAATGGATTTGCTTTTTTCTTATACCTTCTTGTCATTCTTGTTCATATTATGCTCTCTCGTGTGTGTGCATGTGTGTGTGTACTACTGTACTGTACACAGATTTTACTATAGGAATCATCTGGCACACATGTTATGACATCTTGCTATCACGTCAGAAATTTAGTTGGAGCTTGAGAAGACTTTGTCTACTTGCTGCTTTCTGAAAGCATGTTATTTGTGATGCAAAACATCATTTAATGAGTTTCTCTAAATATTTAAGTAGCATATGCTTTTATGCGTCTTTTATATATGTAGGCCATCATGTGGTAATGATCTAAAAACCATGAGAGGACTGAAATGCGTAACCTAAGTAAATGTGACAGTGGTTTGTTCTTATGGCCAATGTGCTTTCCTCTCTGTTTTTATTGGTAGCTTAATTTACGAGCATTTGTCTAATCCCACATTGTACTTTCATGAAGAGAGAAGAGCAAATTAGTCATGATCTTCTGCAGAAGAGCCAGGCATCTTTTGTTTGCAACATTCCTATTCTATTGATCCGGTTCTTTCCTACTTTTTAACAACTGTCGTTCTTGCTTCTCTTAACTGGAGTGGGAAGACATCTATTCATCAGTTTTGTTTACAAGTGGAGTACATCATAACAAGATCAATAAACTGGCTTTGGTCTGATGGTGCCATGGCACTGCCAACCTTTCCCATGCTTATTTAGCATTATGTCTGTTCCTCAAAGAATCATCTGAATTAATGCAAAATTATTGCTAGTATCTGAACATGTCTACAGCCATTATTTTCTTCAGACATAGCTCTGGTGTTATCATTGCCATCTTATGTACAGTGTTGGCCACTTCAGCTGCTACTTTAAGGCTCCAAACTGAGCGTTGGAGCTCATGCTTTCTTCCCAAGCTTGTATTATAAAAGCAGGTTTTTATATGCATAAACACTTGTTTACGCATAAAATGTAGTGTGACCAGCTGAGAGGTAACCTTGTCAGTTATCCCTTGCTATGCTGTCATGGCTTGTAAATCTTATTAAAAAACTGAAAGAGTCCAATCCACTCATCTGTTTTAACCAACATAGGTCAAAAAAAGTAATTTCCTTTTGCTCTGAATATTTTCATTAATGGCTTGGATAATCTTGATGGCTGGCTGAAAGCATTTAGTGTGTCTGCTTGTGTAGATCTGGCAGAGGGGTACTCTTGTCACATGCCCAATGCGTTTGCTACAGTTTTCAGGATCAAGAATAAGAATTCCTGGAGCTTTCACTTCATTTCTCCTTGTTCACTACCTCATGTCATTTTTATGAGCCAGTGATACATTCAGGGGTCTGTGGCAGTAAGGAGGAAGTATTGCAGTCCTTTCTGTCATTAACTGTAAGTTGATAACCTTTTAGGCAGGTGCTTCAGATGAGTTGGGAAATGCTACTTGATATAGCTGCTGTGGGCTGTATTTTTGTGTATGGGTCACCAAAATTGTTGAGTCTTTAATTTCAGGTTCTACCACTGACTTGCTCCACGTTTTGAGTAACTTTCTCAGCATCAGATGTATCATGGATATAAACAGTACATTGTGGTACTGAGACTTGGTTAATATTAAGTTGTCACACTGACAATTTTGTCTGCCGCTTTATTGCCTTTGCTTTCAGAACTCAGATGAGTCCAGGCATTAAGAACTTACTCAGTTTAGCTGAATATGCTTGTACCATTTTCAGGCATGGACTTAGTCTGGCATGACAGGGTTTAAATTCATTCATTGATTGCTAGTAAAAATACACTGATTCCTACTCTGAGTTCTGTTTGTCTGAAACAGGAGATCAGTTTAACTCTACCCCAATTTGGAGCTGAGTGTCCTAGTAACGTTACTCAGGTTATTAGTATGTTCACACAAGTTTTAGACCAGGCTTCTTACTCTGCCAGAACACAATGCCAACTGAACAGTTGTACAAATACATGCCCAAATTCCTGCTTTGTTCACCAAACACCCTGGTGAAACTGTCATGTTGAATGCAAATGATTTGCTCCTGGACACTTTATATTTTTTGCTTATGCTCCACATTAATCCAAGTAGCTGAATGAAGGAGTTGGTATTTGTTGTCTTTGCCCTTGGGCCCAGTCCCATCATGAATTGTAAAGATAATTGATCAAGCAGGTCTTTGTCATACCCTGATGAGTATCTTCCTTGGAATGTCTTGCAGAATCTGCCTAATATGCTCTATCATAAGTATACAGGAGTTATCTACTAACTCCTTTAAATGTACTATTACATTATTAAAAATAAAGCTATCTATCATTATGGAAATATAGGCATGTAATTATTGTATTGTAATGTTATTTTATGGCTACTTATGTGTATGAAAGAAACTATGCTGATATAAACAGTTTTGTGATATAAACCTGTTCCAGCTGAAATAGTTTTGTTGCCAGACATTTATTTGCAAGCCAAGTCCGCTCCTAACATACAGGGTTATTGATGCAAGAGGTCTCTTTAGACCATGTTATGAGCCCTTAAAGTATTCATATTCGTTACCTTGCTTTTCTGATGAGAATGGGAATGTTACAGCATTTCAAGGGAAAACATTTTCGGTAGCTGAAAATGACTTCTCTGTTGACATGGTAGAAAGGCGGCATTTTCAATGAATAGCTCTCTGAACGTTTTTGCAAGATAACAGATTCTGTCTGTGAGCTGAAATTTGCTCTTTTTAATGTGTGTATGCTTCTTGATGTGAACACATACAGATTTTTCTTAAGGGTTTCTGAATCCAGTCACCGCATATCACAAAACTTCTTGTCAGACCATGCAAAGCAAAGGAAAAAAAGTAAGCTATTGTACGATTTCTGTTGCACGTTGCCTGTCTTTCATCATTCCTGTACGCAGCTTGTGGCAAGCTGAACGACATGTTTTCTTTCTGTGTCTTGTCCAGATCACTTGCTACATGAGTTGGTCTCTTTCTTCAGTTATTAAAAGCTGGAATCAAGCCACCTTACTTAAAGTACAAGTTTAAAAATCTAGTAGTTCAGTTCATACTGCAATTAAAGCTTTTTACTAGGAAGCAGTATCTTTGTTTGCTGAGCGAATGGGCAAGAGGTGAAGAGAAAGGAGCGATCCCAAATGCTGAAGAGAGACATTTGAAAATAAGTGGAAGAACAGAAGAAGCTTCTATAAGATGCACATTCTCCTATTAATTCATAGTGCTGAGGCTGGACAAATTGGGCCTGCTACAGAACCTTTTGCTTGCATACGTTGGTACTTCATGTCATTTTAGTGAAGTTGCTTTTGCCTCTCTGCATCTTGCAGAGCTTGTGATCATGGGGAGGCTGGTTTAGGAACTGTTCTTGAAACAAATACTTTGTTTCAGATATTTTTGTGATTATTAAGCCACATCTCAATTTAGAAACTTGGGAGCAAAGAAGTCTAGCTTGGTGTTCATAATGAAGAGCGAGCCAGTTTTGGCTGGATGTTTTAAAGTTGCACCTCACAGTAGTTGTGTATATCATAGATTTATGTCAGAAGGGATTTAAGTCATCAGTGTGATCCTTTTGTGCAGAGGAATGGCAATTAAAAACAATGCTTGAAATAAAGGATGGTGGTGCTGCTCTCTAACCCGGAATTACTATTTAGACTTCTTCCTGTTCTTCTGAAAAGCCAGGACGATGAGCATCTTCAGTTTGTGTAGCATCTGCTGCCATTTTTTTTATTGATGGCTCACAGAGTAAGGTTTGCTAAGCAGGTCCCTATGGGTTTTGTATTGATTTGTTTTGCAGTGGATGACTTAAAGGTTTATGGCTTCTACTGGATGCTTATTCTTCACCTCTTGGTTATGCTTATGCAACTGTGAATTGGACCACTGAAAAGTAAAAAGACGTGGGAAGCTGCATTTTGGTTTATAGTTGCATCAGTACAGCTATGAGATGGTGATAGCAGAGCAAGGGTGTAGATTGAAAAGTATTGTTTTAACAAGGTTTATAAGTGGAGAAATTTTTAATGGAACTTTACCTTGTTGAGAGAACTGTGGAAGCTTTACTGAGAGGTTGGTGTTTTTTTTTCCTTCAATAAGAAAGGGTGAAACGATGTGGTTTTATTCCTTATCAATATTTTCCTGGCAGCCAGGTTCTGAAGTTTTGAATTACCTATGATCAATCGTATTTTGACAAAATGAGATGTTTACTCTTGGCATAATAATACCAGAAGCTTAGAAGTTTTATTAAACTAATGAAGAATTTGACCTACACAATGAAAGAAGAAAGATCATTTATTGATGATTCTGCTGCCTGTTGATTTCGTGCATAAAATGTGGAGACTGGAGATAAGCAACTCCAGCATGTTAATAACAGTCCTGTTCAATCCTGGGCAAGGGCTGCTAATATGTTTCATACAGTTACGTGCCTGCTTGTTTTTTGTATTGTTCTGATGTATGTTTATGTTACCTGCTGAAGAAGAGAAGCCACAAATGCAACCAAAACATTGACAACAGTTGTGTCGGGGAGGAAGTGGCATTAACAGTGAGTGAGGAAAGAGAAGCCTTTATGATATAACCTTAGTATAAGCAGGTTCAGTTTAGATTTTCTTTCACTTTTTCATATGTGTCTTTGGTAAAACACAACTGTGCTGTCTCTTTTAAATAAGAGGCTATTGCAAATACTTGTTTGCGTTTTGTTTTATAGTGGCTTGAATTAAGTAGTAATTAACTAGTAAAAATGAGGCTTTTTTCACACAAGGCCTGTTGAGTCTGCAGACCACAACCCTCAAAAGCCATAAGGAAAGTCCCATCTCTCCAGAACTTTCTCTACCATACTCGGCGTGACTTAGGGAGAGTCTTGGCAGGTTTAGTACTGATGCTACAGAGCTTAAGGGGCACAGAAGCAATTTCAATGGTCCTTGCTGATATCGAAGAGTGTCTGGGTGGGCTTTGTGATTGAACCATAATGTCACTGAGCATTGCCACAGCATAGTCTAATATTTTAACAGATAGGGACCGGAAATACCAATTTTTTCAAAGATCTTGCAGTTGTTAGTGGAACTGTTGACAGTCCTCTGAGCACTGTAATTCAGTAGCTTGGGGAAACAACTAGTTTACTTCCTTTCCCCAGTTTGGTTTTGTGACATTTCATTCCATTGTTCAGTTCAAAGCTGTTCATTTCACTGTTTCATTATTAATTGTTCCACTTACCTCATTTCTCATGACATTGCTTTCTCGTGGGTTATTCTTTTGTATTCTTAGGATTTGCAAGGGAAAGTTTAACAGAATACAGTATCAAAGCTGCTGTTCCTTCTGAAACTGGGAGCAGGATGGTGACACCTTGTACTGGAAAGAAAGATTAAGCTGAGTCTTCTTAAAGAAGGATACAGGATGGACTTTCTGTGATGTTCCCTGTGTTCATTTCAAGATACATGTGAACAACAGCGACTTGAGGACAGTTTCTGGCAATTTTTTTCCTTCACTAAGCATTGCACTGGGCCACTGTTAGTTAAGATGGAAGGGATTAGTTGATGTTTCATTCCTTAAATCCCTGCCCTAGGGTTGGTAAGAGGAGGGATTTTCACTTCCCATGACTCATGTATTGAGCCAAGGGAAGAATTTGGAAGTCAGTACATCCTCATTATCATTTGGCAGATAGTTTAAAAAAAAATAGAATTAAATCCCCAAATAAAAATCCCCAAATCCCAGGAATTGTTGAAATAGAGTGACTTCATATATACCAAATTGTTTGTACTTATGAGCATTGAAATATGAAAAGAGAAAGGATTAATTTTATTAAATAATAGTAATAAAAAAGACTTGGGGAATGCTGTATTAGGAAATGCTTTGTTAGGAATGCACATTGTTTGGAAATAGTTAATGGAAAAAAATAATCATATTGGTGAGTAATCTGGCTTGAAGCCTCCTGGAGATGTTTGACAGCATACCTAAAAGGAGAGAACCTTATTTGTTCAGAATGCACACAGAAAATTTTGAATTTTAATTATCAGAAAGTCCTTTCAAGATATGGTTTAGTTTATTTCTGTCCTTTTAGTCAGATACATTTTTTGTCCTCAAATACTATGACTGGATTACTGCATGGAAAATTACTGAATAGGGACTGCTTGAGTCTACTGAATGAAGCACAAGGAACTTCTGCCATCCACATTGTTTCACTCTGAACAGCTTCCTCCTTGATCTAATTGGCTCACTCATTGTCAGTGTATTTCCACACAGTCTGGAGATTGATTCTGGACTGCAAGTAGGTACAAGTGCTCAGAGGTGGCTAGCTTAAAGTAATCAGCCGTGAAAGGAGGTACGAATCTATGGAGATGATAGATGTTCAGTAAGGGATAACGTATCTGGTGGTGCTTGGAGTTGAGTGACATTGCTGAAGATGCCAGACAAGATGTGTACATGGCTGGTGCTTTGAATAGCGAGGGAGTGTCTGTGGGACC
This sequence comes from Pezoporus occidentalis, assembly GCF_034315485.1. Classification (NCBI taxonomy): domain Eukaryota; kingdom Metazoa; phylum Chordata; class Aves; order Psittaciformes; family Psittacidae; genus Pezoporus; species Pezoporus occidentalis. The sequence goes on along the minus strand of NW_026915866.1, from coordinate 820,161 downwards.
TACTGCTCTGAAGCAAGCCTTTTGCATTGTTTTGTAGGAGTGTCCTCCATAGATGGTGTTACCAGCCTTTAACTGAGCTCCTTACACACTCAGATCTCTGTTTCAGTTTTCATCCTGTCAATGGGTTTGAATGGAGAGTTTTTTTGGTTTTTTTTTTCTTTCCTTGTGTTGTTCAACATTAAGGACATTGGATAAAGTGTCTTAAGGTTTATTGTGATCTTAATATTTGCTGAATATGTTTTAGAAAAGCTTAGCACTATCTTTTTAGTATGAAATTTATAAATGTTGGGGGAAGTATCCTATCCTATCTCACCCTGAGAAGACAAGGCTGTGGGGAGACTTTCCAGTAGTCTTCCAATACCTAAAGGGGACCTTCAAGAAATCTGGAGAGGGACTTTTTATAAGGGCATGTAGTGACAGGACAAGGGGGAATGGCTTTAAGATGACAGAGGGGAGATTTAGATTAGATATTAGGAATAAATTCTTTACTTTGAGGGTGGTGAGACACTGGAACAGGTTCCTGAGAGAAGTTGTGGCTGCCCCATCCCTGGCAGTGTTCAAGGCCAGGTTGGATGGGGCTTTGAGCACCCTGATCTAGTGGAAGGTGGCCATGCCTATGGCAAGGGGTTGGAACTGGATGAGCTTTAAGGTCCATTCCAACCCAAACCATTCTATGACTCTATGAATAGTGTAGTTAAAGAATTGTTCTCTAAAACCAGAGTACATCAGTACTTTTACAAATAATGCATGTGACTTGTGTTAGAAATTATCTTGTTGGACATTTTTCTCTATTATGTATGTTTACAATTTAATTTTATTAGGTTGCAGAAAACATAATAAATTGTCCTTTTCCAGGAAAAATAAAAGTCTAATTGCTGAAGAGTTCTCTCTTTTAATGCCCATTGTAATACATAGGCAGGATCCCAATATGTTGACTAAGCAGTTACAGCAGTCTTCCCATATCCATGATGGGCCACCCTCTTCCCCTCATATTTGAGGGCATCTCATTTAGCTTTCTACTTTATTTATTTATTCTTCTTTGGGTTGGCCTGGCCATTTTGATAGTCTGCTGAGTGATTCCATTCCCTTCTGGCTCAGCGTTTTCTTTCTCCTCTCTTGCAGAGTAATGACTCTCCCACCAGGCAGTTAGTCACCCCTCCCTGTATTCAGCCTGCAGGCTTTCACTGACCTGTACGTTTTCTTTGAAATAAAGGACTAGACGTCTGAAGAAATGGCCAACGTCATACCATCCAGTGGGAGCTGCAGCAGTAAGAAGTATCCTAAAAGCAAAAGGCTGAGAATTTGCCTCACTTAAACACTGAGAATATGTTGATTACATCTATGGTTGTTTGCTTGTTGATCCTGATAAGCTTATTCCCTGGATCAACCTCCTGGAAGATGCTAATAAAGTTTTATTTGAAGCAGTCCAGGGGGTTTGTTACCTCTTTGCATCTTGTACTTGAGAAATGTTGATGTCTTAAAATGGTCCTGAAGTCCTAAAATGTTCAGCAGAGAATGCTCTTCTAGTGCTGTTACTTATTAGAGCCTTCTGGAGTTATGTTTAATGGCATGCTACAAAGCCCTGGAGGGTATGCTTAGTTACTGCTGTCATGGCAGACTTCTAAAAATACAGTGCTTTGGAGGCTTCTGGTAGAATTAAGCACCCTCATAATTTGGTGTTCATTAGCTGAATTTCATGCTTTTCCTTTTACTAGCTGTTAATATGTAACTAGATTGATGGTAACTGAGAAGTGTAGGTTTTCCTTTCCTGCCTTCTTGGTGAGCATAAGTTAAAATTGGCACGATTTAAGAGCATTAAGCTGGCTCTGTAGTAACTGTGAAGATTATAAAGTAGGTTTGAAGGAAGAATCCTACTCTATTAAAAAGGATATATTGTTACTGTGTCCTGATAGTGTATATTATATATTCTTTATGATACAATGCAGGATAAAAAATCCTAGCTTTTTCTAACAGTGTTTTCTGTGCAACTGTAAATTTTTTAGGTACTATGATTGCATGGCTTGCATTTCCTTTTCAAAGAGGCTTGCATGCTGGCTCCATTCCTGACATTGTTACGACAATGTTAATCTACAATGCAAAGAAATTGAGAATAAATACGGGCCTTTTGCTCCAGGAACCAGTCACATCTGTCACAGATGCAGCTCTATGCCCTGCAAGTCTTCCCATGTCCCACAGTAGGCATGGCAGGTATGAGTGATGGCTCAGCATATCAACAGAAACCCAACATCCTGAGAAAGTTTCAAGGCTTACGTGTTCTGTGCTCTCTGGCAAACCTGTAAGCTTGTCTGTGCTGTAAGGCCAGCAGCTTTCAGCCTGGAGGCAGGGCAGAGGCAATTGTGCTTTCAAAGCCGGATTTGGAGACAGTGAGGTTTTGATTTTATTTAATTTGAGCTTTGATTTTCATCTTAAAATCTTATCATTCAATTAATACAGCATATTTTATTTGAGAAACTTAGCATGAATGCAGAAATAAAATACAAGCATGTAATTGTGTCTCATTTCATTGCATTCTCCTCTTCTGAAAGGAATGGAAGAAAAAAAATGAAAAAGCAGAGTATAAAATCAAAATGCGTGAAGTTAATTTGCAGCAGGGAGACTTTAGAGGAAAGGTCTTTCTCAGCACAGTCAAACAGCTCATTATTGCTGAACACATGGTAATTCCACCAAAGACTGTTCTTTGTATCAGGAATTTGAGATGAGTTGGTTATCTGTCTGAGCATTACTTAAAAATGGTGAAATTGGCATAAAGAGTAAATATATAAGTGCTGTCAAAACTCTGAAATTTGATAGACATATTTTACTGGAGCTTTGTATTTTACTGATAATATCTCAGTGTTGGATTTGGGCTTCTTTAAAAAGCTGTGGAATAAAGTTTTGTTTTGTTTTTTTTCTAGTCTTTAGGCAGGACTTTAGCTCAGGGAATATCAGATGATTATTGTGTTTTAACTTGGGACTGTCTGTGCTTAGTCCCTGAAGGCATTGTCAGTGTATGGCCCAGATGGTCAGGACAGCAATCTTAAAAAGCCCTTTAGGGAAAAGAAAGAACTTTTCTTTCTTTCTTTCCATGAGAAAATACTTTTCCATGTTCTTTCTACCTTGAACAGACTAGTTAACTGTCACTTTGGACTTTGTAGGCTTACTAAGTACAGTAGCATGCAGTAGCAATCATTCTTCTTGTCCAGGTATTAAAATTTTCTATAGCCCTGCCAGTCATGTCAATGCCTTTTGGCTCTTTCAGCTTTCCGTGTTAGGCTTTAGGCTGCATTTGTGAAACAGGGTTGTTGGGGTTTTTGTTTGTTTTTTTTTTCTTTTGGGGTTGTTTTTTTAGGCTGATTTGGCATACTTGGTATTTGTATCTGAGTAGGCAGCCATCTGTCCCTCGGGTTGTGCCAGTTATGCCAACTCTGACAGCAGCCAGAGAAGTTCAGTTCTTTCATTCAGCCTGAAAGACTGTTTCACCTTTTGTCTATTAAGGAGGTTGGCCTGGAGTGGTTATTTTCTGTTGTATAGCTAGTGCTCACCAAATGGTGCTGCAAATGAAGGACGCAAAACCAAAAGCTCATGGCAAGATATCTTCCCTAAGTAAACTTTTAACTATTATAGCAAATCTAAAAAGATGGAATTAAAAGCTACTTTTAATGTAGAATGGTTAACTGTATTGTAATAGTCTTTAAAATAATTGTAGCTAGCAGTATAAGGTTTGTATACGGATAGGTGAAGGTTTCAGTGGAGTGGGGAGTTCCTCATTTGTTTGTTCCGATTACCCAACATGTTCTGTTTTCTTTACCCAAAAGCAATTGCAGGAAGAAGGACTCATCCTCAGTGTGACCTCAGGACAGAGCCATGCCTGATTTACTATGGAATATTTCAGTCTCACTCTCATGTGTTAGCATGCCTAATAAATCAGGATTATAAACCTAAATTTAATCTTGAAACACAATGGATTGTGTTTCTGTGGGAGGGGCAAGTAAATTGGTTTTACCCACATGAATATCCTAGCAAAACATGTACGTACTGCTTGTGAATGCAGAGATCTAACTTCAGAATTCTTATTTTCTGAGAATCTTTGTAGTGCTTTGTTGGACAATTGTATGGAGAGTCAGATATTTGTTCAGTCAGTTCCCTGAAAAAAGCTTTCTCTTACTTAGCTTAGGTGTCTGACTCTTCTTTTTTTAATAGCAAATATAATGTGTTTTGGGTCTCCTTTTTATCAGAAAATTATTCCCTACATTCTCCCACGTTTTTGAACTGACTCTTTCAAAGATTGCTTTGAAACTAAGGTAATCTTAAGGTAAAGTTTGTAGCATACATAATGAGAGTTCTTGAATTGAATGCTTTCTAGTATACCTATAATGTAGTATTTAAGAAAGAGTACACAAATATGGTGGGCCTATTTGAGTCTCTTCTCTTTTTCTACACTGTTTCCCATCCATTTTATGGTGTTCTCTTGCTGAAAAAAAAAAGTAATCTCATTGTCAGTTCTTCAATTTCTGAAAATGGCTTTAATCTCTATTCTTGCTCTTGCCTGTATTTCTTGAACCATTGCAGTCTCCCAGTTGCTTCTCTCATGTTCCTCCTCAGTCCCAGCATACATGATTTCCTGCTTCGTATTGCTGAAGTGACTTACAGTGACTTGGGGTAAGACATTGCATGCTTCTTTCCCTTTCACAAACATAAAAGAGATCTTTTAATCGTATTTACATAACAAGCACATGTTTGCTGTCTGTGCTTCACTAAGTGTCATGTCCCTGACTGAAGTCTCAGTGAGCCTGGGACCTGCTTCTACTGTAACTGAGTTCACTAGGTAGGTTATATGAGTGGTACGCAGGCATCCTAAGAGCAGAGTGGAAGTGACCATACTGCGGTTCATGGTAGTACTTTCTACTGCACTGTGAACACAATTAGCTAGTTTAGAAGTTCACTTCTGTATATTTGGAGGCCCTGGCAAGTATGTATTTGTGACTCTACATGTAAAAGCAGTAGTTGTATGCTTATTGTGTAGTACTTTATAAAGCAATTCTGCACATGGATGTGCTACACCTTTTTTTTTCCTTCTTTTAAGTTTTATTGTTTTAGTCAACGATATTGATTGCTGAGCAGTTTCTTTTAGTAATGTTCTATGCTTTTCTTTTAACACTCCAGGTCTGTTCTCAATATATTCAGATTGTCCTATGGCTGTTAATCTTTGCGTTTTTACTCTCCGTATTAGTCTGCTTTCTGGCTTTAAATTTTTTTCTCTTTCTTTAAAATCTAGAGGAATGCTTTGAAGTACTTTCTCTCCATGCCTTCTGTCAATTCTATTTTTCTCTGGTGGGTTAGGTTTAATATAGGAAAGAAATACACCCATCTACAACAAATGTCACCCTAAAAATCTTGAGATGCTTTTGTTTAAGCTAAAAGTAAGGAAGCCCTTGCCTTGCAAAGTATTGTGAGCTTCAAACCCAAAGTAAATAACTGCAAAATTATAAACAATTAAAAAATTGATGTCTTGAATTACTATTCTGTAGTGCCATGGTGAGTAGCATTCACAATAGCAGTAGTTTTTGATACAATTTTTAGTTGAGTGTTGCTGAAAGAACACTTGAGTGTATGATAATTCTCTTTAAGACCATAATGACAGTGGGCTAACAGCTGTGAATGCTCTTGGTGGTTAGCATATGAGACCTTGGTTTGGTTCTTGTCCATTGTACATACTTTATGGTCTGTGTTTGCGTGGCTTACTCAAGGTTTGTAGATATTATGCTAGGGAGGCAAGCTACATATTTGGTGGGATGTTGGTGGTTAGAGTGGTTAAGAATGAGGAACCAGAAGGAATATGACCAGCAAAAACTCTTGCTAGAGAATAAAAATCCAGTCATTTAGAGCTAGGACAGTATCAGACAGGTTTTGAGAAGGAAGATAACTGAAACCTGCTGCCGTTGTGTGTCAGGGTTAAATGTTCCTCATCCAGGTGTACATCACCAACTTGCCAAAGTGAAATCCTAGTAATGATGCATGCATAGTATATTATAAATTATCTGTGTACATCTAATCTATCCTTTGATAGAAACCAGACCCTGAGGCCAGTGATGGAACAGATTATTATCATCAGCACGTAGCACTTAGCACATGCAAACTACTGCACAAAGGTATGGCTAAACATTGTGAGACTGTTCCAATGTAAGAAAGAACATCTCTTTGGGGGACTTTGGATTGAATTTGTTTTGAAGCTAGGCCAGTGGTCAGTTAACTGACCACAGTGGTCTGTAAAACTAAAGTAACTGTTTCCCAGCTTTCCTGTTTTAGAGATGTTAGTTCATTAAACTGTCTTCTTGCAGGGTCCCAGCATGTTTTGCCAACACTGAAAATGCTCTTGTTGAGATTTTTTTTCTTTACTTTTTGACTTCTAATTATCTAGTCTCTCCTCCTCCTCCGGACAGCTTTCCCACAGATGGTATTTTTCCAGCTTTCTTGCTTTTCCAGCATCTTGCTTTTATCATGTGCTGATTTGGAGCAGTCAGACCGGAGATATGAAAGTTTCTAGTACAGTAGAGCGTATCTTTGTACTTGTTTTCCCCACCTGGTCGATTACATCTGTGACAGAAAGTTGTTCATGTGTCAGGCCAGACATCACTTTTAAGAAACATAGAAGGGAGACAGTAAGTATCTTTTTCTCCAGATCAATCCCACTGCTATTGGCAGGAGTCAGATTTCTCTCAGGATGGTTGATGTTTCTTGAGAAATAATTTGCTGATTACCTTGAAAAATGTCCAAGGATTGCTTCAGGGATTGAAATCTTCCATCTGCTACTGTGTACCTTTGCAGTCAGGATTTTCTGCAGCTGGTGAGTGGGAAAGCAAGTCACTGTTTGGCCAGATGTGATCCTCTGCTGTTATACATACATACAACACTTGCAAATTCTGCCTTTCTTTTTTAATGCCCTGTAAATCTGCGTGTCATCTGCCATTTGTCCTTACCTCTCAATTAAGTATTGTATCATCTGTGTTCATCCTTCCTCAGACTCCTTTATCCTTGCTGATGGTCTTCCCTTCTTTCATGTACAGTTATTTTCAACGGTGTTCCCACCTCTATATTCAAGGCTTCCTGCTTCTCCCATTGTTACAGATTTCTTGCACAGACCCTGGCCATCTGTTCCTTTGCCTTTGCATCCTTGTCCTATGTTTGGTTTTTATAATATCTTGCCTCCTTCTGCTGTTCCTTTACTTTTTTATTTGTTGTCATGGGAATACCCACTGTGACCTCTAAATAATACACAGAGAGCTGTGGTTTCATTCTATTTGGTAAAGTCTTGATTGTGAAGACAGAATAAAACAAACAAAAAGCTCCACCAGAAATTACAATCTGTGAGATTAGAAAACAAGATCTTAAATAAAACTGTATAAAAATCATCATTGCTCTCAGAGAGAGATATTCTAATTTTCTAACTTCATGGCATGGCAACCTTACATGTTATGTAGATTAGAATCTAAGTAATTTCTGTAATTCTTAGTGTTTGTCATGCTCGTTCATGATTAAATGCTGTGGAATATAGAGGATCCATAAGATAGTACGATGTCATACTGAGAAACATGCTTCCAAGCTGGAAACCAGCTATTATGATTTTAGTGCAATTCCCTGAGAGCTCATTCTCTGCTTCTATTTTAAAAAATGCAGATACATTCATAAATAACTTCATGAATATGGAAAAAACATAGAAAGCAACACCTTTATGGCTTCCCTTGCACAAGGCATTGGCTTATTCTTTGTACTTGCAGTATATGGGCATAGATAAGCTCCTCGGCTTCTCTACTTCCTCTGCAAGAAAAATTATTTATTCAGAGACACTGAACTATGTGTGCTCTGGTGTTTGTCTTCCTTGGGCTTCATGAAATGCTAACTGCACCTAAATAGTTGTTCTCTTCTGAACTGCATATATGCTTCTCTGTTGTACAGCATCATGTGGGGACTAACACACATCTTTAAGAATTTTGTGGAAAACCCTGAAAAAGTACTGTTTAACTAACCACAAAATTAAGGTGCTGGTGTACTTCAGGCCACATACTGGAACCCACACTGCCTCTGTGGTTACTTGCATAGAGAGCAATGAGTAAACAGCTGGATGTACTTTTCCCCAGATTATATATGTCTACCATTAGTATAATTTCTATGTAAATTGAAGAAAAACCAAAACATCCTTTTTGAAAGGAGACCCCCTTGTCTGCATGTATGCTCACACATGCATGAACATATACTGGTCCAGAAAGAGTAATTAATGTTTAAAAATTGAGCTATATAAAAGGAACCCCTAAACCCAGTGAGCTGCAGTTGGGTGGTGTCCTAATCTATATGGACCACCAGTACACAGCTTCTTTTTACTGTTATGGCTGATCTCTTAAGACTTGGCAGTAAGCTCTGCCTAATATTTGTCGTGCATTTACATTTTAGTATGTATTTCTGAAAGATACAGACTAAAAAGGAGTTTAAATAGAAATTGAGAAGTGATAATGGCTCCTAAACAGTTCTGTTTGCGTTGTATGAATGTGGTTGTGGTGTTTCAGTTGCACAAGAGTATAAATGATATGGTTATATTATCAAGGCTAGGGATTGCAAGAAATGTAAAGGAATGCATTTGTACTCAGGGATCCTCAGTGAGAAAGGGAGTATGGGAGTAGAGGTTTTGTGTGAGGGTTTTTGATGGAAAGCAGAATGAAACCTGGGCTCTGAGAGTCACCTTCATAAGCTTCATGACTAGTCTGATATGCTAGTTTTCTAGCTGACTGTTGCTCAGAACATCTTAAAGCTAAACTAAAGTTTGAGTACTTACAAAGCATCCTATTGTTTCTTCTTTTGTGTTTTGTTTTTTTTTTTAATTTTTATTTTGTTCTGGTTTCCAATGCAGTAAGTTATTTCCAAACTATTTTATTAGACTTTTTTTTTTCAGTTTTATTAATCTCATTTAATATTTCAGAAGGCTAATGCTTTGTGTCCCTAAGGGGCAACTCATAAATCCTGCTTATTTTAAGAGTTTCCAAAGTGTGTCTAGAAAATTTCCAACTAAACTGGAAGGGCCTGGCTCAAGATGGGTGGCAGGTTAATGAAGACATCTCTTTATGAATGATTCCTCCTGGAATAACAGGAAAATGGAGAGAGTATTCACACCAGCCCTGTGAGATGCAACGTCTGTGAGATTCCTCTGCTTCAGGCCTGAAGGAAGGGAACTCTGAAGTCTAGCAGTGTGAATGCAGCACTGAAAATAGGGGACATGGCTTTACATGCCTTTGAGCTATAAAGGCTTCTATTCACCAGTATGCAAAAAGGATTGAGGCCATGCCTATAGTACATCAGTCTTTAAAGACTGGTATTAGCAGCTGACCAGGTGGATCTGCTGCACCTTACTGCTTGCATTGAATAAGGAGAGCTGGAGAAGGACCAGAAGAAATCATATAATCCAGATCCTCCATGTCATGGAGTCCTTTGCACAGAGATGCCAGGTTATGAAATAGGATTTTGGACCCATGCTGAACATGCAATGTGTAACAAGATGATGTGTTGTGGGAGTGAAAATTTCTTAGACTTTAAGTTGCTTCCTGTGATTCTTTTCTGTGGTTCAGAGCCTCAGACTTAAATTAGGTTGATTTTGTAGTTATTTTGTGTTTATTACACAAGTTAAAGATATATAAATTTATATAGCTAAAAATGTATATTCATCTATTTATTGAAATATGTTGCTGTGTATGCATGTTTTATAGGTATGTTTAATCTTTGTTACTGAAATAGATTGATTTTGGTCTTTGTTTCATTTACCAGTTTGCTGAAAGCAATCAGAAAAAAGAGACTTTACAAAAAAGCATTGAGAAGTCAAAAATTGGACGTGAAGATACTGTAAGTTGCTTTGGTGGGGGAGGCATTCCTACCAGGAGGTAGGGCTACAAGTATCCATAGTTTATAAATACTAGTGTACTTGTTGGAAATCCATTAAGAGTTCTAAATACTGGAGATGAGATAGGGCCAGAATAAATCAGGTATTAGATTTTTCCTTAGTTGGTCATGAGCTAATGTGTAAAATACTGACAACTGGCTGCTCCAAGGCAGAGAAAATGTGTGACTGCCTGAAGTCTGGCAATCTTTCAGGCTTTTAAAGATATCTTTAAATCTGAAAACTTGAACTACCCAGAGGCATGTACCAAAGTTGCCAATGGTTGCTGAGCTGCCAAATCCAGTAACTGTAAACTTATGTGTTGGGGGTCTTTTTTTTTCTTTTTTTAGTTTGGTTTGGTTTTAGTCTTATAGATTTCTGAATTACCATTCTGAGCAGCCATGTAACCTTGTGCTGTTTGCATGCTGAAGCTGTTAACACTGCAAAATGATATTTAGTCTTCATATTTACCATATATATGAAGTAGCATATTAGTTAGCGGTACTTCATATAGTGTTCTAAGGTGTTCATTTGTTTTGAGATGTTGAGTCTAAAGGGGTTTAAACCTCCAGTAAATAAATGTATAAGTAGAGCTAGCTAGAAGCTTTCAGGAGGAATTAGATATTGCAGGAAAGTGCGAAACCTTAGAATTCAAAATATTATACAGAAACATTCTGGGTTTGACTGTAATTGGGAAATCATAGGCAAGTTTCTCCTGCAGTTGTACTTGTCAGGTTTCAAATTGGACTGTTTGAGACACTGGGGCTTCTTCACCACATGACCTGCCTAGTCACAAGAAGCAAGTGGTACTGGAAATCCTGTTCTGGTTGATGCTTCCAGCATTTTAGTTCTGAATTATACACCAGGAAGAAGTCCTGAAAAATCTAGATCAAGATTTAGGTTTCTGAGGAGCTGGCCTCCATGCCCCAGCATCTGGGAGCAGATTTCCAATCTGCATTTTCAGGATGTGCTGAGTCCAGACTGTTGGCAAAAGCACTGTGAATACGGAAGTTTAGGGTGGGGGGAGGACACACTAAAAACAAACAATAAAGCACGCGAGGCTCCTGGGATGCCATGGAGATAGCGTGACTTTGTAATGGCAACCTGGCTTTTCTATGCTACCCAGTGCCCTAGCATGAGTTCTTTTGAGTATCAGCCAGTTACAATGTTTGGCTGTTACTACAGACTGAATTAGAAGTATGTGCTGAGTTGGCTATGGGAGGGCTCATGTTGAGTCAGTGTCTGAAAATTCTCATTGATCAATAGAGTATTTGATATTGTATACTCTCCCAGCAAAGACTACCATATCATAAATATCTCAAGCTATTTTTAAGACTCTCTTCCACACTCTTAAATGGTGTGGAAAAGAAGTGAATAATAAATTCAGAAGGTATTCATATGCAGCATCCTGATTTGGGAAAATGTGAATGATAGGGTTTTCTGTAATGCTGTCTTTAATTACAAGACTAACACTCCTAAATACCATGTAACCTTTAAGCCAAACAATTAAAAGATCTGTTTGGAGTTTGTCAAGAGTTCAGAGGTTGTAGAAAATTTTGTTTATCCATTTTGTCCTTATGTTTTTTTTTTCTTCAGTTTGGTTCATTGACAGAAGGCAGTAATGAAAGAGTTTTTAGATTTACTTTTTTTTTTTTTTTTAAGGTTCTGGGCAGTAATTACTGATTTTTATTTTTGTATCTCCCACTGTACTTTGAATCCTCAGGCAGAACGTGCAGCTCTACTAGAGGAACTTGCTGCCCTTCGACAGAAAAAAGAGCAGCTAAAGGCAGAAATAGACAAATACAGAGAATGTGACCCAGACGTCATTGAAGAAATGCGTAAGTTGTATATTGGTTTTTGTGCAAAAGTTCACTTTAAGTTCTGCAATTCTTTAGCTTAAAATTTGGTATGGAGAGGTAAGTCAAAGAATAGCAATAGCTGCTTTTCTTTTTAAAGCTGTATGCAATACAGGTACACTGACCATTTCTTTTCATCTGTGTATATGCTGTAAGGGGGGTTTTATCAGTATTTGCCCTGGCAGTAACTAAGCAGTTAACAGACAATCCTAAAATTGAAATATTCTGATGTGTTAGAATTAATATCAAAATCATTCTTTCTAGAACCATATTAATTCTATAACTTCTAAGTGTTCTGAGCCCTAGAATGAGTGTAGGAAGAGTAGTCTCTGGCTCCCAGGTACCTTCAATTCCATGCTGTCAAAACAGGTATCTTTCTACTTAATTTGTCTTGTCTGTTTCTAATGTAACCATTTCATTAGAGACGCTTAATTATCACTTATACGTAAATATGTTATTGCAATGTTGACTTACTGTTTGTACTGTCTCTGATGCTGGGTTTTGGTTGGAGTTTCTAATTCTAATGGAGTACAAGTAATGGTGAGTGACTTTAATACTTAATGCAGAATCGGGCACTGAAACATACTTAATATTCTGATTCTTAGCATGAAAAATGAAAAGCATGCATGAAATTTTATTGAATTTTCTCTACTTCAACTTTCATGTTTTATTTATTAGGCTCTTATGTTGCTACCCAAACATCACTGCATATTCATTTGTGTAATGGCAAAATGCTATTAGAGTGATGAGGAACAGGCACAGACCTTTTTCTGAGAAGATATCTGACTGAATCTTTTTCCTTCCTTATTCTTCTAACAAAGTCCACAGCTTTAAAAATGTGCTGAAAGAAAGCCAGGAACATAAACAAAGTTGGCAGCACACCCCCAGATTGGACAGATAGTATTTATTTTGAGGGGCTGTGACACTTTTTTGTCAGCTGTGTTATCTTTCCCTAAGGATTTAATGGTATGCCGGGGAATAAGCAAACTTGAGACCTGAGGTTAGTTACTATGCTGTAAATCCCTCACTGTGTGCTCTCCTGGGGACAAGTTAGATGCTTTCCAGCTGATTCCAGCTGTAGAAATGAATGAGGGCAGGCAGATACTGACAGCACAGATGGATTCGTAGTGCCAGGTATTTTAACTGCTGAGATACCCTTATAGTAAGCATTGCACTGAATGATTTGAGGGGCCTCTCTTTTGAAGCAGTGAGCACGTTCCTAAATACTAGGCACAAAGGGGCAAATCACAGCTTGAATGCTAGGGCAGACTGCATTAGCTGGTGACACAGAGACTAATATCCTGAAGAGAGGGAAAGAAACATAAAGTTAGTTATTTGGTCATGCATCTGTCTTTTTCTTTGTTACAAGTGTGTGGAAGCTCCATGTGAGCCTCTGCAATGACGGGATGAGCAGTCCAGGGTATTGGTGAGGCTAGTCTTCTTGGGCTGACTGTAGGATTCCCAGGGGAATATGCAGTAGTGTTTTGAAAATAATTAGTCCCTAACCTTTGATGTAAATGTTTCTGCTTCCTTTTATGTTTCATCAGTCATTGTTGCACTGGCAGTGTGCACTTTTGCTGGCAATGTATAAATGAATAAATGTTGATGTCAATTTTGAGGTCTTTGTCAAAGCTGAATGGACTTTTACACACTTTAAGGGGGGGGGTGGGGGTGGGAGTTTAGGGGGCATTTCTTTTGTTCCATAGTGCGGGGAAGTGCAAAGACAAAACAAGATGCAGGAAGTTACAGTTATTAGTGTAAGAAGGTGATAAAGAATCTGAGGCAGTGGAAGGTGTTCAGCTAGACATGAAAGTTACTGTCTCTGTTTCAGACAATAGCCTTATAACTAGTTATTGGTTCTCAGATTTTAAAGCATTTTCAAACTGCACGAGTGATATCATTTTCTACTAGCTGTACAAGTTAAATAATCCTTGTGGTTATTTTCAGTTAGATTGTCTGAGCAGATTACTGAGTCTACCTTATTTTAATTTTGAGTTAGAAGTCAGAGATGGCCATTATGTTATAAGGACACTGAGTTGGATTGTTTAGTGTAATACATTTTGTAATGGACAGTTGTCACTTTCTACATTTGGGCTTTCCCTCTTCTTTCTTACTGACTTAAGCCTGTAAAGAAGTATTTCTGATGCTCAGTATAAAACTTCAGTCTATTAATTTCCAATCCCATATCTTAGAGATGCCTTGATTTTTATTGTGGTATTTTAGTGGTATATCAAATTGTCATCTGATTTCAGATTTCAAATTTGGTGAATGCTTTGCTAAGCCTTTTTAATTGCTCTTGCCTTAAAAGGAGCATTGCAGAAACAAACCTATTGTACAGTGATAAGCCTTGTTAAAACACACACTAATTCCAGGGTCAAAACAAAGTTTGGATGATTCATAGCAAATATCTGAAGACTCAACTAAAAGCTGAACATCTGTCTTGCTTCCTGAGTCTTGTGGTGGGAAAGTCATGTTTGGCCTAGTAACTAAATATACTATAATGCATATTCACGGGGGGGGGAAATCAGTACTAAAATACCAACTCTAGTTTTTGCTGACTTCACTGTTTGTCCTTTTAATATCAGTAACAAATGTTCTGTTGTATGTTTTGGCTTGATTTCCTTGGCTTTTGTATTAGGGAGCTGAAGTATAAACTCTAATGCCTTCCCAAATGTACAGCATTAGAACACAGAATTTCAGTATTTGCATATAAAATTATCTACAGTAAATAGCAGAAGAAACAAGATTTAGGGACTGACCACTAGAGGAAGCTACATAATAGTCTGGTCTTGTGGATATATTTGGGTAATTCCATTTTACCTGTATGGTATTGTGAAAATATGACTAGAATCTCAAAATATGTAGATTTTGTCTAACAACCACAGCAGTTCAGTGGTTAAAGCTTATTTTTGCCACTTGGAAATGTTGTTTAAGCCATCTTTTGTGAGTTGGGATTGAGTAATAAATTCTTCCTCAACATTAAAGGCAGTAAAACTGCCAACAGTCATCAGAAGAAAAAAACGGGTTGGGGGTGCAAAAAACCCCTCTGTGATTTCATACTACTTTGTTACATTTTTAATCCTTGTTTTTTAATCCACTCTTTCTCAACTTTGAGGCATATTTTTGTAGGCTGGAGGATATTGTCCTGGGGAAGCAGTCATAGAGAAGAGATTCTCTATTCCTCTGGGAGAAAGGCTTGTAAGACATACCATGTGTGTATGCAAAGTTGGATACATGCAGTGCTGCTAGATTCCCTAAAGATTATGGTCAAGGACAAAGGCGTAGAGAATGCAAGCCTTCTATAGTTCATAATTTATCCATATTTTTGTAAGGCAAACAAAGAAATCTCCACAAAACATCAGGATTAACCTGCTGCATAAGTTTAATTCTTTCTGTGTGTCAGAGAGAGGTGTTAGGGAACTTAATACAATTTCCCTGACAATTAATTTTATAGAAAGGTTTGTCTGGCAGTCCAGATATATAAATGATGTGGATTTTGCTCTGAGTTGTTGTCCAGCTTGTAACTACCAACACCTAAACATTTTCAGTGTTCACTGTAAAATAAACGTTTTTAGAATTTCAGACTTCTCATTCTTTCACTAATTAGAGGAATGTTGATCTACAGTATATTAAGATATTGCTGGGTCTTAGCTGTTTTTTTTTTTTCACAGTAGGCATGCTTTAGTTACTTTTTGCCTTTGCACAGGACAGTAATCTCACAAGTAGTTACATACTGACTGATGCAAGCGACTTCCATGAGGTATGATCGCTGATATTTATAGGGCTAGTCTTAGATGTTGCCTGTCAGGATTCCTGTTTTATTTAGCATGTTTCTAGAATGCCAAATTGGTGTTAATTTTTGTCTTAGGCTTTTACCTTTAAAACGGTGATCTGAACATTTCAAGACAAACTATGTTCTCAAAAATCAGCAAACTGTCAGATACAACACGTGTAACATAGCAATTTTGGTGTCAACTTTTTTACTTCTGCTCTCTTTGTTTATTTTCATCCTGTAGTAGAAGGTGTAAGTGGCTCAAATGGACAGGATTTCAAAGCACAAATACCCAGATTCCTTTTGAATCTGAAAGTGTGATCTCAGAGGCACTGCTACCAGTCCAGTTCAGGGTTAGATTATTTCATAAGATTAATACTTACTTGGCTGTGGAAAATGAACTTTGGGAAAACATCCAGACTTTACTGAATACCATGAAAATGCCATGCTTTATGTAGTATGTACCTGAAAGTGTCTTTTTTTTCATTGTGGATGCCTCAAAAATTTCTAATTCTGATATGTATAAACACTGAAAATTTCAGCTTGACATACTGATGTGAAGAATTATATTGGGGTATATAGACAGTATGAGAAACAGTTTCTTCATTCATCTTAATATCTTAAAGCTGAATGCTGAAAAGGTAATGTTGATGTAGCTGCTGGATTTTGTGGGGTGCATAGTTTGGGGTTTGGGTTTTTTTTTAGGTTTTGGTTTGTTGTGGGGTTTTTTATTGAGACACCCAGCTATTAAGTTCTGTTATGTTCAAATTGGGTTGAATATATGTTATAGGTACAGATGTATTTAATGCCACAAAAACTTCACAGTAGATTCTTTTGGGCATTTCTTATTAATTCTGGGAATAGTCCCTGTTCCCAGAGAGGAAACAGTAGTGAAGAAATTAAATGAAGATTAGACTAACCTGGCTTTAAAATTAGTTTCTTCAGTTTTACTCAAAATTCATCAAAATGCTGATAATATATAAAATGGTTTAACGGGGTTTCTTTTATGTTTTGTGGCAAAGACTATTGTTTAGAAAACATATCAGAAAGTTATTTGCACTAAAGAGCCTTGTCAGTGCTCTCAGTTAATGAACTATTAAGTAACTATTTTTATAAATGTAATGATTCATTTGGAAAAGCAAATGTCTACAAACACTTTTAAGCCCAGTCTAGGTGCCACAAGATTAATAGGCTACAGATCAAGTCTATATAGAGAGTGGGGTTTTAATCACTTCTAGATTCAATATGTTCAGTTTGCAATTAAGAGGATATTTTCCAGCTACTGACCATGAAATATGCACCTGGCATCTGAGACACAAGCTGTGCTTTTTATGGTTTATGCATCAATACCATTAACAGAGATCTGCAATTAGAAATTAGTCATTCTTTTGAAGTTAGACTTGTATCTCCACCCACAGTTGTGTTAGCCTTAGAGGGTTAAACTAAGCTTTCTTTGGAGCGAACCAGACACTTGCTTTAAAGTACACAGAAAAATACTAGATATAAAAGTAAGCAGTCCTTTTTTTTTTTTTACTTAGTCTCATCTTTATAGGGAATTGTATATTTAAGATATTCATCTCCTGAAGATCTAGATGAGGATATGACAGGAAATAGATAATGTATGTTCATGTCCATAACTTTTGGGCTACCTGCTGCTAACAAAAACAAAACCAGAAAGCCCACCCCCTATTTTTCCCCCTTTTTCCTCCTTCCTCATGGAGTATGAGAATGTATATAGAAGTGCACCAGTAATGAAAGAACACATTTCCTTGACTAACTGCATCAAGCTAAGGTATTTTCTGTGATTTCTCCACTCTAAACTGTTCTTTGACTGGCTTATCATTCAGTTGGAAGATTGGCAAATTAAATCACCTGTTCAAAGGCTACATTAAAAGACAAAGCAAAATGCTTTACCAAAGCTAAACCTAATTTTTAGAAAAAATTAGGAATAAATCTATAAATGTACTTGTATATAATCATAGTTAAACACAGTAACAGTGCATGTAAATTTTAACTGTTAAGTTGAAAAGGAACAGGGTACTAATGACTGGAATTAAAAACGTAAACTTGATCACTAATGCTCTAAGCTCCTTTGGTAATCATAGCAAGTGAGAAGGAATTGCAAGTTTAAGCAGTATTTCTGCTCATTTATTTTAATCCTCTCCAATTTTCTCTCTCTCTTTAAAATCAAGGGAAGCTTGTTTGCAGTTCGGTTACTGAAAATGCTGGTCCTTTGACAGGCCAAGCATCTGCAGAGCAGAATCTGGCTGTGATTACATGAGGCCATAATATGATGGTTTAAGGACCTTCCCTGACAGAAGTAGGTTTAAAGAGTTCTCACCTTTGCCCTTAATTCCTGTGTTGTGGTTCACCAGTGATAAGAACAAGTTATCAGTTGGAGTTAGCAACTTTTGGTGTATATATTGTTGGCTTGTGGTAGACTCCAACAATGTCTTTAAAATCTCTTTGCACCAAAGAGTGTGTCTTATGGTTTTTGCTGGCTTCTTCAGAAGGCTTTCATGCATGTGGGGCCCCCAACACAAGAGAGACGTGGACCTGCTCAAGCAAGTCTGGAGGAGTGCCACAGAGATGATCTGAGGGCTGGAGCACCTTTCCTACGGAGACAGGTTCAGAGAGTTGGGTTTCTTCAGCCTGGAGAAGTCTCCAGGAGAATTCTAGAGCAGTTTCCAGTACGTAAAGGGAGACTACAGGAAATCTGGAGAAGGACTTTTTACAAGGACATATAGTGATAGGACAAGGTGGAATGGTTTTAAATTGAAAAAGGAGAGTTTTGGATTAGATATTAAGGAAAATATTCTTCACTATGAGGGTGGTGAGACACTGATTGAGATGTTGTGGTTGCCCTATCGCTGGAAGCATTCAAGGCCAGGTTGGATGGGGCTTTGAGCAACCTGGTCTAGTAGAAGGTATCCTTGCCTGTTGGAGAGAGCGACCGGAATCAAGAGAACAACTCAATATGAGTTATGCTTCTTGTTCATTTTATACAAATCCTTAACCCCTTATATACTATTTCTTACATGCACTTGCAGTGATTTGGCATATTATGATTAGATACATGTCCTGAAGACCCTTAGTGACTAACATATAATTGGTAAAACACAGGTGTGAGAACTCAACCTCGAAAGCTTGCCAACAGTTCACAGTTCTCATTAACTTGGTGAATTCCAGTCTCTTATCTTGCTTGCTTAAGCTTCTTCGGGCCTCTCATGGCCTTGCTGTATCTTTCAGGATTATTCAGAGTTTATGTACCAATTATGCATTCTCCCATGAGAACACTGTCTCCACACCTGCCCATTACAGGGGGCTTGGAACTGGATGGTCCTTAAAGCCCCTTCCAACTAAAACCATTCTATATGGTAATTTGTCATGCATCTCCTGGAATTTTTTGTCTTGTGGTAGTTCCCTAAAGATCAACCAGGGATCTTCTGACCACCTAGGAGCACATCAGCTGACACATCTTCAAAGGGCATCTTCCTGAACTCTGAAATTAGTTGAACTGTGTAGAAAATGGATTTTGAAAGAACTGAGAGAGAAGCAGGGGTAAGTAGCTTCTGGCACTTGGAAAAAAGGAGACTGTAACAGCCATGAAGAATAATGAGCAAAGGAGCACCAGGATAGAATGATGCAGCTTAAGATATATCTGCACATATATTCCGAAGGCACAGAGCTTAAAGTGAAATAAGGGGCTTTTGGCTGAAATTCAGCATGGTCATTTGGCTTTTGGCAAAAGGCCATAATTCTCTGTATTTCAGAGAATTTTTCTGTCTCTGTTTGGCCTAAAGTTTGGACTCCAGCAAAGAGGTTACTCTACAATGAAAAACTGACCTAAATATTTAGACACATGCATACATGTGTTTTTATACTTCAGGCACATTCTAACAAGGCTAATCCTCTGTGAGAGTGTCAACTTGGGCCAACTTGCTTTAAAACGAAGCTGCATTTTAGCTGGTTAAGTGAAAAAAAGGAAATTTTAAAATAGGTTGTTTTTTGTCAGTGGGGTTTTACTTCAACACACAGAGGCAGCTGGAAGATCAGCTGTTTAGTTATTATATATATAACACCCTGCTTAAATAAAATGGCTACTCTAGCAAGATACCTCTTATTTTAAGTTAGATGAGAAATGTGTTGTCAATCTCGTATGTTAGGAAGTCTCCCATATGTTATGGGATAAATTGTGTTTTCATTATGTGTTTTATCTAGGTTAGGAATCTAAATTAGGAATATACAGTGATATGTTGTACTTTGCTATTTGCCTGCAGACATTCTGCAGGACAGGTTGTATGTTTGCAAGACTAATCTTGGTACTGGTGGTATATTTCAGAGTACTTCCAGTGTTTTTTTCCCTCCTCACTTTAACATCTTATGAGCTAGTTTCACTGAAAAGAGCAGGGTATCAGAAAAACCAATTTGGAAACACCTAGAAGAACACAGATTTTGTCTTTGCCACTGTAAGAGACCTTTGTTGATTGGGAGAAGTTTGTCTTTGGTGTTTTGCCTCGGTTTTGGATGATACTATGTTAAGGAAAGTAAGGAAATACAGTCCTAATGAAACTGCAGTAGTGTCAATCTAAAACTATAATTGTATCAAGGTGTATTCATCCATAATTCAGTATCAGAAATGGGGTAGAATCAGTGAAGCTCTATAATAGGGTCTGTGCTTCTGCTCAGTATTTATATTGATGAGGCGGATAATAGAAGACATACTTTTGTTACATTTGCACATGGCAAAACTAGGAGAGGCTGCATGGACCAAGGACAAGGTGAGGTTTCAAAATGAGCATGACAAATTGTAAAGATGATCTAAAAAATACCAAATAAAAGTCAGTGGTGGGAAGCGCAAGGACATATGCACGTTCAAGGGTATTGTGTAATGCAAATTATCTGGAGCAGCTGCTGAAGGGGGAAGGGTTTGAAAAGATGTTCTAGTAGTTTACAGGTTGATTTTTAAGACATTCTTCTTGTGAAAAGCAAAATCGCCATACTAAGATATGGAAATCAGCGATGAAATGTGTGAAAAAAATCTTTCTACTCAGGTTGGCTTTAGTGAAGGTTCAGCTATATCACTGCAGCAGTGTTGGATATCATATTTGAGAGATATATAACTATCTAGGGAGAATTCAGGAGTAGAGTAAAAAGACCAGACATAGAGCAGCTGCATTCTAGGAGAAAAAAACTTACAAAAATAGAGCTCAAAAGACAGTTGTTTCTGGTGGGTTTCTGTATCTCCTTTAAAAAAGGAAAGGTATAGCCTGTTGCTCAGGTTCACAGACAACTTGGCGATAAGTAATAGCCTTAAATTGCACAGGAAAAGTAAGTTGGATGAAAAACTATTCTAATGATTGCAATAACCAAACACAGAACTAGATTGCCTGGGAAGGTTGTAAAAGCCTTTACACTGGAACCTTAAAACCAAGCTACAAATACCTTAGAAATGGCATAGGTAAGTTTGAACATGTATTGAATCATGGCTACAGAAGGTGAAGGACCTCCTGTGATGCCTTCCAGACTCTTATCTGCAGCTTCCATGACACGAGGCATGCAGCAGAGTGACATGCTGAACTACACAAAACCCACGGGGCTCTGGGATGGGCCTCCTGGTGAAATGCATTTCAGCAGCACAGGAGTTTGCAAGTTCCTTTAGCAGTGCAGTGGGTATGGTGTTTATTAGTAAACGAAGTGAGGAGGGAGGACCTCTTCCCTGAAAGAAAAAGTGTTGTTAGGGAGCCCTGAATGAAGAGGTGGTGTGCTTGTTTCCCTTTTGTAAAAACATTGCTTCCCTCTGTTCTTTGCATAAGAATAGATGAATTTTAGCTAAGCAACTAGGATTTCAGCAGAATACTTTTTCAGGTAGAGTACTTGAAGGGTAAATGGTCTTTTTTTTTTCTGTGGCTATGTGATTATAATCAACTTAAGTGCAAGAGCATGTCTTTTGCGTAGAGGCATCTTTTGGTAGCAGTTCTGACAAATTCCGTTGGATGCTCTTTCAAAGAGACACTGTGTACATCCTGATGGAATTTGACAGTGTGACCTTTTCATGTGGGACAGAGGGTGCTTTTGCTGATGTGACTTGACACTTTTTTCAAACACACTAACAAAGATTCAGACCCTTTAAAAGCATATTTCCTGATACATGGATCAGCTTATTACTAGCTTTCCTGTGCACTGCCATGTCTCATCATGTAGCAAGACTGGCCCTATGTTATGTATTTGCTCAGGTTTATTTTCAAGCAAATATATATATATATATATATATATGCACACGTACACATACAGCTGTGCAGCTGAAATACTAATTCATTCATATATCAATTTTTTTAGTATTTTTCTATCACAAATGGCTTATATTGTGTTCTATGCTTTTCAAAATAGTTGTAGATGAGTAGGTAGGATTCATAATTGTCAGCACTTGTAGTTCTGAAACTTACTCTTTTATGAATTAGTCAGTATAAATGAATGTCAGTATAAATAGTTCTATTGAATTTGTGATTTTTTTAAATGAGAAATCATATTTATGCATTAATTTGAATTTAGTAATGAATTCTGAAGCATTGTGACCTGTTGATTAATATCATGGGGATAAGCGTTATGTGGGATACTGGAGTATGGGGGAAGAATGATGTGTTATTTTGGATTCAAAGGACTTGACAGAATCTGATGTGCTATCACTCTTCTGCACAAGAGCTCTTTATTCTGCTTATAAGAGGAAACACCATTTTGGGAAGCACGTGGGAAGGTAAAGACTGCATATAGTGTGGAGGTATCTTCACCTAATACTTGGTCACAAAACATTTTTCTAAAGCTGTTCTTGCTATGTTGTGAGCTACCCCATGACAGTGTTGTAGACTGCTTAGTCTCACGCATACTCAAATATGGACTTTAAAGAAGCCACTTCATGACGTCGCTGCCATGAATAGTTGCCAGTGGCAAGCTACAGTCTCTTGATCAGTCTCTTGTGTCAGTCTGTGGATGAATACATCAGTAAGAGTTACTAGGCAATTACCCTTTGTACTCTCTGTGGATGACAAGTGTATAATTTGTATGTTCACCTTCTAGCCTGGCCTTTAGAGATGGGCTTTTTAATTGCATAGGATGTTTTCACTAATGGGAAAGATTTCAGAAGCTGTGCATCATAGGGTATTATAATGATACCTCTTCAAGAGAGGTGGGGAAACACACATCTGTCATAGTGTGATGACAGCAAGGTATAACACTGTTTCTGGAAAGTGAGGGCAGCCTGTGAGCAGGGGAATGCGTAACTCTGCAGAAGGCAGTGGGTAATCAGAGTCACTGGAGATTCAAGTTCACATATTGTTCTTACAGTAGTTGCCATTTTTCATATTTAAATTCAGTGTAAGTGGATGAAGAATTACTACTGGAATTCAAATCCAGTTAATGCAATTAATTTACCCTGACCAGTTTCATGAGAGAGATTGGGTCTCTTTGGGCTAATATTTCTCACTGGCCCCTGAGAACAGTTGCAGCTGTTCTCTGCATTCCATGTAGAAGATTTGCAAGTCACACTGTAAAGTACTCCCTTGCCCACACGCTGAAGACTGCAGTTGTATTTCGCATGTATCTACTAACAGTCCCACAGGTTGATGGGTGACTGTTTTCCAGGAAAGATGCTAATTGCCTCTGCAGTCATGTGCCTTTCGAGTGAGGAAATGCATACAATATTCTTGTGGCATTAGTTGCGGTAGGTCAAAACTGGCACCAGACTGTGCTAGCTTTATAAAAATAACTAGGTTTTGTTATTCTGTAGAAACAGAGGTTCATTCCTGGACCTGAAAACTTTTACTTACAGTAATCCTTAAAATCATCCTCAAAATGCCAGAGTAGAAACAAGGAGAGGAAAGAAAGCTACAGCTCTTTGTTAATTTCCAAGTCTGTAGGTTGATGGGAGCACGTTCTGGCTGTTGAGATTTATTTATTCATTTATTTATTATACAGCTATTGGAGCTGTAATGTGTTACCTTTGATTGTTTTATTTTGAATCCTATTCAGTAACTGTTTCTTTAGTATTCCTTTAATGATACGTGCAGGACTTAAGCTTTTAGAAAGAACCTAAAAGTAGGTTTAAAAATGTTTTTGAGGAAATGGTGGTGGTTGTGGCTACCATAATTGTTGTTTACCCATGGAAGTGGCCAAAGTCTAATAGAAAGACTAACTTAGTCTATCTAGTCTTAGTCTCCTTAACTACATGTATATTGTCTTGATAAAGCATGTAGCGGTCTTATCCCTGTGGAAGTATTTGAGGCTTCAACAGGCTTTTGCCATTCCATTTTGGAATGCAAATAAGACCTTTAATTCCACCACCACCATCACCACCCCCTTCCAGGAACAAAGTGAGCAAATCTGGGGGAAAGGAAGAAGGAAAAGAGGAAAGAGGAGGCTGTAGTTCTGCAGTATGCAGAGAATGATTGTAGGTCTCCCTGAGTCAGATCAGGAAAAATGTGGCCTTCCTGTGTTAAGATTTGAGCCAGTATGTATTGCCAGTTCAGATTTGTTCAGAAATACTGCAGTGTTAATGTTTTGTGCTGCTGGCCTTTGCCCCTGACTAGGTATGTCCATTTGCTTTAAAAGGGTTCCTACTGCACCTCCTATAGCTGTCCACATGCCCTTTTGTCAGCTCTGTCTCCTGATCTGCTCCCAAATCCCTGCAGGTCACTGGTAGAATGTCACTTGCCTGCATTAGAAAGCATGTTTTTAACCCTCCCTCACTTTATTTTTAGACATTCATTGCTGCTGGACCTTCCTTTCCATACCTTTGCTTTCCTCTAAGGGGGTACGGAGGATTGTCTCTGTGGTAAGGACAATCACAGATGCCTAGGAAAATGGCTCTGTTCTTAGGAAAAAGCCCAGAATCTGGGCTTCTTGAGTTCCCCACAGTTCCCCCAAGGTAGCCTGGGGTTCAGGGCAGAAGAAACTTCCATAAAGACTGGTCAGTTCTAACTCTTTGACTCTTAGCCTTTCACCATTTAAGGCACATTTCCTGGTTTTGCTAACATAACATGCCGGTGTTGCAAGCAGTGCTGCTCCTGGGCTTTGCATTGCTGTACTCACAGTGGTTGCTTTTTTTCAGTTCAGGAGAGAAAATGCAAGCGTCTATTTTCCTGCTCTGAAAATGCTAACTGTGCCTGAAATTAGTCAGTAGAGGATACAGGTGTGTGCCTCAGCCATGTGAATAACTTGTACTCTGCACACATGGGATCAGGAAAGCCTATTGATGCATTATCACACAAATTGGTGAAATAACTACATAACATTCAGAACAATGGATTATTCTGTTGCTTACAGATACCAGTTGTATATATCGTCAGCTTTTGTGCAGATGTATAGCTACAGAATTAACTAGGGCCTAATAGTGGTAATGAGAACATCTGGAAGCATCTAGATCATATGTTGCCTCCTGTATTGCTCACCTTTTCTGCATATTTGCCCCTTTCATTGCCTTGCACAGCTTTGGTACTGGAACATTATTGAGTAGCTGTCAAAAATCAAGCTCTGATAGAGCAGCTCTGGTCACCAGGAAGACCAGCAGGGTTCCAGCCAAGCTCAGGACCCAAAGGTTGTGTTAATATGTCTCTACTTTTTACAGTTCACACAGCTTGTGTCCTGATTTTTCTTTGGTATATGTATATTTAAGTTCCTATGCTATTATCATCTTTAGATCTTAAACTGTCTTATTTAATGCAGTCTAAAAACCAGGAGGCCAATGGCTGTGTGGTGCTGTGGAGCTAGAGAATAAGCAATTGGAAGTAGCATGTCTTTGAGCTATAGCAGTTAATAAAAAAGGAGCATCTGGGGATGGCTGTTTTACTCCTTCATCTTTTCCTCACCCTCCATGCACAGGCACTTATAGATGATGAAACCAATGGAAGTCCAAACAAGCAACTATAAAAGGCTTCTAGAAAGTAGGCAGTGGGCAGATGCCTTCATGTCTGTCAGTTCTTGTGGTAGAGTCAGGCATTTCTGGAAGATGTTGCCAATGATGCAAATTTAGCTGGTGCCTTCAGGTGATGAAGGTCCATAACTACCAATACCTGTCTCTCCTTCATCTTTCAGGCATGGTGTTGGATACAGCAGGCAGAAAAGATCCTGCAGTGGGACCATAGGTAAGGGTTGAGCCTGACCCCAGGGAACTTAAATCTTGTCTTCAGATAGCTAAATGCTTGGCCCATAGCTATGAGGCAACAGCTGGGGTGATGACACAGTAGTTTCTGGAGATGGATGATGTGTTTTCCCCACCCCAGGTTGAAAGAGGAATATGAAAGGAAAATTTAAGTGAAGGAAGCGGTGGTTAAGCAGAGTGCAGTGCCATCCTGCAGCAGTGGCAGTGACTGTCCCACCTGATGACAAGAGAAGGTGCAAGAAGGTGTCTTGCAGCTTGCCAGGCTAGCTGGTGTTGCTGTTAATACATGCCTGGTAGTCTAAGCAACTGTCAGCATGGCAGAGTACATCCATACGTGCATCCCTATGGTGCTATCACATACATGGGGTGTGTGGGGTAAATGGGAAATAGCAAGCAGCAAACGCCTCAGCCTCTTGTGAATGCATTTCCTGGAGATGCTGTGTGCCCGAGGCTTTGTAAGTCCTCGTTTCCCCAGCTCTGAGGCCCCTGGTAGCAGAGTAACGTGGGGGATGTGTGTTACCAGTCTCTGAGGCAGCCTCTTCTTTGATATTCAACCAGATTGTTTGAACATCACCTTCCCCATTCTGAAGTTCTGCCTCCGCTTGTGATCCTTCCACACTTCTACCATGACACTTTGCTGCCAGTCTGTGATCAGTCCCAGGTGGTGCATGGAGAGAATGACAAGGTTAAAATAGTTCTTCTTTTAGTTTTTATAACTTCTATCTCAGCAGTTCATTCTGTTCGGGGGTTTTTTGTCTCTGCTATTTAAGTCATTGAAGGCACTGCCCGCTGCAGGATTTTCCCATTATAGCTTCCTGCTCTTGCTACCATTATTTCACTTCTAGCCACAACTCAGTTATAAGAAGCCCCTGCCATTCTAATCACCCTGTTGCCCAGCTCGTATCTGTTGATCACCCCAACCTTTTCTTTGACAGACATAAAAAGTCACATTTTTAAAAGCACATGATCACAGGAAACGTGATCATCATCAAAACACACAATTTAACATGCATAAGCAGTATTTAAAGGGTGACAATTTACCATGTTCCCACTATTGTTTTTCTTTTTAAAGCACCATACTGTCTGGTCACTGGGCTTTAAGCATAGGGCTATGTGCTGAAAGCTGCAGAAGCCGAGAGCTGCTGTGTGATGCAGAAGCTTAGCTGGTTAGCTGCTTCCAGCAAAACAGAGTTTTCCACTGAGACCTGGTGGATGCTGTGGACTAGGCTGGCTCACCCATCATCAAGCTGCTGTCACCTTGCAGCTCTGGATCTACGGAGTTTAATACTGTCCTATATCTCCCCCATAGCTTTGTTTCAAACTTCAGTACTTGGAGTCAGATAAAGCTTTACAGTTTTACTTTAGAGTTCAGGAAAATGCTGAGGGAAGTATTATTGCTAACACATGTAAAATCTTGACTGCTGAAAGCTGTTACTCTGCAGACTTGCTTTCAGTAGCGTTAGGTAAAGTTCTGTTCAAAATGCCATTGGCTGTCAGTATGCTGTCAATGCTGCCAGTCATGGGACTGAACAAGTGGGGGTGGCAACAAGCAGTCAGCAAAGGAAAATAAGGAGTATCTCTCAAGGCAGGAATAACTTGAATTTCTGATGTATGCAAGCAAGCAAAAATGCAGTCTTATCCACTCCCTTTTTTTTTCCTTCCCATCTTTTTCACTTCACACTGTGCCTATAATTATAGGCCTTTTCTAGAAGCTCCACTGGTTTTGAAATGGTATTTTACTGTTTTAAATATTTTTCACATCAGTTACTGATGTATTAAGGGCAGAATAATGACTGTTTGCCTTCCTGTGTGCTGGCAAATGATTTTTCAACATAATTTCATTTTGCCTGAAGTATAATCTTTATAACAATAGATAGCTGATCATATATTCACTTCTCAGTACCCTGGAGACAGATTTCATGCTGACCATTCAAATGAGTATTATCATGCAAGTAGTAACAAGACCAAGTGGGAATAACTAAGCTATGTGTAGGCGTGAGAACCATAATGATTCTGATAAATTCCCACGTTACAAACCAACCTGTTTGATTTGCTTCAGTACTTACTTTAATGGGAGCAAGGTGATCTAAGAGGAATTTTTCTTGATGCTGCTTTGCCTCATGGAAACTATAGAAAAGCTATTTGTAGTGATGGCATTTTACTAATACGCATTTTTCTCTAGAGCAATGGTAAGGGAAGGAAGCCAAGTTTAATAACCAGGAACACTACTTTCTCTTCCTTTCATTGAGGCAGTTCTTAAAAGCCCGGGAAACCTTCCAGAGTGATATGATAAACTTTTGGATTAATGTGATCGGCGGTTACCCTTTTCCTTATCTATAAAGTCATGCATACCTATGTGATGGGTTACTTATGTATAGAGAGGATTATAAAATATTTTCCATCTCTGTTGCCTTTAATATCTTCAGGCCATGTATCTAGTTCCAATCTTGGTACAGACGATTAAGGCCTCAGGCAAACCAAACCAGGATTATTTCATTTTAAAATACACTTCAAAAACTCACACTTGTTCATATGGTATCTTTTATGTTCCTTTGCTCCTGTTTTTCTTTAACTTCAGTCTGTCCTTGCTGGAATGTTAAAATTACAGAATAGAAGAAGGGTTTGGAAGCAGTGGAAAAACTCCCTTATATTGTGTGGTTCCCTAAAAATTACATCAATACATCTAATCTTCGTGCCTTGCCACTATGGTATGATTTTACTGTGATGTATGATATTTTGTTGTGGTTTTCTTCTCTATTTCAGGCCAAACAAACAAAGTAGCCAAGGAGGCAGCCAATAGATGGACTGGTGGGTATGCATTTATATTGCTTAACACAGCTTCAGACTAGAGCAATTTCAGTAAAAGACCTACTCATTGATAAGAATTCTAAACTAGATTTGGACCTGATGCAGGATAGACCTTGCTTACAAAAGCATGCAGGAATATATTTTACTTATAAATGATCACGGTTCAGACAAAGAGTACATTTTCTCAGTTTAGTTACTGAATGTACTTCACATCACATAATGGATTTGTTCTTCTGGTGCAGTCTTGCACACTGCATTAAGACCTACAATTTGTTTTCTTGATTGAGTTGTAATCTCTTAACATCAGGAAAACATTAATAGAAAGAGACTGGAAATAGCTGTGTCCAGGTATTCAGAAGTTTAATTCTCCTGTTTTGAGTTTTTGTCTGTTTCTAAGAAGTAGAATGTTTTGTGGAACCTTAGTGCTGCTATCATATGATGGATGCTAATATAACATAGGTATTTCTCATACTAATTTGTCGGCTTTGACAAGTTGGAAAAATGCTGCATGGTTTTTAGGAAGGTTACTGTGGTAACATTTTCATGGAAGTTTAACTCAATCTTCTGTTGTTTGCTTAGCTTTGCTATATTGCTATATGTTTCCATTTTGCAGAGCAAGCAATATGTATGTCTTTTTTAATTATTTAGAATATAATTTGTAATTTTTCGGTTAGAATTCATCTACTACTGATAGACTGCTCACCCTCATTGGTTATGCCAAGTGCAGTAGGATATCATTGTCATAGTCTTCTGACTATTACTATTTTATAACTTCATTTGCACTGGGTTTTTTACTGCATATGAGGAAATGAAGTTATGTATTTGAAAATGACTTTTGGGAGTACTGTTGTCAGGGCTTTCTGCTGTTGATGACAGGCTGTTCTCAAGGTCTTGAGAGAGGTAAAGGAACTATGCCTCAGCCTGTAGAAAGTGCTTTTGCTGTTTAATTAGACAATTAGGTTATGTGCTGCAGCATATTTCTCTTCTCACGAGACAGTTTTAAAACCAAATGTCTGGTTAAAGACAAGAAAATATTTCTAAGGTGTATAGGCACAGAGAACACTTCCTGTCTTTAATGAATGCTGTAATTTATGGGCGTTAGGAATGACGTAGTGAGTTTCAATCAATACTGCAGTGAAAAATAATGTTAAATTGAAAAGACTGTATATGCTAAAATAATAGTCATGCGATGCTAAAAAGAAGTGCTGACTAAAATAAAGCTACTTTTTTTCTTTTTAGCTTTCAAGCAAAATGTGTGTTATCTGAACAAACACAAGCAGGACTAGAATGGACCTTGTAGTTAATTTGAATCTTTTCACAGTTGTAGACAGCCACACAGCAGGTGTCTAGTTGAAAAGGGACATAAGAAATACTTATTATGCATATTCACACTTAGCTCATCACTCTACAGCAGGCTTACACTGTAATTGTGCCTTTCAGTCTTCCCGTAAGAAAGAAGCAAGGAAAGATTAAGGGAACCTCCAAAAAAAAGGAAGACTTATTTTACTTAGTATCGAGTAAAAGGATGTCATTAACAAAAGCCTCCTGTTTTCTGTTCTAAATCTACTTAATAATGATATTCCCCATTATGTACCTTTTTCATCTACACAGACATAATGCAAATGGAAGGATTTTGTTGTAGCCAAAACTAATTCATGCTTCCCTTAAATACTCAAAACTGGATCTTTTTCATTCTGTTTACAGACAATATCTTCTCAATAAAGTCCTGGGCCAAACGTAAATTTGGATTTGAAGAGAGCAGAATTGACAAAGGTTTTGGAATCCCAGAAGATCTGGATTACATTGATTAGTGTTCAGCAGTTGATGACTGACACAGTTGTACATAGTTCGTTTAAATATTCTCAGTTGGCATTTCAATGTGTATCTGAATCTTTTCCGAGCAGCTTTATAATTTGCAGGTTTTGTTAAAGTAAATAAAATGATAAAAACTCGTTGCATTTCGTTTTTTCCCTTGTACTCTGTGGATAGTAAACCTCTTGGTTTCATCCCTGAGACAGAAATGGGCAGGGGTTATAGGAAATGATTATCACAAAGTCCTGAGACTGGTATTTACTCTTCTTTTGCTTAACTAGGAGTAGTACTAACAGCGAGAAGCTCAAGGGATTTACCTTAGAATATGACGAAGTCTTTGAAATGGGTACAGCAAGGGACAATAAGGAATACAAAGATTTCCCTTTTCCCCCTTTCCTCCCCCTCCCTCCGCCAAAGAAATAAACAAGAGCCATAATCCATTCATGGAAAATAGTGAAACAGTAATAATATGAATAGAAAAGCTGAGCTCTGATTTCAAGTTGTTCTTTACAAGCAGTCCTAGCAATACAGTAAGTTTAGGGATGGAATTTTGTTTAGTTTTGGAAAATACTGGTTTATCAGAGCAAAATCTGTTCCAGTGCATATACTGCATTTGACACCGAGAAAGTGTAACTAGTCAAGATTGCTCCTTCTCCTCTGCAGCAACAAAGATCACCCATACATGCATTTGCACTACAGTGCACCAAGGTTTAGGATGTTAATTTGGGGTGTGGGAGACTGAATTCAATTTCAGAGAATCATAGAACAGTTAGGGTTGGAAAGGACCTTAAGATCATCAAGTTCCAACCCCCCTGCCATGGGCAGGGACACCTCACACTAAACCATCTCGCCCAAGGCTTCATCCAACCTGACCTTGAGCACTGCCAGGGATGGAGCATTCACAGCTTCCCTGGACAACCCATTCCAGTGCCTCACCACCCTGGCAGGAAAGAATTTCCTCCTTATATCCAATCTAAACTTCCCCTGTTTAAGTTTTAACCCATTACCCCTTATCCTGTCACTACAGTCCCTAAAGAAGAGTCCCTCCCCAGCATCCCTATAAGGTCCCCTTCAGATACTGGAAGGCTGCTATGAGGTCTCCATGCAGCCTTCTCTTCTCTAGGCTGAACAGCCCCCAACTTTCTCAGCCTGTCTTCATATGGGAGGTGCTCCAGTTCCCTGATCATCCTCGTGGCCCTCCTCTGGACTTGTTCCAACAGTTCCATGTCCTTTTTATGTTGAGGACACCAGAACTGCACACAATACTCCAGGTGAGGTCTCACAAGAGCAGAGTAGAGGGGCAGGATCACCTCCTTTGACCTGCTGGTCACGCTCCTTTTGATGCAGCCCAGGGTACAGTTGCCTTTCTGGGCTGCCAGCACACACTGAAGCCGGCTCATGTTCATTTTCTCATCAACCAACATCCCCAAGTCCTTCTCCACAGGGCTGCTCTGAATCTCTTCTTTGCCCAACCTGTAGCTGTGCCTGGGATTGCTCCCACCCAGGTGTAGGACCTTGCACTTGTCATGGTTAAACTTCATGAGGTTGGCATCAGCCCACCTCACAAGCGTGTCAAGGTCCCTCTGGATGGCATTCCTTCCCTCCAGCGTATCAACCAAACCACACAGCTTGGTGTCATCAGCAAACTTGCTGAGGGCGCACTCAGTGCCACTGTCCATGTCACTGACACAGATTTGCTGTTCAAAATTGAGCATCTTTGGGTTTATGCACGCTTTTCAGTTTCAGGGTAAAAAAGCAGCCAACCAAAATAACAACAAATTTCAGAATGCCTCATTTTTGCTAGGTGACATTTCACAAGTTTACTTCTAGCTCTGATTGGTGTGTGGCTACAGAAGAGAGGGGCAGAGTGTGCAGCCTGGTCTTGTACCTCCCACAGCTACGAACTGGAAGATGGCGTTTCTGCTGTACAGCTGGAGGATATAAGCTTTACCTTTTGGAGGCAGGTGGTAGATGTTTGTATCACTGAAATGTGACTGTCTGCCTTTTATGTAACCTCTGAGAAGAGCATCACTGAAAAGGTGACATTTAACTAGAGATACGCTAGAAGATAGGCTGTCTCCTGTGACCTTTCCAGTTAAACAGTTTCCTAGCAGTTCAGTGCACATTAAAACCCAAGGATTTCAGATGTGCCCCTGCTATTGTCATCTCATCTATGAAGACAGCAAGGTTCTTGGGAAGATACCAAGTGGAAGATTTTCGTCTCATAGAGGTAGCATAGTGGGCTATCTGTTGGCTAAGGAAGATGTGATGCCTGGCACATAAATGTAATGACAGTAAAATGTCACTGTCCTTACAACTGTAATTGCAACATTTCCTTCTTTGTGTTTGGAAAGATTTTAGTCCTAATATATCTAATATTTAATGTATAACATCCTACAAACTGATCAAGAGCTTACCAGCTGCTAAGTGGTAAAAGTTAAATGCAAGCAGATAGTATGGAGCAGAGTGCAGCTAAGTGATGGTGCCAAGCTAAAGTATTGATGCACATGTAGCCTGGGTGGTTGTTCTTACTCTTCACTGTGTGCTGTGAAACACTAGAGAAAGAGCTTTGTCTGTAGAACCTAAGTGATTTTTTTGTCCCCTAAATGTCTTTTTTTTTTTTCTGTGAATCTATTCTGTATCATCTGACACGTGTAGGAATCTGCATTTGAGAGCGTGTATCTGCCACACATGAGAGGATGACTCAGAAGGCTTATTCGTATGAAGGAACGTTACGCACGTGAACTTGCTGGTGGTTCTCACCTCTTAGAATCAGTTTTACATGACTAAACTCCTCCTCAAGGAGCTTCAGGTAGTTTATGGCCTGTAGCAGTTAGCACACTGCGACATCAGCCTGTGTGGATGAGGGTTTCTTGCTGACTTTTACTGCTTTGGCTACTTTCCAAATTCAAGAAGGAAATGAAGATGACCAGCTATATAAGTTTAGCTGCAATATTGTGGCTTCCTGTCTGTAGGGTGAGAGCACTGTGGACTGTAATAAAACCATGAAGTATAATAAATAGCAACTAAACAACTGTATTTGAGGTTGTTTTGAGGCTTGCTTAGAGTTGCTACAGTCGACCAACATGAGCAGTACCTTTAAAATGTCAAACACAGCCCTGATGCTTTGAACACAAAACTTAAGTAGTTCAAGTGCAATGAATTAATAGTAACGAAGTCTTCAGTAGAGTTTGGGTTTGCTTTACAGGTACAGGATAGAACACAGACACGCTGTCATACCCTGTTTTCTGCTCCTCTCTCCTACTCCTGGTGTTGGCTGGCCAGCCTGGTGGGAGAATGTATGTCCTCCTGTAAGGACGCAGTTTTGAAAGAACCACAACAGAGATTTCTCAGCTAAAGAGAGGCAGGGAACAGACAGCTCACTGTCACAAAATGGTGCCTGTTCCTCTAGTGAAACAGATTCTTGTATTACCTTTCTCATGATTCACTTTTACTGTAGGTGACTTTCAACAGGAAAAGCAAATCGAGATCTTTTCTGAGAGAAAAAGACAATTTGTACGTCTTGAATATTCCAAGACATTTTCGGACTGCTGCATCTGCTCACTTTTGGATGCTTTTCTTCTAAAGAAGATATGCAGCAGTCTGCTGAATCCCACAGTGTGAAGCCATGTACAACGTTCTGGTTTGAGCTGTGCGTTCTCTTTAATTTTTAAAAGAAGCTAAGGCTTTTGTTTTCTGCTGAGTTAAAAATCACCAGCAGTTAACATGATTTTCCTTCTCCTGAGATGTTTTTGACTGTTATAACAAAAATGAAAACACTCAATTGGATCTTCTGTCCCAGTTTGTTTCTTTAGAGTCTTACTGGGATAGAATCTGGAATATTTCTAAAGAATCTAGCATGGAAATGATGGGGTTTAAACACTCGCTTCTGCTGTCATTCTTGTGGTTATGTCACAGCTATATTATGTGTATGTCTTCCTCTTTTTTCTTTTTTCTTTTTTATTCTGCTGCTCTGTAGGATTTTTGCCCAAGTAAGGTAAATATTTTCAACTGTTACAGTTAAGTCAGGAGGTCAGGCCCCTACTACAATTCAGGTTTATAATTGCAGCAGCTACTAGTGCAAAGTGTGAAAATCAAACACAGTTGTTCTTAGCAGAGTCTGCAGCTCTCACAGGAGCAGTATCAGGTCCAGCTTTTCCAACTAATCTTGTGGGGAGTTTATCACTACAGCACCAGGCTGAGCTGCTGGGTAAGCCTATTCTTTGGGTGCTATTCCGATTAGCCACTGTGAAGCAAACCTAGACACAGGAGAAACCTAGACACCGTATCTGCCCTGAAATAACCTATTTTTCGTCAGCTTTTCTTTTAACTAGCCATCTTCCTGCTCTGTACAATGCCAAGCATGAGCTCTGGGGCTCCATTTGTGGTACTCACAGAGCATTAAGATGTTAGCAGTCACCGAGGTTTAGGTTTCGACGTAGTTCAGCTGCTAAACCTTTCATTAATGTGTCCTCTGAAATGTCATTACTTTTTGGGGTTGTAGTTACCTACACGTTTTAAAAGGGAAAATCCAGGCTCTGAAGCAAACAGCCCAGTGACGCTGTGACCAAGCGGCAAAGCTGGAACTGAAACTTA
Organism: Pezoporus occidentalis; assembly: GCF_034315485.1. Classification (NCBI taxonomy): domain Eukaryota; kingdom Metazoa; phylum Chordata; class Aves; order Psittaciformes; family Psittacidae; genus Pezoporus; species Pezoporus occidentalis. The sequence goes on along the minus strand of NW_026915866.1, from coordinate 785,248 downwards.
CTGAGAGAACAGTGCAAAAAGAAACCCAGCCTGTGATGTAGACTAAGAAGTTTGATGCAAAAGCTCCTTAGAGAGTCCTCCCATCACCCGGGCTTATTTCCATGAGCCAGATGATCTGGCTGGTGCTTATCTTCACTTGTTTCTTGTAGAGGTGAGGTTTGCATGATTATGTTTTTTGTCATTTCTCTCCTCATTTTCCCTCCCTGTGTTCTTAAATTTCACAGTGGATTTCAGCCAAATACAGTCTGAGGCCCTGCAGTGAGAGCTCACGATTTATCTGTTCTCCTTGGCTAGCTGCCTGATAAATACAGGCTTTCCCTTTCTCACCTGCCAGTTTAGGGACCTGAGAAGGGGTAGAGCACACAGGGGATGGAAGAAGGAAGGAAAAATGTCAGAGATGGCTGTAAAAGACCGGGAGCATTTGGTGTTTGCTGGTGGCGGAGTTTGTGTGAAGGCAGCCTTGCTGGGGCTGAGTTGGGATGGTGTGAGAAGGAACAGGGATCTAGGAAACTGGTCTCTTGGCAGACAGACTTCATTACTTCTGCTGCTCATGATTATTAGTCTAGGGGTTTGTGCTGCTATAAATTCACACAAGGCTTTGCTGAGACAGCAATTAGGTATCTTGCCTAGTCTATAGAATCAGCATGCCCCAGAAGTGCACATGCCTGCTAGCTTCAGCAGCTGCAGTCCTTGGCTAATCCTCAGTGTCAACAGCTGAGTGGACTCTTCTAGCTGCCATCTAGAAACCATGCTCGTGTAAGTATTCTTCTGCTTAAGGGATCTGCTTCACGGCAGTGATATCCTTTCTCTTCAGCTTCCTTTTTTCCTTGTCCTTTCTGAGGTTTCTCCTCCACCCCTCCACTGTCATTTCCCTTTCAGATCTGCTTACAGAAACCATGTAGGCTGAGCGAGCAAAGCACTGCAGTCTGTACAGATGGCTGTCTGTCTTACTCCTCCGCTTGCTGACATGCCTTTCAGCACGCACACCTTCCAGTGCACAGGCATATAGGAAGGCAAGCATCTATGCTTTAGACTTGCCTCTTTAAACTGCATGCAGAAGGTTGTGTGTCAAGAAGACTAAAGGGCAAAACCGGCTGTGACCACCACCACAAGCACCACTGAACTTTTCAGGGTCACTTCAGAAGCTTTATAATGTCGTACAAGTGAACAAGGAGTTCTTATGCTATGGACAATGTGGTCATCTGGTCATTATTTCACCCTAACCTAGTCAGGAACATTTTCCTCTTGGAAAAAAAAAAATCCTGGTTAAGTATTTATAAAGAACGCTTTCAAGCAATACCTGCTGGGCAATTTTCTGTTTCAAGTCGTTTGATGAAAACCCAAGTTATTCTGAGAAACGAAGCGCCTTTCCACATGAAAGGCTTAATTCTAACTGAAATAGCCTGTCCTCTTGTTTCAGAAACCCTGGTCTGTTGGCAACCAGCTCCAAGGTAAATCCTGTAACCAGTCCAAGGGGCACCTTTCCTTCAGGCGGGGTGATGAAATTCAACTGTGCCGCTGCTGAAGCTCAAAAGGAAAATCCATTAAAAAATATGGCTCCTAGAGAAAGCCAGGGGAAGAACACGTTGTGTCTGAAATGAAAAGGGCCTGAGTTACCACCCGCACACCAAACCCACGTCTTACAGGCATCCACCTCTTTCCTTGTCCACCTTTGTTCCTGTCACCTGTGTTCAAGCTCTGCCTCAGTAGCAGTCCAGAGATCAGATTGTTATGCTGAGGTGCAAAATTGTTTGGTTTTTTTTTCATTTATGCAGTCTGCAGTGGGAAAAAAAAAATTATTATTTCTTCCCCTTTCTGTTAAGAAAAAAAGGGAGGAGAGGAAAAAAGTCAATCATACCATGTTTTCCTGCGTTACCATTACTAGCTATGCAAAATAACACTTCTGGCTGATCCAAGCATTCTGGAGGATTTTTGAAGTGAGATAAAAGTCAGATTTTCATATCTTGTTTTCAGTTTTTTAGAGAAATTAATTGGCTACTGAGTTGGATAATTCTCCCCTCTCTATTACTCAGTACTTGGTCAAAGACATAATCCAGTGGCAGGAGTGCTTTTTGATTAATTTTTTGCACGGACATCAATTAATCATTATAATAAATTCTAGTCCTCTGTGGGCTTTCTTTCCCCCTAAAATATACTCTAGGGAATAAGCTTTTGATTATGTTTTTAAATGTCAGTCAGTTCCTGAGATCACTGATTAAAGAAACCAAAGTCAAGGCTCTGTAGCAGACTCATTTGCTAGTCCATGGTCATTAATATTGTATCTATTTGAGAAGGGTATGTAAGAAATAACACTGAAGAAAATTATACCATGAGCTCCAAAGCGTGTCTCAGTATCATCTGGTGAAAGGCAAGCAGCTTTACGTTTACTTTTCTACTCTGCACTGATTTCAACGAGGTGTTTATTGTTAGCATCCTCAGCTATTAAAGAAAATAAAGGGAAGAAAAGCCTGGATGATAGGTTCTGGTTTTGGTATAACTACTGGCAAAGTTTCAGCAAGTACTTTGTTTTCTTTTAACAGATATTTTGAACAAACCAGCTTCAAATCCATCTTCAGAGTCCATCAACTTTTTCTGGTCCTTTCAAGTAAAGGTGTAACAGAAGTACTGGTTTACTGTTCTGTCCTTAGCTCAGGCAGAATAGTAATAATGAAAATAGTTAAAATAATTCAAAATCAAAACAACTGAAGATGTTTTGTTCAAAACTGGCTGGCGCATGTTTGAAGCTGTCTCTTTCTTTCTGAAAAGAAACCAAAAAACAGACCAAAACCCCCAAACCAAGCTAGGAGCCCTTTCTTTATCAATAACTGTCTAAATCATTAGAAGATTGTACAAACCTAGGAAAGCCATGCATGTCTGAGTAGGGCATGTGCGTTCACTCTTGTGAGTAGGCATGATATAAAATCTGCATTTTGGGGTTGCATGCATATTTTCATTCTTCTTATTCTTCTTTGATGCTTATGCTAGTTACTGAAATTCAGAGTTTCCTGTTAAGCGCCCTTTACTGATATGCAAATGTGGCTGTTAACTTGAGAGGAACTTGGGAAATGCAAAAGGGGAATTTAATTTGGATTTTTTTGTTCTTTGTAGGCTTTCTCCTTGTCAGTCTTGAGCCAATGGAGTGGGCATTGTCTGACCTCTGTTTTGGACCCAATCCCTGAATTAGAAAAACATAAATGAAAAGCACTGATTCCTGACTTACTGTGCAACTATCTCCTATACCAACCTCCCAGCGGCATCATGCAGCTGTTGGTAAGGAGCAGATACAAAACAACAGTGACAGGTCTTTGCAGACGTTTCTGCCTTTTTATGGTTACTATTGCTGGTGAGTTTGTCTCTGTCCTGAATTAGGGCCAGAGGGAGGAGGGTTCACTGCTTAAAAGCACTATCAAGAGCTACACTTAGACCTACATTTGATAGCAGATGCTCTCTCAGTCTTCGTAGACAAATTTATTTTTGACATAGTAACCCTAACAAACGCTTATCTTGTCGAGTGAGTGGTGAATAATTGTGCTCTAATGCAAGTGTTTTTGCATTGTAAACTAGTCATAACAGTGTATGCAATCATTTTCAGTTAAATACAACAATTCAGAGGACCAAGCTTGCAGGTGCTCTATGGGGTCACTAAAAGAAACCATTTGTTGTCAATCCATCTACTTGACAATGTGTTTGGTTTTTTTTAAGGTAATATATTTCAGGAGCTTTAGTTTCCTTCAGCAAGCCAGTGCCAATGGTTGTTTCTTGTATTGACAATGGCAATGATGGTGGGATACACAGCCTCAGCTTTTACTGAAATGAAAGAAGTTTTGCTAGGAAGCCAGCAGAGTAAGAACCTCGCGAGCAGAATCAGCGTACTTGAAAAAGAAACATTCTCCAGTAGAGACCTTAGAGCAGCTCCCAGTACCTAAAGGGGGCCTACAAGAAATCTGGAGAGGGACTTCTTACAAGGGCATGTAGTGGCAGGACAAGGCAGAATGTCTTTAAGCTGACAGAGGGGAGATTTAGATCAGATATTAGAAAGAAGTCCTTTACTGTGAGGGTGGTGAGACACTGGCACAGGTTGCCCAGAGAAGCTGTGACTGCCCCATCCCTGCCAGTGTTCAAGGCCAGGCTGGACGGGGCTTGGAGTAACCTTGTCTAGTGGAAGGTGTCCCTGCCCATGGCAGGGGAGCTGGAACTGGATGAGCTTTAAGGTCCCTTCCAACCCAAACCAGTCTGTGATTAAGTCTTTACAGTCTGCTTGACTTCTGAGTACTTTGAAGAGCATCCACATCTGGTTGAGGTAATTTACTTTCTCATCCACTTGTGTACTCACATCCTGCACAAGCCCAGAGTTTGCCTCTCAGCTTTGCTCCACCTGACAGGTGTCATCTTATCTTGGGTTGTGGCCGTTAGAGGCTGGCCCTGGAAGCTTGTGCTGCAAGGTTCTCCTTCCAGCACTGCGGGTGGCTGTGAGCAGAGATACTGCTCCTTGGTTACTGGTGTATGGAGAAGAGCCTCGTATCTGTCTGGAAAGCTGAAAAGCTCTTGATAGCCTTGCATGATAATGTTTGTGGCAGTGCTAGTACGACATTATTCCCTTTATTTTAGAGCTCATATCCACTTATTCTTTCCCTTTGAAGTCTGAAATTCAGATAATGCATGTGTCCGGCCTCCTGTCCCTCAGCATTCGAAGTTCTAGAAGCAACAGAAATGGAAACTAAATACAAAACAGAGCAAAGGCTGAGGATGAGGGGAAGGAAAAAAACCACCTCATGTCTTCTACTCTGAAGTCAATGTTTTAACACTGTGTGTTAAGAGAGACCTTAAAAACATCTTCTGTACCTCATGCTCAATCCCAGATCAATAAAAACTGGCTTTTTTTTTCTTCACAGAGGATGAGTATTATCACTTGCAGCCTCACACAGCTACCTCCAAGATGGGAAACCTTGGGGCAATATGCACAAGGAGCTTTTATTTGCTTGCATTTCCATTTAACAAGAATGAAAATTTTAGTTGCCAGTGACTTCATGCTTGCAATAACCATTATTATAATGGCTTTTTATTCCCTGCTGCAGAGGGATACTCTCTGGCTGTGCAAGACAGTACCTCCTCCTCCTTTAGGACTTGAGATACCTCGGTGGAAATTAACCCTTTCACTTTAAAGAGCAGACTTGCAAGGTGATGGGCCCTTCTTAAAGGTGACAGCTTTTCCTGGCTTTTTGAGGTCAAAGGGCTGGGATAATGCAAAAACCCCTCCAAGCTTAATGTAAAAGGGTGACCTGTTTCTGCTTTGGCTGGAGTAAATCACAGACGGGCAGTTTGGGGTTATGTGTTTGTTTCAGTGTATGCCAGATTTTACAGGTGAGGTTAGTTGCTTTTATCAGCAATCTCCTCACTGCTGGTGAAGGAAATATTTGCCACCAAGGTGCGCAATCAGCATCATGGTAACCCTTGGGGCAGCAGGCATTTCTCAGCTGGGGAATGAAACCCAAGCTCCTTCCCAGTAAAACTGAATGACACAGAAGAAAATGGCAGGTTAATCAAATTAACTCATGGAGAGGTGCTCACCAGCCTCTGGCTTTTGCTCATTGAGAGATGCGGGGCCAGCCAGCCTGGCTGAAGCTGTATTCTAGGAGAAACTTTCTTTCAAGGCCCCTGCCCACGGCTTTGAAGTCATAAAGGCACAGTGATATGAAGCTGTGACAGCTCCATTTAGCATGCTATTCCATGCCAGTTTAAAATGTGTTACTTTAGCTCTTCAGACCATATGATCGGGTTATCATCCCAGTTAGGGGAATGAGATGCTGCCGGTTCACCATCCTTTAAAAATAAGCTCTGTACCATAAATGCTTTCTTGTTATTCTCCAAATCAGTTTCCATGGTAACTGTCACTGGAACAATCTTTTTGTCGATGGAAAGGAGGAAAATAATTTCCTTTTTAGGAATCCTCTGCTCAGCCTAGTAAAATTCCCTTTTTACTTGAACCCTATTCACCTCTAGGGAATCGGCATTCTTGCCTTCATTCACCTCCACCAAATGTACCCTGGGTTTCACCTCCACAATTTCCATCTCCCACTCCTTTTTGCCTTGGTACCTTTTTGCCTCAGGGGTACAAACCTTTTTGCCTCAGGGAGGTTTGTGCTACAGAATTTTTGGTGTGTGGCTTCCATCTTACCTTTCAGCTAAAGCTTCTTCAATTGCACACCCTTTTTACCAAAGCAGGTCTGGGAGGGAGCGCAATCCAGGATGATGCAGGACACTGGCCTTTTCCTCCTTGCTGATGCCTTCTTGTATCTCCGTCCCAGGACATGTTTCAGCCAGAGCAGCGCTCGATGCCAAGGCAGAGCCTTGAATCTGCTGTACGCTGAGGAGCTTCTCTGGAGCAAAGCTTGTGATGGCTCAGAGATTAGTCATGCAAAGCCTCTGTGAACAAGCCTCAAACACCACGTGCTTTGTAATGTCTTGCTGCAGAAACAGCTGTCGTGTGTTGAAATGAAACGTGAGATGCAGCTTCAGCCCGCTGTGGAGAAAAGCAGCTCTCTCTGCAGCATCAGAGGGCTTCCAGACTGAAGATGGTTTGTTGATAAACGTGCCTCCACCAAAAGCAACTTAAAGTGCAGTTCTATTGCAGCCTGGCCTCTGGAAGGGACTAGCCTTAGTGTATCTGCATTAGGATCATAAACAGTACTGCTAATTCTTTTATTTTTTGCTTATTCCCCATTTTACCTGTGAACTAAGGAAAAAATCATACTCCACAGTGCAATTTCTCTAACTGAAGCTTTCCTGACATGCTTCAAGCACAACATGATCTCTTTTTCTCCTGGCCCCTCAGCAGGTTATTGAGTGTTTTTCAGCATCTGCCTTGACACCCCCAGGGGCTCGGAGTACAGCTCTGCTAAGTAAATCATCCTTTAATGCAGAGGCAATTGAGCCTGGTTCTGAATACAGCAGGAATATGCAAACTAGATGAAAGTCATTTTGCTTACTGCTGTTTTCAGAGCCCCAAATACCTTGGATGCGATCTCGGATCTCAACAGGGACTGGCTGTAAAGCAGATTTTTATTTTTTTCCTGAATAACTGTATTTGGAATTGACAGAAGCCTTGTGTCCTTTTTCACTTTGAGGATCAGTCTCATCAATTCAATGTTTTTGAAGGATGGATGCAGAAATCCAAACAAACCAACTACCAATTTTAGTCCGTTATGCTGTTTCTGGTTTGGAATGGGAGGGTCTCCCAGGAGAGTGAGAGGTGAGTTTGCACTCTTTTTCTTTGAGAAAGCTGCATCCTCTGTTTTCTTTTCACACACTGGTCATGCCAAATAGGATAAAAAATACCTTGATTTTTTCCCCAATGAAATGGGTGTAAATTGAATGCTTAGATTTGTATAAAGCAAAGAAAGATAGCCCTGCTCTCTTGCTAAAGAATCATGAGATGGCATAAAACCTAGATGTGTCTCTTTGTAGGTTAAGTGTTACAGTATGTCCATGCAAACTCTTACCTCAGGTTGCTAGGACCATGAATCATGTGGAATATATGATTCTGGTATTTTCCTTGCTGGTTACTTGCACAAAAAAAGGACCTTTTAGAAATACCAGCCTGTCCTCCTTGCTCTTGCACATCACATTAGAATGTAAATATATAAATAATTCTAGAACATTTTCTCTTATGACTTTTTTGACCTTTCAGTTTAATGTAGTTTCTGTTGGTAAGATGATTACTCAATGAATGCATTTAATTGTTTTTGTTCATCCATAATCGCAATTGCATGGCCACAGATAAACCCAAGTAGTAAGGCACCCATTCAGAAATTTGCATTGAGGTGTGATCTACATCTTTATATGCTCAATTAAGAGAAAATAAAATATTATGTCAACAGACAACATCATAATTCCTTTAAACAGTATTTTTAGCTTGAGTGGTATACGCTTTTATATCCATATAATTTACTGTCCCTCTCTCTCTAGTCCTGTAGCTCATGTTCTTCACACATGGCAATCACCAAATCACAAATGTATTTTCAGGCTGAAACTTTCACCCTTTTTTGCTGTAGGAAAAGCGGTTATATATATCCCTCCTCTTGGTGTTTTGGGGACTCACAACAGTGATTAAATTGCCTCTTGAGATTCTTATGTTAACAGTTTCTAGCCTCTGTGAAATAATATTATTAGCATGAGTTCTACTTAAGGATTCAAAATGTTTAACTTAATTGTAGACAAGAAAAAAGTTACTTGGTAAGTTGTGGGGTTTTGTTCTATTGCACTGATGAATGCACACAGATGTGAAAGCGAGTTGGCCTGCTCCTGGACCTGAAGAATCTGATGACTGAGAACAAGTTCCTGGTGTTACTCCATGTACATGAAGATGGGTTTGCAGTGCCTTGATGTGAGAGCATGGGGTTGATGAACCGCCCTTCTATAGCACGGAGAGCAGACATGGGGAAGAAAACATTGGCAGATTGTAGAATCACAGAATGGTTAGGTTTGGAAAGGACCTTATGATCATCAAGTTCCAACCCCTCTGCCATGGGCAGATGTTGGCCTTGTGGTATTTGAGCTTCTCCTCAGGTTGGATAATGGGCTTTGGGCAGCTGAATGGTGCTCTAGGCTGCTGGAGCAGTACTGGATAATGCCTGTGGGAAGTCAAACCTACCCATGGGACTTCATGCTGATTTTTTTCTTCCAGGACATGGATAAGACTGCTAAGCTGAGCCACGGCAGTGGTGAGCAAGGAACAGGTAGGTGGATACCCACCACCTCGCAGACCTCAGCACGCAGCAGTAATGAACCCACACTATAATTCTGGCGCTATTTCTTTGAACTTGCTGCTCAGTTTTAACAACTGAATGGATCTCAAAAATGGAACAGAAGTGAGAGCGAGGGGCCCTGAATGTCCCACAGAGCTTCAGCAGCGGGTGCTCACCCTTGGTCCTGGGCCCCACACATGCAGCTTGAGGGCAGGGCAGAGGCGCAGGCACTGTACCCACCATGCAGGCAGGGACTGGAGCCCCTCTGGGGCCTGCAATGGGAACATGTGCTGTCCATCACCAGGCAGGAATGCTCACAGCTGCAGGAGGCTGCCGCATCACCAGGCAGCCTCCCTATGCCCCTCTGTTAGTCATCCTCCTCGCAGTAATAATGCACTCAGAAGTCATTTAGCTGTAGGGATGCCATATAAATTTCCTTAGTTTAAAAATGGCACTTTTGTAACCTGCAGGGGCTATATCCCCAGCTGGGGTTAAACAGGGTGTGTGTTGTGTTGCCTGCCTTTTGACATGTAGGAATAAGCTAGTAGCTTGTTAACAGTACCTAGCAAGTGGGAGAAGAAAAGTGGCTTTAAACCCAACTCTGGCGAGGAGAAAAACCAAATGGAAAATATGCGTTTTTAATATGCCACTGGGTAAATTTATAAGAGCAGAACAACATTCGTTGTAACCTGATATCCCTCAGGAATGAGGGAAAAGCTGACTGCTTTCTCCACTGAGCCAAAAAATAAGCAAACATGTAAGTGCAAGTGTGCAGTCAGCAGCATAAGGAATAATGCTTCAGAAAGCCGGGAGCAAAGCCAGAGTGTTGTGTGTTAGAAGGCTAACAGTTTCACACAGAAACACAAACTATTATTTGTAACCCATCTGTATGATAGCCTTCAACATCCTAAAGAAAGTCCCAGTCCTTCTGCATTTACCCAGCCCCCAGGTGGCTGTTTTGGCAGAATCTGAGGAAATACTGCATGTTAGCCATCTTATGATTTCTTGATGGAAACTGAACAGATTTTGGATGTAAACATGTAATTCATTAAAATAACCAAAAAGTATTTCCTAGGATGGGTAGGCTGGTTCAGGGTCTGCCTGTTCAATGTTTTATGAAGCACATTGGAGCAACATTGCAGTTGAGTGTCACCCAGCATACACAATAGGTTTGGGAAAGCAACCCTGCATGGCCTTCAGGCACCCAGCACGGTATATTTTTGGCATGGCATGCAGAGAATTAGGCACCCGGCTCCTGTGGCTGGTGGGATCCACATGGCTCCTCATCCAGGCTGTCCCGGAGCCGTACCGCTTCCCGCTCAGCTGCAAGTGCTGTGCTGCTGGGAATAGCCGGTGAGAGAAGGGCCACAGCCCCTGGCATGTCAGCACAGCAGATGAATGCATGCACATCCCTCGGGAAAGGGCAGAAGTGCTGTGAGGTGAAGCCCTGTGCGTCAGGAATGTACTCCCCATAGGAATTCAAAGTACCTGCAATTATTTGGAAGGAGGCTGTACAAGTGCCAGTGTTGTTTGCAGAAGACACTGAGAGCGATTACAGTTGCAGGAAATTGCAGATGTTCTGCAAAAGGAAATAAACAAGACTAAAATTGCTTTCTGAGAAATAAAAAAAATCTTCAGAATGTCCAAATCATCTGTTTTTCTGCAATGCTTTTCTAGGTAGCATCTGCAAATGGATTAGAAATCTTCAGTATCCAGGCTGATCCCCAGCTACAGGAATAAGAGGAAAACATTGTTCTTTCTGCTTTTCCCAGGGCAGCCTGGGCATCCCTGCTCCCCGCTCTGCTCTGGGATGCAACACATGGCAAGGGTTTCTGCAGAGACTGCTCCAGAAATCAAACCATGTCAGGTGAGGGGAGCGATGTGGCTCTGGGCATCCATGCCTGCCATCCTTGGAAGAAGCATTCATATTCACATGTGACATTTGACCTCACTGGTCAATTGGGGCCCTGAAGGGGACTTCAGTACCCTGTATCTGTCATGAGGTAGTCAACTCTCGCCTAGGATTTCCCTGCTCTAAGTAATATGGGCATCCAGAAAGGACTGTTGTTGATGCTATGGGTTGAGCTTGAGTTTCATCATCCTTCCCATTTCCATGTCAGACAAATTGTAGTGATCCGTCTTAGCCTGCTGCCCACCTCACTGCTCCCCACGCGGCCCAGGTGCAAGCCAATGCCTTTCCTTGTCCCCTGTTAAAACCAGCCCTGACAGGAGTAAAGCCAAATGCCAATGTTTTGGGATAGTCAGGAAAACTTTGTAGTAGCATTCCTAGTCCTCAGGGACACATTTATTTTTTCCCTTGTAGTACTCTGGCTGTCCTTTTCCGTACAGGATTAGCCCCTCACTAAATTTACTCACAGCAAGGTGCTCAGGAAGGGAGCTCAATAAGAAAACTGATGGCAGCCGCTGTGGTACTCATCTGGAAACAGGTGAGGTGAGAAGAGAGTCATGCCCAGGGGTGATGCCCCCTCATCACAGCTCTCATGAGGCAGACAGTGACCCCTGCCCCGGCGGGAGAGCCTGGCCTGCACATGCATCAGGATGCACTGGCACCGAGCACGGCAGGGCCAGCCCCACCTCGTTCTTTGGGAACATAAAAGAAAGAAGGGACCTTAAGGCTGTGGCAGGAAAAATCCCTGGTACTTCACAAAGTGCATGTGATGTGGTTTTTCTAGGTTACCTAAACCCCCCTCGGTTTCAGATGGAAGTGAAACTCTTACTCGCGGTCAAAACTGGAAGGTGGGGGGAATAACTTTGCACAGCAGCATCTTCTCCTCAATCTGGTTATTCGATCAAGTAACTGCAACTCGCAGGTTTCCAATTGCTCCCCTAACTGCCCTCTGGCCTGTACCATAAAGAAATAAACACATGCAACCTCTTTTTCTTGCAGCAGAACATCTGTGACCCATTAACATCTGATCCTGGGCTGCAAAGCCAGCTTTGGAGCCAGGCCTGAAGCACGGCTTGGGCAAAGCAGTCGTTCACTTCTCTGTGAGTTTGGCATTGCTGCTCTCTAATATTTTATCAGCATGTTTATTTTTGTTATAGTAGCACTCCAGGACTTTAGCAAAGAGCTACAGCAACATTTTACTGTGTTTAAGTAATCTTTAAACAGTAGCGGTTCCAATTTGGGTGTATTTTGAAGTCCTTCTTATTTCTGTGCTGTGTTTTTTCAATGTCATCAGTGCCTCTTCCTCCCCCAACTGCATCTGTACGCATGTGGAACTGCTGCATCTCTGACAGCTAAGATTTTTTCTGGCATACTGAGACACTGAACTGATTCTGGTTTACCAGGTTTTTAACCCTTTGGGCTAAAATTTCCCATGCTCATTATGTACCTCAAATTAGTTTATTTTTCTCATTTTTGGTTGCAGTGAAAAACAGCTCTGCTGGACTGAGGTTAAGTAAAACTACATTTTACCCCATTAAAACCTTCCAGAGCTACTGAAGTTGAAAATTACACCCTACAGTAACTTCGCCATGGCTCACACCATCTCTGCTTTTGTTCCATCGAGGTTTGCCTGCATCTGTGCCCCACTGAAATACTGTGGGCTTGTGAACAAGATGCAGCCCACAGACATGATGCGGCTCTCCAAGCGCTGCCTTGGCACCGGGGTGCATCCGGCTTTCACTGACAGCATTTGTCATGCTGTGAAATCCTATTTTACTGTTTTATTTCTAAACCCACTCAGGCCCAATGGCTTTTCACAAAGCTGGTGTTTATTATACCTGTTTGCTACAGACTGTCCTTTTCATCTGCTTATGGCCATCACTTTCCCTGAAAGTGTTAAAAATCCATGTAGATGAAGCCCTCAGTGATACGGTTTAGTTGTGGACTTCACAGTCCTGGGGTAATGGTTGGACTTGATGACCTTAAAGGTCTTTTCCAACCTAGTTGATTCTATAATCCTAACACATAGCTTACTTGATCCATAAGGTGCTATTTTCCATAGGTCATTCCTATTTTTACATAGGTCTCCCTCTGCTTGTCATTCTTTCTGGTGGCTGAGGTGGCCGACAGGCTGGGGTCTGTGGCTGAGCACCAGGGTTTTGCCAGGAAAGTCCTACAAGGTGAGCCATTGCAGCCCAAGAATTCAGGTGACCTTCACAGCCCAAGGAAGGTGGCATGTGTACGGTGGATGCTCATTTTTGGGACTCAGTGGTATGCTTTCCTCTCACCTTAAGATGTTAGCGGTGCAGTTTATCACTGTATTTATACAAATGACATACTCTTGCCTAGAAACGGTGACAGACAGGGTCGCACATTGAAAAATCAGTGCTTTTGGGAATGCTCAGCTTTACCGATGCCTGTTTTGCAGGCATTTCTCTCAGCTTGTAGATAGCATAGCTCTGCATTAAATGCAGCCTTTTGCTCAGCTCAGAGATGTGCAAACAGCTTGCACCCGTGCTGTGCTGCAGGTTGGAGCTGCAGCAGAAGCTGGACATCTCCTCATGGCACTGCTCATGGCACTGCTGCCTTGTCGCCGCTTGCTTTTATTGCGTGCGCTCCAGGCGTTGCTTTCTTTTATTCACAGCAGCTTAGAAATGCACATAGCGATGGCTTAGAAACCATTCCAGAGCAAGGGAATAAATATGCATGGGTACAAATCTCAAGGGCAGGGAAAAATTAAGGATGCTTTTTTTCCCCCCGGTGCAGGAGTGATTTTCAGCAATAGAAGCTCCACACGCGCCCCAGATTTTCTTCTCCCCTTCTCTTTTGTGCCTATGTACCGCAGGGCACTCAGAGCAGTGTGTCATGTTTTCTACATGATGCCATCATTTCAAACCGTGCAGTGAACTCATGGGTTTAGGGAGCTCAGCGTCATTGTCTCTGAAGCTTTCAGAGCTTCGCTTCAGTTTTAAATGCCTCTTTAAGCACAGACAATGCTCCATCAGGCTTGCTGAAACTAAATGAAGCTTATAAAGCTTTGAACGCTATTGTAACATGGTGGGTCCCGCAGGAGACTGCAAAATCCTGCTGTGTGCAAGGATCCACCACCCTTTCAAGTGCATGCAGTGTATGTGCTAAAAAATGTAGGCAGAGCAGGGCAAGGAAAGGACAGAGCATGTCAGCATATTTTTGAATTACCTAGCATTTGATTTGATAGTGGAATGGTAACATTGCTTTTGAAAATAAAAGTGTTTATTATCCTTTTTTCTTTAGTACATGGAGAAGTTTTCTATGTATACATGTATATATGCTATATATATCGTTTTCTTATCTGAGATCCTAAAGCAAGCAGGTATTTCTAAATAGCTCACCTAACCATATCATTTTTTCTCAATCTTTTATAAGCTGTGTTATTGGAATAACTTAGTATTGTCCAACATTCATCAAGTCTTCTGTGTGATCATACAGACGCTTGCTTTGCTGTGCAGATTTCTTCAATGAAAAATGCATGAAGAGAGGAAAATGACAGAAAGTAGGCCAGGTAGGCACCCTGCTTCTGGCTGCGTTTAATCACAGCCTAGAAAGTCAAAGCGAGCTGGCAAAAATTCTGCTTAGAAACAGGAGCACGATGTTCGTCATCCACAGTAATGAGTACGGTGTCATTAACAGCTTACTGGGGCAGTGCTGCACTGCCTGTTCGCTTTCCCGTCCCCAGACAGGCGATGGACGGGCTGCTGACCCAGATCAGGCATGTAAGACAAGAGCGGTTCCTCCCTGACAAGCCACAGCAGTGACAACTGGTCATTAATGGTCAAAATTCTTCCAGCGTGAGGTTTTAGACACAATTTGTACTTCTTTAATTACACAGCCAGGGCAGGCTTTCTCCCCGGGACTCTTATCAGGCTGAATTAGGCTTTAGAAGAAGTAGGCTCAGCCCAGCTCGAGCTGCACTCACCAACTTCGCTATAAACCTTTGCTAGGGATGCGGTGGGGGCAGCACATGATGGTAATTGTCACCAGGAGGAAGAGAGAAACTCTTGTTCCCGCGTTGTTTTATTATTCTAATGATGCAGAAGCACCCTGATGGAGATCGTGGCCCTGCTCCACCAGGAGTTACACAAACACCAAGGTGGTAGGAGAGGCTCTGCTCCCTGAAAGCTGGCTGGCTGAGCAAGCTAGCGTGGCAAGCATCAGGAGAAAAGGGAGGGCTGCTTATCTTCAGTTGTCACACAGGGAGCACTGGAATTTATGGCTGTGCCCTGCCAGGTCCTCTTTCTCTATTTCATTTTCCCCTGCCCTGTGCACTCACCCATGAGATGATCTCTGGGGAGCACACAGCCCCATGGCAGAGGTTGGTGGGACTCAGCTCTGCTTGGGTGGGACTGAGACCCTAGGGATTCATCTCGTCACCTAGCAGAGGGTGTTTGGAGAAAGGCTGCCCCATTCTTTGGTGAAGAATGAGCTAGCTGGGTGAGGAGGTGACCCAAGTGAAGGCGTTAATCCCCCTCAATCTCTCTTTGGGATTTGTAGCTTTATCAGCGGGCACTGGCCACCACTGCACTTGCTGATAGGGCTGACCCTGGGTGTGTGGGATGGGTGTGGGGATGTACAGCCAAAGGGCTGATTAAGTGGAGCCCAGCAGTGTAGGGAAGCTGCTGGGGAGGGCAAGGAGAGGCCCTGGGCTCCACCGGAGCCTGCTACAGACCCCAGCATAGGTGTATTTCAGCCCACATCAATGGGCTTATCACTGCCGGTTTCCTGGCTGGGGATGGCAAGGTGAAGATAATGTTCTAGAGCAGGCTAAGTACTTCCCTGGAGCTTTAAAACACCAAGAAGTATCACCTTCAGTTCATACCACCTCTCAAACTGTTCCTAATGGGAACCCCTCTATAGGTGACTGGTATGCTTATGCTGAGCATATGGTGGCTGCAAAAGAAATGATTGCATGCTTTCACTAGAAAGGCTTCTGCTGGGGTCACCTCCTCCAGGAATTAATTTTGCCTAGTGTTTCTGTAAAGCTTCATGTATTTTCTGACAGGCAAGTAGTGATTCCCATGCTGAAAGTAATGGGGATTTGTAATGGCATTTAGGGCTGGATTAATTGCTGTGCGCTTTACGGTTTGCAGAAGTTTGTAGCAGTATCTCCAGTCTGCTGTAGGTAAAACCCAGCTCCTTTCCCTTGTAACTCAAGGGCAAGGGAAACAGTAAAAAGTAAATATTTCAGCAGCACATCCTACTACTGAAAACAAAGTTAAAGATCTTAAAATATGCCAGCACAGGGATTTGTTCTGCATGAATAGTAGGTATGTGTACAGCATCAAAAAACTCTCCCCTAGCTGGAAACAGCATCGTCAATAGGTCTGCAAGCTCTGGAAATGCACCCATGCATCTGCATGTAGCTGAGGGAGCTGCACGGACTGGTCCATGCGGGGGTGATGCGGCAGGACCATCCCCTCCTGGTGCATCTCCCATCATTCCTCATCCAAATGTCTTAGTTGTTGTTTGTTTTTCCAGGTTGAGTGGGATGAATCTGTTTGGTATTAGTCACTAATTCCTGCGGAACGCAAGAGTACTGTGGTGGCCTGTCAAAGAGGGCCAGCCGGGACATGCCAGCAGCCTTTGTTTCCCCCCGCTGCACACCAAGCTCCTTCTCACCTCCTGGTCCACAGTGATTCTAGGGGAGTGAGGCTGCTCTAAGTAAAACCAAGCTGCATCAGTAAGGTGGCAGTGAATGTAGGTCGGATGCAGTTGGAAAGCCGTTGGCAGCAGCACCGATGTGTGCACAACCAGATGGTGATGGATGTGGTGTTAGAGGTGCCCAGGCTGCCTAAGGGAGATGTGAGCAGGGAGAGGGGCTGCATGTCACATGCCAGCTCCTGCAGGCAGTGCTGTGGGCAAGGAGGAGCAGCACAGCCCCCTGCACTGTGGGGGGATATAAAACCTTCCTGGGGGAGTGTGAGGCCAGCACCCACCAACCATGGCTGAGAGAAAATGGGGTGGCAGAAACCAATGGGCAATGGTTGCAGTGGGACACAGGTCTTGGAGCCCCTCCTGTGCAACCAAGGCAAATAAAGGCAGGTGTTTTGGCATGGAGAAACTAAAATATCCCACCTCTTGCAATTGCAGAATCATAGAATGGTTTGGGTTGGAAGGGACCTTAAAACTCATCTATTTCCAACCCCCCCTGCCATGGCAGGGACACCTTCCATTACACCAGGTTGCTCAAAGCCCCATCCAACCTGGCTTTGAACACTTCAGAGATGAGGCATCCACAGCTTCTCTGGGCAACCTGTGCTAGTGCCTCACCACCCTCATAGTACAGAACTTGTTCCTTATATCTATCTACATCTATCATCTCTCTGTTTAAACCCCCTTGTCCTGTCACTACATGCCCTTGTAAAAAGCCCTTCTCCACATTTCTTGTGAGCCCCCTTTAGGTACTAGAAGGCTGCCCTAAGGTCTCCCTGGAGCCTTCTCTTCTCCAGGTTGAACAAGCCCAACTCTCTCAGCCTGAATTTATAGAAGTGCTCGAACCCTCTGAAATAATTCTGAGCCTCACTTGGGAGGAAAAGCTTCCCTCTCAGCTTCCCTTCTGCTCTGCTCACCCAGCATCATCCCTGCCCTGTCTTCCCCTGAGCCCCCGAACGGTGAGTGGCAGCTCTCCAGGCTTTCCTGGGGCTGGCTCGGGAGCATCTTGGAGCAATTAGCAGCAGGTACATTTCATTTCATTTCATCTTGCACTTGAAGAACAGTACCAGGCGTATTTTGCTGGTAAAGGGATGCACAGAGACACAAGAGCGGGAATGTAATTAGGTTGCCCGCTCCCATCTGATGTCTGTTACACAACATGTATCTCCCCATCTGATTGCAATGTTCTGCGTCGTGGCCCTGATTTCCTCCCGGTCCTGCCCTTTGCATCCAAAAAAAGCCTCCAGAAAGCAGTGTGTTCAGCCATGCCATGGAATTAGGGTGCCTCTACTATGACTTCAGAAAGCCTTACAGCCTCCCTCCATCCTTCCCAAAGCTGCGAGCATGTCCCTTGCTTTTCACAGGGGAAGTGTTTTTCCCAGGTAGGCCTGGTCCTGGGCTGGACTGCAGCTCAGACCCCCTCTCACCTAACACTTTAAACTGTGTTCAGCTAAACCAGCCTCAAGACTGCCTAGAAGAGTTTTCCTCTATGCACCTACCCACTGCCAGCCAGACCCCATTCTGTAGACATAGAAAACACAGTTGAATTCTAGACTCAGACAAGCAAACCCCTCAGCTCATGCTGACATTGGTTTTTAAAAACTCTGTGAGAAAAAGCTAATAATTTACAGTAATACCAGTCTATGGCTCTAATTGGTGTTCCTACTGGGACCAGTCGAAAAAATGGTGGGAACAACTCCCTGCTGAATGCACAGAATGCTCTTGGTGCCATACAGCCCCTCGGTGGTATTGCTATGTGAAGTTTATGCCGTTACAACCCTCTTTCTCTCTAAAGCAGCTATTCAAGCACCTATCCAAGCATGGCTGCATGCCTGCCGGCAGACAAACACCCATCCATTCCCATTTTAAACAGTGCTGTTTCTCTGCAAGCCCCGGGCAACCTGGGGTGCAGGCAGAGGGGTGCCATGGGGTGTGCCAGAGCACTCGCTCCTCTGCCTGCGCATGGGGAAGCACATGCAACAGCGCAGAGAGACAGGCTGGAAAACAGAAGACCCATCTAATAGGCAGAGAGCAGGAAAAAGGGAGGAAGAGAGGAAAGCGAAAGGAGGATGTGGGCAGGACACAAGACTGCATCACCGTATGTCAGCTGTTGTGCAATGCTGGCAGACACCAAAGTCTTCTCCTTTTGGGAGCAGGTCAGCAGGAGAGATGCACTGCCCGCATGCTGGCCAGCCTCACCTCTGGCCAAACCTGGGTGGCTTCCGGGTGGGAAAAGCTTTCATTGCTGCTAAGCAGAGCAGGCATGGGGTAGCTATCCCGCTGCTGATGGAGACCAAGGTCTCCCATGGCCTCATATGCTGTCTCCGTCTGGAAATGAAAATGGGTTTTGATACTTGCTTGGCTTTATTTATAGGCCTTCAGTGAGTAAGCACCGTGTTTCCATTGTTTATGTGACTTACTATGTGCGATCAGTAAGGAGAGAACCAAATGCAATTCTGGGCTTGTGCAAACCTTGTTAGCTAGGTATTTGCTTTCTGTTTTCCTCAAGGTTTGCAAAACTTGTGTAACAACTGTTTTCCCCTGTAATTTAAGCATCTAAAGGTTTATTTTTTGATGAAAAGGGGCAAGTGTTTAAGAACGGCATGTGAGACAACATGCGTTAAGACTGTGCAAACAGCACATGCTGCTTCTGCTGGGCTCTGTTCTACACTTGTGTTTTATAAACGCCACAACCATCAGAGACCCACCAAGCACCGGGGCAGTTACTGGGAACCCAAATAGGCAAGGACGGCAGATGAAATCCACTGATGCGCAGCGCTGGTAAGCAGCAAGGAATACTGAGGCAGATAAACCTCTCTGACCGTTTCTCTTCCCAACCGTATACCGGCCGCATGCTTGGCAGCACTTTTCCCAGGAACATCTGCACGCGCAGGTCACTGGAGATATCTGGGTTTTCTTTTCCCCTCTCCTCCGCCATTCAGCTTTCCTCTCCGTGCCTCCCCCCCCCCTTCACGCTGAACCCTGCTTTCCATCCTTCGCTCTTTTTCCCTCTGAAACAGTAGGGGAGCACCGGTGTCCCCACATCCCACACGGGGTAAGGGATGGATGGCATCGATGTCAGGACACGGTATAAGGGGTGGCGGGCAGCTCCCGCTCCCACCTCAAACCACGCCCCCTCCGCACACACACAAATGCGGCCGCATCCTCAACTCGGCACCGTCCTTTCCCGAGGCTCCCCCCTGCCTCCTCGGGCCCGGGACCCCGCCATGTGCGCGGCGCTGCCGCCGCCGGGAGGCGTGGCCAGGGAGGGGCGGAGGGGGCGTGTCCGGGGCGTGTCTCGCGGTCGCGCAGCCGCGCGCGTGCCGGTGGGCGTGTCGGCGTGGTGCCCGCGGCCCCGCCCCGCGCCCCCGCCCCCGCCCAGCCGCAGCACGGCGCGGCACGGCATGGCGGGGCTTCGCTACCCGCAGCAGAGCGGCTATTGCCGCGCGGCCGCCGCCATGAACCTCCTGCTCGGCGTCTTCCACGTCCTCCTGCCCTGCTTCCGACCCGGTGAGGCGCAGGGGCAAGGTGAGCGCACCGGAGGGAGGGAGCGGGGGGCGCCGCCGCAGCTGCCCGCCTCGGGTGTGCGAGAGCGGCCGCCGCCCCCACCGCCGTCCCTCGGGCGGCTGCCGCGGTGGCAGCCCGGGGGCACAAAGGGAGATGGGACAAGGCTCGCAGCCTCCCCCCACACCCTTCCTCCCTCCCCGGTGTCAGCCGGGCCCCGCGTCGCTGCCTGCGGGCTTCGGCCTCCCGGTCCCCTGCGAGCGCGGCCGGCCCACCCTCGGTTTCTCTCTCTGCCCCTGCAGCCATCGAGCCCATTCCCGGCGTGGTGGAGCTGTGGCAGGCCGAGGAGGGTGAGCTCCTGCTGCCCGCACAGGTGAGGGGGCGCTTGGGGGGGCCGGCGGTGATTGGGGCCGGGGTGGAGGGTGTGAAGTGGGGGCGAGACCCGGGGGGTCAGGAGCTATTACGGGGCCCCGGGGCGAGAGGGACAGTGTGTGGGGCCGGGGGGCGGGTGTGGGGCCCCGGCGGGGGGCGATCGGGGGCGGCCTCGCCCGCTGTCACACGCCACAGCCCCGTCGCCGCCGCGGCTTCCCCCTCCCCGCGCCTTGCCGTTACCGGGCTGAGAATGACGGTGGGGTTCTGAGGCATTATTCCTCCCTTTTCCTCAGTGTGCTTCCCTTTCCTGCCCCCGTTTTCTCTGCCTCCTTTCTTTAATGAATGCAGTAGTGCACGGTAAATACTAGATGTTCGGACAAGGAATACCGGGTATTTTGTATTTCTGTCTCAGACCTGCTCAGGTGAAGCCATTTTTCCCCTCCCTCCCCCCCCCCTTCCCCAAATGACACATCATTTCTGGTGCTGGCCCTCTCCTGTCCTCGCTCAGTTCTGTTTTATTTAGCTGCTGCTCTCGAGCGCTAATGAGATTTATTAAATTCTGTGCTGGTAAGAGGAGCTGAGATGGTAAAAGGCAGGGGTGGGCTGGTGAGTGAGGAGGGGTGCTGTGTGGAATGGAGGTGGTGGTCTGGAGTTGTTGGCATTTGAGGCAGTCATTTAACTTGCACTCATGGACTCTGCCATATGTTGAGCTGTGCCTTCCTAGACTTGAAGGCACCAGGCTCATAAATGGGAAGAAGCGGTCCTTGGGGACATCATCTTATGTGAGGGAGGGAAAAGAGGGTAATTTATTTCTCTTAAGCCATTATATCATTCTCTGTTTAGTGCTCAGCCGCTGATACCTATTAACACAGGGGAAAAAGAGCAGAAGTGTTATTTCTTTCCTCAGCTAGCTAACAACTGATGCTGCTTATTGGGGCCCAGCATTTTGTATTGTGGTGTTATGAAAGTGTCACCTACTATATATGCAAATGATTATATATATTCATGTGTATATATATATATGTAGTTACACTGTTCAGAATTTGCCTGGTGCTGATACAGCAGTAGCTAAGGGAAGGTGCAGACTCTGTGCCCAGGGATGCTGAAAGAACTCGACCTTTTGCTTGTGCATTCATTACCTTGAAGACATTAAGGTGCATTAGATTTAGAAGCATGTAATGCAGTCCTTTATAGTCACTTCTCATAGCAAAGCTGCAACTGACTGATGATGATGTGATGTTTACTTCCTGAGGAGATTAGGTCCACTTGGAAAACACTTTGTTCTTGAGCATCCTCATAAAAATGAACTGTGGTGTGGCTGAAGGAAAGCCAGGCACGAATGGCCCATGAACTTGGCATGATTGAGCATATGGTCCTGCCGAGTCCTTGCAGCCATGAAAGGCAAAGCTGAGGCTGCTGCTCTTCTCTGTCGTTACTGTAGATGCTGTGGTTGGTATGGAGGAAAGAGAGCAGGTCTTCTGGTTTCAGCTGTTTCACTTTCAGAGTGAGGAGTGAAAATCGCTATAGGCTCATTGAAATACAAAGTGAATGTTAAAAGCCAGATGAACCATTTCCTGAGCACTGGTGGTGCATCAGCTGTTTTGCATGCTTTTCCCCTCCTAGTGTGGGGACCACAGCAGCATCTGATGCATCTGTGACTGCTCAAGCTGAAGCAGAAGGACCTGGGTTCCTCAAACACAGTTTTAAGACCAAAGCTTGATTCCAGGCCGAAGGCTGATGCCCACATTTCTGTTCCCTTGTGGGCTTGGTGTCTGTGGCTGAATTTAAAGCTGCCTTTTATAGTTGTCAGGGAGAATGAAAGGAGACCTCTCTCAGCCTGTGCAGATACGGCAAGGGACCCTTTAACATCCCTTCCATGGAGTGTTTCCGTGGCATTGCTGGTTGTGGCTCTTTCCTGAGTGCCCAAGGAGTCGAGGGTTACCCACTCTGCCACGATCCGCTCAGGTGTCTGCAAGGTCCTGAAGGCAGTTCAGCATCGTCACCCTCCCAGGTGACTGTTCTGAGTTGGTGAGGGGCATCAGCAGAGACGCTGGAGACTTGAAAAATCACTTAATCCATTAACATTTGACTGCCCTTTCCTTTTTAGAGGGGTACTTAAACTGCAAGAGGTTTATTGCTTATCTGTCTCCACTAAAGAAAAATGGTCTGCCTTACTTCTACAAGGAGGTTGTCCATATTCTCTTCCTTGCAAAACCAGACTTTCTCACTTAAACCCTCACAGAGGGTTGTTGCCTGTTGTTTGTGTACCATAGCAGTGGTGATGCGATGGTGAGGATCTAGTAAGAGGAAGAGCTTCCTTGCTTTTGAATGGATAATAAATATTGTTTGATAGGGAATATCTGAAGGTTGCTTTATTCATGTATTTAAAGACGGGTCTCGGGGAAGACTTCGGGAATGGGAAGTGCCATGGTTTCTCGGTCTGGTTCTTCCTGTTCCCTTTTGGAGGAGGGCAGGAGGGAGTGTGGCACAGGAGGGCGAGGACTTTGCATATAGAAGTGAAAAATCTAGAGAAGGAATTGTGCATGCTTCTCTCCCAGGGTGTCTCCCTCTCGCCTGTGTGTTGCAGGTTCCAGGCAGGGATGTGCCCTGTCTGCCCAGCTGTTTTGCCCATTTCTGGTGGGTTACCAATGCTGTCTGATGGATGTTTTCCCTTTCAGTCTTGACTTTGCGCTATTATCTTATTTTCCATGCATCATCAGCTGCCTGTGACAGAGCAGTTTTGAGCATTCCTTGCTGCCTGCAGAATTTGAGGGTGAAAGTTGGACGGGTTGGTAGCCCAGTAAGCCTTCAGGTTGCTGGCGCGTGCTTTTGTTCAAGGAGCACGTACCGAATAAAGACATCGTGTTAGGAGGCGAGGGAGGGGGAAGCAAAGCATTTTAATATTTGTACTTGCTTTCTAGGCCTCTCACAGCATTGCTTTGTCTATGTGAACTGCATGAATTTGCATGCTGCAGCGAAGCCGCCCAGGGCCCCTGTGCCTCCACCCCGGTTGGTCGTTCTACCTTCTGTTTCCTCTTGCTTCCCTTTCATTGTCTGTGCTTCTTGCATGCCCCCTCCCAGCTTCCCTCTCGCACGTGTTTGTGCTTTTCTTTTTTCTTACCCCCTTATGCTTGTGATCCTTTGAGTTTGGCTTCCTCTGAAGCCTGCAGAGCTGTTTGGGGATGGCTCACCTACTACTCTTGCTCCACAGCCGAGCCCGAAGGATGTGCGTGGGCTTGCGTGCTGGAGCTGAGGAGCAGCTGCCTGTATCTAGCATGCTGACAGTCTTCCATTGGTCTGCAGCTTCCTCCAGTATTTTAATGTTTCTTCCTGGGTTCCCTTTTTGCTTTGAGACAGGCTGGGTTTCCCAGTCAGATGTGGTATCCATATTCCTTTGTGCCCAGATCCTCTTTCTTTTTGAAGGTGGTGTGAAGTGTGAGGTAGCCACCTTGCTCTCCTTCGCCTTGAACTCCATTTTATAGCAAATGTCCCTGTGGTGGGTGACTGGGTTTTTGATTTTGTTTTTCTTCCCATCATTTGTCCTCGCTGTGGAGAAATGTAGAGCCTTGCCTGCCCTGATGGTTGGGAGATGCTTGGAAAACCAGTGGGATTTCACCACAGAAAATCTCCAGTGTGAGAGACTTGATTAGAGCAGTTGTGGTTTTTATTCAGACTCCTTATAATTTTGTGGTTTTGCTTGTTTGTTTGTAACTTGTTAATACTTACTTAAGTAAAATGCTTGGGAAAAAAGCTCCTTTGTGTAGGACTTGACACCTAAGCCCTTCACCATTAAAGGCTAAAAAAGCTCCAAAGAGGAACAGCCATGGTGGAGCACTTCAGTGCAAAACTTAAAGGCAGTTATATATTTTTTTTTTTTTTTTTGTTGGAAAGGAGAGGCAAGAGCTCAATGAAAAGCACAGTAAGGGTACAGGGCCTGCTGCCTCCACTGCCACGAGGGTATGAAAGGAGAAGCACTGTGTGGGTGATTGCTACGAGCATCTGAAGGCATGGGCAGGTGGGTTGGGTACCTGCAGAGCAGGGCATGCAGCACTTTCCTTTCAGCTTCTTTGCTTTTGAGGGAGGAACTAATTTAAAATAAAATGAAGGTTAAATTGTAGGTCTTGATGTCATGATTGAAAATGATAGTAAGTCATCAAAGGCAACATAGACCAAACTCTTTGGTGTCAGTGCCATGCCTGTCTGCTGTGATGGGTTTTCTACCATTCGTGCACATTGCATGAAGGAGATGAGTGAGATGTTTCATTAGAGGAACGCCTTGTGTATGTTTTAGTTTGCTTGCAGATAGGAGATTACAGTGACAGACATTTCATTTTACTGTTTAGGGTGCTTGAATTTTGGAGAAGAGAAAGATGTCACAATATTTGCTGTATTGTTACAGATGCTGGGCAAATACAGAGATGCTGCCTGGGTTTTCACTTTAAAGGTTCTGCTCAGTTCTGAAAGATTATTGTATTGTTTTTTCTTTTCCCATGTAGTAGCAACTCGTCTTCAGTTCCTGTTCTTCAGTGCAGCTCAGGGGCTAATAAGGTTAATTGTTCTGCTGATTTCGAAAGCTGATGAAGACCTTGATCTTGCTTATGTATCTGAGATATGCAGCGCTGCAGTATGTCATTAACAGAGGCGCATTCCATCAGCTATGCACAAATTAAATGTACGGAGTCACTGACTTCAAAGCAGGGTTTGTCGGAAGGTACACAATTTGTGTGAAAGCCTGAGACAGACTTGGGTGAGAATTGGGTTCCTCTTTGGGCTGTTAAAGGGCTCCTTCAGCCTCCCAGCTGAGCTTCTGGATGGTGCTGATAGGATGTGGGGGTGGTTGGCCATGCAGATTATGCAGAAGCTGTCAGCCCAGGCTCTCAACACTTGTGTGACATGAGAGGGACACTTTCAGGGGCATTCTAGCACAAAGATAAGCACCTGCCCATATTCAGGATGAAGTTTGGAGGAACTAGATTTTTTTTTTTTTCCTGTCATGGATAGGCTGCTGGGACCTGCATTTTAGCTTCAGAGCTGCTCCCTTTCTCCCATCCCCTTGTACTACTTGTCTGGTCCTATGGTAGTTTAAGAAAGCTTGCCTTGTTAAATCCTAGTGTAAGTATACGTGTAGCCTGTGGCATATAGAGGAGAGAAGACATGGAACTCTGTGCATGCTTAAGAGTAAAGGGTCATTTTTCTTTCTGTAATTACTTTTTTTCTTGCACAGTTGATCTTCTATGCTGTGACTGCATTATAGACTGGGGAGGATTTTGTCATTGTTGCTTGAGATAAAGCAAAAGGGAGAAGTGGCTAGATAGCTAGTGTTAAGGGTGAGCACCGTATAATGACAGAGACACAGGTTTCTGATGCCTGGCAGATGTTAAGCCTTTTAAAGGAGGAGTTAAGCCATTTAAAATGAAGATAGCTCGCCAGCTTGTTGTGGCAGAGAAGCTGTTTCTGGAGGGTGTGGATGAGGAGTTTTCTAATTCTGCTTGGTATGTACTGAGGTTCTGAAGTTCAAAAGGAGCCTTGAGAAGTTAGGTTTATATTGTGCCCTACTTGTAGGGTCTAACAGTAAGGCTTGGCTGGATTGTTGGAGGAGATGGCTGGGTGATCGTGAGGGGCAGGAGCTAGGACCTCTAGGGAAGCAGATCTGTGCTAAAGGTCCATGTGATGTTGCAGATCCTGGGCAATTACTATGGTGTCTCCAAACACTCTTTAAGGGCATGCATACAGAAAGATTGTCAAATCCTCAGATTAATTTGTCAGTCTAGTTCAGATTAGGTTATGCTATGGTGAAGGCTTTGCTGCTGCTGTTGGATGAGCTGCTTGTGGCAAAAGGATCGATGTTTAGATGCATCTGGTAGCTTTCGGCAAGAGCTGTAATAATACTAGCCATACTGTCATTATTCTAGCTATAGTGTGAATTATTAATATTATTGTTAGTAACCATATTTGCTGCCTTAGTATGGTTGCAGTCCCCGTCCCCCCCGCACAAGGCTCAAGTGTTCAGAAATCCTGTCTGCCCTGTTGAGTACACGAGTAGGGCTGCCTGGTCTGCTTAAGCATCTGAAGCCTGCAGAAAGATGTTCAGTTCAGTGTTTGTGCAGGTGATTTCTCTTTTCTGTTTCCAGTATGTAGTGCAAATAGGAGCTAGAGTCAAAGCTGGTGACTTGGGGCCTGTTCCGTGATGCACTTACGTGGGAAACGTGTAGGAGGGCTGGTGGAAGGTGCATTCATTTAATTTTAAAAGTCTTTTTCCCCACTGCTCTCCACAGTTTTTCATTGCTATGATCTGTAGCTTATGTCTTGTGATACCAGAAGCAGTAGCTGGGAAAACTTACCAGCTGTTCCTGGCAGGGTAACTGTGACCTCTTCCTGAAAAATGTTAATCTCCCTAAAGTTGTCCCTGGTTTCATCAGTGCCGGTTGGGTGGCTGTAACGTGCTCCATTTTGAGTTGTACCTAAAGCTTTCCTGGAGATCTTGGCTGGTTCAGAGCAGCTACCTGCTTGTTTTAAATGGTTTTCCTGCAGGGAGCTCATTGAACCAACGCTTGAGTTCATTTCTGTAGACAGCTCAAAGAGGTTAGTTGTGAACTGCAAGCTGGCGCAGTGTGTTAACTGCATGTCTCAAAAATTGCTCTGGTCCAGCTACTGAGCTAAGCTGTTGTGTTTAGAGCTTCTGCACTCTCTCGTTTCTTTATGTGCTGCTGATCACTGATGAGGTCTGGGTTTGGGATCTTGTGGTTCCTGTTTGAACATGGTACCTTGCCATTGCTTTTGGCATTACCACATGATCTGAGTTTCATTCTGCATCCTATTTTCTCAGGTGCTCGCTAATGAAATTTACTGATGGGGGTAAGTAATTTGAAGGTGGAGGAAATAGTCTTCCTGTAGTTTGAGGACAACTGTTTGGTTTAGATTGAAATTGTATGGGTGAGCAGAGTTTTGTATAGATGTATTTGTATAAGTGGAAAAATAAGTATTCAATGAACACTTGGGGAAAAAATAATGGATCAGCTATGTTAGGTCACCATTTGTCTTGGTGAAATGAGCTGAAACCTCAAATGGGATGGCCAGCACCTACCTTACTCGAATCATGAAGGAATCTCTGTAGGAATTCTAGATTTCGGAGTTTGTTTTGCAAGCAAGTCACATGAGAGTCCATCTTCAGTGGAGTTAAAAATGGTATATACATACAGTGTACTTTGTTGCAGTTCTGAGATTCTTACATAGTATTTTCTCTGTTTGTCAGGCTGATTTGGAGGAGGATGTGGAAGAGCATCCACAAGAGCAAAGGTAAGCAAAACTCAAATGAAAACAAAGAGTTGTGAAACTGGTTTTGTTTTTTTTTGCTTTAGGAAATACTGAAGTGTAATTGGACAAACTAATAAAATTATTTTTTTATTTATATTTATTATATTTTTTCTGCTGCATATTAAATGGATTTTCATTACTTGTAGCTCGCTATTTTCTCAACTAATGTTGATACTAATCTCTTAGCAATACTAGCAAATAGTGCGCAGCATATGAAAGACTGGTATGTTCTCTTGCATCTCTTCTTATTCTAAGGTGCATTTGCTTTTACACATAAGAAAACCCCTGTGTTTATTAATTCTGCTCTGTTGTATATTTTGTAATGAATTTATTTAAACAAGAGGACAATTTTTCTTTCCAAAATTTGCGAACATAAGTAGTCTTGGAGTCGTAATTTGTACCAAGGCAGGGAGAGGTGCAAGGAAGGTTTAAAGCCAAATGCTTACTAGTGTCTTGCTGTGGAACAATAAATATTCTGCCTTATTTCTTGAAATCAGATAAAAAATAAAGCTCTTAAGAACCACAGCCTCAACTCTGCTGTTTCTGATAATATCAGGCCTCCACTGTTTTGAAGGGTTGGGTAAATAGCATCACAGATTATTTTTTTAAATACACATTTTGTTTCCTCTGAGCGACCAGATTAAAATGCTTGGACATCTACCAGTGAAACACTTCCTTCCTTTGGTATGTGTTAATGTGGGTACAGCTTTCAGTGCCATGCCAGACAGAAAGATCACAAGACTTAAAATAAACACGTGTAACACCACTGTGCTCCGACAGCTGCATTTAGCCAGAAATGCTTTTCTCATTTATCTCCATGCCCTTAGCTTGGCTTTGAGAGCCAATAGATCTGATAAAACACAAGCCTTCTTGGGAGCTGGCAGAAGGGGTAAACCTGGGGGTGGGAAGTGGATGGTTATGGTGAGTTTGGTCTGTCCTGAAGCACTGTAACACTTTCCTCTCCCTCTTTCTGCCCCATTGTGAGCCTTCTTGTCTGAACCCAGCATCACATTAGGGCTCCTGTGCCTCATCACCATGGGAATGACAAAAGTGGTATCAAAACAGGATGGGATGCTTACTGATGCCTCTGGCAGCTGGAGCTGATGGCTTGTTCTTTTCCTCCTCCTATTGCAAAAAGAAGGATAAACCATCGAGAGCAGGCATTTCCCCTGATTTTCATCTGGGGACTAGAATGGGTTTTAATGTTACATTTTCACTGCATGCTCTTTATTGAGAGGTAGTGAGAAGACAGCGGTCTCAAATGCTGTGCTTAAAGTGGTTTCTGAGATTTTTCATTAGCAGGCAGAGATGTAGCTTAGGGAAAAAAATACCTACCTGCCTGTTTTTCTCTGGAAGTGAATGGAGTAACGAACTACTATGGCAATAATAAAAATATTGTTGAAAGATAAACTATTTATGAGACTCAGGAAATAGGAAAAAGTGGTTTGACTTTTTTCTTGTCATTCAGGTGCTTAAAGGTTTTTCTAGTAATTATTTCCAAAAATGAACTTGTTTTGTATAAGTGAAGCTTATGAGGTTCACTTGTATGAATGGAAACATCCTTCTATTGTCATACTGAAATGCTTCAGGAAACTTGCCTAAACAGACACTAGGTTTTGCGCATCTCTTAAACTGTTCTGGTTTGCTGCCATATATAAACACCAATCTATGTGTGCTCTGTATACTGAAGGAACGTTACAGTGTAGACTTTATAAAGAAGACCTAGCAAAGGTACATTAAAAAGACTAGAATTTATTAGTTTGTTTCCAGATTAACTTTCATTCCCTTATGTTACTATATGGTGAAATCATGGGGATTTCCTTTTCCTGTAGCAGCAAAACCTGAAAGCTTGCAGCATCTCCATCTCATTGTCTGCCAGCGTGCCCTAGGGAAATCAGCTAAAGCTACTGAAATTTGATTTGAAGCCTATAGAAGCAAAGCACCTTAAAGTAGCACTGTGAAAAGAAGTTAATGGAGATAGAGAAAACAGATTTTTTTTTTTTTCCCAGAGCTGAAGAAAGTGTAGTTTGGCATCTTAGGGCATAGAGGAGAAAGTCTTCTCCCAAAACATTGTTTTATTCTGTTTTTAATTCTAGGCTAATGGGCTCCCTTGGGAGCTTGCTAACCTACTTTAAACAAACAAACAAAAAAAAAGGTAATGTATTACCAGTCTGTAAACTGACTTCCTGTGCATGTGCATCACAGGAGCTTCCATTTGTGGTGGGCTTCTTGGTTTGCTATTGTTTTTGTGGCAAGTGCACAAGGGGGGAGGATGTAGTCTCACTATTTCTGCCTTAGGTTTAGCTTTAACAAATACAGAAGTTTGCATGGAGGTAAAAAGACATTGTCAAAATAGCAGTTTTTGTAAAGAGCTATTTCAGAGGTGAATGAGAAGTGGTTGATTTGGAGGGCTGTGGTCAGAAAAAGGTAATTAGCAACTCCCGATTTCCAGCCTATTCCCTGGTTGCTTGGGTGCTACCACAGATTGCTTTCTGCTATTTTATCTCTGGATCAAACTCTGAAATAAGAAATACTGAACAGTAGATATTTGAGTTGTTGGATGTACTGCTTCGGGCCACAGTCTGTGACAGAATTAGAGCCATATGTATTTGGATTAACCTATTGAAAAAAAGTTTAGTTTCCTTAAAAAAAGTGTTTGTGTTTAAAAGCAGTAAAAAGGTGTCTCCAAGAACAACTGTGGCTCGGGAAGTTTTATTAGAAGAAAGTCAACGTCAGGTGTTGACAGAAAGGTTGTTTTGGTTTGTTTTTTTTTGTGGGTGTTGTCTTTTTATGTGGTTGTTGTCTCCCACCCCCCTTCACACTGGTGACTGTTCACTTGCCATAGCTGGCAGTAGCAAATTTTGAGGAGTTAGGTGCCTGCTTTTTATTAGGCATTTGCTAAAGCAGCAGAACGAGTCAAATGCAGAAGTCGGGCACAGATAAAGGGACAGTACTGTCAGGTGATGTGCACAAACAGTGCTATCAAAATATTCAGCTCTCCACTTCAAGGAAGTAGACACTGGACTACCCAAAGAAAAAAAAATGTTTTAATATGTATGACACTATTAATCCTTGGTTTTGAGGACTTCTGGAGAAAGGTCTTTTGAGAATCCAGTTTCCCAGCTGACTTGTTAAATAACATTTGCACTGTACTCGGCTGCTTTACTCAAGATGAGGAGCATGCATTCTTAATATGTGATGGGCATTAATAGTCCAGGAGAAAGAAAAGCCATACAATGCTAAGAGTATGGTGTGTAATTGGTAAAAGGACAATTTCCAGCCCTTACCTGTGACAGTTAGGGCATATTTTGCTTTGAGTAGATAGGTATCAGCTGCTAGGAAAATGATAAATGTGATGCAGTTAGCTCAGTCACGCATTTCTGTTGAACTTTTGCCTTTGATCACTGGGAGAGCGTTTGACCCTGTGGATTGGAACTGCTTGGGGAAGTAGATGGTATCAGCTCCCAGTGGGTTCTTGCTAGGGTGGTAGTGCAGCCCCGGAGTGGCAGCTGGTGCCTGGCACTTTGACCTCTCCTGATTACCAAGTGGGATTGATTACTCCTAATCCTGTGATTTTTGCTGTGTCCCTGAAGCAGCGCTCCAGACACAGAAGAGAAATTGGAAGGTAGCAAGGGAGTAGCTTACTGGTTGCCTGAGAGACAATAAAGCAGTTAAGGTGCCTTGACTGCAGAATTACTTGGGGGTTTAGTGGATGTGTAAGAGATGTGTTTGTAACATTTGCCTCAGGAAGAATCCAGAGTGGCTGGGGAGGGTGAGCCTTCTTCAAGTGAGGTCACACCTGGCAATTTCTCACTGGCCAGAGCTTCATCTCGTCTCCAGTTGAGACACGGATGAGTCTGGTGCTGTGGATGGACTGTTAAGACACTTCAGAGGGGGCCTCATCCTTCAATGAAGTCTCTGATCTTAGTGCCATAACTCTGACAGTCCAGTTCTTTAGAAGTAATGGCAAGGGACTGGTGGTACTGGCCTATGTACCAGATAACTAGCTTGGCTGGTGGCTAAGCCAGGAAATGAAGATTGAAAAAAAATAGGTTAGAATCAACTGGATTTTTTTCCTTTTTTTTTTTTTTTTTTTTTTTTTTTTTTACTGAAAGCTGACAATAAAGAAATACAAATTTTGTACCAGGAAAAAAAAATCCAAATTATAATAAAACCAATGTTTTATGTTGATTACTTTTTAAACATTTTTATTAAAGTCAAACTGAGTATCCATTGAGGAAGTGTTTTGAAATGAAGAGCTGAAAGATAGTTTTGATAGTATCAGTGAGTGCTTGAACTGTTTGAAGGTACCATCCTAAACTAACATTTTCAACCTAAGCTTGTGTTGAGTACCACAATCATTTAGATTGTCATTAAATTTACCTCCTCATTACATGAAGACTTCCTGGAATATGTGCTTGATCCTGACTTGTGATAGTGAAATTTGCTTTTATTAAGTTGTTAGTAGTTTTAATTATTTTTTTTCTTTACAAAAGAAGCAGAAATCATTGTGTGTATTAAAGAAAAAAAAAGCTGCATTTCATGTGGAAGAAGCTTTTTAGTTAACATTAATGCACTTGTGTATAGCAACACATTTCTACAGTATGCATGGAATGGGTGTTTTTACTGGGTTGCACCCAAACCTGCTTCGCTATTGGTTAACTTTTGTTTTTACTTGATAAGTCACTGCTGTTGTATCCTACTTACACCAAATCACCAAAGGACTACTAGTTTTAAGTTTTGCTGGTGCCTAAAGAAATGAAATTTACTGTATATAATGTACTAGAGAAGTAAAGGAGCGGAAATGAGATGTCCACACACATACCTGTTATGCTTGGGTGAAAATCCCTACAGAAACACATTTGGGAACACAGAGGGTAATGTGAAGCCAGAACAAAAAAACAGCTTACAGATGAAAATTGCTAGAAGGCCAATGAAGTTGGGGGGGTCTCTTATAGATGAAGAAACAAATTGTTCTGTAAGGAACTGTCAGTGTTACTCTTCCTCCCCTTAGGTATGCTTCCACCAGGAACAGGCAGGGTGGCAGGTTGAGCTATTGCTGCTTTAATCTTTTATCTCTGTTTTATATGTTGTAATTCATTCCCTGATGAACTTTGCCTTGCTGAACTTTGTATTAAATGCTGTTAGGGACAGCTGTCTGCTTGTGTGTGTTGCTTCTTCCAAAATAGCATTCCTTTTGCAGCATTGTGTTGTGTTGATACGGGTTGTAAAAAAAACTGTTTAGTTCTGTTGTTTGTGGTGGTCTTTTTTTTTTGCTGGGACAAGGTATGACAGCTAGCAAATGAGTCAAGCTATCCAGTTATTTATTTGTCCTTAAGTTGCTTTCAGTCACTTCTGAAATGAGAGGAGGGGCCTAGGCCAGCTCTACTTTGTTTCACAGCAGACAGAGGAGCTAATGCTATGGCCTTCTAAGATCTGGAGTTAATAGCAAATCATAGAATGGTTGGAAAGGACCTTAGGATCATCTGCTTCCACCGCCCCTGCCATGGGCAGTGAAGCCTCACAGTAGCAGAGGTTGCTCCAAGCCCCATCCAGCCTGGCCTTGAACACTGCCAGGGGTGGAGCATTCACAACTTCTTTGGGCAGCCCATTCCAGTGCCTCACCACCCTCACAGTAAAGGCCTCCTCCTGTATATCTAACCTGAACTTCCCATGTTTAAACCCATTACCCCTTGTCCTGTCACTACAGTACCTAAATGGGACAGCCCTGCTGTGTCTTGCAAAGAGCTGACCTGCTTCTGTCCTGGGCATAAGTCCTACTTGACATTAACTGAAATACTTTAAAGGTGATGCATGGCCAGATTGTTATTGATACCCTGTTGCAATCCCACTTGTCAAAATCTTGCCTGCTTTCACTGAAGAAGCCCTGATGGTATGTATGCATCTCTCTTGCTGTTGTATGCCCTCTTGGGTTGGAAGAAGCCCATGGTCAGCCTGTTGACTGTTTGATCTGTACATTGGCTTGTATGCTGACCTAAAAAGGACTTTGTCATCTATGGGTGACACCCTGGCTTTGAGAAATGAAAGCAATCTTGGTGTGGTCATTGAGAATTGGCACTTGTGCTTTCATATGGCTCACACTGCCTCAAAAAGCCACACTGGCTGTCTTTACACCAGTTTCTGTACTGGTACAAATAGTAGCAGTGACAGTCTCCTCGCAGCTGGGGCTATGAGGTTGTTGATTGTGCAAGGGTTAGTGTATGCGAAGAAGCTGTATGTGTGAATATGTGTTACTGAAGTAAACTATCTCACATAACCTGGTTTAAATGGACAAATAAACTGCTTTACATTTTGGTGTCCTGTATCTTTCTCTTATTCTGTCAATTTCTTCACTTTCTTTTCCCACTTTCCGGTTGCATGGTGGTACTCGTGCCAAGGCTGCCTCTGCTCCCTTATCTGCTGCAATGCAGGAGAAGCTGCAGAGGAGCCCAGCCAGATCTGCTGCTCTGCTCACTGTTGGTGAGATAGACGAGCAGATTAGTCTCCAAAAGTGTGGGGCTGAGAGGGAGAACATCCTGTTGGAAGTAATGCCTTATTGAATCAATAGCTGTTGGGTAGGAGAAGGGAAAGGCATTTGCATCTGTGTGATGGATAGCCTTGGAGGCTCCTCCTGTATGTAGCTTATGCTTTGGGGCAAAGTCCACCCAGAATTCATGGCCTTTACGATGAGGGCAGTCCAGATCTGAGCAGGTGGGACAAAAGGGCACATGGTGTCTTATTTACCGTTCTGTGTTAGTTTCAGTACTGTCTGCAAAGCTACACAGGAGCAGAGACAGGTTTCATGGTGACGCAGGCTGTGAGTATCGTCATTCAGCAAACACATGGGGACAGTCAGCTCTTGCTGCCAAGCAGCCACATGCTGTGAGTGCCCTGCAGGTCCTCTGTGTAGATGGCATTTTTCTTGTTCAACTTAACCTTCCTTGTTTGGAAAAAGGGGATGTTAAAGGGGATGTTAGGATATGCTTGTATGCTTAGAGGAGAGCAAAAGAAGGCAAAAGCAGGTGCTGTGGCATGTTTGTCCTTGTTCTAATCCTTGTAAACTTAGTGTCCCCATAACCCATGCATACTGCTTCTATAGGTAGTTCAGAATAGGAACTCTCTTCTTATGCTTCTACTTTTACATTTTAATATACTAATAATGAATTTCAAATGCGTGTTAATCTCAGGCTAATCCCTTTGATTTGTGGGCAGTGGGCCACAAAAGATTTTGCTTTATATCTGTAATTTATTATTAATATTTTTATTTCCTTAATAGCTGCTTCTTAGTTACCCTTAAAAGAACTTAATTTGCCATAATTTTAATATTATGCAGTCAAATGATAGATATCTGGAATAATAGAGTGATGTCAGCAATCTGAAAATTGACACCCTGGTTTTTCTGTTGTTGCATATTGGCAACAGAAATAGTTCGTGACAAAATAAAAAATAAAAAGCCAAAACCAACCAACCAAAAACACCTACCCTCAACCCCAAACCAAACCCAAAACAGCTTGTTCCCTTTCAGGAATTTGTACAGTCCACTCCTGAATCAACCCAACCTTGTGTTTTATAAGCTGGGTGTAAAGTTCTCTGAAGTCTATCTGATGCAGTGTGATAGAGTGTTTTAGGCAATGCTGTTACCTACCTTTTATCTTCCTGGAGACTCAAAGGTAAAGCAAACCTGGCTTATGCTGTTTCATGTATTTTTGTTTGACAGGGAAAGCTGCACTCCCACCCTGGCAGTGGCTCTGGGTGGATGACTTGTAGGCATGTAGGTGAAGAAGCCCTTTCAGTAACTGTGGTGTTTGCCATAGTAGTGTAAGTAAAAACATTGGCAGGAAATCAAAGCAAATAGCTCATATGTGCCACTTTCAGTTCAGTCTTGTTTTAAATTCAAGCCTAAGTTTAAAAAGCCCATCTTGGTTACATTGGCTTAAACACTTTTTATCTGCTTTCTTGAGTAGCTGCTTTGGGAAAAGATTTTTGCGTTGTGGTGGTTACTGCAGAATGACCAACCTCTTCATTAGGACAGAATAGCCTTGTCTACTTCAGGGAGAGGAAAAGTTCATCAAATATTACACTTGGGTCTGACAACAGTGTGTATTAACCTTCTGCAGAGTTCTGAGTACTCACTGCAAATATTTGCTTTATATTTACAGAAGAGTTTGCTTTAATCAAATAAGCTGATTGCTTAGGAGAAACACGTGGTCACTATGAATTATTTAGGTATCTGCTTTGTTGTATCAGGGGTCCACCATTCTATGTTATGTCCAGGCTGCCACCTGAGATAAGCAACATAGAGGGCAAAACTGGCTGTGTCAGTTTATCATCTTCTCCATCTCCTGCCCCCAAAGTGTCATGCGAATAAAGCGACTCTTTTCATGTGTGTGTGTCCTGGTAACTTTCAGGATGTGCAATGAAAATATAATTGACCAAGGGCAACAGAGGGTATTTTTTTTATGTGTGTGTACAGAGAGACCTTACTTTCTGTAGAACAAAAGTGGACTTTGTATAAATTTGAAACATGGGAATTCCTCAGTCAAAACCAGTCACTGTGAGTAAGTTTTCTTTTGCTCAGAATTGTGAGGTGGAGGAGAGAGAAGGGAAAATACTTTTCAAGAGGAGGTTGAGAAGTAGCCCTGTGGTTTTGTTTTTGGTGAAATTTTCATCTTCTGACAGCCACTTGTCTGCTTCAGGATACTGTTGCAGTAGCTAGTAGGCTGTAATCAGTGGTTTACCATCTCATCCACCTGCATACCAGAACTCCGCAGATGTCAAAATTAAGAAATTTGAAGTGCAAAATAATACTTTTTGCCTGATAAAAGCCAACTTCTACTTCAGAACTTCATGAGGACAAATGAAGAAGCTCTAAGGACTTGAAAGTAAAAAATAAAGATAGTGAATCATGTTCAGTTCTGTTGAAAGCATGGGCTGTGTTGACTCTGGGTCGTGGTTTTGTCCTGCAGTTAGGAGTTTGTCTTTCTGAGCTAGGGAAAAAAAATGTTAAAATGTTTGCTCACAACAGGAAGGTCCTTAAGGAAATGTGAGAAATGCAAAAAACAACTCACTTATTTTTTTTTTAAGCCTTGAAATTGTTCTTCTGAGTGATGGGATGGTTATGCTTGCAGTAATGTAGCTGAGTTTGCATTATAAAAGACCTCAGTTCCCTTGCAGTCCTAAGATTTGAAACTGGTCTGGCCTTTGGAGACACTTGTATATCAATAGAATGATAATTTAGCACACTTCAAAATGCTAGGAAAACTTTCAGAAACCTTGAATCATGTATGTGAAGAAGAAAAAGTGACCTTAAGTCAAAAGTGTTCTGACATACATTCTATTTCTTTTGAATATAAATTATCTATTCCATCATTTCCATTTTTTTTTTAAATTGCTGTTCATTGTTTTAGTGCTTCTCTCCAGAACCTGGTTATTTTCTGAAGCATAATTCCATTGTCACATATCTCTGTACCTCTGTCTCAAAAAAGTTAACTCCAAATTAAGTAGGCAGTATCAGCTTTGCAAAGTAGAAAAAGAGATAAATGGCCAGTTTGTAATCTGCTTATTTTAGTTTCTGCTACTGTCAACATATACATGTTGATCTCCTGCATGGGAATTTCCCAACCTTTTTTAATTATGTGTGAATGCTTATACCTGATCTAGTGGAAGCTAATAATCTCTCTTGTTCTACTGTTCTTTGTTCTTCTCTGTGCCCCCTGAATTCTGCCATGTTCTTATAGCCCTGTTTC
The DNA here is from genome assembly GCF_034315485.1 of Pezoporus occidentalis. Lineage (NCBI taxonomy): Eukaryota > Metazoa > Chordata > Aves > Psittaciformes > Psittacidae > Pezoporus > Pezoporus occidentalis. The sequence goes on along the minus strand of NW_026915866.1, from coordinate 747,971 downwards.
CCCTCCTGATTTACTGGAGGGCTTCTCCTGGTCACCTGTGTGGCGGGTATATGCTTGAAAAGCTTTTGTGACTCTGAAGAGAGAGTCCGGAGTGGGATTGTTATACAGACTCTCATATTTCTGAAAGCTCTAGAGACTGGCTTTGAGTCACTGCAAGTGCTGCCATCAACTCCTGCACAGTTATTAAAGAGCTGACAGTGTTTGGCAAGCAGTGGATCCAAATGTTAGTGCTTAATGACTTTTTAAATGTGTTGGCGCACTGAAATCTTGACCTTTCCTGGGAAGGTGCTTCAACTATTTCTGTGATTTCTGGTTATCAAAATTAAGCCAAAAAAAAAAGAGGCCACCTGGCATCCAGCTTCCTGCTGATGCTCTTTCCCCTGTGAGCTCTTCTGAACAGTTAGTTCCTTTATGGGTAGCACATGAGTTTGGTGGGACCAGGCAACTCTTTGCAGTCCTTTAGCTGTAGGTATTTGTTTCTTATCAGTGGGAACAGAAACAGGCTCAGCAGTCATGTATCAAACCGAAATTGGGCTATGTGGATACATGTGCATGTGCTTGAGTGCCAGCTCCTGGCAATTAGAAGACCAGTCCGTGTTTATTGGAGCAGCGTTTGGGAATACACTTGGAACAAAGAGGGACTTTGGAGACTTCTTGGGCTCTGAGCCAGCAGTCTCAGTGTGATGTGTTTAGCACTGGAGAGAGAAAAAACAGATGTGTGCTTGTTTGTGTGTTACTTACGAGGAGGATCCTTTATCTGCTTTCCAAGGTCTTGAGGTTCCTGTACATTGTGTTGCCTATTAACTCCATGGCTGTAGTGTGCTTGGAGGAGAGGTGCAGCTTCCACAAGCCATAGAAAATGCCACGAGGTGCTTGGACCTCCTTGCCGCTCTGTGTCATAACACCAGAGCAAAGTGCACCATGTCCTCAAAGCTTTTCTTGATGGGAATATCTAAAAGCTGTTAATTGCTCATCTGTTACAGGCTGGGTGTTTTATAAACAAGTGTGTTCTATGGGTACATTTTGCTCTGTCTGAAACCCATTTTCACATTGTAGTGTAGCAGTTGTCATTGCACAGCAGAGCTGAATCCTTAGAGAGTTTAGGATAAAAAGCAGAACTGGTTGGTTGAATTATACTGAAATGTCTGACAGTACAGTAGATTTATTTTCTTTAAGGGTAAATTGTAGTGATTCATTAAAAAAAAATCGGTAGACAATAAAAGCTGTAAGTTTAAAGTTTAATTACTTTTGTGACTGCTGCTACTGAGACACTGCTTAGAATATGGAGATGTGCATTGCATGGAATTTCACAGTTGTAGATACTAGATGTCCTGAAAGATTTGGTTGCATTTGCAGGAGTTAATGCAGAAATTACAGAGTGTAGTTGTTTGCTCTATGAAATTGAAACATGAAAGATTTTCATTTTAGGACCAAAGTTATTAAGTAAGTGACTGTCATCACCCACAGGGCTGGGACAGTCATGGTTCAGGTGCAGTCTGGGCACTGGGCTCCTGGCTGAAGTAATGCTGTAGCAGGTCAACTCCCTCACCGTACGCTAATCACAGATCCCAAGCATTTTGGAGTAGTGATGCTGTCAGTATTACTGAGTACTACCAGTACCAGGGTTACACCTGTGTCTCCACCTCTGGGTGAAGAGGCACTGGGGTTTTGCTGTGTGATGTGGGAGGATGAGGGGTGATTTTTCTTTCCTCTCTCATTAAATCCCTGCTGTCTGGCAGGATACACAGCAGTGTTTGCCTTGCAACAAACTACACTGCAAAATTGCACTAAGCGCTGTTTTTCCCATTTAGTACCCTCTGGGCTTATCAGACCCTTGTCCCAGCACAGCTCTCTCTGGAGAGACTGGTACAAATCCCATGGATGCAGCAGCCCAGAACCATTACCTGACGGGGAGCCGGAGTCTGAGAGGCTGAGCATCTGAGGAGAAGAAGATGGCAGCAAAGTGGTGGCTAAATGGGGAAAATCAGTGATGTTGTTGAGGCCATGAGACTATTTTGCAGTGTTGTTTCCCTGTAATTACAACAGTGCAGTATGCTACATTGCTATCATGGCATCTGTGCACTGCCCATCTCTTGCTTGAATGCACATTAAGGATAGAGAGTATGGCAATGGTCAGATTGCATCATGATAAAAACGTTTTCCAAAGCAATGGAAGAGCTGTAAGGACAGTAGCCAGTCAAAGTTACCTGCCCTGTGACCTGGGGCTGGCCCTTGGTGTCAGGCAGGTTCCATCCCCACCATCAGTATGTGTTCTCATGTGTGGGGGAACCACTTGAGCAGTAGTGGAGGACTAATTCTGGGACAGAGCTTTAGATGTTGGAAGGCTGGTCTCCCTGCAGTGAGAAAGAGGTTTCACCAGAGGATGGTCAAAGGGACTTTAATTTGGCTGCTTTGAATTGCTCTCAGGAGCAGGTTGTTTTTCCCAGCACTTAAAGAGGGAGGGGGAATGACAGGTTTCCTAAATTTGGAGCCCAAGGTGAGGGAGTGCTTGCATCCCCCCAAGCTTTCCTGCCTCCACAGCTTCCCCTTCTCACTGAGGGCACGGTGGCAGGTAAAGCTGCAGTAGCTTTTTAAACCCTGCAGCATTTCTGACTTGCACAATGAACCTGGCTGCCCTCTCTGCTCAGGTTTTTGTACAGATTCAGAGGCTTGAGACGCCCAGCCTCAGTCTGTGGTGTTCAGGGGCAGTGCCTATGACTGGCAGCCTGCACCTTGGGTACTGCAGGACTTTCTGCTGCAGAACCAAAGGGCACCCCAGCAACCCCCAGACCTTTCTTGGGGAGCTGCTGCTTACGGCTCCCATCTGCTTTGGTGCATAGGGTTCTCCTCTTCAGCTGTGTAGCCTCTTACAGAAGCTCAGAATAGCATGTTGGTGAAGGCAAAAGCCTACCAGAACAGGATGCCCACCATCCATGCATGGTTGGTGGGAAGAGGCTGGGCACCTGGTGAGACGTGGTGCTGGTGAGACATCTCACCTAACACAGTGCCGGAAACGGCTCAGATGTGATGTGAACCTGTCTGGGCTAGAATATGGCAGGGGAGGAAGGACAGGGCATCATTGCCAGAGAGCCCGGGGAAAGGGGGGAAGTGTGGTAACAAGAGAAAATGACTAAAGATTGTGAAGAGGAAAGAAGGAGGGAAAAGAAAAAAAGGTGCCACTGATAAAAATGCAAAGTGAGCAAAGATACTGGTAGGAAGGGAAAAATGAAAGCTTGCTTTTTATAAGTGATAGGCAAAACTGATAAGGGACAACAGCAGATTGCAATCTAACCATGAAAGGAAAGACACACAATAGCAGAAGGGAAATGAGGGAAAGGAGGGAGTGACTGATTCATAACTGCTTGAACCTTGTGTAACCACCACCACCTCTTATATGTAAAACTAATTCAGTGTAAAATGATTTTAAAAGGTCTGTGCAAAATGGAATCAAGTCTCTGGACTCTGTCTGAAGTGTTCAACAGACCTGCTGCACACTCGTTTAATGTCAGCTATTGCACAGGGTACAAAGCAGTCAGCAAGTCAGGCCTCACTAGTGATGTTGGAGGTCACCTCTCATATTTTGCCTGCATACATATTTTTTTTGTGCTGAATTACATTGTCCTATCAACTGAAGTTGTGGGTTGGCATTTTAAAATTAAGGTCTCTGCCCATCAATAAGCATGCAAACAGTAGAGACCTGAACACAGAGATGAAGAATATGCTAACTATATATAAGTGCATAAATCATGCAGTTTGTGCTGTTTCAGTCTCATTAAAAAAAAAACAAAACAAACAACAAGGAGCACTGTGCTGCCCTCGGGAAGTGAGCAGCCCTGAAATATTGTAGGATGAGTTTTGTAGTTCCTTATTGTTTTGTGGATTTAACGTACCGGCTTGGTTTCTGTGCCTGGCTGCTAGTCCTGTGTGCCATGTGCATCCCTGGTTTGTGTCTAAATCTTGATTCCTGGCAACAGGAGGAGGGTAGGGAGTTGAAGGGCCTGTACTTGACCGGCTCCTTGACCCGTGCTTTACGTGCTTTGTTGCTATTAACTGCCTTTCTTCAATAGCTATTGTCTGATTTCTGTCTTGGTGTGTTGTGTCTTTTATTCGAGTCCTTTGCTGCAAGCCTGCCGCCTACAACCCACGAGGTGCCTGCTGCCTGCTTAGGTATTTTCTGTGGCCTGCTGCTGACCCAGTTTCTGCCGCGTTTAAACTGCCCTTTTGAAAAGGGGGCATTTCTGGCCTTTGTGAGCGTTCCCAGTGTGCTGGGATAAGGTGGCTGATCCGGCAGATGCGGGTAGCTGCTCTAAAACAAACACCCACCCGGCCCACGTCCCCAAGCTTTCAGTCTTGCTTGGAGTTTTTCTTTTCCTCCTCCTTGTAAATAAAACCAATTATTAACGCTTTCTGGTCACTGAAGCAGTGGGATGCATTTTGGTGGATGGTTTGTGCTTGGAATAGTTACTGAATGTTTGCTGTGTAGGGAGGGGAGAGCAGTGCCCTACCATGAAGAGTGTACACTGCCAGACTGTAAGATGTGGATCTGTGCTTTTGCTCCCAAACTGAGGAAGCTCGTTTGGGACTTGGAGAACTGCAAGTTGACCTATCCATGTCTTAATGCGGCTTGGAGGTTAGGTTGTGCTGGGAGCAAGTACTGGATTAGGGACAATGAGACTTCGTTTGAACACTCACACCATGTTATTTTGTTTTCCCTCTCTGATGACATTTTACAAGCTGTGGAAAGATGATGAAAACGTGACCTCGTTGTAGCTGCAAAGCCATGACGTGATTTGGGGCAGCACTTCATGCTTGCTTATTCCCTCTTTTTGCAATGTTTTCCCTTTTGAAAGAGCAGTCTGCTTTACAAAGCCTTGTTGCTCCTGTTTTAGTGTGAAATATTTCTGTGGAGTGAAATGAAGAAGCCTGTTCAGAGGTTAAATGCATTTTCCAAGCTTGTTTTCATGCTCTTAAGTCCCATGTATATCGTACTTCAGAACACATCCTTAAGGGGCCAAGTGGTCCACTCCAGTCCCGCTCCCAGGCCCCCCTCTCTGCCCATGAAGCTCCACTGGCTTCAGGAGGACTTTGTGCAGGTTCCAGGAGGTTCCCACATGGGATCATGACATTGATTTGCTTATCTTGCAGTGGTGAAGATGTGGAGAGAGATGCTAAGCCCAGTTAAATGCACCTTTGGGCTGCAGAGAGATCTTTGGCCTGTCTGAAGGATCTTTTCCTCTCGCAGGCAGCTTGAGAAATTCCATGTCAGACAGGTTAATATCTAGAGTGTGCAGAAGCAAAGTGTGTCCTTTCTTGCAGTAGAAGAAGCCCTCTGGTTTGAGACTTGTTAAGAAACTCAAAATAGCATTACTGGTTCTTTGCACTTAGTTTCTCAGGTGAAAATTTGAAGTTAGTGAATTCCGATTAGCTTCTTAGCTTTGAAATAAAGGCAGAAATGCAAGAGTCTAGGGGAGGCAGCCTTAATATAGTGCTTGATTGCAAGGGCTTTTTCTTAACTGATACAAAATAATCAAAAGCTGACTTCCTGCTTTTTAGGCTAGTTTTTCTCCTTTTCTCCACCAGCAATCCTGCTGAAGGAAACAAATGTTAACTTGTTGGCTCAAGGTGCCCCTTGCTGGAAATCAGAGCTCTAGAGGTTAACGTGGCAGCCGTAACATACCTGAGGTTGTTTTTGGTGGTAGACATTTTGTTAATAAACTGTGAAACAGGGTGTGTTTCACATGGTTTTGCTTTGTTTAATAGCAGAAGGTTGCAGCGTTTTGTACGTCAGAAGAAATTGGCTCAGAGCATATGCTGTGCATTGGCTTCAACAGATCCCAGATGTTTTGTAAGGACCTGGCAATTTCTGCAATAAGCGTTGTAGCTATTAATCCTAGTAATGGCAAAGTTTTTGAAATGTTGCCAGCTGGAATTTTCTGGTATAAATTTTTTTCATATCTCTGCTTTCTCCAACAACGTTATCTGACAAGGTATAAATACACGGTAGTACATAGGAGTAGGTCACAAATACATTGTGAGAGTGCTTCCTTTTATTAATAGTGCTAAATCGTGGAGCTGTCTTCCCATTTTGCATACCGTGACCCAGAGTGCCGAGTGACACAAGACAGACAAGTGCAGCAAGCTGCTCTTTTCAGAACGTGCAGGCAGGGGAATTCAGTGAGCTGTCCGCATAGTGTCCTGCCACCATGTGTGGGAATGATCTGAAGCTGTGGAGGATTCCTCCTTTCTTTTTCTGCCTGCAGTAAGTGATGTACTTGGAGGTACAGCTGTAGTTGTATGGGGAGCTGGAAAAGAAAAGCTTTTAGTTTGAGAGTAGGTTTATATGACTGTGCAGTTGAAGCATATAGATGACAGTGCAATCAGTTAATAAAAAGAGAATGAACAATAAAAGTAGTATGCATTTTTTTTTCTTTTATTGCTATAGTAATTTAAGAAGGTTCTTCATAAGAATAAAGTTCTGTATTTTTCTGGAGCAAATACATATCCCATCTGATAAATAACACTACGCATCACATATGTAAATGGCATAGGTCCAATAGATTACTAAGTGCACCAGAACAAAAAGCTTTTGCAAGTGCCACCAAAATGTTTGAATGGGGACTAAGGAAGAAATAATTCATGCATCCCAACTGGGAGGGCTGGAAAACAAGAATAAGAGAGTGATACCCCCAATTTTGGGCCAAAGCTACTTTTTGGTTTTGCTCGTTGGTTAGTGACTTATCTTTTAACTTTTCCTTAAGATTTGGTAGTGACCCCTGGGGTGTGGGAGAGCAGCTTTGTTCCCCTGCTGTATGCAGGATGATTTTGCTTCACCCTGCAGCACTATGCTTGAAATACCTTTAGGCAAAGTGCAGCCTTACTCCTTGTTATATTTCTTTGCATCCTACTTTTGCAGTCATATAATACAGCTTTAGAAAATGCTGTTTAATGACATGAAAAAATGGGTGTTCTTAGAAAGCTAGTAGATGTAGTTTTAAATTGTGGGTAGTTTGCACACGCTGAGGGAAGTCTTGTATGAAATTTTGTCTGTTAGAGGAAAGAATTAAGTTTCTAATAAGTTTGGCCGTCAATAGCCGCAATAGTTTTTCTCCTTATAAAGCTGAAATGTAGCCCTGAGAAAGCTGGTGTTGGTGTGACTCAAGCAAATGCTTGCTAAGAGGATTTTAAAAGAGATGTGTGTATATAAGTTTCTAAGAGGGACTTCCCCAGTGTCTTACCAGCCTAATGCATCTAAGCTGTATATTGTAGTGTTTGCTTTTCCACATTTGTAGCATATGAAGCTGTGTGGCAAAGTACTGTTGAGGTAACTTGTACAGTTTTCCATATCGAACCCATTTGGTTGTCTGTCTTCATAGGCTGACTTAAACAAGGACTAGTATTGGATGCCCATAGGTAAATTACTATGCTTAAAGATTGATGCTTAAAGGTTATACTTTGTTTTTAAAGATCTGGGCTGAAATCCACAAGAGAGTAGACATGCAAAGTCTAAGCTGATGTTCTCCACTATTGTTTTAAACTTTGATCTTGCAGCTTTGAGATGTGAACTTACTGACTTTTCCTTGGCTTCTTTTCAGGGCAGGTGGTATCAGGTGCATTGTCCAGGCTAAGGGGAAGAAATTAAAGGCAACAACAACAACAAAAAAATTACTATTTTTTTAAGTCCTAAGTATGAGTTTTCTTGTATTTGCTTAGCTTCCTTTTCAGTTAATGTTCTTTTCTGATTTTGGCAAAAGGAAGGTTTTTTTAGTACATTTTTTTAATGCGTTCGGTGTAAAGGCTTCTTATGGTCTGTTAAGATCTGTGCCTTAGCTGTTCTACAGGCCTATTCTTTCATTATAAAAATAAACTAAAAGGCTTGGATTAACATAGAAACAGTAAAAGGCAGCTCTGGTAGGAAGATTGTAACTCTTAATTGCTGTAGGAAGATTATCACTCTTAATTATTAAGCAGGTCAAGCTTATCAGTGACCACAGAGCTCTTTCATGCATTATGCTGAACTGTTCTAACTTAAAATGGTTTCTGTCAAGATGGAAATTTTTGGCTGTGGCTGTAAGTAGAAAAAGGAAATGGTTGGGTGCAATGATATTTGACAATAATGTAACTTCCTATTGCCGTGAACTTTGCAGCTTCACTGTGCTTCCTGTCAATGCCTTCCCCCCTTCTTTCAAGGCAGGAGCCAGATTCCCCAAGTTGGAGAAATACGGCATTGCCCCAGCATGTGAAAGTGAAACACTTGGAGGAAGGTTGCTGCTGAATTGACAGAAATTGGCCCTCTGCTCTTCAGCTTGGGGAGTTTTATTAGCAAAATTGTGTGTGTGTGATGAAATGAACTTTTAACTGGTCAATTGATCTGTTAAAAGGTGAGGTCTGTTTTCACTTGAATCTCTTCCGTCTATACTGCTAATTGTCCTGTAGACAGTGCAAGAACAGAAAACTAGTTTATTGTTATTTTGAAGGAAATTAATTTAGTAAAGGCAGGTGTGATAGAATTATTTGTTTCTTCTGCAATATCTCTCTCTTCCTATGTTAGATTTGTAATAATGTTAGTACAGGACTGTGCTTAAAAACAGCCATTGCCATGAAAGTCTCCTGTCATGGTTTCACCATTGCTTTACTAAGTAAAAATAAGCGTGCTCTCCCTGGGTGCGGGGGGTGGGTATGTGTTCTATTCTCTGCCTTTCTTAAAGTTGTTTTATCCTAGCTCTTTTACAGGGCCATGCCGTGAAATTTGATTGCGTTCAGTAAAATGTTTTGAAAACTGTGGATAGGAATGGTTATTTAAATTTCATGGTATTTCAGCATGAGGTTTGCAGTTAGTCTCCTCTTTGCTGTTAACTAGAGAAAGCACCATACTGACATGGTAGAAGCCTTTTCTCTAGGTGCTTCTCTATGTGGTTTTTCTCTGGGGTTCATGTTTTCAGAGTGTTTGAAAAGGACTATGAGCAGCACATCTCCACTTGAAAACGTTTCATTTTCAGTTTAGAGACTCTGGGCATGAGCTTGGAGGAACAGTGTGATCTTTCAGAGGCATGGAGTCTCCTAACTGCTCTTGAAGTGATCTTGATTTGTGAGCACTGAGCAGCATTCTTCAAAAAGCAGCCATTTATTTGCATGTATAAATGAGGCCAGGGTGCTTTCAGGTTTGACTGCCTTTCTTAATGCTTGTTGATTAAGTAAGATAGGCAGAAATTATCATCTCAGAAATTACTTGTGATCTTAGTGTCAGTTTTTGAAGAACAAACCTGGGTTATGCAAGCAGTTTAAATGGTTTTGGGTTTTGTTTGGGTTTTTTGGTTTGGTTTTAGTTGGGGTTTTTTGGGTTGATTTGAGGGCTTGGCAACTACAGGGTAAGCAAATTACTCAAAAAAAAGGGAATTTGGCTTAAAAACTTTGAGGTTTAAAAAGTAAAAAATAGCAGGAGCTGCTTTGTGTGCCTTTGGGATTTGTGTTTTTATTATGCGAACTGGTGGACTAGAAGCTCTCGTTAAAAAGTCATGAAATACAGTATTTTCTCATACCCCTGGAAGTCCAGAACCTGGTAATTCAAGATAAATCATGGAGAAAGCCAAGGCTTCTGATGGAGCCAAAAGTGTGTGTTTTGTGTTAGGCAAGAGACTCTTAATTTGTTTTGGGAAGAACTAAAAAAAAAGAACAGACTTTATTGTTTCTGTGACTTTAAAATTTTAGGAGAAGGTTGCTGACTTCTTCAAGTTGAAATCTAAAGAAGCTTAAAAAAAAAAGTAAACTAAAGGTTTTATTTCAGAGCAGTTATCGCTGTCTTAAGTACTTGGATATTGGCTTATTAAATATTGCAGAACGAACGTGCACCTGTTAAATTATGCAAAGCAAAAAGGAAAATGAAGGTGAATGTTCTGCTTGCCAGGATATTTGGAATTTGCTGGCAGTGGTAGAGATGCTTAGAGGAAAATATGTGCATTTTGAACTGGTGGGCCCTATATACTCATCCAAAACAAATAATTTAGATATTTCTCAGCCTTACTGGAACAAGACTCCTTTTCTTTTGTGTGTACAAGTAGTTAGTTGAAGGTTCAGCTTAGGCCACATGAGTGCCTGATTTACATTCCCAGTTCACTGATAACTCACTTCTTGTTCCCCCAGGTCTGTGCCTGGGAGTTTCTAGGGTACCTTTTCTTTTGCTTAAGCGTAACTGTCTGTCTGAGGTGCCTAAAAAATACAGGGTCCCCCTGGACCATCTCTAGAGAGCGTTGGATGTTGCTTGAAATCTGGGCAGCTAAAGGATAATCATAGGATGGGTCGGGTTGGAAAGGTGGGCAGGAACACCTCACACTAGGTCATGTCACCCAAGGCTCTGTCCAACCTGGCCTTGAACACTGCCAGGGATGGAGCATTCACAACTTCCTTGAGCAACCCGTTCCAGTGCCTCGCCACCCTAACAGGAAAGAATTTCCTTCTTATATCCAAGCTAACCTTCACCTGTTTAAGTTTTAACCTGCTACCCCTTGTCCTGTCACTACAGTCCCTAATGAAGAGTCCCTCCTCAGCATCCTTATAGGCCCCCTTCAGCTACTGGAAGGCTGCTATTTTGAAAGGTTTCAGAAAGCAGCTTCAAATGAACTCAAGTCATTGTGAATTAATTTCTTAATTTAGTACAGATTTCAGTTATTTCAGAAGTTGGGGGTTAGTTTATGGGAGGGAGTAATTCTATTCTGCCATTAAGCATGCTTTATTGTGCTGCTGCTGCTGCTGCTGAAATACAAACCACAGGCACATCTGGAGAAGAAAGCCTTTTAACCAGGATGCTCACTAGAGTGCTTTGTGCCGCACTGCTCATCATCTCCTCTAGATTTCTTCATGAGTCTTATTCTGGTTCTCATTGTGGTCTGCATTTGACTTCTTTGGATATTTTCAAGGAGACTGTTTGTGTGTGAAGGAAGGGGAAAAAGTCAGGTTTTTTTATCTGTGTCCTTCCATTTATATCCCATTGAGAATTTTGACTTTGTAAGTGCTATCGTGTGAGATCCTGTGAGTTTGATCGTTGCAGTTTTGTTGTAGTTTTGTAATAAATGAAACTGAAGTACTGCTGGCTTAAATGACTCTTCTGGAAAGGGTTTGTATAAACATTATTGCAGAGTTTTATAGGAAAAGAGAGTACCAGCAGCAAGAGAAGAGAAGAGAAGGGTACCCAGAAAGACAAATAATGGCAGTGAAAACGCCAGGGCTAGAGGAGAGGAGCAGAAGGGGATGCTTAAGTTGAGATGACAAGGGGCCAAATGAAAGTAATGGGAAATGGTTTGTGCTTTACACATTGAGCTAGGCTTACCTACCTCTTTATCTCAGTACTTTTAAAAGTAAACTAAGTAGCAGCCCATTGAAACTTTAGTGAGCAGGTCTTGGCTATATGCTGCTTTGCCAATTTCAGAAGTTTAGAAAAAGAAAACGAAGACTGCTAGACCTCTCTGCCCCTTAAATCATTACCTTGGCCAGAAACCATGGGATTTGTTTTTAAAGTGATTATCCCATCCATTTCACCAGTTTATTTTGGTTTAGCTCCCTTTTCCTATTTTCCTGTAGCCGAAACATGCAAAATATCAGGCATGCATGCACATGTTATTTGATGGTTGACACCATTTTGGCCTTTCCTGCTTTCCACAGTCTAGGATTCAGTCCCTGATGTACATAGCATAGCTCAGAGAAAAAGATGACCATCCTTTTTCTAGAAGCAGCAGCACTGTTCTCTGGTAAAGTTGTAAGTGAATCCCTAAGGATGGTTTGCCAATCCCCAAGCATTCAGAAGCAGTGAGTCAGTCCTCCCGCTCTTCCTAAACAATGCAATGCTAAAAGTAGTGGAGTTTTTTGACTTCTGGATTTCCAGGGTTTAAAATTCATATTTTTGTTCTTTTATCTGCTGGACATTTTAAAAAATAAAAACAGCTACAAAGACTGAGAGGTTCATGTGTTATCGCCTGAGTCTTAGGTTGGTACAGGGCTTCAGGAGAAGTTCCGTAAGTCTCTGGAGATGAGGTGGTTAGCATGTCAGAGCTCAGGCTGTGCTGAGCTCTGGTACTGCACAGGAGCCACAGCCCTACAGGGCCACCAGCACATATAGCTTGCCTGAGAGCTGTATAGGGATGTTATTTTCTGATTTCTGAGAACACTTTCTGCCTCTAGGAAAAAGGATGAATTTGGTTACAAAAAATCAGAATTTAAAAATACATCTGTTTATGGTTTTGGCAGAGTTGCCATGATGAACTCAAGTTTTAATTTTGTTGTTTTGTTTTGATGAACTCAAGTTTTAATTTTGCATTTCCAAACAATTTTATTGTCTCTTTCAAAGATGCTGTGTGTCTTTTCAGGAGCTGCAGTTTAACCTTCATAACTCCTGCTTGGTGCTTTTATTGCCTTTGGTAAATGGGAGGTTGAGAGAAGAGAGGGACAAGGGGATGTGACAAACCAAAGCTTTGAAGTAGCTCTGCAAAAGACTTTGGTTCAGCTGCTGTTTCTATGTCAGTTTCCTCTTAATGAACTGGTTTTGTGTGTCAAGATACTTTTTGTAATCAGAAATATTTACTTGGGTTTGGTTGTTCCCATAGTGTGAATCTCATCCTCTTAGTCTGCTTTTTCTTTATGAACTGTAATCTAGAGGAATGAATCTAAAATTCATCAGTAAATGAGGGGATTTTAATTTCATTTCTCTTGTTTCAGTTTACTTTTTAAAAACTATATTTTCCAAAACAATACATACATGCTTTCTTATCTCAAAACCTCACCCTGAGGGTTCATTAATATTCCTGCACTGAAGATACGAAGTGCCAAAATAACCAAACAGAAGTCAAATTTTACTTTATCAGCATACTGAAAAATAAAACAGTACTGCCTAAGCAGTTTCACTCAAAAAGGACCTTTTGTGTGTTAAAGAGCCCAGACCTTTTTGCCTGCTGTTTCCAAGAAAACCCCACAGCCATAAAGAAAAAGACCCAACAATAAAATGCCGTCCCCCAAGTTGCTTTTTTTCATCTGCTCTGAACAAAGGGCACAAAAAGGAAGGATGAAGAAAAGCCACCAAGTGGCAATTGCAATTATTCTCAACTACAGTAGGCTTGCTCTCTGAATCATCAGATAACATGCATTCTAAGCTAATCTAGAGTAATCAATTAAAGTAAAGAAATAAAGACACAAGGCAGACTTGAAGGAGCAAATAGAAGAAAAAGTGACACTGGGATAAACTTCCTTCCAGGAAATGTTCCTTTACTTCCAGTCAGATGCAGCTTATTCTGCAGATTGCTGAGTGTTTTCTATGTGGAATTAGATGAATTCACTCCAGTTTGAAGGGCAAAACAAAACAACCCCAAACCGCAGCACAAAAATGGTGAAATTCAGAGTAGATTTGGCCTTTTGTGGGGATTTTTAGGAGAAATACTTCTCTTTTGGTTTTGGCTGGTGAAGTGTGACTAAATGTTAGGAAGAAAGGTATTTTTCTGTTGGTCTTCAGGGAAATAAAAGGGCCTTTGCTTATTTGGAGCAAATGTTTGTGTGTCCTGTACACTGCATATAAATATTAGGGTTTGGGCTATGAATATATATATACAAAATCATGGTTGTTTACCTATTTTTACTAGTTACATCGAAGAGTATCAGAACTGAAAGAAGCAAGGGCAAAACAATTTCAACTGTGTATTAACAGCACTCTCAGCATACCATATTAGCATCCCCTTTTAGTCTCACATCAGCAGGACACCAAAATGCTCTTTTCTGATGCAGGAAATGTTGTAAAAGGGTGGAACAACTTATCCATGTTCTCTGATGCCCTTTTTCCTACAGAAAAGCACATCTGAAGCTTCTCAGTAGAGGGAATATTATGGATTAAGATTTTACAGCTCATGCTCCTTACAACAACAAAACAACCCAAAGTTGTTGCCCTGTAGTGACACATTTCTGTTTGCACAGGCAGTCTGGGGGTTCTTGCATTCCTCCATCCGGCTCTTCTCCCCTGGTGTCACCCCTTCTCCTCACCCTACCTTCCCCTCCACCCCTTTTTGTCTGCTCCATGTGCACCTTTCTCCCTGGCAAGCATCCCTGGTGCTGGGAGCTGTGTGCATGCCCAGGGTTTTTCCCTCTCAGCTGGGTGTTTTCTGTGAATCACCCATCTGATGGGCAGAGCCTTGGGCAACATGGTCTGGTGTGAGGTGTCCCTGCCCATGGCAGGGGTGTTGGGTCTGTGTGATCTTAAGGTCCTTTCCAACCCAAACAGTTCTATGATTCTGTGATTTTATGAATCAGGTGATGAGCTGGAGCGGACTGGAGCTGCGGGTCTCTTAGGTTCACCCTCTCTTTCCCGCCAGAGCCTGCCCCCATCTTCCCCCTGCTCTGGGTGTTCTGGGTGACCCTGTGGAGCCCTCCATTGCCTCCCCAGTGTTTCAGCTGTCCTTTTTTGCTACAGATGGATGATCAGGGTGTCAGCATTTTAGATATATTGTGAGGATGGACAGGAGGAGGGTCTTTAAATTGTTGGGTTGGCAGTGATAATGAGGCCAGTTAAACTGGCTTTTTGATACCAAGGCAATTACTGCTGAGTTCAGAGTAGGTGCCAGGAATTTCCTTCCCGTCTTATATTTCTTATTGCCTCTCCAGTTCTGTGCTCCACTTGTGCTTGAAAATGCCCCCTGAAATGTTGGAATTGACCTGCTATATCAAAATTTATCATTCAGAAATTGATGTTCAACTGGTCTGCCTGAAAAAACAGATGCCATGAGTGGGGAGTCTGGCTTTGTTAGATGGCATGCATAATGTGATGTTAGCTGATTTAAAAAGCAATGAAATAACAGAAGAAGCCTGGCTTCCAACTATGAAGAGGACTGTTTCTCCACATTTGTTGTTTCAAGACTTCCATTCTCAGGCTGATATTTGTGTGTCTTTCCCAGGCTTGTAAAGTTCTTGTGAAACGATCCATGTACTTTTTTGGCCGTGTTGTCTACAGCCGAAAGAGAAATTTTTGGCGTAATTTGAGGTGAATCTATTAGTGAGATGAGGTTCTTAAAGGAAGGGAAAAAATGCTCCAACAAACCACCACCGACCAAAAAAACCACCCAAAAGTAAATGTTTTGTTATAAAAAGTTACTTAAGTTACTTCAGCTTCTAAATGTCTTAATAAATTGCCTTTGACATTTATTTCCATGTCAGATCCCCTGCAGAGATCTGGATGTGTTGAATGGTGTTTGGAGTTCAGGGATGCAGAGGGGTGTTCTGCCAGTTTCCAGCTGGCTTTAAGAGACTTGCGGTAACCCATTTGTAATGTAGATAGGCTTTTCCCTTTTTGATGGGCAGAAGGATCCTCTGCCCATTCCTGCTATTCCAACCTGTCATCTCCCTTGGGAGAAGCGGGGAACCCCAAAACAGTGGTGAATTTCTCTTTCCACTAGCCCTGCCATTGAATAAACTCATCAGCTTTCAAGTTGGGTTTTGGCACTGCTTCGGGGCTGCTGATAAGTGGTGCAGATGCCCTGGAGCTGGCCAGGGTTGTGAGCACAGTGCCCTAGGAATGTGGCAGTTCTACTTTTGGGGCCAGGCTGGGTCTTGGGGCAATTTGGCAGCCTTTGTGGGGTGCAGAGCAGAATCTGGATGACTTGTAACCACAGACTTGTTCCTGGGGTTGCTGGGGAGTGGTGTGCAGGGATGCTCTGGAATTAACTCCATGCTCAAGAGTCAGTTCAGAGCCTGGAGAGTTTGTTAGCTGAGGCTTAGCTTCCTCCATCCCAGGTCCAGGCTGCCTTCTCCAGAAGGAATAGGAGAGCAGCCCTGGGATCCTGCTACATCTGCTGCAGCTTCAGAGGGCTTTCCCCTTTTTCTGGCTAGGAAAGGGTTGACTGTGATTGTTTTCTAGACAGTAACACACTGCTGTTCTAAGAATCAGTGCTGCAGCATGGCCTTGTTCACCCAAACCGAATGAAATGCAGTCTTCCTACATTCAGAGCTGCATCTGCACCCTGTGGATTGGGGGCCTATTGCAGAGAGTGAGGGTTGAGAGGAAAAGTGCTGATGCTGCTAGAGCTCTGCAGAAGGAAGATTAGTAAGTCTTGGAGAGCCACTACCAATTACACTTGCTGGCACAGAGGAGCACTTGGCTTCTTGCCTTTCTCAGCAAAGGTTTTTCTGGTGGGAAAAGGTTATTTCAGCAGTACCTGCAAGATGCTAGAAACTTAAGCTATGATGGGGTTCAGGGTGATACCGCAGTGCATAAACCACAGGCTTATTTTGCCATATATGTGTGTGCATATAAAAAAAGGATCAGAGGACCCTTAGGAAGTGTTACTTGCCCCAGATATCTGGGGATTTTACTGCAGTAATAATTCTAATTTGTGTATGTTTACAACAGCAATATTCAGACTTTCCTCCTGAGTATGTCTCTGAGGCTGACTTGGAAAAGGAAGGAGATGCTGATTGCTGCGTTGTTTCTAGGAATGGAGAAAGAGTTGTGTGCCGCAGAGACAAGATGGTTAGAAGGAGGCTGTCATTCATCCAGACTTTGTAGTTCTGCGTCATCTGTTCTTTCATTACTTTCTAGCAGCTCCCCAGAAATGCTACCTGGATATTCTGCATTCCTCCTGCTGCAGCAGCAAGGGAGTTTGCTCCCTTGCATGAACAATGTTTTCATACAAGTTGTGGGGTTTTATAATAATAAACCTATTTTTTCCTGAGAGGTAATAAATTATGATGTCTGTTGGTTTGGAATATAACAACAGAATTATGTAGGTACTTTAATATATTAAAGGTGTAATGTTACAAAACTACATTTTTTAAATTGGGGACCAATTAACTATACTACCACACATTATGCAGAGCAGCTGGATAACTAATGAGACCACAGTCCATCCCTCTGTCTCAGGCTCATCCTTGCTAGGATACTTACTGTCATCATCCAGTAAAGATGAAACTGTTTCTGGCCATGCAGCATTCAGACTGCTTCTGGGAAACTTTTCAGCAGCTTAGCACTAGGTACACACATGTAGTGAACAAGTGCTGGACTTGCTTTTTACCGCTGTGGTTGTTAGGACTTGCAGAGGACAGGTTTTAATTGAGAGAGTGGTGAAGATATCCTGAGATTTCTATGTTGTAAGACATCGACTCATGTTCAAATAAGGTAAAAATGTGCTAGAACTGATGGGAACTGCATTGTGAATTTTCCTAGGGCAAAGGAAAGATGATGGTGTGTGTGCTACACATTATTTCTAACTCTCTTTTGCATATGAGTTGGCTTTTGCATTAAAGCTACAGTTCAGCAAGCAGTTCTCTTGATGTCAGCTTTTGCCTAAGCTGCTATTTACTTCTCTACCTCTGCATCTCTTGGGTGTGCTCATACCAGTGCTTGTGTGAATGTTGAATTGACAAGACTGGGGGTCTGCTCCTTGCCAATGTAGTTTTCATTCCCCAGGACTCTGAAGTTGTTTTCCCTCTGTGGTTCACTGTGCATCCCCATAAACAGGTGTATCAGCATGACTGAGGTTATCCAAGGCAGCATTGTCTTTAAAATGGGATACTTCTTAAACTGAACTTTTATTGGCATGATGTTTCCAGCACGTGCTGTTGTATGGAAACCTTAAAAGGTCAGTCTTATGGCAGCGAGAGGAATGTATGAGAAGATTTGGAAATAGAGTATGGTTAGAATATAAAGAGTCAGAGTCTATCCTTTCCCTGCAGTGTTGTAGCATCATACCCACTAAATAATAGTTGTGGCCTCTTTTCCCTTTTTTTCAGCTTCTCAGCAAAGATGCCTCCAAATGGGAAGGCCTTACATTTTCACCCGTCAGTTCTGCATTTTGGAATGCAGTAAGTATCTTACATTATTGTTATTTTGATTAATAACAAAGCAGGGAGGGACAACTACACTGGGCTACATTTGGGTAAAGAGCATTAGCTGACATCTTGTCTTCTTGAAAAGAAAGAAAAATAATAAGTAATTGCCACAGAATTGAAACTCTGTTTCTTGCCTTGCAATACTTTGTAAATGAAAATCAGCGTAATTCTTGAAAGTAGGAAAAGGGAATAGGGAACCATCAGACATTCTGGGTACATTTCAGGTGATTCTGTGTGGATGTCCAATCAGTTCTGCATGCTGGTTGTTCATTTCTTGGAAAACTCCCTTCCTAGGGAAGTACCTGGGGGGTGCTTGTTGCTTCCTTTAACTTCTGAAGATAAAATCCAGAAAGTCCCAGGCAAAACATAGTGGTAGAATCATAGAATAGTTAGGGTTGGAAAGGACCTTAAGATCATCAAGTTCCAACCCCCCTGCCATGGGCAGGGACATCTCACGCTAAACCATGTCACCCAAGGCTCTGTCCAACCTTGTCTTGAACACCGCCAGGGATGGAGCATTCACAACTTCCCTGGGCAACCCATTCCAGTGCCTCACAGTAAAGAACTTCTTCCTTATATCCAATCTAAACTTCCCCTGTTTAAGTTTTAACCCGTTACCCCTTGTCCTGTCACTACAGTCCCTACTGAAGAGTCCCTCCCCAGCATCCCTATAGCTCTCCTTCAGATACTGGAAGGCGTATTTTTTTGGTTTGGTTTGGTCTTATGTTCTCCTCTAAGAAAACTTTAAGAATTATTCTTAAATGATAATCAGCCTTTGGTCTGTCAGTAACCAAAGGAAGCATGGTCCCCTTTTGAGTTAAAAGAGTGTTTCAGGGGATGCACAGAATGAATGTATAGGATGTATTAACGAAAGCAGAAGCCTAGAGATAATGGTGGTTTTAGCTGATAAAACAAGGCTTTGGTTATTCAAACTTCTTTATTCAAAACTTTGTGCATTGTAAGTTTTCTTAAACTCCAGGTGACTGAAATGAGTTTTGGCTAAGTGCACCTCTTACATCCCAGTGTTGCTTATTTGTAGATAACAAAAGACAAAATTTGTTTGGCATGTTTCCAAAGAATAGATACGACTAGAAAATTGTTGCATATTAGTATGTTTTAGAATGATTTGTGTTTGTTGCTGTTTTGTGCATAGTCTGTGCTTATAAAGTGAATAATTTCTTTCTCTTTTCCCCCCCCTTCTGTAGATTACTGGGGTTACCCAGAGCTAAAATGCTGCATGCCTACAACCCTAGTAGAGATAGAGAAGTTGTAGTGAATTCAGTGTTTACAGCTACTAGACAGTTTCATGTGTCTCCTGCTCATCGCCGGGTGAGTGTTGATGTACTTTTGGAAACTATGTAATGGCCAAGAGCCAAGCCTTCATGCTTCCTTTGGCCTAAGCTTTTCATGCTGTGTTTTCTCTTCGTGCTTTTTTGTAGGACCTCCAAGTGTTTTTTTTTCTGTTTTGTTAGCTTTTTTTTTTTTCCCCCTCACTTCTCCTTAGACTGGTAAAAGACATCCAAAACCTACAGTAGGAAATGTGTTTTACAGTAACAGAGAAGAAGAATTTTTCAGTGTTAAGGAGGAGGCTGTTTAACTCTCATTCTTCTCTAAGCAGCATTATGCATTAATCTACAGGCATGTGGGTGTTTTACAGCCTTGAATTCTCAGTGTTTTGAATGATCTTGCCTGTTCCTCAAAACAACCTGCAGTGAAATGTTTTATGCATTTTGTATTGCAATTATGAGCATAATTACCTTATGATCTAAGACTATTATTTTCACTTTTTTTTTAACAGTGTATAATAATATAATGCATGTTAAGAATTAATTGCTGTGATCTCAGTTTGATGTAGCCCACATTTATCCTCTGCTGATGTGCAAAGGGTTTTTATTATGCTTTCAACTGATTTGTGCTTTTACGATGACTGAATGGGTATTACTGTGCAGACATGAACGTCATTGTTCTTTCAGTTAGACCGATTTGGTTACTAATTGTGTTGCCTCAGTTCAGCCTTGACTCACTCAACTGTGTATCACGGGGGAAATTGATTCAGTTTGTAATAGGTATCTATATGCGGGAAGAATTTTTATGCACGCAGAGGCACAAAAAGGCATGGTTAACTTCTCGAACACAAACGAGTCTTGACTGATGAGCTGACAAAGTCCAGCCATAATATGGCGAGTTGGTGTGTGGTCTCAGTTCTTCTCTGAAGTAAGAGTTGAGAGATGTGGACAGCAGAAACTTCTCAGAGCTGAGATTTGCATAATAGGATCTACAGACATGAGTGTACATGTGGAGGTGTCTGTTGGGCCATGTGACTGAATGGTGAGTGTTGTGATCACTGGCACGGAGCAAGAAAACTTCTTTGTGGTCTCTGCAGGTGATTCCTACGATGGGAAAAATCTCTTTCAGAGTACTCTTCCTGCCAACAGAAGAAGGCAGTATAGAAAGCTCATTATTTATAAATACCTCATCTCATGGAGTACTTTCATATCAGGTAACTACTCTTCTTTTTAGCTTGAGTTTTGGATTTACTTGTGTTTTAAAAAGTGATTTTCATACATTTAGAACTTACAGACTTTCAAAGTTCATTGAATTCTTGATACATATCAGGTGGGGTAGTGTTTATAATTCGTGCTGTGTACCAGATCTTGCTAGTCTCGTGACCGCTCATACATCTATCTATGATTAAAATTACTACTGTTAGTGCGGCTATTTGCAGTAGTAAAACAAAGTGTATTTGTATATATGTAGTTAAAAGATCATGGTCCTACTAGTTGGCTTCATATAACACTACAGTCTAGAC
The DNA here is from genome assembly GCF_034315485.1 of Pezoporus occidentalis. Lineage (NCBI taxonomy): Eukaryota > Metazoa > Chordata > Aves > Psittaciformes > Psittacidae > Pezoporus > Pezoporus occidentalis. The sequence continues at coordinate 727,315 of NW_026915866.1, read as the reverse complement.
TGCACTGTGCTGGAATGCATTTGTCATGAAAAACCTATTTAGGAAATACTTTAGGTGGTTTTCAGCTACTCTGTGGGATTTTATGTAAACACATTGGGGATGTAGCACAAGGTGAGAGGTTTAGGCCCTTAAAACAGGAAAGTCAAAGTAGTGGTCGTGCATTAAAGCCATCTATTGTCTGATTAATCACTGAATACAAGCAAGTCTTAAGCTTTTTTATTTTTATGAGGGACATTTTATACTCCAAATTCTTTGCTTTTAATAATTTTTTAAATTAAAAAAATCTGTCTCTGAATTCAGTGATTTACAGTGCCAGCTTTAATCAACCACCCAGCTATTCCATTCCCATACTTAGATACTGTGCTGGAAAACAAAGCTCCTTAAATTGAAACATAGGCAATCTCAATTGAAATACTTGTTTTTTAATACATATGTTGTATTTATCTACTGTTTATTAGAGGAAATGCCACATTTGGCAGGAACTTTTCATCAAGGTTGGGGGAAGAGTGCATTATAGAGTGATTGACCTTTTCTTTCTGATGTCTCTCTTCTCCTTGCACTCACTCCTAACCCTTTGATTATTGACCTGCCTGATCAGCTCAGGGAGAGCCTTTTATCAAGTAAGTCATGGGGAAGCAGTTGTCAGTGCTACCAGAAAATCAGTTTGTCTCTTGTTGGACTACTGATATAATCAGTAATGAACTGATTTTCATGAGCAGCTTCACCAGCCACTTGAAACAGAAGAAGTAGCTGCTTATTATTTCAGCTTGCGTTAGGTTTAAGAGTTTCAAAATACGGCATAACTTGAGTGGTTATGGTGCTCTTGACAGCTCCAAAGTCTTGAAATATGTGTGATGTTCCTAATGCACTTATGCAAGGGTATGTACAGAAGATTCACCCAAGTGAAGTAGAAGTACCATTATAGTAAAATGTACTTTGTAAATGCCTCCATAAAAAAAAGGAAACCTATTCCCTTTGTTCTGATATTTTCTATGTAGTAGTCAGAGATCTTCAGCGAACATAGGATGTATTGTATTATCCACTTAAAAACGTGTTTTTTCTGTTATAAGAAGCAAAAAAAAAATAAAAATCTTTGTATACAAGTGAAAAACTCCAAGGTAATGTTCTTAACTTCTAATGATTTTATCCCCTCCCCATTATCTTGCACCTTGTTGTAAACTAAGCTTGGTGGAGCAGAATATGAGTGCAGCAAAATCACTCAACTTGCAAATTTTAATAGTGCTCTGAAAACTGTAGAATTTAATAACTAAAACAATAAAATATTTTACCCATTTTTTAAGACAAGACCATTGAATTAAATATGAAATGGGACTGGTAACAAAGTTTTCCCAGAAATAGCTGCACTGCCAAATGGTGACACATGTATTGTAATTGCCGAAAGAATAGTAAGAGAGTTTAGATACTTTCTTTTTGAGATAACCTGATGCTATGCTGGTAAGCGCTCTGTTTTGTGTTTGTAATAGTGCCTGAATGGGTGAAGATGCTAAAGTGCTGTTTATGTGTACAGTTATTTTCCACATTGGAACTTATCTAAGTTCTCTTTCAAAAGAACTAACATGAAAACCAAATCTGTTTCTTGGGAAGATTGTTATTATTAGCAAAGTAGTTTTGTAAGTTACCGTGATAACTGAAATACTAGGTGTTAATGTTAAAATGTTATATGTTATGTTAAATGTTAATGTTAAAACATTTTGGTTTTAATTCCAGGTTTTTGGAACAGGAACTCTGATGCCCTCTCCAGAAGAACCTAGAATGCAGCTACCAAGCACCTACTTACTGCTTCCACACATTCAAAACATCCGGGCGTCACACACACTGGTACAGTATACATTTCAAATGGAGATGAAACATAAACCTTCTTAGGCATGAAAGGGTTTTGTCCTCAGGTTGCTGGGATGCAAGGAACAGTAACAAAGAGTCCAAGTATCAGTGATGACTTCAAGAAAGAGGTTGTGAGATACAGGGCTACTGTGATCAGCTGGTGTTCTGGTTTTCTGGAAGTCTTTGGCATTTAAACTATTCCTACTTGTTCATGCTCCTGTGGTGTGGTGTTGTCTCAGTTGTGCCACCAGAACTATTTGTGAGGCCCTGCTCTGAACTAGACTGGAGGATTGATCTGTCCTTAAAAAAATAAACTTTGTATTATAAAGGCAGGGAGGTGGGCTGTTTTGGTTTGTTTTGTTTTTTACTTCAGGCCTGTTCCCCATGCCAGCTCACAGCAGGGCTGTGCCAACAGTTTGCCACAGTTAAAAAGTGTGACGTACTGTGTGGGTGAGAATGAGAGGTGGGAGTCAGGCTGCAGTATCCCCTCCTGCTCATATTGGTGCTGAAGATAACCAGGCTTGCTTACCTCGGCTTGACTAAAGCAGAGAGCTCTGGAGAATACAGCAAGGTGGATTTAAGAGGTGTACCTATTTCAGTTGAAAGAAGTTTTAACAATTTCTGTCATTTGGCTGCAGTTGCAGGTATTTTCATAGTCTTAAAGGCCATACAGAGCCTTTCAGGTGAATAAGGAAAAAATGATCTTTCAAATTTCCTTTTATATTATGCACAGATTTAGTTTTTTCAAAAACATATTTAGAATGTCTTAGCATGTAACAGAATTTAATCTGCTATCTATATGTGAGCTGTGTTGATTGCTTTCATGATGTAGTTTTCTGTATCTGAGAAAAATTCTCAGCTTAGGTAATGTTTTTCAGTCTGCTGCATATATGTTAGGTCACTCTTACCTCTACCTGAGGATAATGCATGATTTCCTTCTCTTCCTTTCTTTTCCTTTGTACCAGTTTCTGTTGTAATCACACAGGCGAGGTTGCTTATGAGTGTACACATAACTCTTGCAAAGGAGCCAAAAGGCTTCAGGTTTTGTGATTTGGGGTGCAAAAGGTAGAACTAAGAAGGCTTTTCTTGGATGCTGTTAATGATGTGTCTCTGCATCTTCATGTCTAGCTCAATGAGGTATTGTCAGCTACTGTCTGAAGTTTGAATGCAGACTGCTGCTTCACAGTACTAACTGAATTCCTGAGTAGAGAAGTTTTGTGAAGCACTTGACATTGTCCTTAATGTATCATGAGGAACATTTATTTGGGTGTAATTTTCCTGTAATTGAGGAATTCGTCTTCAGTTCACAGGTACCCATTTGGACAGAAGTGCTGCAGCAGGGGGAGCAGCTCCTCTGCTCAAGGTGGTAGACAAGATCTACATAATACTGAAGGGGACCTAATGGCTCAACTTTGGGTTCCATTTAGAAAAATCATAGAGTGGTTAGAGTTGGAAGGGACCTTAAAGCTCATCCAGTTCCAACCCCTCTGCCGTGGGCAAGGGACACCTTCCAATAGACCTGGACTCAAAGCCCCCTTCAACCTGGCCTTGAACACTGACAGGGATGGGGCAGCCACAGCTTCTCTGGGCAACCTGTGCCAGGGCCTCACCAGCCTCACAGGGAAGAATTTTTCCTAATATCTAATCTGACTTTCCCCTCTGTCAGTTTAAAGCCATTCCCCCTTGTCCTGTCACTACATGCCCTTGTAAAAAGTCCTCCAGATTTCTTGTAGGCTCCCTTCAAGTATTGGAAAGCTGCTGTAAGGTCTTGCTGGAGCTTTCTTTTCTCCAGGCTGAACAACCCCAACTCTCAGCCTATCTTCAGACAGCTGTCCAGAAGTACCTCCTTCAGTTCACCTTCCTAATATTCTGGTCCAGATACCATAAAAATTGATATGATTCTGATTTGTCCAGTTTATATTATAGGCTCAGAAGCTGTGAAGAAGAGAGGTATATGAGGTTTGAGTGAATGACTACACATGGGAAAACTTAAAGATACAAAGCTATTAAACACAGTGGAGATCTGTAGTGAAAAAGCATTTGAAACAAACCATACTCACTTAACTGTGTGTGTTTGCTTTCCCCTGTTTATTTTTACTGAGGTAAAATACCACTGTAAGTTCAGGATAGCATAAGCCTCATTTACACATCTCTTGTCATCTTGGGGTGCATGAGTTGTCACCTTGGGCAGCAGTGTCTAGTTTGATACACCATAGGTATCCTTCCCTTCAGAGTCTACTGCTTGGAAACCTGTGAGAAAGCTGACTTACTGAGTGCTGCATGGTGTGTGTCTGTTTTTTGCCTCTGTGTCTACTGTTCTAAAGGTGGTTTGTTTAAGCTGACTTCCTTGATCATAAAGGCCTTGGTAAGAAAGTAACATCAGTTAATCCCATCATGTGCTTGGTAAAGTGGCTTCTCAGAAATGCTGGAGGCATTGTTACCATAACTCCAAATACTTGTTCTTATTCCTTTGATGGTTGGAGTCCTACACCTGACTTCCAATGTAAACGGCTTTGTGGATGGTTTATATTTGTTAGGATATGCATTTAGTTTATATAACTCCTGCTGCTGTCATGGTATAAGCCCAGGAGCATTTGTAGGAGTCATTGCATATTTACCTTACCAAGCTGAACATTCTATGCTCTGTAGTATCTTCTTCAGTGATGGGCTGTCCATTTCTTAACCAAATTGACAAACTGTTTCTGCAGCTTCTCCAATTTGTAAAACTTCTTTTCAAGGTGATTGGCCAGAACTGTACATAGGGATAGGGATGAAATTTTGTCTCTACAGAGCATTTATATTGAAATATGATGTATCTGTGGGAATTATAGAGGAAAGTTTACCTCTGTAGTAGTATTTCCATTGGAAATACAGTTTATGTTTGTAATTTTTTGTGGAAAATAAATGCCTATTGATTTTGTGGCTTGTTTTTATCCTTTAGTAGACAAAGGTGCACAGGCTTTTCTTTTTTCTTCATCATTCCCCCAGGGTTTTTTAGCAGAAACTCTGAGATTAATAAGGAAAGAAAAAGAAAGACAAAGTTGCCTTCTCTGCTGTTGAATTTCACTCTCTTTCTGTTATTATTTTCAAAGTTTCAGCTTCCGAACGGTTCAGGATGAGCATGCTCTGGCTGTGGTCCTGGATCCCAGGACTTCTGGGCTCCTGGCTCACTCAGTCGGGAGGAAAGAAGACCTGTCTCCCAACACTGTGAATTCAAAGTATGTCCACGTGGCCAGTCAGCAGCGGCTAGTTACCACTAAGCAGTAACAGATGGTGGAGCACATATAGGTCATCTTTTTTTTATCCAACTTCTGGATGTAGTCTTTGCTCCACTTGTCTGGGTTTTGGCATTGTTTAATATTTGGATGGCACTGACAGGGCAGCTACATCAGTGCCTCTTTATGTTCAAAATGCTGTACAAACACACTGGAAATATCAATGGAGGAGTGACCTGCAAGGTGGAGCATCTTATCGTAGGAGACACAGGCATCACTTTGCTGACTTCCCAGAGGAGTTCAGACTTTATGAACCAATGTAATGTTGCAAATACTGGCAGGAATCCAAGACTTTAAGCTGTGTTTTGTGCCAGTAGACAGAAGATCAGAGAAGCAAATACGTGCAAGTGTGGTGCTTGGGTGTGGAGAAGGAAGGTAGTTGGACAGTAGAGTTTTCTTGGTGTGCCAACCTGATAACTGCCTGCAAAAAACTGATGAAACCCTGCTGAATCATTATTACAGGGACAGTTAATTAACACCGTTCAGAGCGGAAAAAGCTCTTTAGGGCCAGGGCTAGTCCAGGACAGAAACTCTGAAGTATCAGCCTGCAGGAAGAAGGGGGGGCTTGTTCAGTGCTTGCTCGTTTTTGATTATCCTGTAGCCAAACTCCAGGAAGTGGTTTGGACTCTACAGTCCCAATTGTGGTGCAGGAGCATCTTTGTGAAAATCTTGTTTAGAGCCATTGACAGGCACGTAAGACAGAATTCTTTCCCTAGAAGTGACTCTGGGTCTGTGGTTGTTTGGTGGCTTTTGAGCTGGCCCGTGCCAGCTGTCCTGTGGGTGCTTTGTCTCTCTTTTGGAGTATGAATTATTTCCTAAGTAATTGCCTACTGTAGTGTCCCCCAGTGGGAATCCTAGACCTTTGCCAGGAGAGTGGAGCTCCTTGCAGATCACATGGTTCAGGTTTTCAGGGTGGTTTTTTTTTTTTGACAGAGGCCTCTGTTTCTTTAAATTTAAAGTGTAAGAACTTGCCAAAACTGGCAAGAATTTAGTTTGTGTGGCTTCTATCAGACTTCTCTATTCAGTGCACATAGGATTTGTGTGTCCTGAGAGTGTGTGTATGCGCAAGTATATATGCCTGCATATACAAAATAGAGGCACCAGGTAATGATGTGGCAGTGGTTGTAGTGCTTTGCAGCACTCTCTCTGACTTTTCCCTTGTGCCGTGCCTCTCTATTGCAGTTCTCTGGTGCAAACATATGCTGCATAACTCAGGTCCCTGCTCTGATTCATAGGCAGTGATATTTACAGTGTAAACGGAGTGCTTGTGCTGCTGGGAGATGTGGACATGGTCCTGGGTTTGTCTTGGAAACTCAGCCTCTGACAGTGTTTTCTTCACAGATGCTTTATCTTCGCTTTATGGCTAACACAGCTGTCCTACCAGTGCTGTAAGATAGTGGGCATGACAGTTATGCATCTGTTGTCTGCCTTAGATAAATGAAAACCCTTTTCCTTTTCTGAAGATAGCTTCTCGGGTTGGGGGGGGGGGGGAGTGTGTGTGTTTGTGTGTGTGTCAATTGTGCAGAAAACAGATCAACATCAAATACACCCCAACTGCATTTTTTTCATCTCTGTGTGGTACATTAGCAGCTTCAATTTTAAGGTGACAGCAGTTTTTCATGTTAGATGTATGCCATGGCAAAACTGAAAAAAAAAAAAAAGTTTGGAAAAATGAGTTAGCTTTTTTAATAGGGGTATGCAGTCTCAAACTTCTTTAAACTACAATAGTATTGAATTAAAGACTAACAACTCCTTATGTAGGACCGGGAAGGTGGTATTGTTCTCTCAAGAACTGAGAAAGGAAGCCTAAGCATCAAGGTTTATCTGACCAGAAAAGCAGCCCCAAAATTGCTCTCTGTGTAGTCTTACTGCCTCATTAAAACTACACTAGCAGTCATGGCTGTGAGAGATTAGGAAGTGGTGCATGTTTTGGAATGGAATGGGGTTTTATTTCTGCTCTTGATGAGGACAAAAGCATTTGTCAAAAAGAAGGGTGGCAGACGTTCGTGTTCCCCTAAGAGCTGCGATGGGGACAGGGTTTGGGAGGTGGATCTCCACCTTTGCAGAGGTTACATCGCCCTCTTGTGTGAAGTCCCAGTCATTTTGGTATGAAATTTGTTTGAATTGAGAATGCAGAATGTCTGTATATTGGCTTTCTTTTGACTGTGCTTGTGTAAAACTGGACCCCATGAAACGCCAGCATGTGGTAAATCTACTTTCTGCTCAGGTGCACCCTGCCCCCTTCTGCCTGTCCCAGGGAGATGCAGAATAGGGCGCTGGATACTGAAAAAAACTTTCATTCACAGTTTAGCTTTTCAGCATTATTGACATTATGTAGACATAATGTAATATTGACATAATATATAGTAATGATAATTGCTATAAATAGATAATAATACATAATGATAATTATTATAAATAATATAATATTGACATTGTCAATAATTAGCATTATAGACATTCTTTAAAGTCAATTGCATTGACATGTGCAGAAAGTTGAACCTGCAGATACCCCACTCAGATATTTAGTTAAGTATTGCAAGAGAAACTGGGGGGAGTTCCATGTAAGTCTCAAAATCACTAGTTAGTTTTGCTGTAATTAAGGCTCTGATAGAGTGACAGGTCGGGCATTCTAATTTATTTTTGTTTTTAATTTAGTATCAAGATATTCTGACTGAGAAGTTTGTGCAACTAATTTGGCAGCCCAAAGATTTCCAAAGAGCTTTCATGAACTATACTGGGCTTTGTTGGTGCTGTTGCCCCATTAGATTTATGAGTGCTTTACAAGCTGGCACAATCAGTGTTGTCTTCTCTTTTCCCTTTCCAAATGAACAAAAAGGCAAAACAAGTATTTTCTGTCTGTCCATTTTGGCATGAAGCCTGTGTATCAGACCGTGGCCAAGAAGCACTATGTTCTTTGTAGTATCTAATCGGCAACAAAAATACACAGAAAACAAGGAAAGAAGCTTTTATACTACACAGAAAAGGCTCTCTTGAATACAGTTTATTGAAACATGAAAGTTTATAAGCATTGCTCATGTTCGTTCTGTATAAATATTTAATATTCATGTAGAATAATAGTTTGATGAGTAAGCAGGTATTGACAGAGTTCCTGAGAATTGGAGATTGATTTTTCACCTACTGTATACAGCAACTGTATTTATTTTTTTAAATTTTCTTACATTTCTGTGTCATGCATATGTGGAAACAGTCCTGTTATCCTTATAAATTGTGGTGTGTGAATCGGATCTGAAGCACGTTTGAATCAGATGTTTGATGTTTTCTTCACTTTCCTTTCTTACAGGCAGAAACTACGAATGCCAGTCTCTTACGTGTTCACCTTGAATGCAGTTTACCTAATGATGCATATCAGCAAGTTAAGGTGTGTTTTATTATAATTTTATACCTATTTAAGTCTTACTTCAGTTGAAGTTTAGAGGGGTACTTTCCACAGCTCTAAAAGTTTTAGCAACAATGCAATATCCAGTGTCTTAGTTTAAAGGGAAACTGTGCTTTTACCTATGCCTTTATAAAACTGTACCCTGTGGTATACATGAAATGTCACATACATTACGCTATAACCTTTAGAAGAAGGGAGTTGGAAAAAGACATCAAATATCTCCATGCCCCCCCTCCCTCAAGTCCAAACCAGCAGGCTAAGTGTTTTAATGTGTAGATATTATATTACTTCTATGAGGTACGTAAGTGATTAGATGCCTGTAATTCCCTTTCTCCAGAAGCATTTCACAAGTTTCTGATTCACACTGACAAGAAATCAGTGAGCTGGGAAGCTAAAGTCTGGGCTCTGTGCTCAAGAGGCTTTGAAGGTGGCTTTGGCATTGGGCAGAGCTGAGGAGGGGTGAGCTTGCTAGCAGAAAAGCCCCCTCCAAAACCTCTGAGCATTCAGGACAGTAGGTCTCTCTATCCTCCTGGGCAGTGCTATCTGATTCTCCTCTTCCCTTCTCTCCTTAAATGTCCTTGCACAGTAAATGGGTATTGGTTCACAGTGCTAATGGTATTTAATGGGGTAGTTGGATCAGATAGATAGGCTTGTGCTGTGGTCTGAAGCATCTTCCATCAAGTGTGACAAGGCCTGGACTCTATAGCTGTATTCCTGTATGTTACATGTCACAGTGACCCTGTGCTGTTTTACTCGCATGTTTGATTCTTGCATTACATTGGTGAATAACGCTAAGCTTGAGATGCACCTGAACTTTTGAGATTGCATGTAGTGCAGCTGCTTGCTCTTTGGTGTGAGCTTTCCAGGGGCACAGTATCCCTGTGCTTCAGTTTCCACAGTGGCCTCCTCTCCTGCTCCTGACAGCCATTTCATGTGCAATGGTTTCTTTGATGCTGTTTGAGCAGTGGACTGGCATTCCATTCCCAAAGACTCTTCCCTACTCCCACTGTACCTCCTTGTGACACTTCAGATTAGCTGAAGGTGTGTTGCTACCACTTCATGAGAGCACTTTGCATGCCAGGAGTGGTTTTCTCCTCTTCCTCCCGAGCAAACTAGTCCTCTTGGTGGGGCATTGAAGCCTAACGACCTTCATGGTGTGATGCAGGACCAATTTATGTTATTCACTGTTGATTATCTAGTTTTGTTTCTCATTGTTGGCGTGAATTTTTTGTGAAATGGTGTCTGTGTCTTTGTAGTTGCTGAGACTCAGCTGTCTTAACAGCAGCCACTAGTTAGGGAAGGCAGTTAAGATCCTATTTGTGTTTATCTGAAGTATTCTAGCCAGACGACAGTGTTTTCTATTAAGAATTGTACATGTATGTTTGTTTTTTTAAAATTACTTCAGTGAGAAATGGAGACAAAAAACACAGGATTTGGAAAAATTAACTATAAACAGACCAGTGAACATGAGCTGTCTTCCTACCATTAAGACACATGCATCAGTCTGTTTATGGCACATTTTATTGAAGGCAGAGGATTTAACAAAGGAAACTGTTTTGCAGTCCCTGAGGTGAGACTGACTAAGACAGTTAATAAATTTGTATTCTTTAAAGGTTCAGTGTCCTTTTCAGTTGTTTTTCGTCTTTGTTTCTGCTGTGCTGCTTGTACCCACACTGTCTTTGGTTTCTGCTGAGATTTTAGCTGAGGTCCTAATTACTCCTGTTTTGCCAGCGCCAAAGTGCTGGTAGCCTTCTCTTTTAGCTAATACCTTTGATTAACTTCTAAAAATACCTTACTGTACTAATTTTTTCCTCTCACACCACATACACACCATATCCCCTTGTCTCGCTCCAGAGTTGCTGTTTTATGTCTGATGACCCAGTGCTGCTAGAAATGAGCTTAACGGTAAGAATGGAAAATGCCCAACAAGATTTTGTGGACCACAGACAATACTTACTGGAGAATCTTTTTGTAGTTTATGTAGCAATGGAAAATACGAAGACCTTGGGTAAGTCCTAAATATGACTGTTAATTGTAATAAAACTTGGTTTTATACATAAGTTGTAATTTGATGTGCTAAATTTAGTCAAATTCAGTGGCAGCCAAATTGTGCAAGTAAGGGAAAAAGCTAAGTGTTAACAGTTAAACACAGCTTGTCAGCTAGTTTGTTTAAGGCAGTTACTGTGAGCACAGTGCTCTTTACGAAGGTAATGATTGTAAAGTTGTAAACTACTTCTGTTTCATTCTTTAGTCCCTCATAGTATGGGAAAATGTCATGGTCCTTTGATTTCTACAGCTGCATTTCTGGTTTCACATTAATTAAATAAACCATAATATAACTGTGAAGGCAGAATGGTTTGTACAGCACTGGGAATAGTAGCTGTTGTGGAAAGTAGGGTAGTGAGGTAATACAGATGTGCGCATTATTTGTTCCTGTAAGCTAGAATTCCACAGGCAAAACAATCAACTCCTTGCAGATTTTTTATGCTACATCATTTGGGTGAGCAAATCCTTTAAATCCAGGGGATTTTACATTACATACGGAGCTTTGCAGTCTGTCTGAATAGTTTCTTTTAGACATTTCTGCCAGTTTTACTTTCTGATTAAAGAAGAAGGAATTGCTTAGGAATCCATATTAAAATAATATTTTTTTAACATACTAGTGAAAAGAGAACATGATCTGTTTTCTTTTGAGAAGTTCTGTTTAAGATCTAGTCACAAAACAATATATGCTTTTTTTCCTGTGCCTGTTCTGAGATGTGATATTTACATAGAGTGGAAACTGAAAAACCCTCTGTAAACCTAGTTTCCCTGCCAGTGAGATGCCAGTGCTTTGTTTTGCTGAGTTGTGGGCATACATTTGTTCTGATGCTGGCAGAGAATTATTCACATCTGTTGTGTCAAGGGTGCTTACTGTTAACACTTTTGATGGTTAAATAATAGAAGTATGCTCTTAAGACTGTTTTTTATTAAATAGAATGCAATTGTAAGTCCTCACTACGTTAGAGTTTGGTCTAGCCCTTGGACTTGCTGTCAGTGGGAAGTTCCAGGTCTTGCTCCATTTGATATGGTGCTTTACCATATCAGACAGCAGTGCTTGCTTGCCTTTGATTTTTATAGTTAAATGAGATGTGGTCTTGAGAGAAAGATCTGGCAAAAGGGAATACGGTGCTGTGTTAGTCTCCATGTACAGCATGTGTGTTAGCACTTAGAGCGGGACAGCAGATAGGCAAGGTCTGCACAGGGGAACTAGCCACCTGGAAAGATTGAAGAGTATGTGCTTTAAGCAGCTGTGGGTATGTGGACCATCTGCTCATTCAAAGTCAGTATCTTGAATCAGCTTCCCTTTTGGAAGCTGGCACCTGTAGTGTTCCTTTCAAGCAGCTGAGCAAATCACACTGATTATTAGAAATTGTGCCTAATGAATTGGGAGAATGTCTTTTTATGTCAGCCTGCATCTACTAATGTAATTAAAGCATAAGCAAGGGTAAAAGCTCAGGTGTCTTCCATCATGGAAGTATGATGACCATCCTGGTATAATAGTCACCTCTTGTTCTGTCCCTCTGCTCTTCTTTTGGTCCTTTGCATGTTTTTGATGTTTGCCTTCATATTTATGGCCAAAATGCTTGGGTGGATTTTTACTCCTTTATGAAATGATTGCCAGCTCGAGATGTGAATAGTTCCTCCTTTTTACAAGGGTAGCTGTTGCACAAAGATTCTTATACTTAAATTGGGATTGCTTCTCATATGAGTATCTGACAAAGCAAGAGTGCTTCTGTCCTTGGTCAACTTACATCAGTGTTCATTCTTTTGGACAGGTGATTCCTCAGTAGATGTATACGTCATGCATTCTGGGAGCAGCCTTGTACATATACAGGTAATTGTGAGAATAAGGAAGTCGTATTTTAGGGTTTTAAATTTGATTGGGGAATTAATTAGGCCACTGGTTTACTCTGTAATAGCAGATTGATTTTCCTGGTAGCAAATGTCATGCCTCTATATTTTTAAAGGTGCCCAGATATCTAATAGGTCTTTTCGATGATGATGTGTAGTTCAGTGATGGGTTTTGTTAAGAGACATAAGAGTTGTTAACTTGAATAAAAATCCATGGGTTCATTTAAAAGATGTGAGAAAATGGCAGATATTAGCCTGCAAATTTGACAAGAAGATACACTAATACCGGAGCAGCGCTAATAATGCTAGTACTTCTAGAAGGATTATTGTGTCTTGTCTTCATGCAGGAAATACGGCAGTTGTCACAAAAAGAAATGTCACCTGTGCAGTTTGAGCCAGTACTGCTATCTTCATCATCTACTAACTTTACAAAAGTTGCCTCTATTTCTTGTAAAGGTACAGTGTACTTATAATATGATTAAACAGGATTTTATTGTAAAAGGGTAGCTTTTTATTTCATCAGATAAGAGACCCTGAAAGATCTCAAAATCAACTTGCTTGGATTTTTTTGAGAGGGAGCCTGAACTCTTTCTTCAAACCATTTCCACCATTTTGGTGTATATATGCTTTCTCTTTTGCTGATTGAAGGTTCTAAGCTATACATATTACAAAAAAGGGAAGAAAGCATTTGCTAAAATGTTAGCTGATTTTCAGTAAGCATAATTACTGAATATGCTTTTTCAACATCCTTTTATAATTTGTGGTTATTTTTCTGTTTCCAATATATCTTCTTAAAGGCTGTTGTGCTTGGGTGGTCATTTTCTATGACATTTCTTGGCAGGATCATTGATGAGGCTTGCCTGGGACCAGGCGTGTTTGTGGAAGAGCGAAGATTAACATTTAGGCACTCCTGACTCCGGCCTGTTTCCTATTCTGACCACTAGACTGCAGTGCATTGACTTTAAATGTTTATGAACCAGGCTGCTTTCATAATAATGCTGGGACTTCTTTTTCCTAGAAAAGAGTGAAAATAAGAAGAAAGGACTATATTTTAAGTGATTGCTTTTTTCAGAACAGTATTTCATTTATTAAAAGGAGGCAATGTGCACTGATAAGTAAAAATGCTGAGCCAGTGACACATGGCTAAAATTGGTTGGGTTGCTCTTCACAGCCTTTTTGTGTGTGTGTTTTTGGAAGGTGTGTAGCATTCGTAAATTCTTCTTAAAGCAAAGCGTGGAACCTCTGAAAATCAGGACATAAGTGATTAGATGCTTAGTTCACCTGTGTTAGAATTGGACTAACAAGTGTTCCCCTTTGTAGTGTTTTTCCAAACCCTCATGTGAAAATTGTTCTGGCTGATGTTGTATTCTCCTGTTGTCTGTTCTTTGCCCAGCTGCATCCTGTGACAGTGAAAGTCGTTATGGTGACAAGAAGAGTAATCAGTTGGAAGGCACTGCAACACTAAAAGCCTGTCTTTCTTGTCCTGTGATGGAAGGGTAGGTTGACAATGGATTTTTGTTTGTTTGTTAACATTCACGATATTGTCAGAAGAATATTGTACCCTACTTTAAGAGATGAGGTTAGCTTGTTTTGTCACTGAACAATTCCAGGAAAAGTGACGAGGCTTCTTGCTATTGTTACTGTGTCGTTAGCCGAAACAGAGCTGTGACATTTCAAGTAGTAGTTCTGTATTTTATCCAAGAAGAATTTCAGGAGCCAATAAAGAGGTATGCCTTAGCAGCTCATATCATATAAATGTTGCTTAGAGTCTGTGATGAAGTTTGTTATTCAGAACCAGGATAGTTATAGAAAAAATATGGAGTCTTTTCTTCTTTCACAAATTTCATCCAAGCTACCATATTCCAAAGCAGTAGGTAGTGATATACTATATAGCACAGGAAGAGTGTAAACCTGCCTACGTCTTTTGCATTGCTCCTGTCAATTTTTACTTTGATATTGTATATAAGTATTCCAAAGGAAATAATTCTGTTCTTTCTCCTTAAAACCTTAAAGGAGCATCGTTATGCAAGAATACTAGTTATATGCTTGTGTGGACCTCTTATGTGTGCTCAAGGACAGTTGCAGATGTATTTATTTTTCTTCTTCATTTACTTACAGGTATTTTGATGTAGATCCTTCTGCAGCATTGTTTCATATAGAACCACATCATAATACTTCAGGATTTTGGTCCATATGGTTTACAAACAATTTTGACTTCAGCATTGAACTGACAGAAGTCTTCATAGCCAGAGAAACAAAAAACGTTTTAAAGGTAAGCTTTTTTTCTGCTTCAAATATTGTTTTGTCTTTGATTTAGGGATACAGTCCTTCAACATACAAAATAGATCCTTTGAAGAACTCTGTGTTCTCAGAGCTGGTTGAAATCAGTTAAAAATAAAGGTATTTGTATGGCCATAAATGTTAGGTTCTGAAGAGCTTACTCTCTCAACAGGCATTATTCACTGTCCGGCTTGTTTTTGCATTGTTTCATTAACAACTGTTCTTTCATTTGAGTTGCAGCTACAGATGCATCAAATTATATAACATTGCTCTGTTCTCAGAATTGTTGCATGTGTGTTTGTGCTCCATAGGATTCAGCATTTCTTCATAGTCTGTAATGGAAGTCTTTACTACATAGATGAGCTTTGAAGTTTAGAAGGCAAAGCCAATAATTTACTCGCGCAATTGCTTGATTCAAACCAGGCAGATCTGGTTTATGAATAAGCACATGATGTAGGCATCTAATTGGCTCTTTGTATATTTAGATAGGAGATTTACATATGTGCACTGTACGGATCAGTTATGGGCACATATGTGTATGTAATAACAGCAAAAACACGAAGAGAAAGTTTACATTCTTCAAGGTACCACTTGCACCAAAAATACTGTACCAGTTTTAATTCACTTGTCATTTAATTCTTTCTAGATTCTGAACTTTGCCGAACCTTTGACTCTGCCTCCAGGCTGCTGGAACGTATTTTCTTTGAAGCTCAGTGTGAAAGACACTGTAACAAATGTGCTCTCTAGTATTTGTTTGGCCACAAATGTGGGAATAATGTTTGAAATACCTCTGCAGATATATTCGACTGTGTCCAAGGTACCATATTCAGTTGTGTTGTATGATTATTATGCCCTGCAAACCAAAATGCAGCAGCCTCTTTCTTAGGCCAGAAATCTGGCCCTTAGTCCTGACAGAAAAACTTGGAACCAGACCATTCTGTGAAACCATTCTGTAGCTTGAGAAGTTAAGCCCCCAGAGTTGAACAGTGATGGAATTACAGTCCTCTAGACACCCTTAATTCTCTTGACTCATCTAAATTATGCACTGAGAAACTGGAATTTGTCTTGTTGTCTTACCATGTGGTCAGTTATAGTTTTTATTTTGTTTTCCCAGCAGGGAGATCTTCATTTTGAAGCGATTGCCCACTGTGATATTCAGTGTTACTTGGGAAAGTCTGATTCAGGTAGGCTTGTCTTGGGGATTTTTTGCATCTGCTAGTATTTTCATTGTAGAAAATCCATTTTATGTAGCAGGACTTGTATTGAGAATATTGAGATTGTTAATGTGAGTACTTAGTTTTATGTCTTTTAAAAATATTCATTTTTCTGGGAGCATGTAAATGGCTTTGAGTAACCCGCTCTGAGTACATTGTGCAGTATTTCAGACCTCTAATTCCATAGGACGTGCTAAGCTATTGTTCTGTCTTGAAACATTATTTTGGACTTAATGTTTAAGACTGATGCAATTGGTGGTGTACTGCGCCTTTCTTTCTTCATATGCATGTTCTCTGGAGATGTTGTGGTAGAATGATAAAGCTGCCAACTAGCTCAAAGTGTTAGGCAATGTGTATAATCTGGGTCCAGATCCTGGGAAGTCTTTGAAACAGAAAACAAATGTTGACCAATATCCTGCCTTTAGCCATAGTTAAATTTGAAGGCCTTCTCTTCACCTGTTTCTTACAGAAATAATGTCCTAGATTTCTGCAAAACACCGTTTATCAGGCTCATTTAAATAGCATCCTTAATGCTGTATCATGTGAAATAGAAAGAAAGGGTCTCATTCTTTCTGGAACTGAGGAATCCATCTCCAGATACTGTAATGCTGGGAGCTGTTCTAAGTACCTGGCTGGCATTTACCAAAATAGTGTTGGGTATTACATGGACATAACTTCGTGGAGAATGTTGAATCTGATGAAAAGTGATTATCAATAGTGTTTTTTTAATCTCTGCTCAGTAAAGAATTCCAGTAGTGGCAACATAGGTACCCATTAAAAGTAAATGGTACCATGGTACCCTTTAAAGAAATGCTAAATTGAATACTCTCCCAAACATGTTCTCAAGATGGCGCTTTCCTGCAGTGTATTTTGTATGAAGAAGGCAGTAGTAGTTAGTCAAATGTAAAAAGAATTGAGGTGACGAATGGTAACATATGGCTTGAAGAATTACTGATACATATGCACATTTAGGTACAGATCTTGGAAGCAAGTGTTTGCTTTTTGTTTGGTTTTGTTTTGTTTTTTAATCTTTAGAAAGAAATTTTTCTGATAAAAGTGAGTCCTTATTGTTTATATTCCATTCACATCTGATTATCTGAACATAATCAGATCTTTATGTACAGGTATTCTGCCTTCTAACACAGGATACTAGTATAGTATTTGTTAAATAAAAAAAGTCTAATGCAAAAGCCTGAAAATACTGACCTAAAGAAGTTGTAGCTGGATTATTCCAGTCATCATCAATCTCAGTTGGTTACTTTAAACCCTAAGGATTGTAAAGTAAAGTAGATGCATTTTTAAAATAAGCCATTTTTCTTTTCTTTTCAAAGAAGTTTGCTTTTCTAACTGTATTCTGCTATGTGAAAATGCTTGACTTTCTAAGAGGCATTAATCTTTAAGAGTGATGTGAAGCCTTGCAATTTTATCTTTAGAAGAATTTGAGAAAATTATCAGCACCTCAAAAAGAGAAGCTGACATATAAACATCATTTCTGCCAAACTGTGGGATTTGTTTTGCTCCCTGCTGTGCTGTGATGTTATAATTTTGTACCACTATGTAGAAAATAGTGTATGATCTTGATGCTTTATTGGCATCAGCAGAGTTCTGTTTAAAGACCACTGATAACATAATGACTTTTCAATGGCATACGTTAGAAATAGCTACAGTAAAAAGGGCTCACTGGAGCGTACAAAGCCAGTGCTATACCCGTACTTTTGTTTGCATATAGAATTACTGTGTTTTGCAGATACCTTAAGCAAAGAAGATTTATACAGTAATATGTATACGCTCACATGTATATACCCTCACATGCACATATGCTTGTTTTGAAGGGAAAAAGTGGGTTGCTTGCTTTATTTTTGTGTCAGGACCCTTTGCAGATGCCGATTACTCGTGTTCAGAAGTAGATTGATGGAAGGAGCAAATGTTACCTCTGTAAAATACAAAAAATCTGTTATCGTTTTAGCAAATCTGCTTTGGCAGAAGAGTCTCTCTTTGGACCGTTCTGCCTGGGATGTGGATTCTGAGCTTGCAAGTGAACTTTATGAAAGATGGCAAAAAATAAGACGTGGGGAAGCCTGCAGGTCTGTACAGAATCTGTTGCAGTTCTTAATTCAAGCCAGTACAGTTTTATAAGAAAGAGTATTTCTGTTCTGAAGTATTCTTAATTAGAACAAACTTTTTTTGGCCTTCCTGCACTTGTTAATTTGAAGCACTGGGAGTTTGAGTACCCGAAACACCCCCAGCTGCCATTTCAAGGCACTGCCAGCCATAAGTAAATGTTTCAGATGCCGGGCTTTAGAATGTAAATAATGTTCTTACTATGACAACCATAGCTACCCAGTGTTTAAGCAGTCAAAGCATGTTTTACCAGATTGTTTGTGGAGTTGCATGAGTCTTTCATCAGCAGGTCTCGTAAGAGTCTTTTCAGGATCAGGGTCCTTGAATAGCTTTTTAAGGTTTTTTAGTCCCTGGCTTAATGGGTACTGCAAATTGGGGATGCTGAGAAGGAGGCAGTCGTTGTGACTGAGAAACTCTTGTGGAGATACAGTGCACCACCCCCTTTCTAGAATGAGGAGGTAGAGCTGTGAAAACCACAGTTGTGTTGCAGGTGTAAAAGTGGAGACTGAAGGGATGCGCATAAGTTACACTGACTCTCTACTACTAGATTACAGCTTTATGCACTTTATTTTGTGAAGAATATTTTCAAGGAAAGATTAGGTGGTGTAATTATAGGTTCTGGCAAATCATAATTTGTTCTTCATTTGAAAGAAAAGAGAAAATAAAATTAACAAAGCTTTCTATTTTTTTCCAATAAAGCAGGAGAAGTATTTTAGGATCATCTCGCTTTATTAACCAGAAGAAGCCTGAAGAGGAGTCCTTTGCCTTTTTCTTGCCACGGATGACTACAGAGCCTGGCCTTACGCTCAACTTCAGTGCCACAGCAGTTAAAAGCAGTATGGTGAGGATGGTTGTTGTTGCACTTTTTCTGAGCTGATGCATGTTTAGCTTGTTTAAGTAGCATTGTCTACAGTTAATATTAGGTGTTACTTAGCATTTTAATACTGCTTGCAGATCAGTGTTTGAAGTCTAATTTAAGACACCAGACTTGTATACCTATGGCTCTTTGAGAAGATCTCTAGCTACGTAATTGTAGTATTTAATACAAGGAGAGGAGTAAAGCAGTGTAGGTCTTAACTAACAATTGTTGATGGTTGTCAAAGCTTTCCCTGCATCATTGTGTAAGTTACATGCGTGTGGTAACATAATTGAACAAGGGACTAGGGATAGGGTGTATTGTCATTAAGGATGCATGTGGTTACAGCATAGCCTTCCTCATGCCTCTGTCTTATGCAACAGAAGTGTGTAAAACATTTGCAAGAGATACAATGCTTGAGAGATCCATAATGTGTCTTTCAGTCACACTGATAGTTGCCTCTTTCTTGTTTGTCAGATTTAGGTCACTACTAACCTAGCCTGGGCCAGAGCCAGTCATATGGAGATAGTTTTCATATGCACATATTGTGAATTACCTTAATACTCTTATTTGTGCCTTTTAATTATCAGCCATTATAGTAATGTGTATAACCTGCTTGCACTCAGACTTCTGTAAGAAAGGGTAGCACCTCACTAACTTCACCTTATTCTGTGGAAGAGCTTTCTTCACATCTGCCTGCATAAATCAAAATCCGAATGAAAGGGTTGTTTAGGGGCTGGGGAAGGTCTGTATATTTGCACATGTGGTTCTTCATGCACTCTTAGCTGTTTCGACGAATGATGACATTGTAGTGACATGTCCTGCTGTTCCATGCAGTTTTGTGCACAGTTGATTATATTGCATTAAAACAGAAGCCAGGTTGAAGCCCTTTGAAAATGCAGATCATATTACCAGTGCTGAATGATTTTACCTTCCAGTTCTCAAGTATGTAGTTTTTAACTGTTTCTTTTCCCCTCCAAACTGTTTAGGTAAAATATTTTGTACTAAGAAACCCTTCATCCTTCCCAGTTACGTTGCAGCTTCTGCCTCTTTCTTACTACCCTGATCCCCAAGCTTCACTGAGTCTACTGAACAAATGGTAATGAGTATAACTATCTCAGGATACTGTTTTCCTTTTTAAAATATCTTATTTCCCATGCCTTCTGATTGTTGCTTACGGTTTGTTTTAATTTTTCAGTGTAGCTTAGGTGGGGACAGTGTTCTGACCCATTTTTGAAGATATAATAATATTCAGAGCAGCTTACAAAGCAGAATGACTTTGTAATGTACCTAGTCACTGATCAAACTGAGCATGTTTTCAGCAAGTTTATGTCTGCCGGTTGTAGACTATAATCTGTCATCTTTTAAGATCTGGGGCTTAGTGCAAGCCTGTGCAAACTGCCCAGGTGAGGGGAGCAATTTGCAGTGCTGGGGATGTGCATCTCCCCGCAAGGCTAGTTGGGAAGTATACAGAGGCTGTAGGCTGATCAGTGAGGAGGAATGTACCTGAGCCTTCCTACCAGAAAAAGTTTTCCTCTTCACTTTTTCTTAAGTAAAAACCCTGGTTGAAGAAGAGCAGAAGAGCCCTGTCTGTCACACTTAACTGAAAAACTGTTGGTAGACTATTTCCTTAGTTGGAGCCGATGGGACTACTCATGTGCTTAAGCGTCGCTTACTGATTTGGGTTCCAAATCCCTGTATAATTGCCTTCTTAACCTCATTTCTTTACATGCGTACTAGTATGTGCATATATATGTGTGTGTGTATATATGCACATTAATAACTACATCTGTTTGCATACCAAATAGAATTTCCACATAGACTCTTTCTAGTGATTTGAAATTACATTTTCTCTGTATTTGCACACTTTTGTTTCTGCAGATGTTCTAGGTTTACCAGAAATCATGTCCATTAACCAGTTGGTTTTAATCCAGTGTCACAGAAAGTTGTGACAAGTGAATTATGAGTTCAGTGGCTGGAGGTCCATTAGTCCTCTGTAATCAAAATATTACCTATTGGTTTTCCTATGTCTGTTTTTAATACCTTAATGTGAAATGCCTACAATCTGCAGTCAGGCAAATAACTGCTGTAAGTGAATTAAATTTACAAAGTATGTGGAAGAAAATAAGATTTTTGTCCCAAACAAATTACGAGCAGAAAGAGGGATATTTGAGTAAATTAATGAGATTTGAGAATGATTATTTCTTAACAGTTATGCGGGCAGAAAAAGCTTTGAGGCACTTGTGTTTGTGTGGCTTAGACATTGTATTTCTTGGTGGTGATCTTTTGCTGAGAGATCTGAAACGCCCAGCCGTTTGTCTGTTTTCCAAATATGTGGAATCCACATAAAACTGATTTGTAGTGTATTCTGTTAAAATGTAGACCCACGTTTATTTCACATCTGCCAAAGTGCAATTGTAAAAGTATTCTTTATTTTAGAATAAATGCCAGTATCTAAAAATAAGCCAATGTAGTTCTGACAGACTAGGTTTGAAGTGCTAAATTTTTTGTTTTGGTTTATTTAGGTTCAGCATAAATGTGCAAGCTATTAATTTCACAACCACTGAATTCAGGCTCATGGATGAATGTTCTTACAGGGTAAGATGGCTCATTTTGATTGAAGTGTTCTGATACACTAGAAAAAGCTCTATCTACACTACATCTGAGTTGTTCTCGAGTGCTATTTAAAGCAATTTAACAGTGTTTTCTTGCTTCTCTGTCAGGTTTGCATGTTTGCAATTACCTTTATTTTCCAGAGTTTGAGTCTGAGTGTGTGCATGCATGTGTGCATGTGTTGAAGAGCCACAGTTTGCATTCTGTGATTGTCCATGAAGTGTCAGGCTTTTGAGTTGGTTATGTCAGAAGCTGGCTGATAATTTTTTTCATTAGAGGGAAATACTGTCCAATAGTTCAAGGGAGAAGAAAGCTGGATTTCTACTTCAGCTCAGTCTCATTGCAACTCCACCAGGCT
Source organism: Pezoporus occidentalis (assembly GCF_034315485.1). Taxonomy (NCBI): domain Eukaryota; kingdom Metazoa; phylum Chordata; class Aves; order Psittaciformes; family Psittacidae; genus Pezoporus; species Pezoporus occidentalis. Next base: position 705,462 of record NW_026915866.1, on the reverse strand, counting down.
CAGGTTGGGATGTTATAGCTGCCTCTGTTTCCCATTGCCTCATTTTTAGCATGAGTGTGATGACACTTCACTGTGTCACACTGGTGCTGAACTGTGGTTAAACCCTGAGGTGTTGTGTCATGCATGACAGGAATAGAGAAGATGCTATATCAGGGATATTGGCATATTAGAATCATAGAATCATAGAATAGTTAGGGTTGGAAAGGACCTTAAGATCATCTAGTTCTAACCCCCATGCCATGGGCAGGGACACCTCACACTAAACCATTTACCCAAGGCTTTGTCCAGCCTGGCCTTGAACACTGCCAGGGATGGGGCATTTTCAGCTTCCCTGGGCAACCCATTCCAGTGCCTCAGCACCCTAACAGGAAAGAATTTCTTATATCCAATCTAAACTTCCCCTGTCTAAGTTTTAACCCGTTACCCCTTGTCCTGTCACTACACTCCCTAATGAAGAGTCCCTCCCCAGCATCCGTATAGCCCCCGTCAGATACTGGAAGGCTGCTATGAGGTCTCCACGCAGCCTTCTCTTCTCCAGCCCCAACTTTCTGGCAACCCAGAGTACTGTCCAGGGTCCCAGAGAGTTTCTTCTTAGACTTCTAGTTTGTACAAAAGCCTGGAATTGATATATTTTCCTTGCAGTTTGGGCATGCTGCAGTCGCCTCTTTAATATCCTAGATAGATACATATTTCTGCACATGTGCTTTAGAACCTTAATGAAACATTAGTACCTTATAAAACGAAAAGGCTGTGTTTGCTATACTAATCTAAGCTGACCTTTGCTTTCTGGCAACAGTTGTAAGAGGAGAGGAGACAGCAGTTCATAAATTGCAGCCTGTAGCCACACACTGAAAAAGAGAAGCTAGTTCCACTAGTACTTGTTTAGGACTGAGTTTCCACAGTCCCATACACCATGTGCTTGACCAAATGGAAAAATAGCAGTAGATCTTTACATCAATGTGTGTAATACCTGTTTTTCATTAGAGACTTGAAGAGCTAGGGGGAACATGTATAGTTAGGTAGGTATGCAGCACGTATGAGATGGATCTTATTTAACAAATCACTAGCTGTTAATATTTACATTTTTGAATTTGTCATTATTTCCTTGGTCACTTTATAGACACGTGTAATGAATTGTTAGGCTCTCATTTTGAGTGCATGAGTATCTTTATTTGTAGGGAGTGACAGGGTGAAGTTTGCAAATGCCACATATGGTTTGCTTTTATTAAATATTGACTGTTAAATGCAGGTTCTGAAACTTTTTTGCATCTTCATTTTTCATAAAATGGACTAAGAATAAAAACAGTTTGGACTGGAAAAGATCAGAAGAACCATTAGTACAACAGCCATGAATTGAAAAACCACTGAGCCAGAGCCTGTTTTGTAACGTGTAGTAATGTTTATGGTTGTTTTGACTGCTCTAGCTGTCTGATCACCCCTTTCTAAGATGAGACCCCAGCTTCTGGAATAGAGAGTTTTGGAGTTGGTTTTTGGTGGTTTTTATTTTTTTATTTTTTTTTTTAAATGGGGAAAAGAATAAACAGCAGAATTGTGTAAAAAAAAAAAAAAAAAAAAAAACAAAAAAAAAAAAAACATTATTTCCAGACTCAGTGTACTTCTAGTAGTTCCGGTCTTCAATTAATAAGGTAGGGAGTTCACTTTGGCTTGTTTCCAGTGACTTAAATGGTCAACATACTTGCCAACAGTCCCTTTCTCACTTAAATCAAGTTGCAAGTTTTATACTGAGGGTATAATGGTTGCCACATTTCCCTGTGCAATCAGTATAGTGTCAGTTCTCATTGTGTTGTGAAGTGTTTCAGGATTCCTTGAATATGAAAGACACTATATAATTTCTTTTCCATCTGAGCAAATAAAAGCTGTTTGAAAAAATGAAGTAATACATTCCTCATAATAATAAATGCAGTAATATGAACTTTTGCTCAAATAAACAACCTTATCTGATGTTTTATGTTGTCAAGTTGAAAGACTTTTGTATAACAAGTTAATTAGCAGTTACTGCTCCTTGCCAAAAATATCTTATGTGGTGCTAAGTAAAGTTGTAGTGCTTTCTTTATAGAGATCTTTAAACACACGTTTTCTGTGAATAAGAAGTACGTTTTTGTTTAACAGAACACATACCGGGAGGATCTCATCAACCAGAAATGCAGTTCTGAGCTGCTTTGGTTAAGTTTGCAGCCACTGGAAACTAGAAAAGTTGGTGTAATTTTTACACCAGTTGACTACAGAAGAGTAGCTTCCCTTATTTTAATCAGGTAAGCCAAGTTTCAGATGTGAGAATCAAATAACTCAGTGTGGAAAGGAATTTACAAAATCTTGAAGTAAAGACAAATGGTCAAAATTTGAAAGTCAGAATATCTCCAGTTTAATAAAAATTGCTTAAAGGGTCTTTGTGTCTTATGCCTCAGTCATTAAAAAAGCACCTGTTTTTCCTTGGTATGTGACCAGTGGACTCTAAAATGCATATGAATGTACTGAGGTAATTTTGAGTTAAGTGAGCAACACATTGGGTGGCTTTGCTATTTTCCATTTAGCTTCATAGTGACAGGATTTGAGTATCCAGTGTGTCTGATGTGCAGCCACTCATTGGTTGTCTCTGAATGAAAAGATAGTTTATGGAAAAAGCAACCATTTTCACTAGGTGGAACTGTTGTTACCCAGTGGCGGTGGTCACAGAGCTTGTTCCTTCACTCTGTGAAATTCACTGGTGACTGGTTCCAGGGTGGTCTGCTCTGCATTTAGGGGAAACCTATCCTGGTGTGGCCAGTAACTCTGTTACTGAAACACTGTTGTCCTGGATTGGCACCTAGATAGCAAAGCAGTGATTTCACAAACTTTATTTGTGTTTTAGCAGCTGATTGCTTGTTTTTTGTATTATGGCAGAAACAACTTGACTGTTCTGGATGTGGTCAATGTAGAAGGCTTTGGAGCCAAAGAATTGCTTAAGGTAGGGGGAAGACTACCTGGTACAGGAGGATCTCTTCGATTCAAGGTGCCAGAAGCTACACTAATGGACTGCAGACGACGTGAGTAAGAAGAAACAAGTCTCTTGATTTTGTATTATTTTGTATTATTCTGTAGTGGTACAGATACACATTATTGTAAAGTAAACAGAATGTTGAAATAGAAAAAGCTGAAGAGCTTGGTCATGAGAGCTGTAGATTCTATTTTCTCAAAACACTGACTGATAATAGTTACAGATTCTAGAAATACACTACTGCAAATCAGTCTGTATCAGTGTTGATCACTTCTGATTTTTTTATTAGATTGAAAGTAAAAGTAGCAATTTATTTATAAACATAAGAAAAATAATTTTTTAAACACTTTAAAATAATTTTTCTTTTTTTCTCCTTTAAGAACTGAAAGACAGCAAGCAAATCCTATCCATTACGAAGAACTTCAAAGTAGAGAATATTGGGCCTCTTCCTATAACAATTTCATCAATGAAAATCAATGGTTACAGTTGCCAAGGATATGGATTTGAAGTGTTAGACTGTCAGGAATTTTTCTTGGCTCAGAACTCATCACGAGAGATAAGCATTGTGTAAGCACTGACAAATTTGCTGACAAATTAACTTAAGTGGAAATTTGAAGTAATTAATCTCAGTAACAGACACTCCAATATCACACCCTCACATAAAATTTGGTGAGCTTCAAATACAAATTTCATAAGCATTTCCCCTTTTCAGTAAGGGTTATTCTAACAAATTGATAATAATGTGTCTTTGTGAGACTCAAATTATTTTTAAAAAGCAGTATTATGTGTCTTTTATCGGTGCATTATGAAGTAATAAACTAAAGCAAAACAGTTGTCACAACAAAGAGTAAGAAATGCTTTGCCACTGGGTTTTTCTTATTATTTGATTGTTATTCCCTGGCTTTTTCCAAGTAGCCTGACCACAATCTAGTCATGTTTTCCTAAAATTGCACATAATCTAAAACTGATTCTTTTTAAAATCCTGTTGAGTGAGAATCATGACTTAAACACAAATAGAGCTAATACTACTGTGTTGCAGTGTCTGCTGTTTCATATATAAGTATCACCTCTACTGACTGGAAAGCAAGTCATACCTTCTATCAGTACCTGTGGCGGTCAGACGGAATAATGGTATGGGCCAGGGAAATAAATAAGAAGAAGAGACAAATCTGATGGTTTCTTCTGCTTTCCCTGCCTCGTTCTAGGCTTACTGTAGCACTTGGCCCTTTCTGAAGTAATGCTGCCTGTACACTTGACAATTTGACAGTCTTACCTCTGTTATGGGCTAATGGCATCTGTGTAGTCTAAGCAGACAGTGGTAACTTATTTCATTGTCTTTTTTTTTTAAATATATATATTGTTAAATCAGAAGTTATTTTGTATTTTTGGTATTGGTGTGACTCAGAAAATTAAATTCAGTCCAGCACTGGAAAAGTAACACCATCTCTGTCTGCTTTTCGTGACAGGTTTACTCCTGACTTTACATCTTCATGGGTAATCCGGGAGCTTACACTGGTAACTGCTGCTGATTTGGAGTTCCGCTTCACGCTCAATGTGACTCTTCCTCACCATCTGTTACCACTGTGTGCAGATGTGGTGCCAGGACCCAGCTGGGAAGAGTCTTTCTGGAGGCTAACTGTCCTCTTCGTAAGGTAATGCTTTCAGGGCCCGTGTACCAGTTCGAAAGGGACCCATGCTAACACAAGCACTTTTGGCTTGTGTTAGATCTTTAGTGGTGATAGGGCCTAAATCTCTACTGCATCTGTGTCCCAAGACTTCTGACAGATGGCTTGGACAGCTTAGGTGTGATTCAGTAGCTGGTAACAGAGTTGTCAAGCGTTTCTTTCTGCTCCTAATAATAAATTCCATGTTAAGGCTGCAGAGAAAAAAAGACTAGGATACCCCCACAGGAGTACCCTTGCTAAGAAGACTTACTCTTGCCACAGCAGAGATGCACATGTGTCATATTTTAAGCCCAGCTGGCAACCCAGAACCACCCAGCTGCTCTCTCGCTCCTGCCCTTCTGCTACTGCTGAACCCAGCACAACATGTAACAGTATTTGAATGTTGTAAATAGAATCGAGTGGATTGGTAGATTATCTTGATGCATTTCTGAAAAATTAACATGAATTTTATTTATAAAGTTTCAGACAACCAAGTGAAGACCTGCTTTTCCTTATGCCTTCTTCCTTCTCTCACTTGTTGAAAAATACTTGTGTTTGTTGTTAGGTTTTGGTCGGCACACTGCTATACAGGCTAGCCCAGAAAGATTAATTGGCTCTTGTTAGCTGACTCCTTGCTTGCACATGGTGAACTGCTTTTAAGAGGATAGTACCTTTGTACAACAATTAAGGGTTCTGCTCCTACACATATTCTTTTCTTGTTTTCTTTAACTAACCTTTCACACTGTGTAGTGTGAACTGAACGTTGTGTTTGTCACAGATGATCCCCAGTGCTTTCATCACACCAATCTGAATTCCTACAATCATTACTAACAAGCAATAAATGTGAATGTCATGGTGATACATACATGTGCCTATGCATACCTCACTGAGATCCTGATGCACACTGTGGTTCTGCTTGCATTGTTGTTTTCACACTGAAAACGGAGCGTAAGTGAAGCAACACTAAGGACCACATTACTGGTTCTAGATGCAACAGAAGCAGACTACAGGGATCTGAAAGATCAGGAGTTTCTCATTCTGTTTTCCTGCTGAAAAAATTCATACTGCATGATTGAGCAAGTGGTTTGATGAATTACAAAGATCTTTATTCTGATCAGTTTATATTTGGTGCAATTAAGACAACAGAGAAAGAGGATATTTTGCAGCTTCAAGTTTAATTCAAAAGTGTAGTGGTATTTGTAGCCGATTTTATGCCCGTATTTTCTCTAGGAAAAGAAAGAGACAGTATTAAACAGGTGTTTTTTTTTTTTTTCCTTTGTAAATTCCTTGGCCAAGTTATTTTATTGAGAATAACTGGCAAGGGCTATAAAGAAAAAAGGAAAAGAAAAGACCATTAGAATTATTAATTTTTAAACTGTGTTTTGAGCTTTCTTATTTGTCTCCTTATTTAGAATTTACTAACAAAATGTTTGGAAAATGCATTTTGTTAAAGCTTTTTAACTCTATCACTGAATACACCTGAAAATTGTAGACACCAGTATCTGTAGTTTTCTTTGGCAGTTTGTCCCTGCTCGGCGTGATTCTAATAGCCTTCCAGCAAGCCCAGTATATCCTAGCAGAGTTCATGAAGTCAAGACAGAGGCCAAATCCTAGTTCTTCACCACAGCAGAACAGCAACTCTGTTGACATAATCAGCTCTGATTCCTACAAGTAAGAATACCTTTTTCTTTTGAATTGCCTTTTTTTTTTTTTTTGTACCCTATGTATTTTGGACTAATGCTTTGTCTGTTTGTATTTTGATACTGATGTGGACTGGTTTAGAGGAGATGATGTTCCAAGCAGCCTTTTTCAGAGAGCCTTTAGTGTTGGGTCTCGTCTCCACAGAAGAGAAATGGAAGAACTTTATAAATGTTGATTATTGTTAGTAGTGCATAGGGTAAAAATTGTGTGATGGAAGTAAAAGATACAGCATGTATCCTTTACTATGATAGTAGTACATAGGAAACCACAAAAAAGAAGTAAAGGTTCCATCACAGCAGTTGCGGAAAGAGGTGAAAATACATTAGTGGTCCTCAGTTCTGACCCCCTTGGGTAGTCAGTTAGGCGCTTACTGAAGCATATAAATGTGTTTGAAGTCCAAGTCTTTCTCAGCTCCCCCTGAAATCAGAATGTGCTTAGCTGATATGGTAAATTGAAGACCCAGTGCAGTGTCACAGCTTGTGACTGTGCCCCCCCCCCCCTTTTACAAAAATAGGCTATAAAACAATTCATGATAGCTTCGTAGATAAAAGCAAATCTCAATTTATTTTTTTCTCAAGGGGAAGCTGCAAGACATTTATGGATTCCTATAGTTCCTCAGATAAAGGTAAAGGGAAGGGCTTCCTGTCTGTAGGCACTTCTTCCAGCCGAAGTCAGAATGCAGCAAAGAGAAGTCCTGCGACCTACAGTCACTCTCAGAAGAAACACAAATGTTCAGTTTACTACAGTAAGCAGAAACCAAACACAGTGGCTGGCAGTGCCGTTGCAGCTACCGATGAGAAACAAAACCAGATTGCAGAGAACCAAATCTCAGCACCAAAAGAGGACATTTGCACTGATGTTGTCAGTGAGAACTGGGTAACTCTCAAATATGCAAATGGCATAAATGTTAACAAGAATTTAACTCTTCCAGAAGACTTTCTGGGTAAAGAAGAAAGTGCACTGAAAAATACAGTTCTCGTGAAAAATACTTCTTCAGAGTGTGATCTGAAGGAAGATCTTCAAACATGTATGTTTCCTAAGGAAACTAACCTTAAAACTTCAGAAAATCTAGTCGAGCTCAAAGAACAGGAATTCTGTCCTGTGAAGATGTCCAAGAAGCTACCTGAAAGTCACTTGTCCAGAAATTCACCTCAGCAACAGCCGGAACTGCAAGAAATTTCTAGGAAAAATAATGGTAATTTTCTTTTCTTTTTTTAATTTCTGACAGTCAGAATTGGTGGGTGAAATCTTCTGTTGAGTTCACTGTGGTGAGGATTTTGTCTCTTGTGTGGGACAAGGAGATGTGTTTCTTAGGTTTTCATGATGATTTATCTGTTTACATTCTTAAGGAAACAGCTTGCATTAAAAAGTTTCATAAATCATATATTTGCCTTAGCTTACAGATTTTGAGCTTATGCAGTAACATTTTAATGGTTAAAGTAATTGATGTCATAGATCTGCTTATAAGTCAAAAATTGCCCTTGTCAAATATTCAGAAACATCCCAGAACATTTCAGATCCACTGAAAATCTGATGCCTGATTTTTAGTCACGAAGCCAGCACCTCCAGTACTGGATATTCTTTGATATCCTTTGATAAAACCACCTAAGATAACGAAGAGGGTATTGTGCACTTATATTTTGTAGGAATTTGCAGATTGACCTTTCTCTTAGTAGCTGCATAGCTGTATTTTTTACCTTACTTTTGGATGGGTTGGTTTTTCCACTTGTGGAACTAAGCTGCCTGGGAAGTCTTACCTCTTACCTTCACAACTCAGAATTTTAAGAGCAGCTTGAGAGCACCTGGAGGCAATAAAGAGCAGGGTAGGAGAATGCGTCCTCTGGAATCTTGGCTTTATTTGGGAACTCAGCTGAGTAGTTGAACACTGAAGTCTGGCATTTGCTGTAACTGTGGCAGAGTTACTTAGTGAGCCATCACAGCAGGATTTCAGGCCCTGCTGTAGTGTGTAGTGGGCCTGTTGTTTCCAGTTGTGTTGTTATCTGTGAGATACAGCAGGCACAAGAGTGCTGTCTTCAGGTAGAGGCAGAATAATTTCACCCATACTTACAAAGTATTTTTACATTCTTCATGTGCTTCTAAACTGCAGAGTGTTATTCATTCTTTGCTTTGAATTAGGAAATCAGATAGAGGAGAGAATAATCAGTAATTATGTCTTAACTGTATTTATGTGCACAGGAAAGTAACTTTGAGTTACTCGAAAAGTAACTCAGAAGTACTGTGGAAATCATGGTTGTACATAAAACAATTGAGATTAAGTAGACATTTTCATTGACAAAGCTTCCACCTTGAGGCAGTGTTTCAGGAGTACTTGTATTCAGTGGTAAAGCAGTACAGGTAATCTGATGTATTGTCTATTGAGCAGTTGTTTTGTGCACTGTCAGGAATGTATGTCTGTGATTCAAGAAGTTTGATAGGATAAATGAAGTCTAAAAAGTACTATGCTGCAGTGTTTCTATCTTGATTTAGTTGCAGACCTGGTTTTGTGCAAACAGACTCTTAAAGATCTCAGGTACTCCCGTGTTTGTATGCTGGAGAAGAATAGAGTGGTTTTAAAGCTCTGGCACCCTCCCTTTCTTGGTGTTTCCAGTGTCTCATTCATATGGGCTTCTTTTGCAGTCATTGTGACTGCCTGCTCCAGAGAGGAGAAGGTGGCTGAGTCAGAGCTAGGACGCTGTAGGTGGTTGATAGATAGGAAACCACAAAAAAAAGTTTGGGTGGACCTTGACTGTATGAGGAGACCAGTAAGTGATGGCATCTCTCATGCGGAGCAGACGAGTCTCGGAGCAGATCACTGTGGATGTATACCAGATATCCAAGATACCTGAAACAGAGCTGAAGTTAGTTCTGCCCTATCCAGCACTGGCTGCGACTCAGCTGGTCAACTCAGCTGGTTGTTGAGGCAGGTTTCCTCTAATTTTCTTCATCTCTTAGACTTCGTTACACAAGAATATTTCTTCTTCTTCACAAGCCTCTCAAGAAAATGAACTTCTAATGTGGAAAGAAAGGATGGTTTCTCTGTCTTCATAGTGAATGCAGAGGGCACTTCAGAGACATCATGGACCAAATACAGGCTGTTCTTATTTTGATCTACCCATTTCTGAAAGGTCTCCTACCTACCCAGCTTGAAGGATTTTTTCCGTTTATTAGCTCAGTATTCCCTGACTTATATTACAGATCCATGGCTGGGACCCAAATAGTTCAAATTTGGATGAAATGAGCAGTTCTTGGGTAACTTAGGCATGTGCTAGGAGTGGTGTGCCCATGTGCTTGAATCAGAGCTACTTTTTGCAACTGCTGTAAGAATTTTTATACAACATTAGCTTTTGCTTTCGAAATTTTCAGCATCATCAGCCTTGATTTTGGTCTCTGAGTGTTTTGGAAACCAACACATGTCTGTTTTTAAAGAAAGGTAGAAGATGCTGTGGTTATGATTGGGAGCCCATTCTCTTCCCAAGTAAACTGATGTTACTGTTGTAATTGTAGGGAATAGCCAGCAAGTGCCTCTCAGGAATGAAACAGAAAACTGTGAGACTTTAAAAAAGCAGATCAACCTAAAGCCTTCCACAGAGAAAAAGATGAGTAAGGGACCTAAAGAAGAGACTCCGTGCTGCGGAAAAGAGGAGATTACTTCTTCTGAGGTTTGTGTTGTGATCTTTGTGCTTTCCAAATTTAAAATGGTCTTTTTATTGTTTATTTATATAGAGAGAGACATACAGGTATGTATGTACACGTAGGGATTATTACCTGTTCACAGGTCTGAAACACTGTAAATCAGATGAATAAGAAAGTACGCAGATGTGCTGTCCACATCCACTGCATATTAATGCCGCAGACCGTACATTTATTGCAGGCAGAGTAAAACACTTAAAGAACTTCATCAGGTAGCTGATAAACCCAAGAATTTGGTTTATATTTGTGTCCTGTCTACTGCATAGGAATCTCATGGCAAAAAGGTGTAAGGAACAATTGCTTACTATGCTTTGATGAATATGTATCAGGCAGAGTCTGGTCTTGTTTTGGGAACTGTTGTTAGAAACTTGTTTCCATGTGTGGCTGATGTAGCTCAGTTTGTTTCTTGCATTTTTTAAAATTACTATTATTTGTTGGTTAACTTACCCCATAATTTCCTCAGTTGTAATTCAAATGAATACCCCAACCCCCTCCCACCCCCCAGCTGCTGAGGAAAGAGAGGATTTATTGCTGCTGAACTTGCACACAGACTGATCATAAATCTGGCAGATGTGTTTTGTTTTTAGTGCATTGGGAATTTTATTGACTGCTTTCCTTTTTCTCCCCCCCACTTTTTTATTTCCCTGGAAGTCAGAGCTAGATGCAATGAGGGGGGAAATGCTAACATTGGGAATTCAGATATTTCTCTCTCATCATCTGCTGGTGTCTTGAAGGACAGAGTCTTGGAAAGGCTGGTCAAATTGATGGTGCTGGAAAGAGGATGTGCTGTGGAAAGGCACTAAATCATGAAGTAACTATGCATTTGGGTCTGGTTGTTCTGTCCAGAGAAATTTAGCTGGAAAAATCCAGTGGAGTTCATTTACTGAGTTGACTTCATTTTATAATGTATGTATTTTCTCGGCTCATATTTTTACCTTTAGCAAGAAGATGTGTATAGGAAGAAGAAACCTCAGGAGAAGAAGGAAGGAAACTTACCAAATATGAATTGGAATAGAAATAGAACATCTAGGAAAAATAAGAAGAAGAGTGTTAATATATCTACAAGGTATGTATTGCCTCACCAAGTCATGAAGAAATACATAGTTGCTGTAACGTTTCCGAAGGTTTTCCATAGTACATTTGGCAGGATTGCTTTATCTGTTTAAATAAACACAATTTAATCCAGGCCTGAGCCCTTATATTTAAGAATGTGCAGTACTAAGTATCACCAAAAAAAATTCCGTTTGTAAACCTGCATATATATAGACACACCCCATTCTGTATAGCAGTGGTTGCTCTGTGTTACAGTCTGGAATTTCATTGTGTATTGTGCGAATAAATTTGAGTCATGTATTCTGTTCAGTGAAGAAAGGAAAAAAAAGTTGTTGAAATGGTCCCACCTTCAGGAGAATCATCTGCTGTATTGAGTAACTGAGGCAATGTTGTCTTCTAGTAATTCTGGAAGATGAAGAGAAATATGTAGAAAGAGTGGCTTGCATTTTTGCCATAATGATTACAAATATTACAGCATCACTAGGCTCAGAAGAATGTTGAGAGCACCTTGGGTGGTTACTTTTGGTTTCCTCTTAAGGGTTGTTTAAAAGCATTTCTAATGTCAGTTGTAAACTACTTTTAATATATTTTTTCATGTATTTTAAATTATTTGGATTATTATTAAAAGATACCAGTTATAAGCTGCTTCTTGAATAGAAACACTTATGAGGAGAAAATCCTCCTCCTTCCCTTCCCCCAGCCCTTTGACTTAGGTCATGATCCTACAAAGCCTTCACAGACTTAATTTTTATTGCAAGTGGTCCTATTGAGGTCAGTGGACTTAACAAGGAGATTGTAAATCTGCAGGGGCTGTTATAATTCATTATAAACAAATTACTGTTCATTGTGTGGGAAGTCAGCATGTGTAAATCTTTGTAGGATGCACACCTTTGTAGCTGGGAAGGATTAAAAAAAATGGGAGGAGAAATACTAAAATTCTGCTCCTTGAACTGATTCAGCAGTTGCTGTTTTCTGAGTTAAGATGTAACCATTCCCTTCCTGTAGAAACTTGACAGATGGATTTTATTCATTTCTCCTTAATACTCTCTGATTAAGATATTGGGTCCAGATATTTCAGTCTTACTAGCATAAACTCGAGATTACTTCGGATGGTGGTTTTACTCTAGTTATAATTACACCAGTGAAATAGACATAGGGCACATTTTTCTATGTATGTAGGTCTTTGTACAATGCTAGACTGTACTTATCACTGTAAATACTGTAATTACTTCTGCAAGTGCACTAGAGAATGGAGTTAAACGTACACACGTTGTTTTGCTTACCCCCTTGAGAAGTAGTAGCCTGTGTGGTGGGATAGAGCACTTTGGGAAAGGTTTTTTAGCTTTCTGTAAAAGTGGGAATTAAGACTCCTGAACCTGTTCTTTGCCCTGTATGCTGCCTCAATAGTCAAGTGAGTTGAAGTGTTTAATGCCTGAAAAGGAAAAATGCAGCAGAAATGCGGAGTGCAAACATGTTTCTTTGGGTGTGGTTGTATTAGGGTCCCTGAGCAGAATGAATTGAAGCATATGTGCAGTGAATTTGAAAGGCCGGATCTGAGAGCAAATATTGGAATAAGAGCCTGGTGTCCTCAGGGTAACGGGGAAAACTGTAAAGTGGATCAGAAGCCTGGGAGCTTGTCCATACAGGGAGAAACAGGTATGCAGTCTTAATTGTCTTAAATGGGGAAACCAGCATAATATGGTTTTTGTGGCAGTAGGGCTGTATTCCTTCCTTGAGAGACTTGGGCTTCTCTCCCTTTCTAACCTCGACATGAAGATGGCAGGACTGGCACGAAGCGGTGCCTGAAATAATACCTGCTCACTTCTGAAGGGCTGCACATGCTTTGTCCATGTAGTTGGTTTGTGGTGCAAATCAGAAGAGGAGTCAGTTTAAAGTCATAATCCATCAGTTCCCGGCTGAAGGGCTGACGCTCTGCCTGTGTGCTCAAATTAAAGCTGGTATTAACTGAAGCGGGTGTATTGTGAGAGCCGCCTTTAGAATAGGCAGGTCATTTTTAAAAACCACCTCTAGCGTGGATACCTGCTTCCTGCCTTTCTGTCAAGATGTTAAGCAGCTATTTTCCTTGGCTTTGGGGAAGAGGAGGGCTGAAGAATCTACCAATGTTTATAGGATTGTCCTTTGCCTCCCTGGTGAGATAATAGGAAAGGAGAACCTATTACTTATGAATTCATTACTCACAATATTTGTCACTGCTTTCAGTATGCATGTTCCTACCACAAGGATATGTCTCATATTTAAAATATAAACTATATATTTCAAAGAACAGTGTGGGCTTCTTATTTCAAACCAATGCCTCTAATTGCACTGTGTCCTCACTTGCATTCATTTTATTGGGGATGTCATGTAGGTTATAAGCTCCTTGTGGTGGGGGCTTATGTGTTTATTTTGAGGCCATCAGTAAATACTATTTTCTGTCCTATTATCAGTAAATTCAGAGAAACCATGTAAATTCGTGTTTCAGATGACTTTTCACTGAATCTTCAGCCGAAAGATTTTTTTTTTTTTTTAAATGTTTTGTATCATTGTTTTTTTTTTACAACTTCTTTAGAAAGTTTTTATCAGCGGTCCAAAAAGAAGTGTTTGGAGAAGTTTTGCTCTGATTCAAGCTCGGATTGTGGAAGTTCATCAGGAAGTGTTCGTGCCAGTCGTGGGAGCTGGGGTAGCTGGAGCAGTACCAGCAGTTCAGATGGAGATAAAAAGCCTATGATTACTGCCAGGCATTTTCTTCCATCCAGTAAGTTCTGCAAATATCACCTCTGCACAGTAGTGGGCAGAATTTTAGGCTTCCTTCTGAATGGAAAGGGGTATTGTGGCATGGGACATGTAACTCAAACATGGGGAGAGATATAAAGAACTTGGTACTTGGAAAAAAGTACCACAAGTTTTGTGAGGATAAACATGAGCTGTCAGGTTACAGAGAAAGTGTCAGGCTGCTCACTTGCTCAGTTTGTTTTCATGGAAAGATGGAAGAACTGAGAGTAACTAGTCAAAACAATTTCTGCCTTTGTATTTCTGTTATATCACATTATTCTTTGAAAAATACTACAGCTGTTTTAAGAAATCCACAAACGAGGAATGTGTGAAAGCAGTCCAGATCTGAGGATGCTAGGATTACATAGCTGTATTTGAGGCATAAATAGCCGGAAAACTTGAGCCACTTGACCGATACGTGAAATGGGAACTGTGGTTCATTACTGCAGATTTTTGAGTACCTGAATATCATTTAAGTAGTTGAAAGCCTAAACCCTGTCATGCCATCACTATCCAGACTGATGTGGCACTAGAATTAAATTTTAAAGAAAGTAAGCCCAGCTTACCTGAAAAAAGCCATTCTGAATAATTTAAAAATATTCATGTACTTACATGTGTATTTGTGTGAAACTTTAAATTACCGAAAGATAGTATGTGGTGCATCTATACCTCCAATCTAATAGGTAGTGAATTGTGCATACCTGACTTTTCTGTTTGTTCAAATTGTGATGCCTCTTAAGAAAATAAGTAATTTCAAATTCAGAATTGATTTGGTAGTCACAAGGAACCTCTCCATTAAAAGTGTGGTAATCACTTATAAAATACATTTAAGACCATGTGGATGTAGATAGCACGCTTTGAAATTAATGCAGTTAGTGATACTCTGGTGTGAGAGAAAACTTGATAAACACCATTGATGGTTCTGTTTCTGTGTACAGTATATTCTGTGCATACTTCTTTTTTTAGGATCTTTGTTTTTCACAGTCATTCTTTTCTTTAGGAGAGAATATTTCACAAAATGATTTTCCATCTGAAACTCCTATCACTTTAAATCTGTCTCATAACATCTGCAATACCAGGTAAAAAAATTGAATCTCCACCTGTAAGACATTAAAGAAACACCACCAACTTGAAATCCTGTCTCAGTTTGAGAAATTATACCTACCTGTTTTATTGTCATTTTCTGTGATCATCTAATTGTACTTACTGGTTAGAAGAAGAAGAATCTTCTTCAGTACATGAAAAGAGGTATGCAAAGTGGATTATGCTGGGGAAGTACAATAAATGCTTCCAACTGTAAAATAAAATTTGGGAAAAAATGGAAGTGTTTTTCCCCTCTCATTTCTTCCAGGTCTTAAAACTTAACTACATTTCCATTACCACTTTGTTATATTCAAGTAATAACAGTTCAAAAAAAGTAAGGTGGGAATGAGACTTTCAAGTTGATGCTATTCTTTTAATGGGAATAATGTTCTCCTAGGATATACAGCATGAAAATTGATTCCCCCCTCCCCCACATTCCTTTCTACCTCTTTACTGTAGTAGTGATAGCATCTGCAATTTTTACTGTGAGTCCTCATTTCACTTCTCATTCATAACTCTCTTTTTACTAGCAGAAATAATTTAATCCTGTGGGATTCTGGTGCTTGCAAATGTTCCCTTTCCATTCATTTTGACTAGTTTCTTTGATGGGTTTTGACAAATATGAAATTGATGTTTATGTGCACCTATGTATCTTCATGGACATAAAAGTAAACTTCCCTGAAAGTTGTTGGGAGCATTGAAACATTATGAGAGATCCTACTCATCTTCCAATTTTAGAGAAGAGCTGTTGAATTAATTTGCAATAGGTTGATACTTGGATGATAGAAGTGGGGTAATTAAGATGTATTAATCTTATTCATTTTGCATGTGTTTTAATTGAGGAAAAAAATACCTTTATAAAATTGCCCAGTGGCAATTTAAAATATGAAAAATCAGGAAAGTGGGAAAGCATTAGCAGTCATGATGTTCATTTTTTACATCTCTGTATATTTCCTTCAAAATACATTGGATTATGAAACATAAATGTCTAGACTTAAGAAATTAAATCTTCTTCTCATCCAGCAGAGACATGAATAGCATCCCTCAATATCCTGAAAGCTTATGTCCCAATTTCACTGACATAGCTGCAGATCCTGACAAAAATAAAGGTCAGTTACTTTTATTAACAACTGAAGCTGGTTTTTGCACACTTTGTCAAGCAGTTTTATTGATGTTGCTAATAATACTTCTATACACCAACTTGATAGACATGTTGTTATTAGAACTTGACTTCTAAACCAGTTAAGAGCAAAGTTAGCTTAGCTAAATGAAAGCTAATAACTTTGATTTCTTTCTTTTTTTTTTTTTTCTGGATCTACTCTATGTTAATCATAGAAACAACTGGTTTGGAAAAGACCTTTAAGTTCAAGTCCAGCCATTACCCCAGGACTGCCAAGTCCACCACTAAACCATATCACTGAGGGCCTCATGTTTTTTTAACACTTCCAGGGGTGGTGATTCCACCGCTGCCATGGGCAGCCTGTTCTAATACCTGATTACCCTCTCTGTGAAGAAATTTTTCCTAATATCCAGTCTAAACCTTCCCTGATGCAGCTTGAGGCTGTTACCTCTTGTCCTATCGCTTGTTACTTAGGAGAATTTGACATTTAGGTTTCAACTTGTTTTAGGTATTCTTTGGGTGTTTTGTCATCCTCTTGCTTTGTGAGATTTATGTCCAGAAGTAACATGGCTGGAAGATGAAGAGCACTGGTTGTGTTAAAATGAAGCTTGGCATCAAATCAAATATGAACTTTTGTCTTTAAATTTAGACATCTGGGACTTGGTCTTTTTGAAAGCAGTAATGAATGAAGCTGGGTTGGGCTGTTGAAACTCTCCGAGTTTTCATTGTTTGTATCTCTAAGGGAAGTAATACTAGCTTGTTGAGTGGGATTCATAAAGGCATCAGGCGCGGTGAGGTGGAGTTTGAAAGATGGTTAGGACACATGGTTCTTTCAGGCAACAGAACTGCCTGCCTGTGGCTGTCCATTCTGCTGTAGGTTTAACCTGAATCTTGTTGGTCACAAATGCTGATTAAACTTTTTCCATGGTAGCAGTATCCGTTATATCTATCATGTGAAATAGTGAAGTAGAACCAACTTTGCAACCCTTTTCTTGTGGAAACTGCTAATTTGGAATTTTTCTTTTCTCCAGCTGCCTGTTCTCCCAGGGTTGATAGAAACCAAGTATCTGTGGGCAGTCAGAGCACTTAGTCCATAGACAGCAGCACAATGAAAATCTGCCCTAGGGGCTAAATACATCCATAATGAGTTCACAAATTGTTTGGTTGTGAATAGCTTTAGTCCATTAAGAATGGGACCCTGTTGCCACTGCATTCATCCTTGGTTAGACTTCAGAGATGGTTACTGACTGGTGGGTGAGAGAGAGGCTGGTATCCCTGCCGTCTGTCCTGCTGTGAGGAAGGGTGCCACCTAATGCGGATGGCTGATGAATTAAGGACAGTCTGTAGGAATTTCTTGCCCTGTTTTGTTGAATTTCTGCTTCTCAGTTCAAGTCTTTTTATGTATATATATTTTAACACGTAGAAATTTTGAGATTTGTTTAAAGATGGACATTCGTCACAGAAGAATAGATTGGTTACTAACTGGATATTTTTAGTCTAACATACAGTCCTTATGGATCTGAGAATAAAGTGTCCTTGTGATACTTGGAGTTTGTGGAGCCTCCTTCCTGTTGTTCTGCATTTCATTCCCTTTTCCCTTTTTAGGTCTTTATCCAACAGGAGACTTGTGGCCTGCCCAGCCAGTCTGCCTGACAAGCAGTTTAAACTACAACCTTGAGAATAATATACCATGCGTGATCCAAGAAAGCCCCTCTGTCCACAACAGGTAAGTTATGTAAACATGCAGAGGACTGCACTTGCACTTGAACTTATCTTACAATATCTGAAAAGCAGATAATAGTTAAATTCTTGCTGCCAGTTCAATCTCGGTTCTAGTTGTTTATGCTCTTCCATTAGTAAATTGGGATTAATTTTTGCTGACAGAGGTGTTTCTGCTCATATAGAGATATCCAGGAACTTCTTTCAAGTTTAATTAAATACTTTTTGGAAAGTTTTTAGTTTCTTCCACTTCTGTTGCCTGGCCAGGCAGAGGGCCTGGCTTTTACATTTGTTGCCCTCTTGCTAAACACATGGCTTCTGCTTATCATGGGGTCTGTTATGCAGTGTGTACTGTGTTAAATGGCATGAACAGACATTGTTAAATAAAGACAAATAATCCAGTGTGGTGTAAGGATGCAAGCTCATCTTACTGTTTCAGGCTCTGTGTAGATTTGTGTTGATCTTCCTGTAGTAATGAACTTGAGTAGTTCTTGTACTTTAGACTCTCCACACTGCAAATTTTACTAATGAAAGATGCACCACAAACTACGGAGAAGAAATACTCTGCCACCACATAGCAGTGAATTAGAGCTAGTTCTTCAAGTCAGATCCTGTCATCCGAAATGACATAGTGGTAACGTGGAAATCCCCTAGTGACAGTCTTGTGATCCCAACCAACCTGCTGACCTCAATTCTGACTGTCATGTTAACAAACTGCAACCCTAGTGATTGGGAGCAGTGGCTGGCAATCTGTCCGACTCTGGAATCAGGTGAAATACATGTGATTTGTGGCAGATTATGTATTATGCTAATTTGCTTTCATATGCCCATCTCAATTTGGACTTTATATGCAAAAAATATGTATAATTCTTTATTCATATGTAGTAGTAATAACTTACAATAGCTTCTTGCCCAAATAGTAAAATTGAATTAGTACAACTTGAACTGAAATCCCACCTTCATATGCCTACCTTGTCCAGACTGTATGCAGTCTTGGACTTCTTCAGGCTTTCTGCATAGCAGGGCTTGTTTCGCTACTGACATATCTTCAAGAATTACTTTTGAAAAGTCTTCTTTTATTATTTTAATTAAATTTTAATTATTTTAATTAAAACAAGTACAATCCCTAGAAATTAATGTGTAGTTTAGAAAACGTACTGTTTAACAGGACTTTAACGTGTGTGGCAGGGAAAGTAGAAATCTCCATTTTAATTGCTATTCTCAAGCATTCAAATGTTTGAGAATGGGTTACATTTTCTTCTACCTCACATTACATTATTTCACTTTATATCTACCATTTCCATGGTTGTGGGAAAGAAGTACAATTATTTTCTTTTTACAGAGGAAGAAGTTGAAGCCAGTTAGATGTTGCAGGACTCTGGTAGCTGTCATTACAAGTTGTTCAGCCTCCCAGAGGGAAAAGAGCTCAGTGAGAGAATCGTTGCGTAGTGTGTCAGAGTGGATCCTGGCAGAATTGGCAAGCAGAATGTGAAAATCCTCATCATCAGTTGCAGGCATTTTGCATCCAACAGCTTTACGTTAAATAAGTATTTCTAAACAGTTTTCAGAAGTTCTGCAAATTGTTTCTGACAGCAGATTTTTCTTTTTCTTGGGACAGCTTCATCGACTGGAATGCAGCTTGCGACAGCCAGTTTTCCAACATGTATTGTCCACTAGAGATGAATGAATACGGTGCTTTCCCAGAAGGTAAGTTGAAATAGAGCTTATGAATTATCGCTGGGCATGATGTTTTTAACTCTCACCTTTTGTAGAGCAAAGGCTGAGCTTTGTCTATAAACATCTGGGTGTTGATTGCTTAAGTGGGCTTTATGGTTTCCAGCTGACTGGGTGCTCTGTAGTAATAAACAATGTCTACATGTGGTGGATGAGAAGACTGGGTTTTGTATGGAGTTATTAAGCCTGCAAAGCCAGTATACAGGACTCTGAGAGGGAATAGAGAAAAATTCTCGTGACTACAGTATTACACAAATCTGTTTGCGTAATTTTGTTTCCCCTCTGGTAGGCTTCTGCCTTCAAGTGTGTGAAACAGAAGGCCTCTTGTGAACAATTACCTTTCCAGGCTAGAATTTCTTGGCTTGGGAAGCACACTGGCAACAACCTAAAATTCTTTAGCATTACCTAAGCAATAATTAAAGGTCAGGCTACAGTATCACAGGCAGCACAGTGATCCCTCAGGTGCTTAGAGCTGAGGCAAGTTGGCAGTGAAGCCTGGGTATGCTCTGCCATGCGAGTTCTGTTGCTAATAAAGACTCTGCTCTCCAGTAGAAAGATTGCCAACCCTTTATCCTGTCCTCCTAATAGCAGTTTGTTAGTGAGTCCCTAATACAGAGTGGTACTCCTGTTAACAGAAATTGTTATGCTTTGCTGCTGTGCTGCCCTGAAGCTGCCTGAAGTCACTGAAGGCTTAAGCTGGTTCCAGCCTGGCTCACTCCAAGAAGATTCAATGCTTCTCCACTGAAATGTTAAGAGTTCATATTGTAAAAGTCTTACTTTGTCTTCCTGCTTTTATAAACTGCAGAAAACATGAACTACCCTAGTGGCTTCCCAGGTACTGCAGCGGTGCAGAATACAGCCTTCATTGACCAGAACTGTCCCTCCACCTGGAATGCACCTCCCAACATGCCACCCACCTGGGAGCCCACCAGTTATGTCAGCTCCGCGGTGAGTACTGTCACTGCAAGGCTCTGCCTTTGTGCACCTCTTCAAAGCCTTCCCAGTGCATTCCTGTCTTTTCTACCTGTTGCTTGCACATTCTTCATGAATCCTTTACCCTGGTATATGTATGTGATGCTGGCATTGGTGGCCTGGCTTTTTCCCAGCTGTTGGTCAAGGTTGCTACTGGGCCATGTCTTTGAAATTTTAAGACAAATCCTCTTGCCTGAAAATTGACTAAAATCATCTTGCATATGGAAAAAACATTCTGCACTTACATAGTCTATTAAGACTTTTTCCTATCAAAATCAACCTTTCCAGATGAGGGTAAAACACAAAAAGTGCTGACAGCAAAACCCAGAGAGATTAGAAAATTGTAGAGTTGAATGGACAGCTGCTCTCAGTGACTTTGACAGGTTTTTTATGCTAGGAAATCCAGGTGATTGAAGATGGAGTCGTGCAGATTTCTGAGTGCTGACTTTGATCTGTTGTGCTCCAGACTAGCCATGTGTATGTCATCCCATAGTGCAATGTAGTGACTTTGGTTCAAGGTGGTCTGCAACAGTAACCACCTTCTTTTCTGCTCATATTTCAAAATAGTCTATTTTAGAATTTTATTTTTTTTATTTACAGTAGGTTTATTTTGACTAAAACTAACCAAGAAGTGTTTCCAACTGCAAAAGTGAAAATTATGACTATTAAAAAGTGGCAAAACTGGTAGAAGACTCTTTGGTAACAAGAGTTGGCTTTATTTCATATTTTATTCAGGAATGCCAGGAAACACAGAAGGTAAAGATTGGAAAATACATTAGATAATTCAGTTCATTTCCCTGGTGAGCTTTTCCCTACAATACATTTCAGTGTTTCATTCAGTTTTAAAAGTCCCAAGACTTCCGTGACCTTCTCCGAGAGGATTTCCTCACAGCCTAACACATCTTGCCCTCCAGGAGGTTCTTTATAAGCTTTCGAAATTTTCTAACTAAATTCCCTAGCTCCCAGTTATAGTCTCTTTTCCACAGTGAATACCCCACTCTGCTCCTAGCATTCAGTCTTTCAGTACTGACACATACTTCAACCTTTTTCTTGTCATTTCTTAGGTGTCCTCACTTTTAACTCTCAAAACATATGTGGTGCTCATTGCGTCTTCCATTTCTCTCTTATTTTTCTTAACAGCCTGACCAGAACTGAATATTATGTTCCTGTTACAGTAATATCAATGCCATGCAGGGAGGAGCTCATATGGCTTCATTTAGCAAAGTGCCTTTACACACACACACACTAATGCTGTTGTAATATTTTCTGCAAACATACTGCTTTGTAAACTTGTCCAGTTTTCTACTTGTGCATTTCCTAAGTTCTCTGTGTAGATTCAGCTTCCTCCCACTCAGTACTACATGTCCACATTTTTTTCCAATTGGTCCATTTTGCAGTTTCCCATGATGATTTTATTTTGCCCTACAGCCCTACCTCTCAAGCACCCGAAGCTTGTCTCCAATGTCTGGACTTTTTGGTTCCATCTGGGCACCTCAGAGTGATGTTTATGAAAGCTGCTGCCCCGTCAGTGCCACGACCCAGCACTCAACCCACGTGGAGAACCAGGCAGTTATGTGTAAGCAGGAATACTATCCAAGGTTTAACCCCTTCCGTGCCTACATGAACTTGGACATATGGACTACAGCAGCCAATCGAAATGCAAATTTCCCACTTTCGAGGGACTCGGGTTACTGTGGAAATGTGTGAAAGGAATTTGATTTTAAAATGTGAATAAAGATGCTTGCAATTTTGATTACTAGAGTAAGCTGGTTGTTGAATAGATTACAATGTTGGTGGATATTTTGGCACTTTTATATTGAAAATAAATTTTTTTTACTGAAGTCTGAGCATTCAGTGCATTTTACAAAGCAAAGCGTATTCAGGATGCTGTTATTGTCAGGTGAAGGCTATAAATTTAAAACTCAATTTTTTTCAAGGATAAGGATGCTGTTAGGTTCTTTAAAGCATCCACGAACCTGTACTGCACGTTTCTTCTGAAGTTTACATTCTGTGGTATAAATTGGGAGTGCTTTAGGATCTGCAGGTACAAACTTACACCCGTAAGCAGTCGCATCTGTACTGAACAGTAGCACTGGGGACCTGCCTGTTGGTGCAGATCAGAGATTTCCCAAGTGGTGCCATTTCTAATGCTGAAAGTGTGTAAAATTCTGGCAGTAGAAAATAGGCCGAATTGGGCTTGTTTATCTGGCTTCAAAATGCAAGCTGTCACATGGGCAATGTTATGCTTGTGCAGTGTGGGTTGAGTGGGCATTTCTTCAGGAGCTTTTCCTTCTGAGTGACTCCTGACATTTTGTGTTTATATTTTTAGCCTTCATGTTGCAATAGCATTTTCAGTGCATTTAACTGCCCTTATTTAAAACGCCAAAGCTTGAACTGGAACAAACACTTCTTTGAGTGCAGAGTTCACACCACTCTCCAAAACAGAACAGCTTTGTGTTAGCTCTTGTTGTGAGACTGAAGCTTTGTAGTGGGAAAGGCAATCAGGAAAGTGCTGCCACCCATGTCAGGGCTGAATTCATCATGCAACATGTCTCAGCTTACCTTTCTGTAGAGCCTTTTCTTCTGACATGGCAGAGTGTGTCTGGGCATCTTTACTCTTAGGTGTCAAAAAGAGAGGAAGGTGTCCCATAGGTTCAGAGATGTCCTCAGCTAAGTTTGTAGAGAGTGAAGGGGGATCCAGTAGCAGGCTTGTACAGGCATTAGAAAGAAATTCTTCACTATGAGGGTAGTAAGGTGCTGATGCAAGTTGCTCAGGGAAGCTGTGGCTGCCCTGTCCTTGGCAGTGTTCAAGGCCAGGTTGGACGGGGCTTTGAGCAACCTGGTCTAGTGGAAGGTGTCCCTGCCTGTGTCAGGGGATTGGAACTGGATGATCTTTGAGTTCCCTTCCAACCTAAACCATTATGTGATTGTATAATAAAGATGGCAGAACCAAATCCTCTGTGGTGTCTGCTGGCACTGTGGCAAATGGCAGTGGCAGCAGGTTGCCACATGGAAGGTTCAGGTTGAATGTGAGGCAGAGTGACTTCCCTTGGAGAGTGGTGCTGCAGAACAGGCTGCCTCAAGGGGCAGACAGATCTTTCTGCCTGGAGGCATTCATGACATGGCTGAACAAAGCTGCACAGACCAGTGCTAGTGGTGGTGGCAGTCCTGCTCTTTGTGGGAGGTTGGACTAGGGGCCATCACTGTCCATTTACCACTCTGAGGATTCTGTGAGCTTGAGCAAGTTCCTTTTTGCTGCTTCAGTTGGTGTTCTCTTGCCCTTTGAACACAGACTGCAAAACGAGAACTCTGACGATGAGATGCTGAGGCTTTCCCATTTGTTTTATTCAAAGGCAGAGCAGATGAGGCACTGCTGACAGCCTTCAAGCAAGGCTGCTCGGCAGCCTGAGCTCCCAGACCTAAATTCTGTCCCTGTGTGTCTCGCCACGTCTCTGAGCTATCAGACCAGACCAGCTCCTCTGACTTGCTGGTTTCAGCCGGAAATGCCATCCAGGGCTTGAAATGTTTCATCAGCAACATTTCTGTATGAAGTTTATTTCAGTGAATCAACAGTTCCTGCAAAGAAAGCTTTGTTGAAAGATACCCTGCGAGCTATGCTTTCATGTGTGCTTGAGTTAACTCAGAAGGAGGTAGCAACTGGGTGGGATGCTCAAAAGCTGCTACATTTACTTGCTTTAACTGCTCATGGGGAAGGTGCTTTTAAGGCTTCCTTTGGTTTGATGTCAGGAAAACAGGATCATCCCTGAATGCTTTTGAAAACCATGGTGATTTAATGGCTTGATCAGGAACTAGTGACTGGAGTCTGGCTGCTTTCCACATTGTGTTGTGCTGGGCAGGAATCTGTTTAACTCTGCAGTTTAATTGCAGTTGCATGGGATTCTGAAGGGAGTTCACATGTTCGTATGAACTTTGATGCTCCTGGGATCAGTACTAAGCCATGAGAAATAGTCTTGACCACTGACATGCTTTGTGTGCACCTCTTGCCTATGGTAGGAGGCTTCAGGAGGAATAGAGTGGGAGTGCCAACACAATAAATATGGATGAAAAAGAGAAAAGTGTTCTTTTGCTTTGAAACATAATGAAATCCTTTATTCCCTCGATGATTTTGCTTGTTGTATAGCATGTTCATTGAATTTTGTATGTACAAGGGCACAGGAGAGAAGAGGGGGCATGCAAAGCTGTGCTTAGTTAGCTTACTCAGCTCATTCTGTTAATTGTTTTAAGGAGATCTGTATTTTTCGTACACTGGAGTTTTTCCTCGAGTACCAGTATAAGTAGATGCTTTTATTGCAACTGTAATGACCTGTAACGAAGGGAAGGGAAGGGAAGGGAAGGGAAGGGAAGGGAAGGCTGCATGGAGACCTCATAGCAGCCTTCCAGTATCTGAAGGGGGCCTATAGAGATGCTGGGGAGGGACTCTTCATTAGGAACTGTAGTGACAGGACAAGGGGTAATGGGTTAAAACTTAAACAGGGGAAGTTTAGATTGGATATAAGGAGGAAATTCTTTCCTGTTAGGGTGGTGAGGCACTGGAATGGGTTGCCCAGGGAGGTTGTGAATGCTTCATCCCTGGCAGCGTTCAAGGCCAGGTTGGACGAAGACTTGGATGACATGGTTTAGTGTGAGGTGTCCCTGCCCATGGCAGGGGGATTGGAACTAGATGATCTTAAGGTCCTTTCCAACCCTAACTATTCTGTGATTCTAAGAAAACCCCACAGAGTTATGATCAGCTTTAGGTCCCTGTTGTAAGTAACTGTAATGTTTGAGACAGAATAGATTGGTGGATAAGAGAGGGAAAAAAGCTTGCAATAAACCAGGCAAAGACACTGTAGACTTCAGGGACAGGGTTAAAAAAAATACCAAGTTAGAAAAGGTGATCTCTGTGAAGAAGATGGTCAGAGTTGTTAAAGGCCAGCAAAAGACAAGGGAAGTGAGCCACAAACAGCTGGAGAAAGACTGCTAAGAAAGAAAACAATCATTCTCTTTAATCAAACCAGAACAGATCAAGAAGTCATTCTTCTGGGAGCTGTGTAGTATTAGGCAAAGTATTTCATATAACTTTTCATAACAATAGCTAAGGAATGTAACAGGCTCATTAAAGTTACCAGGAATAATTGCTGCCATCAGGAGACATCTGTAGCTTAATTAGCAGCCCACTCAATGCAAGTGCATTTGGGCTCAGTTAAAAATCATTCCTCCTGCAGTAAAGGGGAAGATGAAATAAATAATTCCACTGCGAATTTCTTTGTGCTGAGATGATTATAATTCTCCTGGAGTGAAACTGGAGAGGTTGCTCTAAAGACATCGCATTGTCGTGAGCAAAATAATTCCCAATTTCTTGCCTTGTGCCAGGAATTCCTTACAGTGGGAGCTTCCCTGATCTCTGAAACTGGTACCAATTTCTGAGAAACTGCAGCAAAAGAAGTTTTCGGTTAACCCAAGAAATGCTTCAGGTTGCAAAGGGAGAAACAAAAATGCCAGTATAAAAAAGGAATGGCTTGCACAGTTCACTAGTAGGGCTGGTGATGGAAGAGGGGGGGAAAACACGGGCAGTCCAACAAGTGTGCTGATTTCGACCACAATGCAGATGCTGCCTAGCTCAGGACATTGAGCGTTTTCCCAAGAAGAGACATGGGAGAAGAGACAGCCAGTCTTGTTCCCTGCTCCCAGTGGATTTGTGGCTTCTTTTATATATTATATGCACAGGGGACAGAGGTACCAAGTTGTCACTGTCCTTGATCTGCACAGGACATCTTGGCCAGGACTGCCCAGCTGGTCCAGTATTTTGCCAGAGAATATTTACTGGCACCTTTTGTGAAGGCATTTAGGTACTGTGAGAGACAGCATTTGGACAAAGCCAGCATCTACTGCAGGGGTGTTTAGCTGCCCTTGCGTTGCCAGGCTGCAGCCAGCCCCTCACAGCACTAAGCCAGAGAGCTAAGGGAAGAGGAGCATCCAACGCAGCTCCGCTGGGACCATGTTTCTTGGTAAGTGGTGTTGAGCTTTGGACTAGCCAGCAGCCTGGCTGGCACCAGTCTGGCCTGGGAGCCAGGTCTGAACTGCTTGAGAGCAGCGCACTGGCCAGACTGAGCTGCAAATACCGCCTGTGGGGTTCAAAGCACATGTGGGATGGTACCAGTGCCTGCAGGCAGGCTCAGCCCGGGAGCATGGCTCTTGTCATGAGCGCAAGGTCTGTCCTGCAGCTGGACCTGCGCATGCAGTGCTGTTCAGCCGCCCCAAGGAGCAGTGACCAGTTTGGCAGCTTGCTGTTGGTCTTGCAGAAATGAGCCTCAGAGCTCTGAGGGCAGCTGAGGGATCTGACTGCCAGGGGGTAAATGAGCTCATTAAAGAGAGCTGTTAATTATCTTAATCCGCTCAAGAGGGCGGAAGAGGAGGAGGCATGGGAGGTGCTCACTACCTGCACAGGGGCTGGCAGTGCCGTCACCTCCAGCACCGAAATTCTCTGCCTTGGGTAAAGCCCTGATGCCGCTTGGGAAGCCTCGGCAGCACCACAGGTTCCTATAGAGCTGGCACCGCTGTCCCACTAGGTGAGGTCTTGGCTGGTCTATACAGTGGTGTGTCGGGCTTTGCTTCCCAGCATTTGCTTTTTCCCCTTACAGCCTCAGGGAACACCCACTGTTTGTTTTTATTAGTCATCGAGGCACCTCCATCTTCTTCTGCCCTCTCTGTGTGCTTGCTTTGCTTTCAGCAACTTGTGGGAAAGGTGGCACCTTCCTGTCACTATGGGTGTGTTTTACCTTGTACCTTTGGTTGCCTCATCCCGTTGTTCAGTCTGCCTATTCACTTTTATGGGGGAATAGCTCAGGGCACGGTTTACCGCATCCTCTTCTGCAGCACCCTTGGCTATACTGAGAGATCACTCTCTCCAGGACTGCTGTGCTGCTGCAGATGTCTTCTGTCCCAGTGGCAGTGCAACACTCGCCTGCCTTTCTGATGGGGAAAGCTGGCAGCAGTAGGTGTCACAGCTGGAGAAGGAGGATCCTGGCATTGTCAGTACTGCACTGGAGAATGCTTTGCTGGGTGAGACCCAGTGGTGCTCCCTGTCTTCGTGAGCTGTGGGATGTGGAGGGGCAGGAGACAGTGGGTGAGCTGTGCTCTGCCCTGTTGTGGGTGGGTGATGAGCAGAGCAGGGGGAGGATTTACTGTCCCAGCCCTACAAAGTGATGTTGCAGGTGAGGTCCTGGGAGCTCACACCCGCTGCCTCTGCAGCTCATCACTAATGCACGGACACAGGCATTCCCCTGCTGCTAAAGCTGAATATTGCTGCTCCTGCCTCCGTCTCTGGAGCGGCTTTCCCTCCAAAAGCTGTCTGTGCCTGCCTGACAAAAATGCCTCCTTTGTTGCTGTGGGTGGCACACCATGTGGCTCACCTCTTCTGTCACCTCTGCTATATTTCATTCCTTGGGGCTTTCTTCAACAGCAGCAGCACAACCCCTCAAACGTATTCTAGCTCTGGAGCTGCTCTGAAGGGTGGTTGTCCCTGGTTGTACATGAAAGCTGCTCCCTGGACAGTCTGAGGGTTTAGCAGCCTTATTCAGGGGCCTTAGGGGTTTGGTGCTTCCATGTGGCCCCATGCACCTCTCTGGAGCTTTTGCTGATTGGAGGCTGCCAGCAACCTGCGCAAGCAGGGACCATGGTGGCCTGGAAAGAGGGGCCTCCCCAGTGTACACACCGGTGCCAGATGAGCTTCTCTAGCTGATGTGGACGAAGTTCTCATCTAGCATAAACCAGTAATTTAATTGTTGTCAGCTAAACTACCAGCAGCCAAGCTTGGCTTGCAACTGAGTGCATTGCGTATACATCTCTTGGAAGGAGCACATCACTGCTGTGAGTGACCAAAAAGCCCCCATCCTCTTCAGTAAACCAACTCCCATACAGTGATTTCGGGCAGGTGACAGACCCTACCCCGACCATCCCTGTTGCACTCTGGGGTATGGCTGCTGTAGTTGGGGGATGAGAGGCTCTGCCAGACCTCCTTTCTCCAACCGCGCCGGCAAAACGTGCGGTTTGCCGAAGACGCTTGTTTGGTTTTAATTTTGAGTGAATGCACGATTTGTGAGGGGAAGCTGATGCTTTCGCACGTCTTTGTTAGCACAGATGTGGGGGAAGCCTATATGCGCTGGACCTGCTCCGGCTCTCAGGGACGATGACGTGGAAGGCTGGGCTGGGAGTCAGCGGGCACGGTGGTGCGGGGCTGTCTCAAAACTACAAATAACCTTCTCACGCAATGCTGAGGTGCTGCAGCAGCGCGCTTGGCCATCAGTGAGAACTTGCTACAGTCACTGGTTCTGATTTAGGGGAGAAATGTTTCACTTCATTTGCTCAACAAGACCTTGTTAGATGAAAGGTGCTTTGCTGTGTGTTGTAGGAAACGCCAAGAAGTGCAAACCAGATGTTGAAGCTGATAAGGGAATCCTGCAGAAATGGCAGAAAACACCACAACCTTCCCACCGCTGCTCTCAGACCTGTGAGACAGTAGTGTGGCAGTGGGAGGTCCTTGCTGTCTTCTCAGCAGTGCTCAGATGAGGAAGGCAGCAGCTTGGCGGCGTTCCTCCGGCCGCTTGCACACAGGCTAGCTCACTCTTCCTCTAGGGCCAGCTTGTGACCGCACACATACCTCCAGGATGGGATGTGTGGTGCTTGTGAGGGAATGGAAAATGACCTCAGTGCCACTCTGTTTCCAGAGCAGCGTGGGAAGCCCTTGCTTCCCCTCTGTTCCCCCTGTGCTTTTCAACCACATGACCCATGGTATATGGTGTAAATGGTTTGTGGAGCTCAGCGGTGCTTTCATATTGATCTGTTCTTTCCAGAGCTGCCTGCAGGTTGTTCAGTCTCTCTGTGGACAGCAACCAGTTGTTAACCAGAGGAGATGTCAGCCCCGCTTCTGTTGATGAAAGACTGCCGAATCACAGCTTGTGTTCTTCCTTCAGTTATCAGATTTTAATTAGGCACCTACCACCCCTTCCCATTGGCTAAGGACATCAGGCACACACTATGTGTGCCTTGTGGCTCCCACTGCTAGTGCTGTGCTCAGTTCATGCACCCACCAAATGACTTTGAGTACTGCGTATCAGTTGTTCCTGTCTGCATGTCCTTGGCACGCAATGCATTTTCCAGGGCTGCAAGAAGTCAGACCATAGATATCTTCTGCTTAATCAAGGCTCAGTCATCTGGTTTTCCCATGCTGCTGCTCTGGTGAGCACAGATGTGGCTGAGCAGTTATCTCCTGGCACTTTGCTATCACCTTCAACACTGGTACATCACAGCAAGCGCAGCCGGTCTCACTCTCTCCTGGCTTGCAGGGTTTACCTACGCTTTCAGTTGCAGCCTTGAACATTGCAGCTCTGTGTGGCTTGGCCTGAGCTATCTGCAGCTTCCAGGGTGAGACGCTCTGATAGCAAGCAAAAACCTGGGACACAAAGCCCTGATCAAGATGCTGGGGTGAGCAGCCTATGGGGGCTGAGCTCAAGGTGACACAAGCTTTTCCTGTCTATTTCTGCTTTCTGACCAGGCAAGATTATGAGTTTCCCTTGCAATAGCTGAAGTTCATGACCCAATTCAATACCCTACAGCAATGTGCAAGTTTTGGAAGCCCTCAATTCACAGTGTCATTAAGGAGAGATATCTTTGTGGCTTTTCTACATGGCCTGCACATGACTGGTTGGTGAAAGGTTGGTTTGGGCTTTTTTCTAAGGAAAGATCCTGTCTATTCACTTGAAAGCTTTTCAGTGATTTATCAGTTTGACTAAAATTTGTCACACAATTTGCTGAGGACCAAATACTGTCTTATAGAAATGCTTCAGAATCCTTAAGTGGGATATAAAGTATTTCTTAACTCTTTATTTATTGATTTCTTTGGTTGAACGTAAGCCTATGAGCATCCTCCAGAACAGCTTACATGACTGAAACTCAGTAAGCTGCAGGCTTGCTTTTGGTTGCAAGAACCTAATATGCCATTTGCTGTAATAGAGAAACATGAAGCCTAACCAAGACAGTATTCTTCTTTCTGAAGAGCTGACCTGAGGGATGAGCTAAAGGCTGCTACATGAACAGCCCCATCCGCAGACCTGTGAAGCAAGAGTCTTGGCCAAAGCATCACTGGTGTTCTGATGTTGTGTATAGAGACAGTTTGTTAGACAAGTCCTCGAGAGAGTGAGTATTGAGTTCTAAACATAAATACAGGGAACAGATGGCACCAGTTTGAAAAGTTAAGTGGTTTTTAACTAGTCCAGTAACTAAAGTTCTCATATACCTACAACAATATTACAGTTTTATCTTTGCAAAGATCAAAAGGAAACTTTGAAGCATTTTCCAGGCACTCACAGCCATGCGTTTTAATAGATGACAGACCAAATGTGCCCTTACAGTAATGGGGCTGACCTGCTGATTTCAAATTCCCCCATGTATTCCTGCAGTGAATAAAGCCTAATGGCTGCTCTGGGTTTTTTGGTAGTGTTTTTTTGTTTTGTTTCGGGTTTTACTGCTACTACTGTGGACCCAGCATTGCCTCAAACATCCTGTAGATATTAAGAGAAGTCTGCAAGTCTGAGGACCAACAGAGATCCTGGTAAGGAAGGGTTTTATGAGAGAAGAAATAGGAAGCCTCTGGAGCTGCCCAGGGCTCCTCAAGGGGCTCAGTATGTCAGCATCCACCCCTGTTTAGATCAATTTGCTTGCCTGTGGGTGCCTGTTTTAACTTCCAGAAAAAGGGAGAAGACAGACTGTGGCATGCCTGATTTAGATTGGTTCAGGCTGGCCCTGCCCTGTGACTTGTTGGGCAGGCTATAGGTATGATGTCTAGCATGACTGAACCCATGGGAACTGCAGGGCAGTGTAGCAGCAGGCGGGAATGCTGTGTGCTTGCAACACGGAAAACCGACCTCCGGTTGTACAGTTTATTCTGAGGGTAGAAGAGGCTGTTTCTCCCAAGCTGGAATAAACCTTTTAGTGTCCAGATTTCTTTAGAGTTACAGGTGAGCTAAAGCTTGCTCTTTATGCGAGACGCTGACTTCTATTAGTTTGCCTGCGGGACAGCAGCTGCTGCTTTCCACAAACACTGAGCTCTGTTGGAAAGCCTCTCTCCTGCGCCTCTGCTCTGCTCTGCTAGCCAAACCCAGTGCTATCAGAGGGGAATGCCACTGCATGTGCTTTGACTCTTAACTCCTTTTACCATACTGAAACTTGGC
Source organism: Pezoporus occidentalis (assembly GCF_034315485.1). Taxonomy (NCBI): domain Eukaryota; kingdom Metazoa; phylum Chordata; class Aves; order Psittaciformes; family Psittacidae; genus Pezoporus; species Pezoporus occidentalis. The sequence goes on along the minus strand of NW_026915866.1, from coordinate 673,731 downwards.
TTCCCAGGCCACAGGCTTCCGTTTTGTTTGTTACGTGCATGTTCGTTTGTTTTTAAGGAGCTTAAGCTTTTACTTAGCTTGACTTAAAAGCGTATTTTTGCAGTGGATATTTAGGGCACAGTTAAGAAACCTACAGATCTGGTAACAGTACCCTTCCTCTGGATTCCCTGTCAAAATGGCCTCAAGTCAAGTTTCCAGAAAGCCTATGCAAGAAGCTGCATGTCAATGCCGCCTACAGAATTTGTGCAAAGAAATCTATGGCAGGGATTTTTTTTCCTCAAATTCAATCTTATCAGTTAGACTTTAATGCTTCTCCTATAATGAAGAGAGAAGGAAAGAGGGTCAGCTTTCCTTTGGTAGGTAGATCATCAGCAAGCTATGTTTAGAGACATTCGTAATGTGCTTTAAGAATCAGACACTGCAGTCTTACCTCAGTGACAACTGAGAGACTGGGGCAAAGTCTGGGATCCTGCTGCCCCTTTAGACATGTAAGTGTTCAGCATTTAGTTCTTGGGTGTCCCATATTCATGTCCAGAAGAGGAGAAAGTAGCACTTCCTTTTCTTCTGTACATCACTTGTAGGAGCATTTACAGAAGTTTAGGGAGCCCTTGGGTTCCAAAAAATCCCCTCTGCCATTGGACAGAGCAGTCACGGGATATCTGCCCTCAATGTCTGTGTTTATCCTGCTTACTGTAAAGGATCAGTTGTGACAGTTGTTCTCAGTGACTCCCCCTGCCACAGCCTCTTGGACAGAAGATCACAGCTTTCAGGGCCAGGCAAAGCCAGTGCCTCCGCATGCAGGAACAGTCTTGTCCTGCTGCCTGCCAAATGTGCAGGCCAGATTAAATGTATGTGCTTGCAGCGACCCAGTGGGGATGCAGAGCTGGGGCGGGCATCTCATTATCTCTGGTCTGCCCCATCTCCTGGCTTTTCACCCTGGAGGAGGGGGAGCAGAGCAAGGAGGAGTGGGTGCAAGCAGACAGCTCTGCAGCACCTCAGTGCCTTCACTATTTAATTCCCTCTTTAAAATGCAGTAGGGGTCCATCTAATGAGAGAGCAAACACACGATTAGAGGCACAGCTGTATCTGCAAAGTTCTCTTTGTGCCAGAAGTTATAGGAAAAGGGTTGGAGGGGCAGGAAACCTGCTGGCTGAACTGCGGAGTGGGAAACGGGAACTTCTAAGGACAGAACAGGACAGAGAAGCCTCAGAGGCACAGTGATGATCCTCTCATCATCCCGTGCTTCCGGAATGGCTGAGGAGAGGCCCTTGCTCAGCCTGCAGCTTCCAAATGCTTGTGCAGCCAGGCGTGGCAGTGGTTGCACAAGGTAGGCAGTGCTGAGGCCCCCCATCCCGGCTGCCTCTTGTATCAGAGGTATCCATCACTCCCGGGAGCTCCCCAGGGAGGTTTTACTCCTCTTGGGATGGCAAGATCTGGCCAAAGTAAGGCTGATTGCTGGGACGACAAAGGACATCTATTAGTAATCGCCCGTTTCTCTATTTATTCTCGGGTATTTCCTGGTTTCCGTGTTGTGTGATGTTTACCGAGGACAGACAGCCAAAGTAAACCACCCGAATGAAAAATTGCAGATTTAAAAACCAGCTGCAGAGCAATGCTGGTCCCCTGCCTGCCAGTGCTTTAGTCATTCCAGATTAGGTGCTCGCTTGCCGTTCTTCTGCTGATAGGCTTATAAGCAATCACCCTGAGACAAACCTGCCTCCGTACACAGCCACAGGCAGAAAGCTTAGACAGGTCTGGAAAGACTCTCTAGAAAGAGGAGGGATTAATGTGCTTGCTTGTTAACTTTGGCAGCGTGTGTAGTCATTGTGCCAGCAGAGCTAGGGAAAGCAAACGGGGAGGGATTGTTTTATGATCGGTGGCATTCCTGGTGCATGGGAGGGTTTCTTTTAGGGACGGACTTCCTAGCAGGAGTAAGAGGCAGAGTGGAGTACAAAGCAGTTCCTTCATGGCCAGGATGCTGTTTTGGCAGGAGGAGCCAAAATGAATGGAAACTTTCCCTTCTCCCTTAAGCCAGTTGCAGACCTGTTTTACCCAGAATGAGTCAGTGGTATCAATGTTGTCCCGTAACTTGGTGACAAGTTACAAGCTCACAGGGGTTTTTTGTCCAGCAAACCAGCTTGCCAGCTCCTTTCTGAGTTCCCTGTGGAAAGGAAGGGGCCACCCAGGCTGGAGATGGGATTTCTTCACCTGCAGAAAGAGGGAACAAGTCAAACTCATTCATAAGCTGTGTTTCACCATGACAAGTGTGAGGATTACTTATTTTACAGAAAAACTTAGGCCTCTGAACAGCAGGGGAGAAAAGTTCAGCCAGCATTCACCTTCTCTGACCCTTCTCCCATTACTCACTGCATTTCTGTTAGTGACCCTTGACAGATACTATTCAACGGGAAGATTTCGCAGTCATAGAGGGCACTATCAGATGGAAAAACGAGGGGACGCCAGAGAGGTGACCAAGAGAGAGTTGTGCCTCTCAGTATGCTTTGCTTGGCCTTTCGCTCCCAGATATGAGCTGGGAAAAAAGAGTTCAAGGAACCAACCCCAGAGGAAAAAAGTACTCTGAAGGACTGATTTTAAAGGAAATTTGTTGAAACTATTGATCATGGAACATACAGGGAATTAATTTAAAATGATGTCATAAAAATAGCACATGAAAGAAGTGCAAATGTAACATAATTTCTATAAATAGAAAAGAATCCTTATGCTGACACTTGTGTAAGTTATAAGCTGAAAACAAACCAGCTGGCTAGCCTACTGGGTAAGTGGTGTTAAACACTGGATGCTAAGACCCAGAGAAACAAAGATCTTCTTTTGCCTTCAAGTGCAAACCTCATGGTGAGTTCAATGTTGGAGGAATATCGCCTGAATTGATACAAGGTAAGAGAATGCATCTAATTTGATGTTTTTTTCCCACAGTAGAGCAGATGTAAGGTGGACAAATTTTGTTATCCTATCGTTATTTCTGAACCAACTTATTCTTCTCCTGTTGAGATGGAAGTTGGTTGGTTTTAATTTTTTGCCTATGCTATTTCCTTTGGTTCCTCTTTCTTTGATAATTCTTCTGTCCAAAAGCTGCAAACTGTGAAGCAAATGCATCCTACACTCATTAGAGTTCTACAAAAGTCTTTCTAACATTACTACAAGCCCCTGGTGTGATCTTTGTACAAGTTCCCTACTTGCTTTCATGTGAAGAGAGGGTTGTTTTTTTTTGTTTTCTCTTACCCTGTGCTTGTACCTTGTTCTTGTTGCACCAGTTTTGGTCTCTGCTGGAGTTCCTAAGTCCTGCTGAAAGGCCTGCAGTGCCCATAGTTTCTCTGGAGTGTCACTACTGGAGTAATGGGACATTGTTAAGAAAGGATGATTCCCTCTCAAGTCCATGCCATAGCTACCCAGCCTATGCTTCCTTTAATTCAGACACTGTGACCTGGCCAAAACCACTGGGGTGAAACAAAACCTGAAGAAAGAAAAGCAATGCAAAAATTTTCCCATTAAAGCCATTGCCTAAAAGCAACACTCTGGGAGAGTGTGGTCAGCTGTGGTGAGGATTCCCTGGCTACATTTGCATTGCCAATGCACAGCCATGCTCTGCATGGCATGTCATAGAATCATAGAATAGTTAGGGTTGGAAAGGACCTTAAGATCATCAAGTTCCAACCCCCCTGCCATGGGCAGGGACACCTCACACTAAACCATGTCACCCAAGGCCTCGTCCAACCTGGTCTTGAACACTGCCAGGGATGGAGCATTCACAGCCTCCCTGGGCAACCCATTCCAGTGCCTCACCACCCTTACAGGAAAGAATTTCCTCCTTATATCCAATCTAAACTTCCCCTGTTTAAGTTTTAACCCATTACCCCTTGTCCTATCACTACAGTCCCTACTGAAGAGTCTCTCTCCAGCATCCCTATAGCAGCCTTCCAGTATCTGAAGGGGGCCTATGAGGTCTCCACGCAGCCTTCTCTTCTCCAGGCTGAGCAGCCCCAACTTTCTCAGCCTGTCTTCATACAGGAGGTGCTCCAGTCCCCTGGTCATCCTCGTGGCCCTTCTCTGGACTTGTTCCAACAGTTCCATGTCCTTTTTATGTTGAGGACACCAGAACTGCACACAATACTCCAGGTGAGGTCTCACGAGAGCAGAGTAGAGGGGCAGGATCACCTCCTTCAACCTGCTGGTCACGCTCCTTTTGATGCAGCCCAGGATACGGTTGGCTTTCTGGGCTGCAAGCGCACACTGCAGCTGGCTCATGTTCATTTTCTCATCAACCAACACCCCCAAATCCTTCTCCGCAGGGCTGCTCTGAATCTCTTCTCTGCCCAACCTGCAGCTGTGCCTGGGATTGCTCCGACCCAGGTGTAGGACCTTGCACTTGTCATGGTTAAACTTCATGAGGTTGGCATCAGCCCACCTCACAAGCGTGTCAAGGTCCCTCTGGATGGCATTCCTTCCCTCCAGCGTATCAACTGAACCACACAGCTTTGTTTGGATGTTTGAATGCTGTGGAAGATTGTTTGGATTGTGTTCATCAGGGGGCAGTATTGGGACTGATCCTGTTTAACATCTTTGCCAGCGACATGGACAGTGGGATCGAGTTTGCCCTCAGCAACTTTGCCAGCAACACCAAGCTTTGTGGTGTGGTTGACACACTGGAGGGAAGGAATGCAGTTCCTGGGACCTTGACATGTTTTAGAGGAGGGCCAGTGGCAACCTCATGAAGTTCAACAAAGCTAAGTGCAAGGTCCTGCACGTGGGTCAGGGCAATCCCAAGCACAGTTACAGGCTGTGCAGAGACTGGATTTAGAGCAACCCTGAGGAGAAAGACTTGGGGGTGTTGATTGATGAGAAACTTAACATGATCCGGCTTCAGTGTGCGCTGCCAGCCCAGAAAGCCAGCCGTATCCTGGGCTGCATCAAAAGGAGCGTGACCAGCAGGTCGAAGGAGGTGATCCTGCTCCTCTATTCTGTTCTCATGAGACCTCACTTGGAGTACTACATCCAGCTCTGGGAGCCCTAGCATCTGAAGGACCGGGGCCTGTTGGAGTGAGTCCAGAGTTGATCTGAGGGCTGGAGCATCTCTCCTATGAAGACAGGCTGAGAGAGTTGGGCTTGTTCAGTCTGGAGAAGAGAAGGCTGCGTGGAGACCTTAGAGCAGCTTCCAGTGACTAAAGGAAGCTTACAAGAAATCTGGAGAGGGGCTTTTTAGAAGGGCATGGAGTGACAGGACAAGGGGGAATGGCTTTAAACTGACAGAGGGGAGATTTAGATTAGATACTGTGAAGAAATCCTTCACTGTGAGGGTGGTGAGGCACTGGCACAGGTTGTTCAGAGAACCTGTGGCTGCCCCATCCCTGCCAGTGTTCAAGGCCAGACTGGACGGGGCTTTGGGCAACCTGGTCTAATGGAAGGTGTCCCTGCCTGTGACAGGGGCTTGGAACTGGATGAGCTTTAAGGTAGCTTCTAACCCAAACCAGTCTGTGCTTCTATGATATGTTAGAGAGGAATTAAGTTCAAAGTTTGTAAATGTGGATATTTCACAGCAGTAGAAAGCACCTTGTTTTGGTGTTTGACCCCTAATAGGGGGTATTTCTTTCTATAGATATTGCAATAAGGACAAAAAGGCATCTTACAGCACAGGCACAAGAGTTACACAGTCTGTTCTGAATATATCATTCCTAAGCTGGTACTGCTACACTCAAGGAAACTTACAAAAGAGCAAGAAAAGCAATCTGAGGGTAATTTAGGAGGAATGATTAAAATAGCTGAGCGCGTACTTGAAAATCAGCTTGGGATGTCTGCTTTTAATCATGTTCCAGTCTGGAAAGACAGAGAATGGTCACATATTGGAAATATCTAATTATTTGAAGATGTTTTGGTGGCTCTGTCAGAGTCAATGCATGCTTTTCAAATACTGACATTGTTTTATGATCAGAATTTTAACTTTTAGTAAAAACGATTTTCTGCATGGGTGTTTACAGTTCTGCTGTATTCAAGCTCCTAAAAAGTTGATTTAAAAAATTATACAATTGTAAAGGAACACAAAAGAAATAATCCCTGTGAGAGACTCATGAAACATGTCATGAAAGTGCAAAAAACTTAGGAATTAACTCATTAGATTTTTCCCTATTTTTTAAAAATATGGAGCTTTGATAGGTGGTAAATCAAGAGAAGTACCTGCACTGAAGGAAGAAGTTCTGAAGCCTTGAATAACTGAAAACAAAGATTTGGAATGGACTGGCTTTATGTTTCTGAAATGCACTGTCATGCCTGAAATATTTCATGTCATCAGAGACAGAAGGAGGCAGCAGCTGAATGCGAAGCCTGAACTACCTGTACCTAACGTATCCTGGCATTGTCTTTCTTGGAACAAACACAAAAATCTCGATATTTTATGGCATATGATAATGATCTGCTTCATTTCCTGCTCAGATTCTTGCCCAGCTCTTAAACACAATTACTTTTTTTTTGGTACAACAAGCAGTTAAATATGTATCTCTGCACCCCAGCACAGTGTTTTCCACCTCCATTCAGGAAACAAACTCTGTCTGAATCTGCAATGACTTGGTCCCATTCCCAGGAATGTTTCCCTTCCATTAAAAAAAACCCAACAAAAGACACCCTCTCAACAACAGCAAAACCAGAAAGAAAGCAAGTACTTTATCAGCACTAGTTAGACCTAGACATGAGACATGTGTCCACGCATTCCTCTCAGTGAGGCAAGACAAGGTTTGATGGACCTTTCCCGCACTGAAGCCCACTGACACAGTGTCCCTTTGCTCAGCCTCTTTTGAAGAAGCTTTTCGCCAGAGCTGAGCAAAGCTGTTTTTCCTCCTTCTGGGAAATTCCAGTGCTGGGATGTTAAACCCTAACTTCCTCACAACAGCCTGCCAGTGATGGCTTGCACCCGGTGGGCTGTAACAGGGTATTTTCTCTCCTGGTGAGCAGAAATGAAGCAGAAGCTGTCCAACAGTGAGAGTAAGAGATCCCATTCCTCTCATTTCCTGACCCCCCTACAGTGCAGCCCACTTGAGGAACCCAACCCTGGGGTACCTACAGTGCCCCTGATAGCTGGGGATGTACTGGGGGGACAGCACCATCTCAGTGCAAGCAGGTTTGCTGCCTCCTGTGAGGCCAGAGCTGAGGGTGGTTGTGGCTCTATCTGGAAACCTACAAAATCCTTGTTTTGGAATAGGCATGGCACCTTGTTTTCTTAAAAACTGGAAAGATGTTTTATGTCTCCAAATGCTCTCTGTGCATGATCTCTGTCCTGTAGCTTGGGGTACAGCAAAGAAAACTGACTGACACAACAAGATGCAGTGCAAAGAAAAGAAGTCCTTCAAAATACTGAGTGGTACCCAGGTATGCTTCTCTGGCATCCACCTCCATGCAGTTCTGGGAGCAAGCAGTGAAGGCTGGGGGGACCCATTCTGTATGAGTTGTCTCAGTTCTCATTTTGGAGCAACAATTTTGAGCAGTGCTGGTAATGGGTTCTTGCGTGTTTGTCATAGTGGTCTTCAGAACAGGGTGCCAAAGCTTGCTACAGCATTTACTGTTTTGTAACTGTGTATTCATGGAAAATCCTAACATTGCTTCAGAAACATAAGAGTTTTCAACTTGCCTAAAGTGCCAAGTAAGAGAGGAACTGCATTGTCCAGCTTTGCCTTGCATGTAGATTGCTTTCTGTTGATGCAACTTCCTTGGGAGTCAAAACTTCATCAGGACTATTTTGCCAGAAATGAGGTCTTTTCTCTTGTTGAGTAATGCGGATGCAACTGGTCTAGAAAAACAAAACTTTCCGTATTATTAGAACAAGCTTTGGTGCCTTAGCCTGTGAATTTGCCTGCTCGCTTGCTCCTCTGTTAAGGCAGCAAATCAGCATCACGTTATTCCCACTGAATGCTTTCAGACAGGATATGATAAAAAAACACAACACAGCGCTGCTTCCTTGGCAGAGGCAGTCCCGAAGGCTCGCTGCTGAATGAGTAGCCGTTTACACAGCACTTCCATGCTCTGCCACAGCAGCAGGGTGAGGATAGCTCAGAAGAAAAATAAAGGGAATCTGCTCCTTTGCATATAAAATTTCAGTCTGAAGACGTAACCAGGATATTGAGCAGCTGACAGATAGGCCTGATACCAAACACGACAAAGTTAAAAATGTTTATATTTTGTTATAGAGCTCCTTTTTGTTGTAGTTGGAAGATGAATAGCCGAAGCCCTGCAAGTCAAATTGAAGCACAGGCACCAACAGTGCATGCCGAGGCTCTGCTTCCAGGACCGTGAAAGGATGCCAAGCCATTCTGCTTTTAATTACACGAGTATTACACCTCCTGCTCCAAAGACTGCAAGCACAGCTTTGATCACTTTTCCTCGCCATCCATTTCCTGGGGGGTTAGGAGAAGAGCGCCCCCGACTCAGTCCAGCTGGCACCGCTGTGGACAAGCCAACGCGCTGACACATCCTGGTTACCAGGGGTGAGTATCAGGAAGCAGTTTTGCACTGCTTGCAAATATTTGGAAGGCGTTTCTGCGCATAACACAGCCTGGCCAACGTGTTTGTAAGCTCCCTCCCCGTTCTACTGCTTCTGCCTCTTCTTCAAGGGTTCTGGGGCAGGGTGTCACCCGGGTTGTGCCCTCTCTGCACTGCTTGCTTGTCCTTTCTCAGCAGAAAAGCAAAAACCATTCTGAGTGTGGATGCTGACATACAGAAGGAAGGAAGGGAGTGGGCAGGGTGGAGGATCCTCTCATGTGGGAATGGGGAGGAGAAGTGCTTTAAAGAGTGTGATGTGCCCAGATGCAGCAGGAGATGGAAGAGTCAGTACCTCTAGCTGGCAGAGGGGAGAGGACTCAGGGCTCTAGCAGCTGGAGTCTGATCCCAAAGCTTCGTTCCTTGAGTAACACAACACAGATGCAGAAAGAAGAGGCAGTGGGGAATGTAGCAGTGAAATAATCCTTGTAACTCTGATGGCAGACTGGCTGAGGACCAGTGTTGCCACCTGATTTGTGGCTTTTGATAAACAAGTTCATCCCTGTGGGGTTCTATCCCACATAAGTGTATTTCTGTTTCTACATCTGGTTTGGTCAACACTCATCTCATACAGCCCTCCATCACTGGTCGCTGCCCTGTCTAGCAGCAGCAGCTTACCAGTGGAAGAGGGTTGTGGCAGGAGCCTGTCCCTCAGCCAGCACTCAGGGAGCTGGCACAGAGCTGTCAGAGCCAGGGATGCTGAGCAGGCTGTAGCTGGGGATCAGGGAAGAGCTGGCAGAGGGAATCAAATAAAGGGAGTCAAATAAACAGGAAACAAGAGACCTTAAAAAATGATGGCCAGAGTTCTGCCTCAGCCCTATCTATCTGTTGGCAAAGGCTTGTGCGTTGTCTCTGCTTGGAGCACCTGAAGTTACAAAAACACAGGCTTTTTGCAGCTCTGTGCCCCTCTAGGTGGGAAAAAGGAATGTACTGGCACAGGTGAAGGCACATGCCCTCTTTTTAAACAAAGGAGGAAGGATAACCATAGCTTAAACTTGAAGGTTGAGAGAAAGCACCCACAAGGTGCAACTTTGTTCAATGCTGAACATGTTTACTCTGGAGAAAGGGAAAAAGGATGATATTCTCACCTTAAAAGACAGCAGCTTTCTCCTACTTTAGACTCTGATTTCAAAAGAAGTCCAGGCTAACAGCTGATGCTCTGGGAGGCAGGTGTTTCTTCTGTGTGTGGGGCAGCTTGTGGATGGCATTTCCGGCCACCTTGAACATCCTCAAACCTTCTTGTCTCCGGATAACCTTATGAATCCTGACAAATTGACCTGGAACGAGAGAGAGATATGTTGCTTGTAGACTTTTTTCCCTACTGATGGAAACCAGCAGAAGACCCACCCAGGTTTCTTGGCTTTTGAAGCAGCTTACTGAAATGAACTGCTTGGTTTCTGAACTTCAGCATGGGAGTTTGGGTAGGGTTGCTCCAGTCTTCTCTTCCCGAGAGAAACCAGAAGCCCAGCCGAGTTTAGAAGAATGATGAGAGTGGGTTGAGTTTGGATGCTAGGAGAAAGTGGGTACTTATGAAGAAACAGCTGGCACCTACCTCAAATATCCACGAATGCATGGTTGCAAAGCTGCAACAGATAGAACATCATGCCCATTTCGCATTCAGGGAAGTATGTGGCCTCATATGTGGTCTTCTTCAAAAGTTTTCATAAATATATTTAACTGTATCAAGGATTTGCAGTTTCGATGACAAAAGCATATAGGAATGAGTCACATAAAACTCAGAATTAACATTTTTATACATTTTGAAAGCTGAAAGTCTTCCCTGTTTCAGACCAGGAACTGAGAGGTGCTATAGGGAAGAGGTAGCTTTGGGGAAATTGGTGTTAACCCTTCACTAAAAGACCATTTCCCTTCTCTGCTGTGTCCCACAGCTGCTCTGTCTCTATTTTAAAATGTTATGATTATCATCTATCCTCTGTAGCAGACAGAAAATACAAAGGTATTTCAGTTTTTCAAGTCCTTTTTTGTTTGGAACGTGTCAAGTTCTTAACCTAATGTGCAATGCTAATTTCAACTCAGTGGGACTGAAGGTTGCTATGAGATGTACTCAAGCTTCTGTGCACCCTTGAGAATTTAATGGGTTTACCTTTCAGAGCTGTTAGGAAGACTCCCTACACCTTTATGGTCATTTGACCAACCATGTGTTTCCATTCAGTCAGGCTAAAATATTATCAAACCTCCCCTCTCAGAATCGATTTGGATGCTTACAGGTGGATACTTTCCTTCAAACTGTCTTCTTTTTGAGGCAGAATATCATTCCCATTCTTACACATTTTCTATTCCTTGATAACATAGGTCTGCTTGTGTCCTAGAAAATGAAATGATGTTACATGTTTTTCTAGCACTGACTTTGACTGAACAATTTGACTCCAATTTTTTATCAAATTAATACATATATCAATTTATTTATTGATAACATTTTACGGAACCTACACAACAAAATAACTTTGCTGTTCTCAAATGGTCTGTTGCTCAGTATAGTTAATAACCTCCCAGTGCATACCAAACAATAAGTCTCAAAAGCAGAGATACAGGGAGGTGAATGCAGTTCTGCCTAGGAACTATTTCTGCACTTAATGCTGGAGGAAGTGATTGTGAAAGACCGACTTACGCAAAATGGTTGCATCAGCCTTTCCAGTGATGGGTGATGACCGACAAAAGGAGAGCGATCTGCCACTGAATTTCAGCTCGAGAAGAAGAGAGTGCAAACACAATCTATGCTTATTTTCATGTCAGCAGAAGTGGTAGAAGAAGTTGAAATGTGAGTTTGAAGGGCAGCGTCATGTATGCCGGACAGTGACAAGCTCTTCAGAAGCCATGGATTCCTTAGAAGAGCAATCATTGAACAAAAGTTGTGTAGACCGGTATGCTTCACAGGCTGAATAGTTAGAGGATATTGGGAAATAGTTAACATAAAGTTTTGTTTCAGAAGCACACTGAAATATTTTCTTACTCCAGGACTGTTATCACATCAGACCTGCCAAAGGGTTTACAGCTTTTGTTGTTCTCGCAGGTGCGAGGCGATCACTTGGATCCCAGAATACGTGATTCTCACACAAGGAAACTGAAACACAGCATGCAGTACACAAGGTAAGTATTTACTGGAGGGTTATTCAGGATTTGGGGGTATTGTTTGTCTGCAGTACTGGAACTGTTTAAGAGCAGCTTGTGAACTTTAATAAGTGACTTACTTTCTGGTGTAGCCAATGCAAAAATGATCTTTGGCACCCATGGCAGGAAACACAGACCTTCTGTAAATCAAAATCAGTATTTTTCTAATTACATTCACTGTTTATATGTTGACAGCAACATCCAATTCCCATCTATTACCAGCGTTGGTATTCAGAAAAGGGTGATAGACTTGTTTGGTTGCATATCAGCATGTTCTGCCTTTCCAGTAAAGAATATAAATTGCTTACACAGTGTCTAAAAGGGTGTGCCAGGAGCAAACACAACTTTGCTTTTTGAAAACCCTGAGGCTGGTGAGACTTTATGCAGAAGACCTCAAAATCTCTTCCGGGGAAGTCTGCAGTGTTGGAAGCCACAGCACACTTGGAGCAAGAAGGAAGAGCATGCTCCTGTCTGAGCTTCTCCCTAGCAGGTAGCCATACTATACGGGCAGGCTGATGCTACAAAAGCTATGAGCATTTAGAATCATAGTCACAGAATCATTTAGGCTGAAAAAGACCCTTAAGATTATCAAGTCCCACCATTAAGCTAACGCTGCCAAGTCCGCTGCTAGAGCATGTCCCTAAATGCCATGTCTACATGTCTTTTAAATACCTCCAGGGACAGCGATTCCACCACCTCCCTGGGCAGCCTGTTCCAATGCCTGACCACTCTTCTGGTGAATACAGTTTTTTCTTAATACCCAGTCTAAGCCTCCCCTGGTGCAACTTGAGGTCATTTCCTCTCATCCCATCACTTGCTGCTTAGGACATGAGACCAACATCCACCTCACTACAGCCTCCTTTCAGGTAGTTATAGAGAGCAGTAAAGTCTCCCCTGAGCCTCCTTTTCTCTAGACTAAAGAACCCCAGAACCTCAGTTCCTTCAGCCGCTCCTCACAGGTCTTTTGCCCCAGATGCTTCACCAGCTTCAATGCCGTTCTCTGGACCCACTCCAGCACCTCAACACCTCTCTTGTAGCAAGGGTCTTCACAAATGCCAAATACAGGCTGGCCACTCTATTTCTCATACAGGCCAGGATGCTATGGGCCTTCTTGGCCACCTGGGCACACTGCTGGCTCATGTTCAGCCAGCCATTGAACTATACTGCCCTGTCCTTTTCCACCAGGCAGATTTCTAGCCAATCTTCCCCAAGCCTATAGCGTTGCACGGGTTGTTGTGACCCAGGTACATGACCTGACACTGAGCCTTGTCAACCCATATGCAGTTTGCCATAGCTCATCGATCCAGCCTGTCCAGATCCCTCTGCAGAGCTTTCCTACACTCTCGCAGATCAACACTCCTGTCCAACTTAGTGTCTTCTGCAAGCTTACTGAAGGTGCACATGATTCCCTAGCCCAGATCTGGACTAGGGGACATTTAAACCCCTGTTAGAGTTGAAAGATACAGCCATAAGCCATAGCTTCATTCTTGAGGGGAAGCACAATGCAAGAGATGTAAGAGGTGAGAGACATAGCCAATGCACATATGAAAAGGCAGAACATTAATAATGGTCCTTGATGATTGCTGAGACATGATATGCCTGGAGTCCAAAGATGAGTAGCACACCATGTCTGCAGAGCTGAGTGGCTGAAGCAGGAGAGTCAGACAGATGTCAAGTTTTCAATTGTTTCAGTTCCTGTTCAAAAATAAAACCTGACACTACCTTGTCTCCTTTCTGTTTCCTACAGCGAAATGTTCAGACAAACAAAACACAAATCAAGAACTATACACACCTGGCAAGTGTGGGCCATGTACATGGTCTTAGCTGTAAATCTCTCCAGAGAGCAAGAGATGAAGCAGACTTGTCCTTCCTGTGATACTACTGAGATTTGCAACTGCTCTTCCATGGGCTTGGAATTCATTCCACCTGGGCTCACAGCCAAAACCACAGTGTTAAACCTGGCCCACAACAGGATAAAGCACATCCACTCCCAGGACCTGCGGCAGGCTGTGAACCTGAGAGCCCTGCTGCTGCAGGCCAACAAAATCAGCTCAATAGATGAGGATTCGTTCCGCTCCCTTGGGAAACTGGAGCTCTTGGACTTGTCAAATAACAGCTTGGCTCACTTGTCCCCTGCGTGGTTTGAGCGCCTCTTTTCACTCCAGCACCTCCACCTGCAAGGCAGCTCCTACAGAGACCTGGGGCAAAGCTCCCTGTTTTCTAAGCTGAGGAACCTGAGCTCTCTCCACCTGGGCAACCCATGGTTCTCCACAATAAGGCAAGGGAACTTTGAGGGCGTTGTGCTTCTTGACAAGCTGTGGATTGACGGGGGCAACCTCAGTCATTACGAGCCAGGAAGTTTGGAGCTGATTAGGAAGATAAATCACATGATCATAAACGTAAGAAATATTAGCATAGTCTCAGCAATTGTCAGGGACCTTCTGCACTCTGTCACTTGGTTAGAAGTGAGAGAAATTGACCTCAATGAACCTGCTGAAACACAACTATTGAGAGTCATGTCTCACTCCTTTGCAAGCAAAATTTCTTTCAAAGAGACCTTAATAACAGATGCCACTGTTCCTGAGTTTGTCAGCATTATAGCAGACATGCCAAAATTAGAGGAGGTTGAGTTTATAGACTGTAGACTCATGGGAACTGGACGATGGAAAATGCAAATTCATGTAAATCAGTCACAGACTATTAAAATTATAACAATAGATAAATTGTCTATAGAGCAATTCTATTTGTTTACAGACCTTCAGGATGTGGAAGGTCTACTAAGTCTTCTTACCAAAGTCACAGTTGAAAACACCAAGGTCTTTTTGGTACCATGCAGGGTTTCACAGCACCTTCGATCATTAGAGTATCTTGACCTTAGTTCGAATTTGCTTGGAGACCAGAGTTTGGAGCACTCAGCGTGTCAGGGTGGTTGGCCCTCACTGCAAATTCTAAATTTAAGTCAGAACTCATTGAGTGACTTAGGGATGACGGGTAAAAGTTTGTCTCATCTGAGACACCTAATTCTCCTAGACATTAGCCAAAATAATTTTGGTGATATTCCAGATGTGTGTGAATGGCCAAAGACCCTGAAATATTTAAACCTCTCCAGAACTCAAATTCCTAAGGTAACGACTTGCATTCCCCCAACGCTGGAAGTATTGGATGTTAGCGTGAACAACCTGAAGGAGTTTGGGCTGAAACTGCCATTTCTGAAAGAGCTGTACCTCACCAGAAACCAGCTGAAGACCTTGCCTGATGCAGCACCCATCCCTAACTTAGTGGCCATGTCGGTCAGAGGAAACAAGCTCAACAGTTTCTCCAAGGCAGAGCTCGAGTCCTTCGAGCACATGGAGCTGCTGGACGCCGGCGACAACAACTTCATCTGCTCCTGTGAGTTCCTCTCCTTCATCCACCAGCAGGCAGGACTAGCGCAGGTGCTGGTGGGGTGGCCGCAGAGCTACGTGTGTGACTCTCCCCTGGCAGTGAGAGGGGCTCAGGTTGGAGCCGTGCACCTCTCGCTGATGGAGTGCCACCAGTCCCTCATGGTGTCGTTGATCTGCACCCTGGTGTTCCTGGCCATCCTCTCCCTCGTGGCTGTCGGCTACAAGTACCACGCGGTCTGGTACCTGAGAATGACCTGGGCATGGCTGCGAGCCAAGCGGAAGCCCCGGCGAGCTCCCCCAAAGGACCTCTGCTATGATGCTTTTGTCTCCTACAGCGAGAATGACTCGGACTGGGTGGAAAACATCATGGTGCGGGAGCTGGAGCAGGCCTGTCCCCCCTTTCGGCTCTGCCTCCACAAGCGGGACTTTGTGCCCGGGAAGTGGATCGTGGACAACATCATTGACTCCATCGAGAAGAGCCACAAAACGCTCTTTGTGCTGTCCGAGCACTTTGTGCAGAGCGAGTGGTGCAAATATGAGCTGGACTTCTCGCACTTCCGCCTCTTTGATGAGAACAACGACGCAGCGATTCTCATCCTTCTGGAGCCCATCCAGAGTCAAGCGATTCCCAAGAGGTTCTGCAAGCTGCGGAAGATCATGAACACCAAGACCTACCTGGAGTGGCCTTCTGGTGAGGAGCAGCAGGAGATGTTTTGGGAAAATTTGAAAAGAGCCTTGAAGATGTAGGACAAGTGAAGAGCCCCTATTTCGGCATATTTCACATAATGTATATGTCAGGGTTTCTTCCTGGTAAGAAATTTTTCCTTCCTGTTTTCTTGTCTATGGAGAACTTGCTTTGTTGGATATAGAAATAATTATCATCTTTCTAAATGAGAAAGACCCACTTTCGGCTTTACAGTGATTTAGTACTCTGATCTGTCAAAATCCCTGCCAATGACTATTATATTTGGAAGCCCTGTTGGATTTCATATGCTTAAATGTATACAAATACATTTAGATGAATATAGGGTATTTCTGTACTTTTTCCTCCTGTTACCACATTCCTGACTAGTTCCTAACAATACTATTGTAATTTACAAATTAAAATAAAAGCCAAGTGTTTCCATACTCTCCATGTCTGTTCTTCTCCTCTGGTTTATTTTCAGTGCCATCATGCATAGCACAGCAATTAAAATTAAATTCTGAAAAAACCCTGAGGACTTACATCAAAATAAGCTCTCTCAAGCCCTACCATTGCTGTGCAACACTATAAAAGACAGTTTTGATTATGTAATTCCATTCACACGTCTGTTATTCTGGCTAGTTACACCAGCATCTGTACCGCCATGCACAGGTTGGGGTTTGCTCGGTACGAGGGAAGGAACCATCCTGGCACCTTGCATGACTGGTGAAATCCATAGGCATAAAATCACTGGGGTTTGTTGGTGGGTTTTTTTTTCTGTTGTTTTGTTTTTCCATAGGCTTCTTTCTCCCTGTGAATGCTTGTTTCTCCTTTCACGGTGACCATGTTGTTCCCTTCTACCTACCCACAGAAATAGCTGAAGCCCTCTCTCTGTGGGCCTCAAGGCTGTGCTTAAATGAGTGGGCTAGATGGCGTTGCAGACTGGCTCACTTCTTCTTTCTGCTCTTCTACTTTGCACAGCACATTTGAGTAATCATTGGGCCAAGCACCCCTTACAGCTCTACTTAGCTTTCTTTATAACCAGGAAAGAAAATCACACTGATAAGAGATAGTTTATCTTTCTACTTCAGTATGAGGTATGTCTTGGAACTACTGTATTGCTCTTCACCAATTACAAGCAGGTAGATACAGATGTTTATATTAAGATAGCTGATGTCACCCTGTGTGCCATGAGTCACAGTTGTGCGTTTCTTGCGTTTTAGAGGTTTTTGTGGAAACTTGTCTCTCAGGGGATAAAGTTAGGTGTGGGTTTCTTTAACTTGGCTCTTCCATGCTCCCCTTTGCTTGTGTTGCGAGAGTTTAAGTGCAGGAGAGCCTAAATGAGTCTTGATTAAACTTTATACACACAATTATTTTGTACTGAAATACTAAACCATTGCTGTATAGGATGAGTATTTGAAAAAAGGGGAAATTTGCTTATACACACATGTCTAAAAGTTGTACATGCTCATATATATGTGTATCTGTGTATGTGCTAATGCATATGTATATATTCCCACTCCTCTGTGTATGTTATACGTAAATACACACATGAGACGGTGGTTTCTCTGGGTGTAGGCTCCAAGCACCACTTTCAGTTCTACTTTCCTGTTATAATGATATTTGTAGGGTTAGTCTAAAGTCTGCTACAAAAGAACTGATCTATATACTCTCTTGGAGAAGAATAGCTCATGGGCTAATCCAGGCTGAACTCCAGGTAAGTGATGAGCAAATGCTATAACAGCAAACACTGAGCAGTGATAAAACAGATTAGGAGTCTGAGTGCCTAGAGGTAAGGAGGAAAACATGTCTTGCTAGTCGTTTCAAAGAGAGGGTCAGAGAGAGAGGTAAGAGAAGCCTTGGCTTTCACACAGTATGCCCTTACTATAAGTTCATTGTTATGAGTTGGCACATTTAAAAGGACTGATAGTGTTACTGTTCTGTCAATCAGAGCCCCCATGTGGGAATTCCCTTGCTTGCATCACCAAGGCTGATCAGTGAAGTGGGAAGGAAACACCAGCGTGGGAGGAAGCTGGGTGAAGAGCAAGAGAGAGATGAAATGTGACATAGGTTCACCAGCATGCAGGCACTGGAGCTGGATCTGGCATCTTTGGGAATCTTTTCTGCACAGAGGTGAGTTTGCAGGTGGGTGGAAGCTGGAGACGCACAGAAAGAGAGTGGAGCTAGAGCAGAAACAAGGAGGGAGCACTGGGAAGAGGCTATATAATCTCTGCCCCGAGTCATCTTCTTCTACATGGGAGATTCAGGGTATCTGGGGCTGCCAGGCAGGGGCCAGCACCTGCAGGAGTGCAGGGGAGGGAGGGATTTCTGGCTGCCAGCAGAAGTGGAGCTGGCACATGCAATTGCAGGCAGCTGGCATGGCTGCGTGGCAGGCAGGCAGCAAAAGGAAGGAGAGCCAGGAGAGCTGAGACATGCTGATGGGAGCAATGTTCTTCGGGAAAGGGGAGAGATAGCTCCCCTTTCTTGCTCAGTTTCCTTGTGGGAGGGTGCCTTGTATGTGCTTAGGGTGTTGTCCCACTTGTGTGTCGATACCGGCTGCCCTGCGAAGGCTGGGTGTGAAGATGGGCTGTGTTTGTTTTAGGAATTCAGCCAGAAAAGGGCTCATTGAGCAATGGCTTCAGGACAGTGGAATCAACTGTCTCCCCACCTAACTGCCCTGTTGCATACCCTCTATATCAGAAACAAGAAGAGGCATGCTTATATATGTGTGTGTGTGTATACACAGACACATGATTAAGGCAATGCTGTGGGCGATAGCTAGGATATGTGAAATCCACACACAGTCAAGTGGAAAGCAGCATCTTCCCCAAGTCTGCCTGTGAATCAATCCCTTCACCAACTACTGACACTGCAGAATCCATAGCATTGCTCAAATTTATCACCTCTCATTTAACTTGCTAGTGTTTGCCAAGCTAGAATCAATTTGCACACTGTTGGCATGCTTAATTTTAGCAGTTACACTAGCTTTTAGCATTTGTTAGCATTTATACAACCTCATTTTGTTGGCACTCATGGTTCTGTTTATGTGCATATTTCCTCAAATACTTCTACTCGCCTGGGCCAGGGAAAATAATCCTGAGCATGTCTGGTGGCTCAGACTATTTGTCCATAATCCAGACACAATTTGAATGTGTAGTTCATCACAGTGCCTTATGGCATAAAGGCATCTATGCAAGTTTCCATATTTTTAGCTGCATTTCAGCTCCTATGTGGCTTTTTTTCCTCCCAGTGCAACAGGGAAAAATGATTTCTTGGTAGGGCAATGATATTGTGGATTGGGACTATATTTCTGAGTGGGTGCAGAGAAGCCTGAAAAATTCTCTAAGTCAGGGTCTTAAGATGAACTATTAGACATTAATGAGAAGGGAAAGAGAATACTTCCTTCTCAGTACCTGCCCAGTTCCCTTCTGTGCTGCTAATTTTCCATCTGTAAATAACCTACCTATAGATAGATTTTGATTGACCACGTTGCCTGGTTGTTTCTTTTCCAAACAGTAATCTTTTAGATGGCAACTTCAAAAACGCCACTTAAATTTGTCGCTTTTGAAACTCATCTTACTCACAGCTTTGTTCCTATGGCCTACAGCACTGTATTAACCAGCCAGACCTGCAAGACCAGAAAAGCCCCATAGAAAAGTCTCAGCTGTACAAGAGGTGAGTGTAAATACAGACCACAGTTTGTTTTGGTGGGATTCACATGGACAAATATCTAAGTATCTAAACTTTGGTGCTCCATTTTAAGTCAGTAATTTCTCTTGGGGTCATCCCATCTTAGTGTGGATGTCCAAGAGACATGATGTGAATTGCCCCTAAAAGTTGGAGGACACGGTGGTTGACTAGCTCAGCTGTGGGCATCTAAAGATGGATGAGAGGATTGTGTCCTTCAAGACACAAAGCTCTACATCAGGGAGAGACAGAGATTAAAGGAAAATAACACAAGAGGTCAAAATGTTTATAGTCCTGCAGGTGAGAAGAGATGGAATGATTAGAAAAATTATCCACAAGTTTTCCTCCTCTCCTATATGCCTGAACAATCTCAGCTAATTCTGCCCCTCCTGAATGATTTTAAGCAACTCTGGCTAAAAATAATGTAACTAGAAGAACTTGTCCGCATGAACTTGTCTGCATGGGTCAGCTATTGTACAGCAAATTAGAGCATGAATTCAAAGGACAGTAGGTCTTTGCACAGAGTGTTAGTGTGGCGACTGAGAGAGAAAGTACTTCTCAATCAATCTAACCTGATTATACAGAGCCCACTGTGATCTTTGGGAACCTGTTCATTGTCTTCTTTGGGGTCAGCTCACTCTTCACCTTCTTAAGTAAGATACCTACAGAAATGGAGGGATTTGTGACATGCTGGAAAAAGTAAAGTTTCAAAAGTGCTCCTTGATCCATGTCAGGAAAGCATAAACAAAAAAGGGTTATAATTCAATATGTAATAAGGGTTTTGAAGGGGATTCAGGCTTCAAGAATTGTTTTTCCAACTCCTCAGAGAGACAGAAGAACTAAAGTCACCTCGCCAGGAGTAAGGACAGACTGGATATGCAGCAAGCTCTGTAACACAAAATGCCATGGCAAATCAGTACTATGAAAGGCCTGGCTCTGACGGGAAAGAGAAGTGACACAGGATCCACAGCTGTGCAGCTTCTCTTGAATAATTTCAGTCCAGACGAGGAACAGGCTGTGGGCCTGGAAAAAGCTGATCTAGTCCAGCTGATCTGATCTGCAGGAGGCTCCAAATGCCCCTGGCTCTTTCTCATGACTTGGCCTGACTTCCTCCCTGCCACAGATACCCAAAGCAGAAAAAGCCACTGGCAGAGAAGTCTGTCAGTAAAAAGGAAGAGCTAAGAGTCAGTAAGCTACAATGGTCAGCTTTCCCAGCTTATGTTTCATTAGCAAGTATTGCACTGTTGTCAACATGATAATAATGGCCCACACAGACATCCAGGCAAATATTTCTCTCCCTGCTCCTAGCACATTTACAAACAGAATAGCCTAAGGCAGATAAAATGAGGAAGCGGACTGAAGCATATTCTTCTCCTTATTGTCAGAATAGAGATTAGACATATACCTGATATGAATATTAAATGCGAATGTCACCGTCTCTTGCAAGATGCTGACTCTTCTTAACATATCCGGGATTAGAATTAGTAAAAAATTATATGCACAAAATAATACTCACAAATTCAGAAGAAAAATGCCTAAGACAGGGCTGAAGAGGGGTGTATGAGGACTATACCCTAAACAGGCAAAGGATCAGGTTAGTAGTAATGTTGTGATTATTCAGATGTTGAGGTGAATCAGCTAAAGATTTGTGCAGCTGTTAATTTATTTGATAGTCCTCATGGAATTAGAAATCGCAGGGGAAAAAAAGTAAATCCAAGGAGTGTAGCTTTTGATAAATAATTCTGGAATATTTGCGTATAGTATGCCTGGTTTCGACTAATCTCTTTAATCTCTGAACAGTGTTAAATATATTTATAGTAGAATCAACTGGAGAGAACAGTAAAGGCTATGGATTAGATAAATCCAAAACATACATTCTCCAAAACTAACTATTCATCTTATATTTGCTCTGACTGTATTTTATATTTTAAGGCAAAATAATGAATACACACACCTGGCAAGTGTGGGCCATGTACATGGTCTTAGCTGTAAATCTCTCGAGAGAGCAAGAGATGAAGCAGACTTGTCCTTCCTGTGATACTACTGAGATTTGCAACTGCTCTTCCATGGGCTTGGAATTCATTCCACCTGGGCTCACAGCCAAAACCACAGTGTTAAACCTGGCCCACAACAGGATAAAGCACATCCACTCCCAGGACCTGCGGCAGGCTGTGAACCTGAGAGCCCTGCTGCTGCAGGCCAACAAAATCAGCTCAATAGATGAGGATTCGTTCCGCTCCCTTGGGAAACTGGAGCTCTTGGACTTGTCAAATAACAGCTTGGCTCACTTGTCCCCTGCGTGGTTTGAGCGTCTCTTTTCACTCCAGCACCTCCACCTGCAAGGCAGCTCCTACAGAGACCTGGGGCAAAGCCCCCTGTTTTCTAAGCTGAGGAACCTGAGCTCTCTCCACCTGGGCAACCCATGGTTCTCCACAATAAGGCAAGGGAACTTTGAGGGCGTTGTGCTTCTTAACAAGCTGTGGATTGACGGGGGCAACCTCAGTCATTACGAGCCAGGAAGTTTGGAGCTGATTAGGAAGATAAATCACATGATCATAAACGTGAGAAACATTAGCATAGTCTCAGCAATTGTCAGGGACCTTCTGCACTCTGTCACTTGGTTAGAAGTGAGAGAAATTGACCTCAATGAACCTGCTGAAACACAACTATTGAGAGTCATGTCTCACTCCTTTGCAAGCAAAATTTCTTTCAAAGAGACCTTAATAACAGATGCCACTGTTCCTGAGTTTGTCAGCATTATAGCAGACATGCCAAAGTTAGAGGAGGTTGAGTTTATAGACTGTAGACTCATGGGAATTGGACGATGGAAAATGCAAATTCATGTAAATCAGTCACAGACTATTAAAATTATAACAATAGATAAATTGTCTATAGAGCAATTCTATTTGTTTACAGACCTTCAGGATGTGGAAGGTCTACTAAGTCTTCTTACCAAAGTCACAGTTGAAAACACCAAGGTCTTTTTGGTACCATGCAGGGTTTCACAGCACCTTCGATCATTAGAGTATCTTGACCTTAGTTCGAATTTGCTTGGAGACCAGAGTTTGGAGCACTCAGCGTGTCAGGGTGGTTGGCCCTCACTGCAAATTCTAAATTTAAGTCAGAACTCATTGAGTGACTTAGGGATGACGGGTAAAAGTTTGTCTCATCTGAGACACCTAATTCTCCTAGACATTAGCCAAAATAATTTTGGTGATATTCCAGATGTGTGTGAATGGCCAAAGACCCTGAAATATTTAAACCTCTCCAGAACTCAAATTCCTAAGGTAACGACTTGCATTCCCCCAACGCTGGAAGTATTGGATGTTAGCGTGAACAACCTGAAGGAGTTTGGGCTGAGACTCCCATTTCTGAAAGAGCTGTACCTCACCAGAAACCAGCTGAAGACCTTGCCTGATGCAGCACCCATCCCTAACTTAGTGGCCATGTCGGTCAGAGGAAACAAGCTCAACAGTTTCTCCAAGGCAGAGCTCGAGTCCTTCGAGCACATGGAGCTGCTGGACGCCGGCGACAACAACTTCATCTGCTCCTGTGAGTTCCTCTCCTTCATCCACCAGCAGGCAGGACTAGCGCAGGTGCTGGTGGGGTGGCCGCAGAGCTACGTGTGTGACTCTCCCCTGGCAGTGAGAGGGGCTCAGGTTGGAGCCGTGCACCTCTCGCTGATGGAGTGCCACCAGTCCCTCATGGTGTCGTTGATCTGCACCCTGGTGTTCCTGGCCATCCTCTCCCTCGTGGCTGTCGGCTACAAGTACCACACGGTCTGGTACCTGAGAATGACCTGGGCATGGCTGCGAGCCAAGCGGAAGCCCCGGCGAGCTCCCCCAAAGGACCTCTGCTATGATGCTTTTGTCTCCTACAGCGAGAATGACTCGGACTGGGTGGAAAACATCATGGTGCGGGAGCTGGAGCAGGCCTGTCCCCCCTTTCGGCTCTGCCTCCACAAGCGGGACTTTGTGCCCGGGAAGTGGATCGTGGACAACATCATTGACTCCATCGAGAAGAGCCACAAAACGCTCTTTGTGCTGTCCGAGCACTTTGTGCAGAGCGAGTGGTGCAAATATGAGCTGGACTTCTCGCACTTCCGCCTCTTTGATGAGAACAACGACGCAGCGATTCTCATCCTTCTGGAGCCCATCCAGAGTCAAGCGATTCCCAAGAGGTTCTGCAAGCTGCGGAAGATCATGAACACCAAGACCTACCTGGAGTGGCCTCTTGAAGAAGAGCAACAGGCGATATTTTGGTTTAATTTGAAAATAGCTCTAAAATCCTAGAGAGGGACATTAAGGAATACTTAAATTCCAAGTATATTTTGGATTTGTTTCCTGTTTCATCTTATCACCTATCTGTATGTTGAGATTTGAAGGCTGAGCTTCTAATATATACAATATATATATTATATATATAATATACATAATATATAATGCTATAAATTCTATTACTTTCTTTTTGTATCCATGTACATTACTTTTTTATTATAGCTGTGGTCATGGATTGTTTTGCTGATCCAGTCTGGAATAGAGTTAATATTCCTTCTAGTTTCTCTTTTGTTGCTGTGGTTTGGATTTGTGACAAAATCAGTGATGATTATGCAGGGATGTTTTAGTTATTGCTGAAGAGATGTTGCACGGCATCAAGGCCTTTTCTGTTTCTCACTCTGTCCTGCTAGTGAGTTGGCTGGGAGTGCAAGATGCTGGGAGGGGACACAGGTGGGACCTCAGATCCCAGGCAACCAAAAGGATGTCTGATCCCATATAATGTCACGCTTGGTAGTAAAAGTTGTGAGAAAAAAGGAGGAAGGGAGGACATTTGGAGTTAAGGTGTTTGTCTTCCCAAGTAACTGTTAAGTTTGATGGAGCCCTGCTGTCTTGGAAATGGCTAAACGTCTACCTGCTAACAGGAACTGGTGAACAAATTCCTTGGTTTGCTTTTCATGCATGCAGCTTTTATCTTACCAATTGAACGGTCTTTATCTCAACCTATGAATTTTCTCACTTTTACCCTACTTATTTCTCTGCCCCATTCCACTGTGGGGTAAGTGAGGAAGCAGTTGTGTAGTGCTCAGATACTGTCTGGGGTTAAAGCATGACAGTTGTTTACACATGTTAATCAACAGTGTTAGCAAAAGCTGTTTCATTTAAATATTTAATGATGAAAAGTCATTTATGTATCCAGCTATGTAGTTTATATATCTCTATCTTTGTAAAAGGTTTCGAAGAGAGCCTGCCTAACCAAGGGGTTTTCTGCATTCTTTGTGCAAACCACTTATAATCAAATGCAATAAATGTCAGTTTATGCAGCACAGGTTTTTGTCCTAGCTATACCAGTTTGTGGATCTAAGGACTGATTCTCAGAAGCATTTCACAATCGCCATGAGTTAAATGTCCAGATCTCCAGAGCATCACGTCTGCAAGGCTTATTGTAAAAACACACTTTCACACTGTGGGTTTGGCTGTTGTAGCATATATGTTCCATGGCAGACAACTTTCTTGATGAAAGATGCCTACGGAGGATGATTTTTCTCTAGTTCCACTGTGCCATATGTGGTAATAGGTGTTTCAGAGTATTGTCCAAATACTCTTTTGACTTTTTCAAATGGAGTTTAAGCTATTCTCATCTAGAATATGGGAAACACTAATATGTATGTAGTCTTTCAATTTAACACCGTTATTCCTTTCTCTGATCAGCAGCCTTAGCACAGGCACGAATATGGTGTTTCCTACCTCTTGTCTCTATAAATGAAGAGAGGACATAGTGAGGAAGGTAAAGAGCAGATATCATGTTTGCTGTCTGGTGGACCCATGTTTTCTCTAGATTACTGGGACAAGGCCTCTAACTGCTGGAAAAGTGGAACAAATGGGAAACACTGGCATTAAGCTCTTCCTTCAGAGGTGATTTAGAAAGAAAGGAGTATCTTAGGTGATGCTGCCTTGCAGCCAGAGGAAATTTCAGAAGAATCCTAACATCTTGAGTCTGGTAGGCCAGAGGGACAACTAACTTCCAGATCAGTACAGTGCTTACACAAAGTGTAGGGAATTTCCAGGCATATAGAGAAGCAGACCTTAAAACCCTTCACATGCAATTGCCTACAGCGTTTGGTTATATCCACGATAAGATAGCATCGAAGTTAGTGTTTTATTGTTGTGTTTGGTCTTGGGCATCTAATGCATATAAAATCTCTGTTTAAACACCTCAATACTTGTAGTTGAATTGGTACATTGAAAGTCTCATCTCACAGCTAATTACCTATTGTATTAATGCTTTTTGGAAATTCTCCTCAGAGCCATCATGTCAGTGAGAGCTGAAGTCCCCCTGTCCTTGCTCGCCATTGAGAAAGCTGAGGACAAACATTCTTCCATTACACCCACAGCTGGGCAACTCTGTCTGTGTAACACAAATGATTTATTTATGTGAATTTTTGCATATATGAATACAAGCATGACACATTGTAAGAATTATTAAGTTTGCTACTTCATCTGAATAAACAAAGCCATCTGCTTTTGATATACTTTAGTTCTGCTCTTTATTTCATTTAATTAACATTTTTAGTTGCAGCTTTTTCTACTTCTAGTATCCAAAACTTACCTTCATCAGTAGATGGCTTTGTGTGGTCTCTGCTTTATTCTCATCTATATATTGAAGTGTAAATTAAATCTTTATCTCTTATTTCTAATAACAATGTAAAGATTGTTGGTATATTGACCATATTTCATTTGAGTTCCAAAGCTACTTCAGCTAGGCTAATTACCTTTTAAGACCAGCTTCTCTACTTCCTAAGAAGAACTCACCATTCTTGGATAAACATCATGCGTTTCAGTTCCCCACAGTGTGCCCAGAGTAGTATAGATGTCAATCATTCAGCTGCTAAGCGGCAAGACGTACGCATCCATTTTGATCTGGTTGTTCTTTTTGTTTGTGTTTGAGAAGCTGTTTATTAAGAGTTGGGCCTTTTGGCAGAAATTTCTTTTAATTCTTATTTTGAGTAAATTAAAGAAATGCTTTAGTAGCATGCTGAACAGCCTTGCTGTAATACAAAAAGAGGCACTGTCTTGCAAAAGGGTGTATAGCACACTAGAGTTCAACCAACTGCTATTTTTTCTAGTCTTTTAAAATTACGTACAGAATATACATATCATTATAGACCAGTAAATATCCAACACTTTGCATTCTGATTAATAATCTGAGTCCTATTCTAGACCCAACGAGTAACTAATGTCTTGGATGAGGCTTATAACATCTGGTTGCCAAGCCACCAGGTAGCAGAGCCAGTCCAAAAGTTGTCTATACAATATATATGTGTTCTCACCTACTCTTTTGTTAAGCAGTCTGCAGAAAAAATGCAGCAATAGGTAAATCTTAGTCTTTTTCTTAGCCAGAATCAAAGAAAAAGGATTAAAATTTTGAAATGCTTTCAACATTTCTAATTTACTTTTTTTTTTTTTTAATAGGGGTCAGGTTGAAATTAAATATCCTCCCTATAAATGGTTAAAATAGGCTTCAAAAAAGCAAGCCAAACTTTGCTTCTACTTGAGCAGGTATCTTCAGCGGCAGCAGCAGATCTTCAACTATGATTTCATTTACTAAAGAAAAAAATGTTGTTTACTAACTACTAAGAGAAGACAGGGAAACCAGCACTTGTTCTGAAAGGGGATTATATCAATTTTGTTATTTCATTAAAGAGCAAAATCCACTGCATGGTCTTTCTAAAATAGTGATTTACATTCTTTAAAATGTTCCTCTCATTATAAAAATGATTTCCGGATGTCTTAAAATCAAGAAGGAAGAAATATATGGACTTTTCCTAGCTTGCTTGGGGTCTTAGATAAGAGAAAGCCAAACATAACTATCATCTTCCCTAAATGTAATTGTTCCTTAATAATAATTGGGTTTTGACCTATTTAATGTGGCCATCTCATCCTTTCACTGCAGATCAAAACAAGAATTAGTAAATAATCAGGCTACAGTTTAGAAAATCCAAATCAAAAGCACTTGCTAGGGAGAGCGTATGGGTTACTTAACATTCTCTTTGAATTAACTTTCTTAAGGCAGTATGGGCAAGCCTGGTCCTTGCCAACAAGGCACCAGCCATGGATGTAGGATTCATGAAACCTGAGATCAGGTGTATAGTTAAAAGTTCTTTCAAATATAAAGAAGGTCCAGTGCTTACATCTGCAAACCTAGTCAAACCATCAACAGACTATTTTAATGACTGATTATGGATACTGCTTTATTTTATAACCGAGCAATTTCAATTTACTTAAAACATTTGGAATTATTTTGAAGTTAAATCCAATGTCCTGAACATCTAGACTGGTATTCATATTTTCCAGCTTGCAAGAAGCCAGGATACTTTTATGAACTGCAAAAGGGGGTTATTAGTAATATTGTTCCAACACATATGTGATACCTTTCACTTTAATTTCTGGAATACAAAGTGATGAGCTGTTTGGTATCCCCAGGTATGAGACACTGCATCTTCTGTCCAGCCACAGGGTATGTACGTGCCATGTTTGAGAAAGGTTCCACATCTGCCTTAAAATTTACCCAGCAAACACAGCCCCAGGTGCAGCTGGGGGAAATCCTCTGCTGTATGGGGGAGTCTGGGTTAGCAGACCTGACCACTGGGTCAGCATGCCTAATCTAACATACTGCCAAGCACACCCACACCGGCTGCACACAAAGTACCTGGAAGGCAGAAGTAGGATACAAACTTTGGTCTTATGGACACTTTTGCATCAGTTCATCTGTCAAAAAGCTGCATGGATTCAACTTGTGTCACAGAACTGAAATATATTTCATGCTCCTATTTTTATTTTTCTGCTACGTTGTTTCTGAATGTGGTTTTGGTTCCTTTTTTTTTTTTTTCTTAGTATTTATTGCTGCTGTTACTATTTTTTTAATGCAGTATAAAAGAGGAGAAAACAAGTGTTCCATAATTACATGGAAAAGATACACATGATTACAGGACAGCTGGTAGGTATTTTCAATAATCCCTTCTTCATTTATACCCACAAGAATTTTCTGCCCACAGACTGCACAGATGTCACTGGACAAATTCCTTGTTGGTATGCCACTGATGATGTAAAACTGTCAAGATCAAATTTACAGGAAAAAAGAAGCCAAAGAACAACAAAATATTTGCTTAAAGTCAAGGGTGCATAAATACATTTTAAATGCTGCCAGAGATAAGGGCAACACAGAAATGGCTACAGTTGTCTCAGTTTACTACTGCCAGGATGCACACAAAATAAAATCTTAGTGCTGATGCAAAAAAATTCAGCAACAGTCTGCTTGATTTTAAGTAACTGCGACATAAGAGATTTGTGCTGAGATAATCGCTTTATTTGGAAAGGGAAGATAGGAGCTATAAAAAGGAAAGGGCAAGAAGAGTCTTTCACAAACTTTGGGGAAGAAGCTTGACTCCTATGGAAAATTATGTAGTCTCTTGTACATAGGGGCCCACCTATTGAAAACCCCAAATCAGACACTGGCATATGTCGCTGGTTACTACTTCATTAAGACTATTCTTCTAATCATAAGACTGATGAGGGAGCTCAGCAGTTTGTCTGTGGTACAAAAACAGCTCTCCTCATGAAAAGCAAGGTTAATCTACTGCAAAAGTATCCAGTAGAACTCAGTCTCATGAGCCCAGAGGCACAAGAGATTCAACAGCTCACTTCCAGACCTTCCAAGTGGTTTTCAGGATGGTGACCCTCAGCACTTAGAGAAACGGTGTAAGCCATGTAGTCAGAACAAATCTCTGCCAAGTCTCTTTCCATCACTCCATAGTACAGCCCATAAGAAACAGTGACACAGCAAAATCCATGGAGCCATCAGACTTGATTCATTCATAAATCTACAAAAGAGTACTCAGGTGGGTCTGTTCTTGTCCAAATTGTCAGAATAAAATATCAACAATGTTTTTTTTTTTTACTCCAGGTAGCTCCTGCTTCCTTCAAACTGCAGGTTTAGTTTCGTTTTCTCTTGCAGCAGCAGACACACTCATACTTGGAAGCATCAATATGCTTCATGGTAAGCAACATTGAAAGTAGGCTATGAACTGCTTTTGGAGTCATAACTACTTAGCTCTGTTTATAGGAAGGCCAAACTGACACATTTTCTTACAGAAAGGGACTTTTCTTAGAGTCTTATTATACAGAACAATTAGATAGATGTAATTGTTTTGCAGAAGTAATGAGATCAGCCAAATCTAAATAAGGCAGTATCTGAAAGAGCCCACTGTTCTCCTGAATAAAATCTTTGCTAAATTTCATCAAGCTGTGTTTAACCCATTATCCCCTCAGAACCCCAGTCCAATAGAGTCTGCAAAAATGTTAACAAACATCTCTTGCCACCTCTCCTAGATTATATGTGTTACAGGTCTTGGAAGATTGAAATCTGGCTACCAAATACTCATAAAAATAGAGCTTCTAAACATTAAGAAAGACTCATCATTTCTGCTGCAATAGGACACTAACTGAAAACCTTTAAAATAGAGCTAACAGATTTTGTAGTGATATCTTTGAAATACACTGGTGGGGGCATTTAGCTGGTTAAATAAAACACCTCAGCTGAATAAAGCTTAATGGTATCGGTAACACAAAACTGTTAAGTTTCTGCCCAGAATTTTCCATCAGAGTTAATCAACTATACAACATACAGCAATAAATCTGACACTTAATGGAACAACTGATTCATTTATGTGCAATATCTCCAATAGCTCCAAGATGTGTTGGACTTATAGCAGATGTATTATGTAGTTGATCAACACACTGTTGATGAATTCCTGGAACTTCTGGTCAGACTGTACCTCAAACAGGGTCCAGCACAGTAGCTCTGGCTGGGCTATTTGTCAGACAGGAATTCTGGACAAACATAAAGAAAATCCAAATTCTACCCAGGCAAAAATTTCAGCGGGATCAAGAGTACAGGATTGTCTTTGGCAATAGTCAAAATAAAAAGAGGAGAACCCCCTAGCAACATTATAGCCTAGTAGAGTGGGAAATCATAATTTTCAAAAAGAATTAGAATGTGGTTTTGGTATGAATGCGCTCATCTATTTTTGTTGTTTATGTCAAGCGTTTTTATGTCTCATCTCCTCCAGGTACATAAATGAAGAAGTGAGGATTAGTTTAGTTAAATTAGGGGATTAAATGAGTGAACACATGTATGAATTTTTAAGTTTTTCCCCTCCTCTCTTCACACCAGAAGCACAAGTTGTAAAATGACTAAATATCAGACTTCAGAACAACTATGTGGCTATAAAAATCAAGAAGTGAGAGAATCTACAGCTACACAACGTAAAAGGGATTTCAGATGTTGAAGTGGGTGGTGAAGAGATCCGCCTGGAGCAGAAGAAGAAAAATCTATTGAATAGGAAATTATAACAGTTGCAAATCCCAATTTTAAGTGAAGATACCAACCTAGAAAATAAATCCAAACATTGTGTTGAAATCCAAACATTATGGCTAGATAATCCAGAATTCCAAATGCATAAATCAGTTTATAGATCAGGAGGAAACATTTGTAGACCAACCTGTGGATAAGATAAAAAAAGACTGCTCAAGACCTTAAGTATTTTTTAGAGTGACATAAAATGCCATATACATAGCTTCTGCTGAAGTATTCATATAAATATAATGCAAGTTTTACACTTCTCTATTTCTTGCTTACTTAAACATGAATAAAAATGAAAAAGTTCAGGGAAAAGAGAAACAACCAAAGCCTTTTTTTTTTTTTTTTTCCCCTAAGGCTTCACAAGAAAAGGTAATTGTGAACAGATTGCTAACATAATTAAAACTAACAGTTGGGAATTCTGAAGGAGGAAGATGTAGGACAGAGCAGAATAAGAGCAGGTGAAAAGAAACTGAGAAAATTTAGATATAGTCGAGCCAGTATACCACCAATGAATTTTATTTAAAATACTTAAAAGTTAGCAGAAACAGCATCTGAAGCATTAATAATTGTCTTTGTGAGTCCAGGGTAGAGAGGCAGAATTTCAGAAGACTGGAGAAATTTGGTATGTATACCAAATTGAGCTATCAGGCTAAATAACACCTGGAATGACTGCTGGTGCTAAGAGTGTGAAGAATGAAAAACTGAAATAAAACTGATGGAATGAATTTAATTTTAACTCTTGTTTAAGTCTTTTTCATTTGCATGTCATGTTTGATAATTGCTAATGGCCCTTTTTGTAATCTATGAAGATTTGTTCCAGGGAGATTCTTATTTGCTCTTCTCCTACAGCTTTCCTTTAAAAACAATATCAAAAAACCCCCACCCAAAACTAAGGCAAAAACAATAAAAAAAGGATGTACTGTTGTGATCTTCCCAAGAAAGGCTTGCAGGTTGCTCTGAAAGTGATGTAAACTGGGATAACTGAGAACATTCCACAGATGGACAGGGATCTACACCAGTAGAGTCTGATGGTGAAATAAAGAGGAACAACCCACATCTGCAGCAGCGTGACTAGCTGTTGACAAATTTGAGACAGGCATTTCAAAGTAATGACTTCCTACAGCTCCATTTTGCATGGTTAGGTTTGCTTAAAAGATTGCTAAACTGTAAAACTCATGTAAAAAATGTGACTTGTACAGCATCTGACACAGGAGGGCCTTTGACCCTAGAATAACATTATCCTGCCTTGTACCTTGCTACTAAATAGTTAGTAATCCCACTGCAGCAAGTAGTTATAACACTAGGATACAACTCATCAGACCCCCACATCCTATCCTCCAAAAACTAAACTATTGATAGAATTAATGCTACTGAAAAAAGAAAAAATCAGGTTTGTTTTCTAACTCAATTTATGATGACTGCCAGACTAAAGATTTGGGAGCAAGTTTTCTGAAATAAGTGGAGGCAATTTGGCCTTTAAACCTTAGAACAACTCTTAGAAACTTTCAGAAGGGCACATTGGACAGCATTAATTTGGGATGCTGCTCAGTTACATGACCTGACTACTGAAGGTTTCTCTTGAAAGCTTTTTCTCGAAAGCTTTTTCTCAGCACAACAAAATGCTGTGGCTTAAACTTTTAAACCTTTTTCCTAAATGAAATTATATCAAATTTAATATGTATATTTGCTTGAAGTGCCCACAGTGATGAAATATTCAACATCTTTTCCAATAAGCAAATATTTGAAACCAACTGAAGAGTCAAAATTTGGTTCTCTCCATGATCACATTAATAAACCATGGATTTGGGATTGTGGAAACCTGATGATGACAAAGATAAAGCAAAACTGGCTTTGATATGTGTTTGCAGAGTTAGCTCCTGCATCCTTGCAGAAAGTTTACCAAAAAATATATAAAAAAAAAAATCTGAGGGGAAATGGTTTTCAAATTTACATTTGGTCTGGGGTGAGGGGATTTGTTAAATGCAAACAAAAAGCACAATCTATCTGGAGTAAAAAGCTATTTCTATGGAAGATGAATCACCTTCCTTAATCCCATAAATAGAATTCTGAAGGAACGTGTTCCTTGCTGCAAAACCTAAGACCTTGCTGCAACAGATTTAAAGGGAAGCAGGACTGGATTCTTCTTCTTCTCAGAAAAAGGAGAATTTCATAAAAAAAAATCCCCCAAACCTCAGAAAGAATGAAACTATTGAGGAAACTCATATTTCACAAAGTAAGTTTATATAAGTTGACAGATAGAAACAACTGCAAAAGATAATAACACAGCATTATCAGATCACATAGCTATAATGCATTTCTCCACCCTGCAGCCCTTCCTTTGTGGTACCAGAGTATGCTGCCTGTGACCATAAATGTGAAAGAGCTCCATCAGTGCTCTTCTGGCATGCCACAGGTCAGTGGTCCCTACGTATCCCTGTTCGTGGAGCCTGATGTCTCTTGGCTTTCACTGGAGGCCATCAAAGGCTCCAAGTTGCCTGCCTGACAGCCTGTCTTGCTCCTGTCATCCAATGTGATGCCTCTCCATAGACTCCACAGTCTATATGGACTGTGGGCTGTTTTTTTCTCAGTAGACTGAAAGTCTGAATGTAAGTGTCAAAGCCAAAATTGAAAGGGGCATACATCTTCAGTAGATACTTTCCAATACAAATTTGTAACAGAACTTTGCTATCATGTTAGCTGCAAAATGAAATGCTAATTGATTTAAAAAATGGTATCACGACCTTCCCTCAGGTGATGCTGTTATCACATCAATTGGTGTATATTGTTTGCAGTAATTGTTTCAGATTTCTTTATTGATTTTTATGTTTTCCAGATTGTTAATTTTAATACTATTAGCCTCTATGAAATGCATGAATATTTTGTCATGTAAATAAGGACAAGGGTAGGAATCCAGTCATATAGATGAAACCCACAGTGTTGATTTATTATTAATACTGGAAGGTCACCATCTGGACAATCCCATAAAATAATGCATCTGCATTGCTGCTAAATGGGAGCTTTAACATCTGGATCGTGTTATTCCAAATTTTCCTCATCCACCCATCATAGCAAGAGGAATTTCCTGACAAATCAGATTGCTGCCCAAAGGTAAAATGTTTTTCTCATTAGCGTACTTTAAATGAGCTCAAAAAGACCTAGAAATGAAGTCAGCATCAGCGTCATAAACAACTTTCCCATTTCTAATTATGCAGATTAAATAGGTCATACAAGCACCAACTGAAAAACGTCCATCTGTCCTCTGCTTGCCTCACAACCCCTCCCCCCCAAACTGAGAGAATAAGAATGCCTATCACCAACAAATTCAGCAGAAGAGCATGCTTCCACTACCTTTTCCATCTTACAGCATACGGTGAAAACTGCATACATAAAGAAAATAGCTGTGTAATAACTAGATTTATTGTGGGAGACTGACCTTACTAGAACTTGTTAACTTGGCAGCGCAAGCTACCTAGCTCTCTAAAAATCTAGTTTATTTTGATGTAGAGATATTCAAATACTCAAAAACATATGCATGGAAGAAATAATAAATCGGCTATTTGGGTTTCTTTAAGGTTTAAATTAATATGCTTATACATGATAGTACATTGGAAATTGGCAAGGATTTCAATATTAAGTAAATCAAACAACCTTATTTTCAAGATTTGCCTCATTAGTTAGGTATAGAAAACAATGCTGTCATAAATATGCTGCTTCATCTTTCAATTATATTCCACAGTAAGTTCTCATTACTGCCAGATGATTACATGGCTGCCACATGATGCAAGATACATAATCAGTAAAATGGGCAACTAGGCAACTGTATATGGGACAAGAAGTAAGGCTTTTGTGTTTGAAATTGTTCTGAGACCATTAAAAATCTGCGTATCTCAGATATTTCAGGATTTCTATTGTACCAGGGGAGAACAACATTGTCCACGTATATTTATTTTTCATTAATGGACAGCTTTCATCAGCAAGCAAATTGCATTATAAGAATCAGATGAGTACCTGGTAGTTAGAATTTCCTTTGGGAGAACACAGATTCAGAACACTAATAAGCTTTTTCCTTCCTTCCCCATTTGATATGCTAGACTCCGGCCTTTATGTTGAGAAAAATTGATAGAATAGTCTTGGACAGGACAGAATGTTTTTTTCAAGGATGATAATTCTCTGACTAGCTCTCTTTGTTGCCATCCTAGAGCACATAATGCAGTTGCAAATATATAATTGCCTGCATCTCACTGCATTAGAGGAGTGCAAAATTTGTGAGCAAAATGGAGAAATGAGAGCATTATGTGAGCACAGATGAAAACCTATTGAGAAACCGGGTTTGTACAATGTGAATTAGCAGAACACAGGCTCCATATTTATTTCTGAAAATCTCAAATAACAATAGAGAATTTTCAAAAATAGCTGAGGAAAGATCGTTTTCTCTAACTACTTCCTCATCATACAGACATTAACCCCAAACTGCCACCTACCATCTAGAAGAAAAAGTGGCCTGCATTTTATTTCAGTCCAAGACTTACTAGAAAAACCCCTCCCTTATTTTTTGTCTCCCTCCCATGCCAAGGTCATGACATGGTACTTTAGATGTAGCCACCTGGTAAAGGGCAAACTCTTCCCTCTTGCCAAAATTATCCACAGCTGAGCCTCTGTTGCTTTGCTGCAACTTTTTGCTCTTGCCTCTTTGAAATAGGAGCCTTTTTGAGCGAGTTGGTTTTTTTCAGGAGGACTTTTTACATTCTCAAGAAGCCTGGATAAAGCTCTTTTGGAAGGTACAGGCTGGTGCTGTTTCTTTTGTATCTAGTAAGTAGTCACTGCTTTTTATTTTGGGTTTTATTTTTAAGCCTTTATGAACGGCCTTTCCATTGTGGACTGATTTTATGCTCCCTTTGACCTTCATTTCCTTTTCTTTCAAAAAGAAACCAAGCTTCTGTTTTTTGTTTTTTTTTTTTTCACGTTTGCATGTAAGAAAAAGAGCAGGTTTTGATCAGAAAAAAAGAGCTTAAGTTTACCCCCTCCAATTGAAAACAACATGTTCTACCTCTACGTCTAATTTACTTCCTCTTTTGCTCCTAAGGATGTAAGCATATTGTCACAGGCAGGTGAAAGTGTTTGGTTTCTTCAGTATTAGCCACTGTTATGTCTAACCTGTATGTGAACTATACAGGCATAAACCAAACAGTCAAAAGGTGGATGGCAAGTAAGAGAAATGCGTAAGCCAGCAAAAGGAGAGGGCTGTTTTCTCTTTAGTGAGCATGTGGTTGTTTTTCAAATTTGACTTATTAAAATGTTTCCTACCAAATCAAACAAAAATGATATGCACATGAACACAAGCATAATAACTGCCACCTGGAAGAACTGTAATGCAGAAATCTAGACCTGCCTGTACTTAGGGGAGCAGTAGATGTATTTTTTTGTTGTTTATTTTTATGGCAAATGAACAATTTCCTGTATACATTAACCAAGTTGCTTAAATCCTAAATGCCACCATCTTTACAGTTTCTGCTCCTAAATCAGGTTCCTTACTTGATGCAACAATATATACTAGCTATTTTTCATCTGTGTCATCAGTCAAGTTTATGTCTTATTGCTTGTCCTATTTGTTAGTTTTCAAAGTACAGTGGATCATATTTTTGCAGTTATTATACTGGTAGAAATTTGTGACTTGAATGATGTGCTTTTAAAGATCAACGGTGTGTTTGATAACTATACAAAAGTATCTGGATATGAAACATGAGGGCAATTATAACTTAACAGACAAACTTTTAAGTTATTTTGGTGACAAACACTCTTAAGTTACCTGACATGGAATAAATGCAATAAACCATTGGCAGAGACCCACTGTGAGTGATGTTTGCTATTATGAAGTAGCTTCAAACATAGGTGATAGGTGTGAGAATATATTACTCTCCCAGATAAACAGAGCATGAAGCAGAACTGCCAAAATGCAGTACAAAGTGAACTTCAGCTTCTGGTGCTGCTATTTTTACTGAAAGCAGCTCTGTTTCAGTTCCTCTTTTACTGGAGGAGGCCTTGCTGCTGCCACACAGCTATGTACTGAAATTGAGGCCCCAACACATTTCTGGTGCAGATGCTTTGTTTATTTTAAAAAGTACTGCAAACACACAAAACCCATCAAAAAGTTTTATTAAAGGGTTGTGATGGTTGCAATTGTATTAGAGCCTCCCTATATTAGACTAAATTTCATTTCTATTTCAATGTATATTTTTCTGTATCGGTTATGTCACTCTGTAGATGTGACTGGCTCCTGTAAATTAATAGTTGGGAATGAAGCTTCAATTGCTGAAGGCTAAGTTACCCAAGTAATAGAACTGTGATAAGTGTTGGCTGTTGGTATTTTTTGACAGAAGTTAAGTCTATGTAGTGCACATTAACTAACTTTAAATACTGCTAAGGAGTATAATGCCAATGCAACCCAGGGTGCATGTTTTTTAGATTCCTACAGGCTTTCCCAGGCAGATAGGGACCTTCACAGCTGCTCATCACTGTATGCGTACACAGAATTCAAGTATGTCTCAACACTGATTCAATACCAGTCTCATGCGAAATATTTTCGATAGAAAACAAAGACGTGGACAGTCTGAGTGACTTCAGTCACTTCAGTGCTGTGCTCTTTATTCTAAATGTCTGTTGAAATCAGTAACACAAAATGGATGGGAAATAAATACTTGAAAATCTCTGAACTGAGATGCTAACACGAGCAAAAAACGATTGAATTATACAGCAGAACTGGTCTAGAAGAGAAGTTAAAGAGAACATAGTGAGTAAAGTAACACTGTATATGATTATACTATACATGCTCAGGTTATGTGTGCGCTCAGGGTTGGGTGTGTATTTGCAGAGGTGTTATGAAGCTAAAAACCTCAGTGACCTGTGCTACCTGTGACTTCATTAGATACTTCACCTGCATATATGTTGTCATGATGACCTGTTTCTAGGTACAGCTGAAAAGCCTGTTTTGCAATCTCTGTATTGCAATTTTATGCTACTGTGAAACTCTACTAACAGTAAAGCTGTCATAGATCAGGCTGCTTTTATATATCCTGAACCAAAACAATTTCTGTAAATTTTATCAAGATTTCATTCTTCAGTGTTTAACAGACTTGTCAAATCAGGGGTTATGATGCTTTAGAGTCTGAGGAGCAATTGCCAAGAGATAAAGTATTGATCATGACAGTTATCGATGTCCCTGCTATTAAGAAATTCAGTTACCAAAGACCAGATTTCAATCTGCAGATGGTTTAGGGCAGATGGAAAAGCTAAGAAGCTGTTTGTCTTCTTAAAATTCTGCCTGTTCAAAATATGTTTGTAATCCCCATTATTTGTTTAACATTTACTTAAAACTCACATTGCTTTTTAAGGAATGGCCCTTTCTGAGAAGTCTGTTTTTTTAAAAGAACTATTGGATAGTGAGGTCAGGGGTGGAGGTCATGTCACTCTTGTTTCCTCAGGTTTGCAGAGAAGTCTGTGGTAGGGGAAAGGAAGTGATGTGAAGCACCATAAGCCCCAGTTTTTAGCACGTTAACCACAAGACAAACTTTCCCTCTAATTAGGCATGTGCATGAATAAATTGATGAATACCGGCCTTGAATTCTTTCAGTAAACCCTCCGTAACATTACTTCATCTAGATAAGGATAGTGACCTTGTTCTGCTTAGACAGTTTGCAGACTCAAAGCTTTTTCCTTGAAAGCTTTCACCTACTAAAGACTGACCACAGCATCAGTATGCATCCACAGAAAATAAAATACAAGTTGTTTTTAGTTCCTACATAAAAGCTATTCTCCATCTGACCAAAAGCCATGGCTTGGTGCTTTCCACAGTGGCTCAGCTGTCTTGTTAGATGTAAACTCTTAAGAACATGTCATGACTCCCAAGTGTTACCTGAGAAAGATCAGTCTTAACCACTAGGGGTCCAAAATCGCTGTCTTCCTGGCAAGCTATTCACGCTGTATGATCGACAGTGTCTTTGCTGTCACTGAGAAAGCACAATCTGGGTGACAGCTAAGGCTGCAATAAGAACAGGAACCATCTTGATATACATTGATTCACAGCCATTGTGCTTTGCATGCATCTTCCAATGTGTGAAAAGGTTGCTATTAAAAAAAAAAAAGAAAGAA
The DNA here is from genome assembly GCF_034315485.1 of Pezoporus occidentalis. Taxonomy (NCBI): domain Eukaryota; kingdom Metazoa; phylum Chordata; class Aves; order Psittaciformes; family Psittacidae; genus Pezoporus; species Pezoporus occidentalis. The sequence continues at coordinate 634,755 of NW_026915866.1, read as the reverse complement.
AAAAAGAAAATTAATAAATGGATTTGTTATACCTGGAGGTGACAGTAAGCCTATGTATGAGTTACCTTACGAAGAAATAGATTACTGTTGTTATACATGAAGATATAAGGTGACCAACTAGATGAGAATACTTGGTCTTTGTAACCAGAACTATTATCCTGAAAAAGGAAATGTAAAGTAATGGGCAGAGTTGTCTTTTTTTTTTCTTTTTCTAGTAACTCAGTCCTGAACATAAATATAGCCACAAATACATACTGCCTATGAAGTTTAAGCAGACATTTTGTAATTGCAGATCTGAGTCCACATAATCTTTAGGCCAAAGTTATGCAAATGTAAACTCAGAGGAGGACTTAAACCCCTGTTTCAGCTCCCTTCTCTATCAAGTGAGAATTGTAGCTGGTAGTTATCTTCTTTCTAGAGTTAATGTTTCCTTGAGCCCTTAAGAATCGTTTGGAGCTGTATAAATCAACCTCCTTCATAACTAAAGCTGAGTGAGCTTCTGTGTTAGATTGGAGCCTCACACTCTTGTAGTAAGAATCTTGATCTTCATCTGAACTTAACTCAAATTAACCTGGATGTCAGTTTTTCCCCGACCTGGAGCTTTCTGGGACTTCATTTCAGAACTCAACAGCACCTCCTGGCTTCTAGTTCTGTGTATGCACTGTGTCCAGCCCAACTGCTCTCTGAAACGAAGCTAACGAGACGTACATGCACCGTCTCTCCTCCCCTTCTATGCTCTGGACCCTGTGCAGAGAAACACCATTCTCATGGGCTGGAAGGCTGCTGCAGCATGCTCTGATTGACACCTGCCCTGGCTGATTCACAGATCAAGACTCTGTGTCCCGGTGGCTGATGGGCAGCAGCTGCTCTGTTTGGACGCAGTCAGTGTTAAATCAGTTGGCATCCAGATTTGAGCAAGGAACTACACAAAAGCCCGAAGCCATTCTTTGCTACTATTGCTTGCTATCCCGTGTTAGCCAAAATTTGAATCCAATTAAAACTTTCAACTTTGCAGAAATCTAGGTATAGGTTTAAAATACATGGTTCTTCCCTATCCCTTCTTCAGAAGCAAAAGTGCAAGAGCAGCCACACTTTTATCCTTTTAATAAGAAATGGCTACCTGATGGACAGTACACTCAAATGCCATAGCACCAAAGTGGGGGCCAATGCCAGTACCAAACATCTTCCCAGCTTTATGCAAGTACCATAGAGCATCACATCTTTGCTGGCAGTGTGCTTGTGTTAAGCATTTTGAAGCAGCTCACCAGTGTGATGCACCTGATGTCCCTGAGGCCGCAATCAAGGGTGCCCCCTTATGGGAGCAAAACTATAGCTGGAGATAGCATACTTAATGTGCATTCTAAGGAAAGGGGAGACGGCAACAATGACATAATAAGCTTTTCTTCTCCTCACACTTCCTGCTCCCCCCGAAGCAGGCATTTAAAAGATGGTTAAAGGACCGTTTTTTTATTAGATTTTCAAGGGCAGGAAGTGTTATATTTATTGTACCTAAAGGAAAACAATGTACTAAACAGCCATCTCCGTAATGATTGCTGTAAAGCTGTTCTGTATTTTGTTTTGCTGAGGAGCCAATTAAACTGACAGAATAAAAAGTTACAGTAAATCTTCTCAAGAAAAGAAAATTCTTTACTAAATACACTTATGTGAACAAAATGTTAAAGGTTTCTGGTGTCGCTATAAATGTACAATTCATTTAAGAAAATATTTGCAAGCTATATGTAAATTAACTTACTTCCATTGTTCCTCTGTTGATAGTAAATCGTTTTCCTGAAACACATTCAAAACAAGTATTATAACTTCACGGCAAACACAGCCAGATGGGTTTTCTTCTCTTAACCCTCACTACCCCTTCCATCCTGTGGGTCGCTGGACATGTTAGCAAGTTCTCTCTGCCCCTTTTGTCTGGAAGCTGCTTAGAATCTTGCAGCTATGCTGAGGGTGGTGGCCACACAACTTCAATGGCTGCGATGTACAATGGATGCTGCTAACAAATTCCCTTAGGGTGACTGACCAATGGGGACCACCGCATACTCTACACACCCACAGTTATAGTGTAACTTCAGCCAGAAGGGAGCTTGGCAGTTGTCAGGAGGAACCTCTCAGTGCAAAACGGAGTGAAGGACATCAGATTGATCAGGGCTGAGTCCAGCTGAGTCATTAATATCTCCACAGATAGATATTTTGCTGCCTCTCTGCATCTCCTGTGCTAGTGAATTCTCGGTTGTTTTTTTTTTCCTCTGTACATGGAGACAAAATCACTGCAACAAAATTAGCAAGCTGAGGTTTAATCAAAATGTCCCTCAGATTTAATCAAAAAGGTCCAGGTCTGATCTTTCAGCTACTCTAATTAGGCAGCTGTACAGTTACACCATATAGCCTGTGGTATAGCTCACACGAAAAAGGCTAAAAAAGGGGACTTAAAGAGTATACAATGAAGTCTAAAGGTAGTACTTCTGGTTTCAAACTGGGTTCCATCAGAAAAGATTATTAGAGACAGTGTTTAGTTTTTGGTTTTCCTTCAAAGTCTGCCAATTCTATAAATAAGTCTTTAAAATGTTTATAAGAAGTCTAAAACTCAAGGGTATACATTTTCCCAACTTTTATGAATGTTTGCTGGTTTTCAGTTGAAATGTTCATGTTTGGTTGTGGTGGTTGCCAATACTATAACTTGAGGTGGCAAGGTGCCACTTCATATCGGGTTTTGCCATATTCATCTTAGCCCTGTGGGTGATGTGTCCTTGCATTTTGCTCTGTATATTGAGGGTTATGCTGCAGTTTCACCACCTGCCTTAATTAACTGTGTGGCACTCTGTACCTGTCTAAGGGAGAAACAGTGAATGAAAGTCACCATTCACTTGGGAAAGATGAACACTTTGAGAAGACTTGGAATGGGTTGCCCAAGGAGGCTGTGAATGCTCCATCCCTGGTGGTGTTCAAGGCCAGGTTGGACAGAGCCTTGGGTGGCATGGTTTAGTGTGAGGTGTTCCTGCCCATGTCAGGGGGGTTGGAACTTGATGGTCTTAAGGTCCTTTCCAACCCTCACTATTCTATGATTCTAAGATGTAAAGTACCAAAAGATACAGCTGCACCTAGCAGAAACTTCAAACGCATCTGGATGCCCAGCTGCCATTCTCTGCTTTCCCAGCTCCATTTGCTGTTTCTGTCAGAAAAAGTATGAGGCAAGTGGCTCCTGATCTTTGGAGGTCATGAAGACCAAATTGAGTGAATAATGGAAAAAAACCCCACCCATAACTAAGAAGCAAAAAACAAGTATTCACTTCAGTTTTGCAGAGTCAGGTAACTGTTGACAGTCTAGTCTCAGTCAGCAAATATTGTAAATGGAGACTTGCTTTTGTAGTTGAAATTTATGGTAATGTACCTTTACAAAAACACTTGACTACACATCTGCAAACTCTAATCTCATTACATCTGAATTAAATTTCAACAATTACATTATATAGCTTAGGGATGAATTTCAATTCACACTGCATGATTTGTTTACCAGCTAGCAAGTGACAGACCTTGCAGATTCTGAAAATACATTCATATCTTGCTAATTGGACCTGATTTCTGTTGTTACTATGCAATAAAACTGGAAATACTCCTGGGATAGCTTAGAGCCCACTTTTCTGAACATTGTACATGGTAACATTTTGGCTCTGTAGCAAGCTAGGGACCAGTTAAAAGGAAGCCTACTGGGCCTTACAGCTAAAATGGGTTTTATTTCAAAGACAGCAGACCATTTGGTAGTATTTCATCATATTCCATTAGAATACTTCTTTCCAACTATTAAAGTGAAGAACTTGTACAAAATACTGATTTTTGCTGTCATTGTTTTTCCTCCCCAACACATACCGATAATGACACATTTTCTTCAAATAGTAGCCTATCTGTGCTGGAATTTCGATGTAGAAGTGCTTAAAAAGTGAAAACAAAATTATACAGTGGGTTGCATGTCATAATGTTATGCAGTCTCATTGTAGGGCTTCCATCCTTGCCATTTAACCCAGAATATTTATCAAAACCTTCACAATAAGCCAAAGTCACTAAATGTTTGTTATACAAGTAGTAGTTTTATATTTGTATATAAAACAGCAGCAGATTTCTGTATTTGAAAGTCAGAAGGCTAAAGACCATTTACCTCTAACAAGCAGGAGTATTCAAGGCAAAATTTGTGCATGTTGTTATCCTACCTTTGCCACTTCTTTCTTCGGTGTTTCAGTAAATAGGGCTAAGCAGCCAAAATGAGACTAGGGCATAGAGGACTGTTTCTGGATAAACTAATAGTTCTCATGTTCAGAACACACATACTGTACCTTTATAACACTTATCAAAGAGTCTCAGAGCTCTTGGCAGAAATCTAATCAAAGGCAAGGAGCTGTGTAAGATAGTGTAAACCTAATCACAGCAATTTAAATGACACATGCAATTAACATCTGGGGGGCTGTTTTTCCATCTCAATCTCTTGATGACCAAGCAGCCTTGTCAGTTGTTGGCTTTACCCCACCATTCAACAGAACATAACAAACACTTTAAATTTTATTCCTTGATCTCCCCCCAAAAGACTGCCTTACTATGTTCATCTGTGTTTTCATAAACTTGATATGCTTCAAAGGCTTGCTTTGGCCTTACAAGGGAACATGCTTTCTGGCTGACTAGGCTGGATTCTGGGGCTCCTGGGAAGCAAAAAATAATGGGTTTTCTTTTTTCTCCTTGAACTTTTGTGGGAATGTCTGAATTGCAGAATCTCCAGAGCAGGTCTGTCAGATAATTTTGGCAAATTCTCAATGTGATAACTACAGTACTGTACTTTACTGGAAAGGAGAACCCATTAGGAAAATAATACTAACTGCCATACTTCTTTCTCTCTCTCATGGAGCACAAAATTCACCAAGAAAATAAAGTAACATCAAATTATTCATTGGATATATTTATGATCAAAGAATAAAGCAGTGGGGATAAAGCAAGATGGACATCAGCTAGTTTCACTGTAAGCTTAAATCACTGAAAATTGTTCCCTGACACAGGCAATAAAATTTTGGTTTTGTAACTACCCTGTAAAATGCAAAAAATGGGACCTCTTGCAAAAGTTAAAAGGCTATTGCTTTTAATTGTCATTTGCACTGGTTAAAATTAAATGTGCAAATTTCTATGCACTGAAATATGCATGCTCACGCTGTGCTCTGTGCATTGTCTATTTTATGTCAAGCCTCTGGTTATTGTCAGATAAAAGAAGAACATTTTTATTTTGTGAAGGAGGTGCTCTTAAAAAGCAGCAAAGCACACCAGGCAAGGGAGAAATAGTAAGTTAATCTGCCATAAAACAGGACATGAAAATGTGCTTCTCCTCATATCTGCAAAAGTTAGTGAAGGAATCCTCTCTACTTTAAATAAAGAAAACTCATAGTTCCCCCAGTGGTGTGACTGGTTTAGGAATAGAAAGTTTTCAACAATAACAATACAATTCCTCTTAATCACTTTTAAATTTTAGCTATTAGGGTTCTCTTTTTTCTTTCTGAAAAAAATTAAAAATGTGCATTTCATAAAATGAAAGCAGTGAGGTCTCTATCATCCCAGGATCCCAGAATATGGTCACCAGTAAAATGTTTTGAGACTGGTGGTGCAGTTATGGTAAAGGCACCATATGCAGACCTGTCTTACAGAGCAGCACTCGCTCTGCCATCTCTCTCATTGTATAGTTCTCATACAGAAGCAACATGACTTTTGCCTCCAGTAGTGCTTATGTTGTCTAGGGCATCGCTTTCTAATGCATCCTATTCCAGAGGATAAAGAGTATCAGAGAGTGGGCAAGTGGTGGAAAGGCCGATGGGCAGCATGGGCATGGGAGCAGGATGCTATGCATTTGCAAGCTTAAAATTTAATAACTGAAGTAATGTGGAGCTGCCTTTCAGGGAAGCTCAGAAAGGAGCAGTATAGCTGAGAACTGCAGAGAAAGCTGAAGCTGGGTGACAGCGTGCTGTACTAAGTAAAGAAGATAAGATGGCTGGGGGATAACAGATGTAGTCCAGCCAAAGCATAGCAAAGAGGTGAGCAATACACATGTTCTGTTGCTGGAGTTGCTATCTGGTGTAGGAAGCCTATCTGAATGGTGCAGAGCTCACCGAACCCAATCCCTTTATGCCTGCTCAGCTTGTGGGTCAACATACTGTGTCTTTCACCTCATCATGTAAAGCCCTGGTCTTGCTATTGCTCACTGAAATTCAGAGTGTTGCTCCCACTGAAGCCGACAGGGTGAATCATGGGAGTGATGCGATATGCCTGCAAAAGCCTTTGTGGTGTGGGCAAGGAGCACGCCAGCCCGTGGTGTGCTGGGGAGGCAGCTGCTGAGCAGCATGGTGTGTATGCAAAGTAGGCTCCCCAGCTAAAATCTGACAACTGAAGCCACTGCGAGGCCTCTGGACCACTGCCATATGCCTTATGTCCTGGGTCACATGCCGAAATCCATGCCACAAAGCAGTCGTGTGCGTGCTTTAGTCTTGCTGAAGTCAAAGGGAATTAAACACATCTTCAAAGTTCAGTGTGCGCTCCAGCACTCCTGTGTCATTGTGCTGTCCTGCTGCAGGGAGGTGCATTTCTGTCTCACAACAGCTCTGAGACAGCAGCAGTCAAGTCAAAGGCTCACAGTACTTGCTGCTGTATTTTAGCTGTATTGAGAAGGGAGCACATTCCAGCTGAATGTGGTTTGCACCTCTGAGCAGCGACTGCAGCAAAGCTCCCAAATTTTCAAAGACTTACATGGGGATTTGTACAGCCAAATCCCATTATAATCAATGGTAGCCGGGTGAATAATTACACTGCAATTCTTTGTAAATGACGGGAAGGTTGCCAGTTATTGTTGATTATAATGCTGACTTTTTGTAGATATAGATCCACACGTCTATTGGAACCGCACTTAGACCACCAGGTTATTTCACATATCGGAATAGTTTCCATGTTTACTGTGCACATCACTTCAAAGAACCGAGGTTGATGACTTCTAGTCCAGTGTGTTAGCAGTCCGTCTCCTCTCCATCTCCTGTTGTTTCCTTTCACAATCTGAGTAACAAAAAAATGGTGGTGTAAATAGAGCTCCAACAAAGAGGTCTGTTGAGCCTGTAATGCTCCCCTGAAAGGAGGCTGTCTAGGGGATGAATGGAGCAGCCTCAGCCTAGCAGTAGCAGGGAAATAGATGACTTGGCATTGGACAGTAGCAGCCAGCAGGGTGCATATGCCTAGTGTAGTGGCAAATAATGGTTAAGCTAGTCAGTTGAAGGGCTAAATGAGAGTACATTGTCTAACCCTGTAACCGTAACTAAACTGTAACCTGAAAAGAGTTTATAAACATCTGGCTGCTAGCCCATCTCGAAAGCTTAATAGCTAAATCTGAGGTGCAGAATTTCTTAAGGCTGCAAATTATTACTTGAAAGTATTACCGTCTTAAGCAGATTAATTGCATTTGAGGATTGTAGAGTGTATTAAATTGTGGTTTGAGCATCTCTACTGAGTTTTCCCTTTAAATTAGTTTCCACAAGATCAACATTTATGATTGAAGCTATTTCCATTTGGAAAGAGACCCTCATTTGGAAACTCATTTTGGTTTCATGACATCTTGCTGCTGATTTTATAGCTCTGCTCAGCGTCTCATACAGAATTCTAGCCTGGTGGTACACCTTCACTTCACTAATGATTATATTCATGTCTTTATCAAGATGCTTATCTGTTTAAACTCAAATGGAGTAAGTGACACATCTGTAACTTTTCATTTCTCACAAATTTAGCAGTGCAGGAGCACATTTCCTTGCACAGTCCTATTTTATTTTAATATTGCTATTCAGTGACAATGAAAAGCATATACTGGTTAGACTAATAAGCATGTGACCTCCTCTGCAGACTAGCTTTTCAATCTTTTTATAGCTCCCATTATTAATAGGACAGCATCTATGTGCTCTGCATTTGTGTTGCAAATACCTATAATAGTTGGAATCATTTTCTAATTACTTAAACAATGCACTATAGCAGCACCAATTGAAATTCCTGTAGGCTACAAGCTTGCTAATTGTTTCCTTTAGTAAAGCTAATTTATAGGGCTGTGCAAATAGTTGGTGGGTTTAAAGTATTTTGGCAGCTGAACTGAAAAAAAAAATGTTATGGACTGAATGGAAACTCCATTTCTTTAGAATTGTCTGCACAGAAACAAGGATTGATTTGAGGTTATAGAAACATTTTTTAACACCTGGCAAACTGTTTCATTTGGTTTTCAGGTACATTTAATAAAAGCAAATGATTGGATCATAAACATGAGAGGGAAGTAGTCCCAGCTCTCCCGTTTTATCTACTGCTTGAGTGAGTAGGGCCATTTACCTGGGACGTTAACAACTTAAATTCAAGACACCAAACTGATTCAAGCTTTTAGTAAGGTTCACCTAACATCCAGGTGAAAGTTTTAACACTGGAAATGAAGCATTCTGGGATGGAGCTCTCTTTCTTTCCTAGGATGCCTGGATTAAAAAATAACCCCAATGGATCAAGCAAGCAAAATTAGAACTTGTGGGTAAGGTTTCTTGTGCTGGATCTTCTTTGTTTACAAGTCTGACATAGGGCCATGGCACACATCTACAAGGGCAAGAGAGAGGATAAGGATCAGAGATAGGCTCTGACCCATCTACTCCTGCTGATTTGCAAAGCGAGTAACCAGTTATCAGGCATAAGCTTATTCTTTATCCAATTTAGTCTATGATTTTTTATAATTTGGAAGAGCTTCAGTAACCAAGTTGAGAGTGGAACACCTGGCATTCTCCCCATCTTGATTTGAACTGGGACATGGGCAAGAAGATAGGACAGATTTAAACCTGGATCTCCCACAGCCTAGACAAGTGTTTGCCATCTTGTCTCATGTATCTATTTGAGTGCGCATCAGTGAGTATAGATAATGCCTGTGACTGTGCTAGTCTGCTGCCAAACCTGGAATATTTCGTTTGAGAAATGCCCACTCACCACCTTGGAAATACGAAAGAAACAGCACTAGGTGAATTTCCCCAATTTATTAGAGCCACCCAAACCAATAAGCCATTTAGTGAAATAAAGCTCAGCCAGCTGTACTTAGTTAAAAGAACATACCATAGTGTGAGAACTGATAAAGACCTTGGGTTTTCCATGTATCTGAAATTGCTATCAATACTGTAACTTTTATAACACTTTATGAAGAGGCTCTTGCTCTGGAAAATCTCTGAGCAATATTGTACTTTTGGGAAAGTTTATTAAAAAAAAACCACAAAACTTGAAAAAGGCTTTATGTATTTTTTTTTCTAGTGTCTTTATCTGTGGTACTAGCTACTAACAAGGTCTTATTTCTGTCTTTCTGAGGACTATGCATTTTTCATAGTTTTCAGGTTTCCTTCCTGTTCTTTAACATATTTTACCAATCTCACCTGGGAACCTCTTGGATATTTTCTCCCCTCTATTTTTGTTTTTCAGGACCAACTAAGATTTACTCAAAGGCACATATGCGTGTCTTTGTTGCTTTACTCTGAATGCCTCCAGAGGAAAGAAAAATACAAAAAGAAGGTGTTTTGCCAGGCACAGACCTAAGTGTATGTAAACTTTTGTCATTCATATTCTCAAGGTCAAGTTTAGGGAATCTAATCAAAGATGAGCATTTTCTTCTCCCCACCCCTTGCTTTCTTCCTCATCTGCAACCTCCCTGCTAGCTGAAGCATTTATACCATAACACTGAGAATGAGCATGAAATGTCAAACTAACAATTCCCTTTTGGGGTTAAGCTACCGGCAGATGATTTTGAGAACTATGCAAGCCTCTGCCCCAAACTGGGGGTTGGCTGTGACCTGTTGTATCCCTATCTCTAAAGATAAACTTGAAGAACCAGCCCTCCTCTGCCTTCCCAGGGATCTGCACTCTTATCTCTGTCGTGGCTCACCAACACTTTTATCTGTCAAAACCTTCTCTGCTGCCCTAGCAAGAAGCATCCAGGCTCTTTTCCAGCTGACATAAGCTTCCTGCCACCTCCTGATGACAAGTGCTTCCAACATTTCCTGCTGTCAGACTTTCAGCATCTGCTCCACATGTCACCAGGCTGACTCCACTGAACCTCAGGCAGCTTTGTGCTCAGCCAGTTGCCTGATGCTATATGGTGAGAATGACTTCATCCTGACCACAGTCACTTGTCTGCCTGTTTATGTGCTGAACCAGTGACAATCAGGGTTGCTGTTTTTTCTTCCAGATAGCTTCTGCTACTCCATTTACATATAAGTTCACATCTTATTCAGACTTAGTCACTTGTATTAATACTATTTTAGAGCAGTGACTTCAGTAGGGCTCCATTAAATCCATTCAAAATGCTTCTCTTCTAACTGGAGCTTGAGCAGGTGTGGCTCTTTTGAATTCTTGGTGTCCTTAACTTATACATAGCATGACATTTAGAAAAGAAATACTCTCACTGTTAACAGTCAGATGCTTCAAAAGTGGTCGATACTGGATTTACTCTGCTTCTGTTAATGTATCTGGAATTTTACCATTGATTTCCCTGGGACCAGCTCTAGGCCATCATTTCACGCTTCATAAAGTCTTCCTAGAATGTGTGTTGGTACCAGATTCCCTGGCAAATCTTGTTCTCTTTTCCTTTTAAATCCCTGTTTATACACCACCCTTTCAGTAGTGTATCAGAAATGGAATGCATCAGCCAGATGAAACTCTCTCACTGAAGTAGATTATGCCATTACAGTATTCACCAGCACCTTCTTCTTATCTCTTTTTCGAGTGCTGCTGTGTGCAAAGTTTTCCACAAGCTCTTCTAGATCCTTTTTCTCCTTGAGAGGATCAAAGATAGAATGAGTGTGGCAGACAGGCAAGCAGGAGGAGAGCCCAGTTTGCAAATGCAGCAAGCCTGGGCCTCAGGTGCAGAGCCTTACCAAGATTAGTGTGGTGCAGAAAAGGTGTATTTTTCATATCTGAGATACAAGTGTGCTGAGCCTTGCCCTGTGGATGGTCATTAGCCTGCCATCTGAAGGGATCCAGCCGGCTGCTTTCCTGCCCTGTGGGAGCTCAAAGGGCTGGAGCAGCACCCCAGCCCTTGCTCCTACCCTCCTACACCCCGAGGGGTATGTCCCTAGGGGACCCTTTCATGTGCTGCAGGGACAAGCTAAATCAAGAAAAGTTTATACTGGAAGCTCCTTAATAGTCCTTGCAAACTTCCCTCAGTCCTGGGAAAGCCATAGCAGCAAATTGAGACTCAGCCTGCTGTAATATACTTGTTTATTTGCAAATATCTGGGCTGAGAGCCCATTTTTAGGTTGTGCTTTGTGTGACCTACCTGGCACCTGCATCACCTGCTCCCCATGCGTCAGATGGTGCAGCCATGGGCTGGGAAGGTCTTCTGCTCAGATGCTGAGCTCACCACAAATCACTCATTGTACTCAGTTGTTTTCATTCTTTTTCCAAGGGTATATAGTGACAGGACAAGGTCAAGTGGCTTTAAATTGAAAGAGGTCAGATCAAGATTAGGTATAAGGAAGCAGTTCTTTACTGTCAGGGTGATGAGGCCCTGGCACAGATTGCCCAGAGAAGCTGTGACTGCCCCATCCCTGGCAGTGTTCAAGGCCAGGCTGGACGGGGCTTTGGGCAACCTGGTCTAATGGAAGGTGTCCCTGCCCATGGCATGGGTTTGGAACCGGATGAGCTTTGAGGTCCCTTCCAATCCAAACCACTCTATGATTCTATGATTCAGGGCTCATTTAGGATTGAGTAAAAGAGCTGGACTAATGCACTGTCTGCCTTCTGTGATTGAAGAAGGTGGTGGGAGCACACAGCTTGGGGGGTGGGGGGGTGGGGGTGGGGTGGTATTATACAGAAAATGGAGCCTCTATGGAGCAGCTCACATTTAGATACAATATGCACAAGTTTATTGTAGTTATTGCTAGGTGAAATTCACCCAAAGTTAGGTTATGACACTACTAGCATAGGAGAGCTGCTGTATTGCAGTCCATGTTCTAGATGTCTCCAGTGGTCCTTTTAAGTTTTGCATGTACCCTATATTGCTGACTTTTATATTACTCCTTGCTATGTGCTAGTTAGTTGCAAGGCAAATCTTAACAGTTAATGTAGTTTCCTGTTACACTGTGTTGTAGAAAGTAGTGTTTTATAAATGCCTTTTCTTATTCACCTACTTAATGTAGCAGTACAAGTTGCGAAGGATACTAATCCTTCCACTAAGACTTCTGAAGTTTAGTTCTGGATTGATGAGCTGATTTTTATGCAGTGTTTCCTCATTAAGGTAGAGCGAGCTTTAGAATTCCAGAGATACCTTATGAAGGTATGAAGTTTGTTTCTGTGGGAAAGGTGGGACATCTTATTTGTGCTCTCCCAGTAAATCACATATTCTAGTCCAATGATGAAACAAAAAGGTTAAGGCAATTTTAACCTTTCATGCATGTGGGACAGATTATGATATCTGTTAATATTTACACTACTTGCTAATATTTAAATAGTCTAGATTCCATTTCCAAAATCCTTGGGTGCCAAGTACATTAAACTCTCTAAACATACATGTGCTGCAGCCAAATTTTAAATATATGTGGGCACCTCAAGCAGCAGATAAACACCTGTAAACCTGTAAAAAATCTAACAGGATTCTGAATACATTGCTTCTAACATCTTATTTTTCTTTCTTTTTATAACTTACTTAAAAATCAAAAGGTAATAATACTTTGAAAATTGAGATGATGCTTTAGCTTCATAGAGTCCTTTGAAAACACTATTTAAAAATCCATATTGTGTGAAAAAAACCCACCATTCTTATCACAGGAATGATTGCAGTGCTACAAATCACAGAATGTAAATGAGAGTACTGCAATGTTTTCCCATATTGACGAACGCAGCATCTAAAGGAAAGGCTGTGTGAAGCTATAATGTTGTCTTCAAAATTATTTCCTTCTCTTGTTGAAAAAAAATGTATTAAAACTCCTAATTTTTAAATGATGGTGCATTTTCTTGTCTTGCCTGATTGTTTGGGGGGTGAGGGGGTTGCTCTAGTTTCTGAAACTGCCTCTCAAAGCTTTTTTGCCTTAGCTTTTACAATTAAGCTATTATTTTGCTTAGGAAAGTGGCCCAGCTTAATTCAGGTTTGTGCCTCAGAGTAAACTGAAATGGTTAATAGCTCTGTGTGTGCCTAATGATGTGAGACCTCCAGCCACTAAGGCACCTGTCTCAGTGTGTAACCAGCCAGGGTTCACTATTGTGCATGGATGGAGATTCACATAACAAAAAAGACAATTAGACAATGTTAGGGATTTGAAGCAAAGGAACAATGCAGGGAAATTGCAGGAAAGGATTAGTTATCTCTTGCCTGATAAAGGCAGGTATCAATGGAAAACTCTTAAATTGTCTTTCTATAGTGGATCCATATGGAAAGTTTAATACCTAATGAAGACTGCCAGGGTTAAGCTCTGAAAACAAAGACCTGGAAATCTGAAAGCATGCTTAAATTAGCATTTCTGCTACCTTTTCATATCACTCCTAAATCTGGGGGTTGCTAGTTTTGATAATCTGCTTTGTGCAAACAGAAAATTCTCAATTATTTTATCATCACCTTTGCAGACTAAAAAAGATGATCCGCAGCATCTGGGTTTTGAAAGGGCTGCATTAATAGTATCACCTTATTGTGGGTCTTAGAAGGCCTATATGCTCTTTCTTGTGTCTGTTCTGTAAGACACTGAGCATACCTCCTGACTCGCGCTGCTCTTCCTTGCCGGACAGCTTCTCTGTGTGTACAGTAATTGGTTTTGAAGTTTGCTCCATCAGCTGCTTGGCGACACAGCTTTTTGCCTTGGTTGGCTATTTTGATCAGTCGTGAGAGCGATGACCTGGCTGGCTGATTGCTGAGGTGTTCCTCCTGGCTGGGTGACAGGCTTGCTGGCTGACCTCGGCCAACTGGCTTTAACTCCAGAGGGGGATAGCGGCTAATATTTTCCAAGGCATCTGGGTGATTTAGGAGCCCATGGCTCACCCTGAAGGGGGTTGATGCATTTGGAAAATGTTACCCTATTACACTCACCCCAAAGGGATATATCATGGGCTAATTTATGTTTGTAAGACAGCCTTGGGGTCTTGGATTCCTGTACTGTGAATATCTTGCACTCTTCCCTTTGTACAGAGGCAAATAAGATCCATTCCTGTGGTTGTTTCATCAGACACTCAGGCTGTACAGAACCTACATCTGCTGATAAGAAAGCAGCTTCTAGATAAATCTTACAGGAATGTCTCTGAGGCCTAGAAATAAGAACTTCTGGCTCCAGTAACAAAAGCCTGGGCTGCCCAACCTAAGGAAGGTTGGGCAGCCTACTGCTCTAATAGCAATCAATCCATCGCACTTCCCCTGGCATTGCCAACTGCGGACATATTGTGAGGTCTTATAGGACTGGTGGGTTTGGTGAGGTTGGCAGCAAGCCACAGAAACAGTAAGAAAGGAGCTGCCCTGCAAACTTCACAGGGGTTGCTCATGCCCCAGAAGGTACCCAGGGGATGATGAGGTAGTCTGTTCTCGAGACACAATGGTTCTTCTCTTGGCTGATGCCCTTGATGGCTGAAGAGGAGTAGTAAGACATCTGGAAGAAGGCTGACAGAGGTGCACCATGGCCCCAGTGGAGGGAGACAGGGTTGAGATGTGTGGGAGACAAGGCCATGCAAGGGGAAGTGTACTTCTGTGTGTATCTGTGTGTTCCTCATGCTCACTATATTCTTTACATTCTCCTGCTGCAGAAAAAGAGTAGTGGCCGTGCCTGGGGCAACCAGCATGTGTCTACACTGTTCCTTGTGGCATCTAACCACCATCCTGTCCTCACAGAAAATCATTAATTAAATTTAAATGCCTCTTGCTGAATTTCCTGCATGGATCTTTTTATGTCTTCAGCTGGTCATTAGGATTTTTGTGGCTTGTGTGTCGTTATACTGCATGAATTCTTCAATAAACCATAGTGAGGGTGAAAGTGTCTCTGTGAGAGGGCTGAGAAAAGCTGAGTGGCTTCTCTGTGAGTGTCTGAAATGAATGAGAAGTGAGGGAGAAAAGAAAGGATTAAGAGGTAGTTAAAGGATAGAGAGAATGATAAATAAAGAAGAAAGGAAAAGGCTGTGAGGAATATTGCTGATGAGTTTTAAGTTTGAATTTGGGCATTTTTTTTTTTTTACACATTCATAGGGAAGAAGTTGGAGGGAGCCTTGGTTGCTGCTTTGCTTTCAAATTAAAATCTAAGTGCTGCTTTGATTATACACCACTCTAATTGCGACGCTGTCCTGGTTTTGACTGTGATAAAGTCAGTTTTCTTCCTAGCAGCTGTATGGTGCTGTGTTTTGGCTTTAGTCTGAGAACAATACTGATAACACACTGATGTTTTAGTTGTTGCTAAGTAGTTTACCCTGATTAAGGACTTTTCAGTCTCTCATGTTCTGCCAGAACAAGGAGTCAGGAGGGAGCAGAGACAGGACACCTGACCCAAATTAGGCAAAGGGGTATTCCATACCACAGCACATCATACTTGGTATAGAAACAAGAGGGAGTTACCCGGAAGAGCAGATTGCTGTTTGGGTCTGGATGGGTATTGGTTGGCAGGTGATGAGCGATTGTATTATGCACCGCTTGTATTTCTTGGGGTTTATTACTTCCCTTTTTCCTATTATTATTATTAATAATAATAATAGTATTTTATTACTATAAAATTTTACTTTATTTAAACTATTAAACTGCTCTTACCTCAACCTGCAGGTTTTACCTTTTTTTCTGGTTCTCCTCCTCATCCCACACTCCAGGGGATGAGTGAGTGGCTGCATGGTATTTAGTTGCCAGCTGGGGTTAAACCACGACATGTGGCCTAGTGATTAGAGCATAAAACTCGGAGACAAAAAATATGCTGCTTTTCATGACTGTAAAGGACTTGCTGGGTGGTTTTGAATGAATTATTTCTCTTCACTGTGCCTCATTTTCTTGATCTACAAAAGAGGGATATTAATGCCTATTTTTGTGAAGGCAGTCTGAGAAACTTAAATGGAAACTTCTGTATAAATGTCAAGTATCATTATTATTGTTCTTAAACTAATCCATTCTAGTCAACTGCTTTTATAGTTTTTATGAAAGCAAATACAATGGGAGCTACATAATTGGCTGCCTAACAATGTTGTTTCAATTAGAAGAAGACAAAAAGTGTCTGAAAAATGCAACAGTGGTTGCTTTTTTTCATCAACTGCAAACCAAATAAATAAATAAATTGCTACAACTGAACCATACCATACCAGGTAATAAAGTTACTCTGAAGTGTATGTGGCACAATGATCAAAAGTAACAGGCTTTGACCATTTTTCGTTATGTGTTTGGTTCACTGTTTGCCTGGCACAGCTGAAGATTTTCAGTTATTGTTGAGCAAGTAAGAGTAAGGGTAAAAATGTGAAAAATGTATGTGTTTACTTCTTTACCAGCATGTGAGAGATGAAGTTTCCTCAGGCTGTGACTTTAAAATCCTGATTTTCAGATGAATAGTTTTCAATGTCTGCCTTATACACCTTTGGAAACAGATAGTGTAACAACCACTGACACTTCCTCTCCTTGGTGAGGTGAATATGACCAGTCTTTTAATACAGCACTGTTAGCTGGGAAAACATGAGTCCCATTATTCTTCATATTTGCTAAATCCTGCTTACCTGAAAGGTAATCCTGCCTTTGCCAATTCACCCTGAAGGTGGATAGTCCTACTGGTTCAGCCCAGGGCCACATGCAGAAGGCTTTATCAGTAGGGGTATGCTGTATGGCAGGATGCTCTTAATCCAGGACACTGATTATATTAGTAAAACTGAATGTTTGCCAATCTAGTTTATTCTTCTTTTCCTGAATTTGTCTTGACAGGAACAGGATTTTGCTGGTGTAATGGTGTTTATTTTGTGATGGAGGAAGAGGAGTTTTTTTTTTTGAGGCAGAGCAATGTTGGTCATAGGTAATGTGTCTTTATAGGTTTAAGTGATTTGGCAAAACTCTGTCATGTAGTCTTGGCCTTAGCATGACCTCAGAGTGAGTAACTTGTGACCTGTCTGTCCTCATCACCATCAGTACTGCTGCTGTCTAGGGCAGCCCAATTAAGATAATTTTATGGTTGCTGTAGGAGGACTTCATATATCTGTAAGGCAGGCTGAGTTGAGCACTCCTGCCTGTTTATTTTCTATCCCCAGAGACTGCATTGCAACAACTGCATTGCCTCTTTGAAGTGCTTTCCTCCACCATGCAGCACAAGCCCAGTTTTGCAGGCTCATCTTCTGCCAGCTCCTCTTTATCTGTGAGTTTGTTCCCTCTAAACCCAAGGCTGTTCAGGGACAGGTATTACATTATACACTGAATGAGACAGGTAGAGCTGAATGCTGATGGCTCTGTAAAATGATGGTCATAGTGCTGGTATTAAAATAATTATACTAAGGCATGAAAAGACTCAAAATCTGTTTCCTGGGAAGCCAGGTCTATTCAGAAGAACAGCTTTAATGCCATTTCAGCAGTGTATTGGCCTTTAAACAAAGATAGTGTTTCACAAAAGAATTACATTTGGGCAGTTTGCAATAGGGCTTTTTTTTCTTTTCTTTTTGGTGGTTTGTTGCTTTTTTTTGTTTGTTGTATTAATTGTTATACTTTTGAGGGCATTTGTGAGGATATCTTGCTTGGTCAGAGCCTTACCATTGCTTGTACCAGGTGTAGTGAGCACATTAAGACTCTGGGAGAGGGCAAACAATTAATTTTACTAAAACAAACTTGACAGGATGGATCTTTAGATTTTAGCTTTTTATCCTAATGGTGAAAAAAAAAAACAGCACTAAATATATGAAATTAACATTATTTTTTACTTCAAAGAAAAACCTAGTGTTGGATTTGTATTCTGTCTGTGAATGGTTACAATTGCACTTTGTCCTTGGGAACATTGGACTGCTCATCCTCTCAGTGAAGCTGAGAGAAATTTTTTGTGTGTGACAGCACTGGGAAGCAAGGCTGTTTTTCAGGATTAGGACAATAAAATTCTTTCAGGTAATGCTCT